>NC_141874.1:760839909-761510222 GCF_056163025.1 Triticum urartu
CCGAGTACTTACTAAGCACCTCTTGTCTGCTATAGAAACCAGCAGCGGTGCTTAACCGAAAACAGGACGGGTTTTATTTTTACAAGCAAGCACCCCTCTAAGCAATCCCCTTGCATGAATAGTTACATGCGGGAATGGGAAGGCTGAGGCACTGACTGACTGACTGACTGCTGTACTTTGCTGTGTTTAATTGTGCAGGGCCACCACCACCACCTGGTTCAATCTGATGTGATGTGATGTGTGAAGTGAAGCCAAAAGGAGTGGAGTGTAATGTTGTTGGTTGTTGTTCATAGTCAGACATGCTGTGTGTTGCCGTGGTTAGCTGCTCATCAACAAGATGTTGTCCTCCTGGTAAATGTTTTGGCTGTTTAGGTGGGTATACATGGTCATGGACCTGCAGTTGTATCCTGCTGCCATAACCCTCTCTGTCTGCATATGTGAGAGTCAACAGTCCATGTACCTGCAGAAGATTTCCTAGCTGTCAGTCGCGTTGAATTCTATTCTTTGCCATCGTCGTAAATGAAGTTTTGACACCGACAGAAGTTACCTGATGATGAAATATGTGGTTCGGTGGTCAGATGTGTGTCTGCTTTGGAGATTATTATTATTGTTGTTGTTGTGTGGTATCTGTGTAGGTAGGCACGTAGTAGTATCTGACTAGATAGATACGCTTTGGGTAGCAAGCAAGCACATGCCTGCTCCAGCTGGTTGTCGTGGAAGAGGGCGGTGCGGTCGTCACGCTCACGCTCAAGGGCGAAGAGGCCGCGGATGCCCCGCGAGATGATGGCGCGGAGCCACCGGAGGACGAGGAGGTCGATGGCGCGCCACTTGGCGTCATCGTCGGAGTGTCTCGCGTGTGCGTCGGCAACGACGTGGTCGAGGAGGCCGTAGAGGCGGAAGCAGACCTTCCAGGTGGAGTTGTGGTGGTCGAGGATCAACGACGTGGTCGAGGAGGCTGTAGAGGCGGAAGCAGACCTTCCAGGTGGAGTTGTGGTGGTCGAGGATCAACGGAAGCAGACCTTCCAGGTGGAGTTGTGGTGGTCGAGGATGACGGGGACGAAGCCGTGGGCGTCGCCATGGCGCGCGGTGAGGAATCCAAGTCCCGCACCGCACGCACGGTAACTCAGACTCAGAGAGAGTGCTCGCTGGCTCATATCAGTCGCTCTGTTATGAAGAAGATGAGTGCTTGACTGGACTGCAGCGGAGTAGATGACAAGAGGAATGCATGTGAAGAAGCGACGGTTGGGTCGGCTGTGCAGAGTGCCGGTCGATCGGGGCCCCAGAGCGCTTCCCTTCTTCTTTCCCTTCCTTCCTTCCTTCCTTCCTTCCTCAAGTGACATAACATGTGATAGTCAGACTATGCACACAACTTACGTTTTCTTTTCTCTGGGATGGGATGGGATGGGATGGGCATACGTTTGTACGTTTGTTTGGTCCGGCCGCGCGCTCCCTCGCGGCGCTACGTGAAAAGCATATGGAGTGGGGGCGGGGGCGGAGGAGCCGGCCATGGCGCGCGGCGGCCGGCGTACCAGCGGATCCGAGGGTTTCTGGCCGCGGGTGGGCATCCGGATGCCGCGTTGCGTTTTTGGGCAGCCGCCCGAGTGCCCTATACTCGTTGTGTCGTCGTTCGTTGCAGCCATAGTCGTGCATGTACTTCTTCTCCTACAAATTAAAAGGGATGAACCCTCTCTACCAACTAGCACTCGCCGTTTCATGAGCCATGCACCCCGTGCATAGTCTTGACAAAATACCTACCTTTTAACAGTCTTGATAAATCTCAGTCGATTGAGTCTTCGTTAAGTCTAGGCTGATAGTATATCCATGAGATCTTGCATTTAGATCAGTGTAAGATTTTCTTTTTTTTTCTCTTGCATGTTATGTCACTTGACTGAGACTTGGTTAAATCACAGTCGACTGAAACCTAGCCACACCCTTACAGTAAAGTCGGCTAGGATCCGGGTTTTCTTTAACTCTTACATAGTATATGTTAACTTCTTTTGAACGCACAATTAAACACTGCTGCAATTTCCAGGTTCTCCGAGTGCCTGAAAAACTCGGCAAAAGCCGATTCTAACTCGACAAAGAATTTGCCGAGTTCAAATCTTGGCTAAGGGTACTCGGACTGAGCCCTTCAAGTAAGGCCATTTTGTCGAGAGTCAACTGGCGGGGGCTCAGCAAACACTTCGTTGAGACCTAAGTCTAAGTGGGTTACTCAGCACAAAAAAAGGCACTTGACGGCCCGGACAAAGACAGCGCGGCTTGCCACGTGACATATGGCCCGAGAGCCCACTGGCAGAACTCGATGAACTTGAACGCACAACAAGGCGACACATGTAGCGGCGGAGCTTCATGGGGGGCAATGCCCCCGCCCACACACAAAGCGTACCCTAGAAGCCAACTAATGAGAAAGTTACTTACCTCCTCGCTGGACCCTGACTTGAATTGAATTTGTACTCTCCACCGAAATCACTGAACTGATGATGTAGGTGTCGGCGGGAGCCATGGCTTCGAGTGACCACAAACTCAACTTTCAGTCCTTTGCATAGATGAAAGTTCACATTTCCCATGGAGGACATTCAAATTTTAAAACCCGAGCCTGGTATGAAACCATGAAGAAGACGCCACATGATTTCAACGGAATTTTTTTGCCACATATAACTGAAATTTACCCCATGTCTGAACACACACACCTTAGCTATAGTTCAGTAACTGACTACGGATTGCCCACCACATATGCTCCATTAAATCAAGAAAAATAAATTAGTTGTCACTTGTCAGCTTATATGGATTTTAAATTGTGTGTCCCGCTTCTTAAGTAATTAGTGCTACACATGGATTTCAAACTGTCAGTACATAATGGCACAACACAAGGAGAACGTACTGTTATTATTAGAGAATAGCATAACTCACCGAATTGCCATATAAATCCAAATTCTACAAGTATTATCCAAGAAGATGAAGTTGCACCCCATCATATCTCGTTACCCCCACAAGCCATATCTAAACAAAAACTCATCACTACTAGCAACTATACCAGTTAACAAACTGTCAGTTACCCCCCACCAACCTGAATTTTGCAGCGTCAATACAATTGTTCCTATGGTGCTCCTCGATCCCACAATTTTCGCACCGCCCAGGTCTAGAGGTTGTGTCGGAAAATCACCTTTTTTCTGGGCAGGTAGTCCTTTTTGTGATCATGCCGCAACAAATGCTGGGAAACCATGTCTGTATGTCTCCTTTCGCTTTGCAGGCGGCGATAAACCACCCAACTTGTTGCCTAACACAGATACTGCACTGTTATCAACACCTTCAATACTGGAAAGTATAGCTAGAGCATCATAATTGCCTCAGTTCCTCTGCATGTCCATTTGATTCTCAAAAACTCCATTGTTGGTCAACACTTGAATATTCATGAAAACTCCATTCAGAAATCCAAAGGCAGAATATATGTGTTATGTTCGATATTCATGAAAATAGCACACAGGATTAACACTTGGATAAATCTCCAAGGGCCAAGCGGAGGGTACTACCACTCATCTTTTGATGGATTGATCTACTGTCCTTTTCACCAAAAGAAAGCAAAAAATGTAAAAAAAAAAACTTGCGAGGAAGTCTTGCAACATCAAGTCCAGGATAAAAAAACATTTTCATAAAGGCACAAGACATACAACTTTAAGTAGGAAATTAATTAGGGTGGGCATAACACATCAAACTAACCTACACATGACGTTTGTTTGTACACTTTTGCTTCGGTAGACCCCCTCCAACACAAGCACGGCCAAGATTGTCCGATACCCCTTCATAACGAAGGGCATGATGGGCGTAATTTGAAAAAGAGACCGCCCGCCCACTCGCCCGCCCGGAGTGTGTACATATACGAATACATATTGTTTTTTTTTGTCCGGTCGTCCCGCCCGCCCGCTCGAAAAAACTTATCAGTCCAACCATCGTCCTGTCGCCTCCTCCCCCGACCTCCCCCGTCAATCACGTCGCCCGAGGAGCCAACGCGGCTGCCCGCATGCACTCCCATCGCGTGCTGCCCCGCCGCCCTCGTCCCGTCCCGAGGCGGCATTAATGGCGATTGAAGTCGGCCGCCCACCTCCCGCCGCCCCCGAACGGCTATATCAAGCCTTGGGCCTCCTCCGATGGCCTCACACTAGACCCCCCCCCCCCCCAAATGCCCCTCGCACCCAACCATTCTCACACCCGACCCCCCCCTCCCCGATGACCCGACAATGGCGTTTTACCGCGGCAGCGCCGGCGGCGACGACGACGATGTCCCCGGCGCCTGGCCGACCAACATCGGCGCACCGGAGGCGGCGGAGATCCACCACTACTGCCTCTCTGTGCCGCCGGGCTGTCGTCAACTGGAAGATCGACAAGGAGGCTTCGCGACGTGATACGTCCATTTTGCATTATGCTTTTATATTGATATTTATTGCATTATGGGTTGTTATTACATATCATGGTACAATAATTATGCCTTTTCTCTTTTATTTTACAATGTTTACATGAAGAGAGAGAATGCCGGCAGCTAGAAAAAGGAGAAAATCTAAGAGACCTATTCCGCACAACTCCAGAAGTCCTGAAATTTTATGAAGAATTATTTTGGAATATATAAAAAATATTGGGCGAAGAAATACCAGAGGGGGACCCACCAGGTGGCCACAAGCCAGAGGGGGCCACCTGGCAGGTCTCCGGTGCCCATCTTCTGCTATATGGAGGGTTTTGACCTGAAAAAAATCATAAGGAAGCTTTCGGGACGAAGCGCCGCCGCCATCTCGAGGCGGAACCTGGGCAGAAGCAATCTAGGGCTCCGGCGAAGCTATTCTGTCGGGGAAACTTCCCTCACGGAGGGGAAAATCGAAGTCATCGTCATCACCAACGATCCTTTCATCGAGAGGGGGTCAATCTCCATCAACATCTTCACCAGCATCATCTCCTCTTGAACTCTAGTTCATCTCTTGTATCCTATCTTTGTCTCAAAACCTCATATTGGTATCTGTGGGTTGCTAGTAGTGTTGATTACTGCTTGTAGTTGATGTTAATTGGTTTATTTGGTAGAAGATCATATGTTTAGATCCTTAATGATATTTATTACCACTCTGATTATGGACATGAATATGCTTTGTGAGTAGTTATGTTTGTTCATGAGGATATGGTTTGTTTGATATTTTGATGAGATGTATGTTATCTTTGCTCTAGTGGTGTTATGTGAACGTCGACTACATGACACTTCACCATGATTTGGGTCTAGGGGAAGGCATTGGAAAGTAATAAGTAGATGATGGGTTGCTAGAGTGACATAAACTTAAACCCTAGTTTATGCGTTGCTTCGTAAGGGGCTGATTTGGATTCACATGTTTCATGCTATGGTTAAATTTATCTTAATTCTTTTTTCGTAGTTGTGGATGCTTGCGAGAGGGGTTAATCATAAGTGGGAGGCTTGTCCAAGTAAGGGTAGCACCCAAGTACCGGCTCACCCATATGTGTCCAGTCGTCGGCACATGCTGAGTGCTACCTCTGGGTTTTTCTATACATGTTATGTTTTCAGGTTCTAGATTTTTTTGTTAGTATTTTTTGGGCTTTTCAGTTCACGCTTAGTTTTTTTGTGTATATTTTGGAGAGAAAAATCTGAAATTTGTTTCGCTTCAACAAGAAGAATAAATTTGCTTTTCGTATAGGCATAGATTTGCTTTCGTGGGAAGCACAACTCGGAAAGGAAAATAAATCATGATATATTTTTTTGCTTCCACGACAAGCACATAGTTGCTTCTCGTGCACACATAGATTTGCTTTGGCGAGAAGCACAACTCGAAAAAGGGAAAAAAATTGAGAATTTTTTTGCATGATTTTTTTATTCCAGAAGTAGCATTGATTTATCTCTTGTAGAGGCACAGATTTGCTTCCACGAGAAGCAGAAATGAGCTTTTCGGAAATGGAAATGTATGTGACATTTCAAAAATGCTCACTCCTTTCAAAAAATTGTACGTCATATTTTTTAAATTGTTATGCAATGTAAGAAAAAAAGTTGCATAATTCAGAAAAAAGGTTCATAAGTTTTAAAAGATGTATATAAAATTGTAAAAAAAGTTCACAAGTTTAAAAAATATATTTGTGACATTTAAAAAAATGTTTATACAATGTAAAAAATGTTCGCATGGATAATTTGTTTTGTATAATTAAAAACATTCATGTATATTTGAAAAATGTTTAATGCATATTCGAAATAATGTTCAAAGATATGTATTTGATTTCTTTCAAAAACATGGATGATGTGTATGAAAAATTTTAAACATGTATAAATTTATTTTTATGATGCACACAAAAGATATACATGTGTATAAAAAATTAAACATTGCATCATGTATTTAGAAAAAGGTTAATTATGTATTTGGAAAATGTTAAACACTTAAAACAATTATCTAATTGATACAGAAAATGCATAATGTGTATGAAAAGCATAGGCATGTGATGAAAAAACGATATGGAAAATATCTGAAAAAACTGGAGAAAATTGAAGAAAGATATAAAGAAGATCACAGAAACTTGATAAAACTCAGAAGAAAAACCAATGAAAATACAGAAATCTTAAAAGGAAAAAAGTAGAGAAAAAAAATCCTAGACGCAGTTACAGTACTAGCCGGACCCTGCTAACCTGGCGCATGAGGTGAGCCGAAGTTAAGTCTCACGTCAAGCAAGCAAGAATGCTATATCTCGCCTAGAGAAAGATTAGCATCCGTCGTCTCGCCTGAAGGGCTCGTCCGTATGGCGTGGCCCAATAGCGATGATGCTCGATGGCTAGTTCAGTTTTTTTTTGAAACTTCGGCCTCTTTATTAGATCAAATAACCGTTACATCGCCCACCAGCCACTTTACAATAGATACCGGTGGTTCCTCGACCCACAACGAGGGTGGGTTTGAGACCGCCAGCCTAGCTAGCTCATGAGAAACACAGTTTGCCTCCCTAGGGCAATGGGCGAAAGACACCGAAGTATAACCTACTATCAAAGCATTACAATCTGCATAAATTGCCGCCACTCCTGTCGCTGTGAATCCGCCCGAGTTCGTCGTGTTGATTACTTCCAAACAGTCCGCCTCCACCACCATCTTGGTCACGCCCACCTGTTGCGCCAGTAGGAGCCCATGTCTCAAGGCATATGCTTCTGCTGTTGCCGCGTCCGCCGCATGCTCCAGTGTTTCATTCGACGCAGCTATGAATCCCCCTCTGTCATCCCTCAGCACTGCCCCGACTGCTCCACTGTGGGTTTCTACATGGAATGCTGCATCGACGTTAAGCTTGACGCAGCCCTTCATGGGCTTCTTCCATCCCTCCTTCTTCCTCCCCGTGCTCTTCTTCCTTGCATGCATGTAATTTGCAGCTAGGGCTGCTATTGACAACACCGACCGAACCGGTGTCTGAACTTCTTCTCCATGGACTTGTTGCCTTCTCTCCCACCATACATACCATATCCCGACGAGGATTAATGTCTGTGCGTTCTCCTCTGGAAGGAGGCTCCCTCTCGTCGGCATGCATAGGATATGGTCCAGAACTGAAGAACCAGCTCTGTCCACACTACACGCCTCCTCCACTAATCCCTCAAGCTGTAGACACCTACATATTTCTGCCGCCCTTGTGCAAGTAAAGAGCACATGCTTGATATCCTCACATCCGCCTGCACACATTGGACAGTTCCTGGGCATAGCAATATGTCGATTTGCCAGGACTCCGAAACATGGTATGAACCCATGCAACATTTTCCACGCGTGTATCTTGATCTTGCCCGGCAATGAGGACTCCCAAAGCTTCGCCTAAACTGGATAACGCTGTGATTGCTGTCCTTCCGTTCTCATAAACCATCGTCCAAACTGATGATCCCACTCCGCATGATACGCCGACCGGACTGTGAACATGTTGTTCTTAGTAAATCTCCATGCCACAAAATCCTCCATCATACCCTGCGGCGCGAGCGGAATCGCTAGGATTCTCTCTGCATCAACCTGCCAAAATGTATCCATAACAAGTTCTTGATCCCACACACCTGTCACCGGATCAATCAGATCAGACACCTTTGACAACAGGTTTGCTCCTCTCGAGGTAACTACACGTCCATCTGCACTCTTAGCAATCCACGGGTCAGACCAAATATTAACCTGAGAACCATCTCCGATCCTCCAAATGGCTCCTCTTTTGAAGGTGTTAATCCCTGCACAAATGCTCTGCCACGTGTAAGAACACCCACTCTTCATCTTTGCCTCCAAAAGTTTTCCGTCCGGGCAATACTTCGCTCTTAATACTTGTGTGCACAGCGACTCCGGGTTTTCCAACAGTCTCCATACCTGCTTGGCTAGCAAGGCAAGGTTGAAACTATGTAGATCCCTAAACCCCAGCCCCCCTTTGCTCTTCGGTATGCAGATTTTCCACCAAGCCGCCCAGTGAATTCTCTTGTGGTTGTCATCATCACCCCACCAATACCTTGATATGGCATCCGTCATCCCTTTGCAAATTTTTTTCGGGATATTAAACACCGACATCGCGAATACTGGCATGGCTTGGGCAACAGCCTTAATGAGAATATCCTTCCCTCCCGTGGAAAGTAGCTTCTCCTTCCATCCATTCACCAACTGGTTGATCCGTTCAATTAGATATTCAAAAGCTTCACACCTATCCACACCCACCATTGCTGGTAATCCCAAATACCTGTCATTCATGGCTTCCGAAAAAATACGCAGGTTCTGACATATCACCGCCTTCTCTTCCGCTGGCGTGTTCGAGCTAAAGAACACACCGGACTTAGCATCACTAACCAGCTGCCCTGAGCTCTCACAGTATGCATCCAAAATCTCCCTCAAACATGCTGCATTAGCTGCGTCCGCTCTCATCAGAATTAGGGAGTCGTCCGCGAAGAGTAAGTGTGAGACTTGCGGTGCATCTCTACAGACTCGCACCCCCACAAGATTACCGTTGTTCTCTTCCCTTTGCAGCATATTCGACAAATCCTCCGCACATAATAGAAATAGGTAAGGAGATAGAGGATCCCCTTGCCTTAATCCTCTCGAAGGGGTAAACACCCCCGTACTGGACCCGTTAAAGCACACGTTATATGACACTGTTGAAACACATGCCATAATCAACGATACCCACTTATTATCAAAGCCCAGCCTCTCCATCATTCTCTTCAAGAAACACCATTCCACTCGGTCGTATGCCTTATGCATATCTAACTTCACCGCACAGAGCCCTGTCTTCCCTTGTTTCCTCTTAATGGAATGCATGCATTCATACGCAATAAGTATATTGTCCGTGATCAATCTCCCGGGAACAAATGCGCTTTGCGTCGGGCTAATGATCTCCGACAGGATTCCTTTCAACCGATTAGCCAACATCTTCGAGATGATCTTGTAGGCCACATTACACAGACTAATCGGTCTAAATTGCGTGATGTTGGTTGGTGCTGTTGGAAATATGCCCTAGAGGCAATAATAAAAGCATTATTATTATATTTCCTTGTTCATGATAATTGTCTTTATTCATGCTATAATTGTATTATCCGGAAATCGTAATACATGTGTGAATAATAGACACCAACATGTCTCTAGTAAGCCTCTAGTTGACTAGCTCGTTGATCAACAGATAGTCATGGTTTCCTGACTATGGACATTGGATGTAATTGATAACGAGATCACATCATTAGGAGAATGATGTGATGGACAAGACCCAATCCTAAACATAGCACAAGATCGTATAGTTCGTTTGCTAGAGTTTTCCAATATCAAGTGTCTTTTCCTTAGACCATGAGATCGTGTAACTCCCGGATACCGTAGGAGTGCTTTGGGTGTACCAAACGTCACAACGTAACTAGGTGACTATGAAGGTATACTACGGGTATCTCCGAAAGTGTCTATTGGGTTGACACGGATCAAGACTGGGATTTGTCACTCCGTATGACGAAGAGGTATCACTGGGCCCACTCGGTAATGCATCATCATAATGAGCTCAAAGTGACCAAGTGTCTGGTCACGGGATCATGCATTACGGTACGAGTAAAGTGACTTGCCGGTAATGAGATTGAACGAGGTATTGGGATACCGACGATCGAATCTCGGGCAAGTAACATACCGATTGACAAAGGGAATTGTATACGGGGTTGCTTGAATCCTCGACATCGTGGTTCATCCGATGAGATCATCGAGGAGAATGTGGGAGCCAACATGGGTATCCAGATCCCGCTGTTGGTTATTGACCGAAGAGCGATCTCGGTCATGTCTACATGTCTCCCGAACCCGTAGGGTCTACACACTTAAGGTTCGGTGACGCTAGGGTTGTAGGGATATGTATATGCAGTAACCTGAATGTTGTTCGGAGTCCCGGATGAGATACCGGATGTCACGAGGAGTTCCGGAATGGTCCGGAGGTAAAGAATTATATATAGGAAGTGCTATTTCCGGCATCGGGACAAGTTTCGGGGTCACCGGTATTGTACCGGGACCACCGGAAGGGTCCCGGGGGTCCACCGGGTGGGGCCACCTGCCCCGGGGGGCCACATGGGCTGTAGGGGGTGCGCCTTGGCCTATATGGGCCAAGGGCACCAGCCCCAAGAGGCCCATGCGCCTAGGGTTCAAGGAAGGGAAGAGTCCCAAAAGGGGAAGGCACCTCCTAGGTGCCTTGGGGAGGAGGGATTCCTTCCTTGGCCGCACCCCCCTAGGAGATTGGACTCCTAGGGCCGGCGCCCCCCCTTGGACTCCCTATATATAGTGGGGAAGGAGGGCCTCTCAATCCACGCCTTTGGTGCCTCCCTCTCCCTCTCCAACACCTCCTCCTCCTCCATAGAGCTTGGCGAAGCCCTGCCGGAGTACTGCAGCTCCATCACCACCACGCCGTCGTGCTGCTGTTGGAGCCATCTTCCTCAACCTCTCCCTTCCCCTTGATGGATCAAGAAGAAGGAGACGTTACGCTGACCGTACGTGTGTTGAACGCGGAGGTGCCGTCTGTTCGGCGCTAGGATCTCCGGTGATTTGGATCACGTCGAGTACGCCTTCCTCATCCCCGTTCTTTGAACGCTTCCGCGCGTGATCTACAAAGGTATGTAGATGCAATCCGATCACTCGTTGCTAGATGAACTCCTAGATGGATCTTGGTGAAACCGTAGGAAAATTTTTGTTTTCTGCAACGTTCCCCAACAGTGGCATCATGAGCTAGGTCTATGCGTAGTTCTCTTGCACGAGTAGAACACAATTTTTTGTGGGCGTTGATGTTGTCAACTTTCTTGCCGCTACTAGTCTTATCTTGCTTCAACGGTATTATGGGATGAAGCGGCCCGGACCAACCTTACACGTACGCTTACGTGAGACCGGTTCCACCGACTAACATGCACAAGTTGCATAAGGTGGCTAGCGGGTGTCTGTCTCTCCCACTTTAGTTGGAGCGGATTCGATCAAAAGGGTCCTTATGAAGGGTAAATAGAAGTTGACAAATCACGTTGTGGCTTTCACGTAGGTAAGAAAACGTTCTTGCTAGAACCCTACTTCAGCCACGTAAAACTTGCAACAACAATTAGAGGACGTCTAACTTGTTTTTGCAGCAAGTGCTTTGTGATATGATATGGCCAAAGTTGTGATGAATGATGAATGATATATATGTGATGTATGAGATGTTCATGCTATTGTAATAGGAATCACGACTTGCATGTCGATGAGTATGACAACCGGCAGGAGCCATAGGAGTTGTCTTTATTTTTTGTATGACCTGCGTGTCATTGAGAAACGCCATGTAAATTACTTTACTTTATTGCTAAACGCGTTAGCCATAGTAGTAGAAGTAATAGTTGGCGAGCAACTTCATGGAGACACGATGATGGAGATCATGATGATGGAGATCATGGTGTCATGCCGGTGACAAGATGATCATGGAGCCCCAAGATGGAGATCAAAGGAGCTATGTGATATTGGCCATATCATGTCACTATTATTATTTGATTGCATGTGATGTTTAATCATGTTTTTGCATCTTGTTTGCTTAGAACAACGGTAGTAAATAAGATGATCCCTCATAATAATTTCAAGAAAGTGTTCCCCCTAACTGTGCACCGTTGCGACAGTTCGTTGTTTCGAAGCACCACGTGATGATCGGGTGTTAGATTCTAACGTTCACATACAACGGGTGTAAGACAGATTTACACGTGCAAACACTTAGGTTGACTTGACGAGCCTAGCATGTACAGACATGGCCTCGGAACACAGAAGACCGAAAGGTCGAGCATGAGTCGTATAGAAGATACGATCAACATGAAGATGTTCACCGATGTTGACTAGTCCGTCTCACGTGATGATCGGACACGGCCTAGTTAACTCGGATCATGTTATACTTAGATTACAGGAGGGATGTCTATCTAAGCGGGAGTTCATTGAATAATTTGATTAGATGAACTTAATTATCATGAACTTAGTCTAAAAATTTTACAATATGTCTTGTAGATCAAATGGCCAACGTAGTCCTCAACTTCAACACGTTCCTAGAGAAAACCAAGCTGAAAGACGATGGCAGCAACTACACGGACTGGGTCCGGAACCTGAGGATCATCCTCATAGCTGCCAAGAAAGATTATGTCCTACAAGCACCGCTAGGTGACACACCTATTCTCCCTGCAGAACAAGACGTTATGAACACTTGGCAGGCACGTACCGATGACTACTCCCTCGTTCAGTGCGGCATGCTTTACAGTTTAGAGCCGGGGCTCCAAAAGCGTTTTAAGAGACACGGAGCATATGAGATGTTCGAAGAGCTGAAAATGGTTTTCCAAGCTCATGCCCGGGTCGAGAGATATCAAGTCTCCGACAAGTTCTTCAGCTGTAAGATGGAGGAGAACAGTTCTGTCAGTGAGCACATACTCACTATGTCTGGGTTGCATAACCGCTTGACTCAGCTGGGAGTTAATCTCCCGGATGACGCGGTCATTGACATAATCCTTCAGTCGCTTCCACCGAGCTACAAGAGCTTTGTGATGAACTTCAATATGCAGGGGATGGAAAAGACCATTCCTGAAGTATTTGCAATGCTGAAATCAGCAGAGGTAGAAGTCAAAAAGGAATATCAAGTGTTGATGGTGAATAAAACCACTAAGTTCAAGAAGGGCAAGGGTAAGAAAGCCTTCAAGAAGGACGGCAAGGGAGTTGCCGCGCCCGGCAAGCAAGCTGCCGGGAAGAAGCCAAAGAATGGACCCAAGCCCGAGACTGAGTGCTTTTATTGCAAGAAGAGTGGTCACTGGAAGCGGAACTGCCCCAAATACTTAGCGGACAAGAAGGCCGGCAAAACGAAAGGTATATGTGATATACATGTAATTGATGTGTACCTTACCAGTACTCGTAGTAGCTCCTGGGTATTTGATACCGATGCAGTTGCTCACATTTGTAACTCAAAACAGGAGCTGCGGAATAAGCGGAGACTGGCGAAGGACGAGGTGACGATGCGCGTCGGGAATGGTTCCAAGGTCAATGTGATCGCCGTCGGCACGCTACCTCTACATTTACCTTCGAGATTAGTTTTAAACCTTAATAATTGTTATTTAGTGCCAGCTTTGAGCATGAACATTGTATCAGGATCTTGTTTAATTCGAGATGGCTACTCATTTAAATCCGAGAATAATGGTTGTTCTATTTATATGAGAGATATGTTTTATGGTCATGCTCCGATGGTGAATGGTTTATTCTTAATGAATCTCGAGCGTAATGCTACACATGTTCATAGTGTGAGTACCAAAAGATGTAAGATTGATAATGATAGTCCCACATACTTGTGGCACTGCCGCCTTGGTCACATAGGTGTCAAACGCATGAAGAAGCTCCATGCTGATGGACTTTTAGAGTCTCTTGATTACGAATCATTTGACACGTGCGAACCATGCCTCATGGGTAAAATGACCAAGACTCCGTTCTCAGGAACAATGGAGCGAGCAACCAACTTATTGGAAATCATACATACTGATGTGTGCGGTCCAATGAGTGTTGTGGCTCGCGGTGGCTATCGTTATGTTCTCACCCTCACTGATGACTTGAGTAGATATGGGTATGTCTACTTAATGAAACACAAGTCTGAGACCTTTGAAAAGTTCAAGGAATTTCAGAGTGAGGTTGAGAATCAACGTGACAGGAAAATCAAGTTCCTGCGATCAGATCGTGGAGGAGAATACTTGAGTCACGAGTTTGGCACACACTTAAGAAAATGTGGAATAGTTTCACACCTCACGCCGCCTGGAACACCTCAGCGTAATGGTGTGTCCGAACGTCGTAATCGCACACTATTAAATATGGTGCGATCTATGATGTCTCTTGCCGATTTACCGCTATCTTTTTGGGGGTATGCTTTAGAGACTGCCGCATTCACTTTAAATAGGGATCCGTCGAAATCCGTTGAGACGACACCGTATGAATTATGGTTTGGGAAGAAACCTAAGCTGTCGTTTCTAAAAGTTTGGGGATGCGATGCTTATGTCAAGAAACTTCAACCTGAAAAGCTCGAACCCAAATCGGACAAATGCGTCTACATAGGATACCCTAAAGAAACTATTGGGTATACCTTCTACCTCAGATCCGAAGGCAAGATCTTTGTTGCCAAGATTGGGTCCTTTCTAGAGAAAGAGTTTCTCTCGAAAGAAGTAAGTGGGAGGAAAGTAGACCTTGATGAAGTATTACCTCTTGAACCGGAAAATGGCGCAACTCAAGAAAATGTTTCTGAGGTGCCTGCACCGACAAGAGAGGAAGTTAACGATGAAGATCAAGATACTTCTGATCAAGCTCCTACTGAAATTCGAAGGTCCACGAGGACACGTTCTGCACCAGAGTGGTACGACAACCCTGTCTTGGAAATCATGTTGTTAGACAACGGTGAACCTTCGAACTATGAAGAAGCGATGGCGGGCCCGGATTCTGACAAATGGCTAGAAGCCATGAAATCCGAGATAGGATCCATGTATGAAAACGAAGTATGGACTTTGACTGACTTGCCCGTTGAGCGGCGAGCCATAGAAAATAAATGGATCTTTAAGAAGAAGACAGACGTGGATGGTAATGTGACCATCTATAAAGCTCGGCTTGTCGCTAAGGGTTATCGACAAGTTCAAGGGGTTGACTACGATGAGACTTTCTCACCGGTAGCGAAGCTAAAGTCCGTCCGAATCATGTTAGCAATTGCCGCATTCTATGATTATGAAATATGGCAAATGGACGTCAAAACGGCATTCCTTAATGGTTTCCTTAAGGAAGAATTGTATATGATGCAGCCGGAAGGTTTTGTCGATCCTAAGTATGCTGACAAGGTGTGCAAGCTCCAACGCTCGATTTATGGGCTGGTGCAAGCATCTCGGAGTTGGAACATTCGCTTTGATGAGATGATCAAAGCGTTTGGGTTTACGCAGACTTATGGAGAAGCCTGTGTTTACAAGAAAGTGAGTGGGAGCTCTGTAGCATTTCTCATATTATATGTAGATGACATACTTTCGATGGGAAATGATATAGAACTCTTGGATAGCATTAAGGCCTACTTGAATAAGAGTTTTTCAATGAAGGACCTTGGAGAAGCTGCTTATATATTAGGCATCAAGATCTACAGAGATAGATCAAGACGCCTCATAGGTCTTTCAGTGAAGAAGTTCAATATGGATCAGTCTAAGAAGGGGTTCTTGCCTGTGTTGCAAGGTGTGAAATTGAGCTCAGCTCAATGTCCGACCACGGCAGAAGATATAGAAGAGATGAGTGTCATCCCCTATGCCTCAGCCATAGGTTCTATTATGTATGCCATGTTGTGTACCAGACCTGATGTAAACCTTGCCGTAAGTTTGGTAGGAAGATACCAAAGTAATCCCGGCAAGGAACACTGGACAGCGGTCAAGAATATCCTGAAGTACCTGAAAAGGACTAAGGAAATGTTTCTCGTTTATGGAGGTGACGAAGAGCTCGTCGTAAAGGGTTACGTCGACGCTAGCTTCGACACAGATCTGGATGACTCAAAGTCACAAACCGGATACGTGTATATTTTGAATGGTGGGGCAGTAAGCTGGTGCATTTGCAAGCAGAGCGTCGTGGCGGGATCTACATGTGAAGCGGAGTACATGGCAGCCTCGGAGGCAGCGCATGAAGCAATTAGGGTGAAGGAGTTCATCACTGACCTAGGAGTCATACCGAATGCGTCGGGCCGATCAAGCTCTTCTGTGACAACACTTGAGCTATTGCACTTGCCAAGGAGCCCAGGTTTCACAAGAAGACAAGGCACATCAAGCGTCGCTTCAACTCCATTCGTGAAAATGTTCAAGATGGAGACATAGATATTTGTAAAGTACATACGGACCTGAATGTAGCGGATCCGTTGACTAAACCTCTCCCTAGAGCAAAACATGATCAACACCAGAATTCCATGGGTGTTCGATTCATCACAATGTAACTAGATTATTGACTCTAGTGCAAGTGGGAGACTGTTGGAAATATGCCCTAGAGGCAATAATAAAAGCATTATTATTATATTTCCTTGTTCATGATAATTGTCTTTATTCATGCTATAATTGTATTATCCGGAAATCATAATACATGTGTGAATAACAGACACCAACATGTCCCTAGTAAGCCTCTAGTTGACTAGCTCGTTGATCAAACAGATAGTCATGGTTTCCTGACTATGGACATTGGATGTCATTGATAACGAGATCACATCATTAGGAGAATGATGTGATGCACAAGACCCAATCCTAAACATAGCACAAGATTGTATAGTTCGTTTGCTACAGTTTTCCAATGTCAAAGTATCTTTTCCTTAGACCATGAGATCGTGTAACTCCCGGATACCGTAGGAGTGCTTTGGGTATACCAAACGTCACAACGTAACTGGGTGACTATAAAGGTAGACTACGGGTATCTCCGAAAGTGTCTGTTGGGTTGACATGGATCAAGACTGGGGTTTGTCACTCCGTATGACGGAGAGGTATCGCTGGGCCCACTCGGTAATGCATCATCATAATGAGCTCAAAGTGACCAAGTGTCTGGTCACGGGATCATGCATTACGGTACGAGTAAAGTGACTTGCCGGTAACGAGATTGAATGAGGTATTGGGATACCGACGATCGAATCTCGGGCAAGTAACATATCGATTGACAAAGGGAATTGCGTACGGGGTTGATTGAATCCTTGACATCGTGGTTCATCCGATGAGATCATCGTGGAGCATGTGGGAGCCAACATGGGTATCCAGATCCCGTTGTTGGTTATTGACTGGAGAGTCGTCTCGGTCATGTCTGCTTGTCTCCCGAACCCGTAGGGTCTACACACTTAAGGTTCGGTGACGCTAGGGTTGTGAAGATATGTATATGCAGAAACCTGAATGTTGTTCGGAGTCCCAGATGAGATCCCGGACGTCACGAGGAGTTCCGGAATGGTCCGGAGGTAAAGAATTATATATAGGAAGTGCTGTTTCGGGCATCGGGACAAGTTTCGGGGTTATCGGTATTGTACCGGGACCACCGGAAGGGTCTCGGGGGTCCACCGGGTGGGGCCACCTATCCTGGAGGGCCCCATGGGCTGAAATAGGAGGGAACCCAGCCCATAGTGGGCTGGGGCGCCAGCCCCTATAGGCCCATGCGCCTAGGGTTTCCACCATGGAAGAGTCCATGTGGTGGAAGGCACCCCTAGGTGCCTTGGGGGGGAGGGAAACCTCCCCTTGGCCGCCGCCCCCCCTAGTAGATCTCATCTACTAGGGCCGGCGCCCTCCCCATGGCACCCCTATATATAGTGGGGGGGAGAGGAGGGATTTCACACCAGCCCCGGGTGCCTCCATCTCCCCCCGTTACGTCTCTCCCTCGTAGTCTTGGCGAAGCCCTGCTTCTGTGACGCCCTGCATCCACCACCACGCCGTCGTGCTGCTGGATCTTCATCAACCTCTCCTCCCCCCTTGCTGGATCAAGAAGGAGGAGACGTCTCCCGTCCCGTACGTGTGTTGAACGCGGAGGTGCCGTCCGTTCGGCGCTGGTCATCGGTGATTTGGATCACGTCGAGTACGACTACATCATCACCGTTCTTTTGAACGCTTCCGTGCGCCATCTACAAAGGTATGTAGATGCATCCAATGACTCGTTGCTAGATGAACTCCTAGATGATCTTGGTGAAACGAATAGGAAAATTTTTGTTTTCTGCAACGTTCCCCAACAGTGGTATCAGAGCTAGGTCTATGCGTAGTTCTTCTTGCGCGAGTAGAACACAATTTGTTGTGGGCGTAGATTTGTCAACTTTCTTGCCGTTACTAGTCTTTTCTTGCTTCAGCAGTATTGTGGGATGAAGCGGCCCGGACCAACCTTACACGTACGCTTACGTGAGACCGGTTCCACCGACTAACATGCACCAGTTGCATAAGGTGGCTGGCGGGTGTCTGTCTCTCCCACTTTAGTTGGAGCGGATTCGATGAATAGGGTCCTTATGAAGGGTAAATAGAAGTTGACAAATCACGTTGTGGCTTTAACGTAGGTAAGAAGACGTTCTTGCTAGAACCCTAATTCAGCCACGTAAAACTTGCAACAACAATTAGAGGACGTCTAACTTGTTTTTGCAGCGAGTGGGTTGTGATATGATATGGCCAAAGTTGTGATGAATGATGAATGATCTATATGTGATGTATGAGATGTTCATGCTATTGTAATAGGAATCACGATTTGCATGTAGATGAGTATGACAACCGGCAGAAGCCATAGGAGTTGTCTTTATTCTTTTATATGACCTGCGTGTCATCGAGGAACGCCATGTAAATTACTTTACTTTATTGCTAAACGCGTTAGCCATAGTAGTAGAAGTAATAGTTGGCGAGCAACTTCATGGAGACACGATGATGGAGATCATGATGATGGAGATCATGGTGTCAAGCCAGTGACAAGATGATCATGGAGCCCCAAGATGGAGATCAAAGGAGCTATGTGATATTGGCCATATCATGTCACGTTTATTAATTGATTGCATGTGATGTTTATCATGTTTTGCATCTTGTTTACTTAGAACGACGGTAGTAAATAAGATGATCCCTCATAATAATTTCAAGAAGTGTTCCCCCTAACTGTGCACCGTTGCGACAGTTCGCTGTTTCAAAACACCACGTGATGATCGGGTGTTTTATTCAGACGTTCACATACAACGGGTGTAAGACAGATTTACACATGCAAACACTTAGGTTGACTTGATGAGCCTAGCATGTACAGACATGGCCTCGGAACACAGAAGACCGAAAGGTCGAGCATGAGTCGTATAGAAGATACGATCAACATGAAGATGTTCACCGACGTTGACTAGTCCGTCTCACGTGATGATCGGACACGGTCTAGTTAACTCGGATCATGTAATACTTAGATGACTAGAGGGATGTCTAATCTAAGTGGGAGTTCTTTAATAATTTGATTAGATGAACTTAATTATCATGAACTTAGTCTAAAATCTTTGCAATATGTCTTGTAGATCAAATGGCCAACGTAGTCCTCAACTTCAACGCGTTCCTAGAGAAAACCAAGCTGAAAGATGATGGCAGCAACTATACGGACTGGGTCCGGAACCTGAGGATCATCCTCATAGCTGCCAAGAAAGATTATGTCCTACAAGCACCGCTAGGTGATCCTCCCGTCCCACAGAACCAAGACGTTATGAACGCTTGGCAGACACGTGTTGACGACTACTCCCTCGTTCAGTGCCGCATGCTTTACAGCTTAGAGCCGGGGCTCCAAAAACGTTTTGAGAGACATGGAGCATATGAGATGTTCGAAGAGCTGAAAATGGTTTTTCAAGCTCATGCCCGGATCGAGAGATATGAAGTCTCCGATAAGTTCTTCAGCTGTAAGATGGAGGAAAATAGTTCTGTCAGTGAGCACATACTCACTATGTCTGGGTTACATAACCGCTTGTCTCAGCTGGGAGTTAATCTCCCGGATGATGCAGTCATTGACAGAATCCTCCAGTCGCTTCCACCAAGCTACAAGAGCTTTGTGATGAACTTCAACATGCAGGGGATGCAAAAGACCATTCCTGAGTTGTTCTCTATGCTGAAATCAGCGGAGGTAGAAGTCAAGAAGGAGCATCAAGTGTTGATGGTCAATAAAACCACTAAGTTCAAGAAAAGCAAGGGTAAAAAGAACTTCAAGAAGGATGGCAAGGAGGTTGCCGCGCCTGGCAAGCAAGCTGCCGGGAAGAAGCCAAAGAATGGACCCAAGCCCGAGACTGAGTGCTTTTATTTCAAGGGAAGCGGTCACTGGAAGCGGAACTGCCCTAAGTACTTAGCGGATAAGAAGGCCGGCAAAACAAAAGGTATATGTGATATACATGTAATTGATGTGTACCTTACTAGTGCCCGTAGTAGCTCCTGGGTATTTGATACCGGTGCAGTTGCTCACATTTGTAACTCAAAGCAGGGGCTGCGGAATAAGCGGAAACTGGCAAAGGACGAGGTGACGATGCGCGTCGGGAATGGTTCCAAGGTCAATGTGATCGCCGTTGGCACGCTGCCTCTGCATCTCCCTTCGGGATTAGTTTTAAACCTTAATAATTGTTATTTAGTGCCAGCTTTGAGCATGAACATTGTATCGGGATCTCGTTTAATTCGAGATGGCTACTCTTTTAAATCTGAGAATAATGGTTGTTCCATTTTTATGAGAGATATGTTTTATGGTCATGCTCCTATGGTGAATGGTTTATTCTTTATGAATCTCGAACGTGATGATACACATGTTCATAATGTGAGTACCAAAAGAAGTAAGGTTGATAATGATAGTCCCACATACTTGTGGTACTGCCGCCTTGGTCACATAGGTGTCAAACGCATGAAGAAGCTCCATGCAGATGGACTTTTAGAGTCTCTTGATTATGAATCATTTGACACATGCGAACCATGCCTTATGGGTAAAATGACCAAGACTCCGTTCTCAGGAACAATGGAGCGAGCAACTGACTTATTGGAAATCATACATACTGATGTGTGCGGTCCAATGAGTGTTGAGGCTCGCGGTGGCTATCGTTATGTTCTCACCCTCACTAATGATTTAAGTAGGTATGGGTATATCTACTTAATGAAACACAAGTCTGAAACCTTTGAAAAGTTCAAGGAATTTCAGAGTGAGGTTGAAAATCAACGTGACAGGAAAATCAAGTTTCTACGATCAGATCGTGGAGGAGAATACTTGAGTCACGAGTTTGGCACACACTTAAGAAAATGTGGAATAGTTTCACAACTCACGCCGCCTAGAACACCTCTGCGTAACGGTGTGTCCGAACGTCCTAATCGCACTCTATTGGATATGGTGCGGTCTATGATGTCTCTTACTGATTTACCGCTATCTTTTTGGGGCTATGCTTTAGAGACTGCCGCATTCACTTTAAATAGGGCTCCGTCGAAATCCGTTGAGACGACACCGTATGAATTATGGTTTGGGAAGAAACCTAAGCTGTCGTTTCTAAAAGTTTGGGGATGCGATGCTTATGTCAAGAAACTTCAACCTGAAAAGCTCGAACCCAAGTCGGAAAAATGCGTCTTCATCGGATACCCAAAAGAAACTATTGGGTACACCTTCTACCTCAGATCCGAAGGCAAGATCTTTGTTGCCAAAAATGGGTCCTTTCTAGAGAAAGAGTTTCTCTCGAAAGAAGTAAGTGGGAGGAAAGTAGAACTTGATGAAGTGTTACCTCTTGAACCAGAAAATGGCGCAACTCAAGAAAATGTTCCTGAGGTGCCTGCACCGACTAGAGAGGAAGTTAATGATAATGATCAAGATACTTCTGATCAAGCTCCTGCTGAAATTCGAAGGTCCACAAGGACACGTTCCGCACCAGAGTGGTACAGCAACCCTGTCTTGGAAATCATGTTGTTAGACAACGATGAACCTTCGAACTATGAAGAAGCGATGGCAGGCCCGGATTCCGACAAATGGCTAGAAGCCATGAAATCCGAGATAGGATCCATGTATGAAAACGAAGTATGGACTTTGACTGACTTGCCCGTTGAATGGCGAGCCATAGAAAACAAATGGATCTTTAAGAAGAAGACAGACGCGGATGGTAATGTGACCATCTATAAAGCTCGACTTGTCGCTAAGGGTTATCGACAAGTTCAAGGGGTTGACTACGATGAGACTTTCTCACCGGTAGCGAAGCTGAAGTCCGTCCGAATCATGTTAGCAATTGCCGCATTCTACGATTATGAGATATGGCAAATGGACGTCAAAACGGCATTCCTTAATGGTTTCCTTAAGGAAGAATTGTATATGATGCAGCCGGAAGGATTTGTCGATCCTAAGAATGCTAACAAGGTGTGCAAGCTCCAACGCTCGATTTATGGGCTGGTGCAAGCATCTCGGAGTTGGAACATTCGCTTTGATGAGATGATCAAAGCGTTTGGGTTTACGCAGACTTATGGAGAAGCCTGCGTTTACGAGAAAGTGAGTGGGAGCTCTGTAGCATTTCTCATACTATATGTAGATGACATACTTTTGATGGGAAATGATATAGATCTCTTGGACAGCATCAAGGCCTACTTGAATAAGAGTTTTTCAATGAAGGACCTTGGAGAAGCTACTTATATATTAGGCATCAAAATCTATAGAGATAGATCGAGACGCCTCATAGGTCTTTCACAAAGCACATACCTTGATAAGATATTGAAGAAGTTCAATATGGATCAGTCTAAGAAGGGGTTCTTGCCTGTGTTGCAAGGTATGAAATTGAGCTCAGCTCAATGTCCGACCACGGCAGAAGAAATAGAAGAGATGAGTGTCATCCCCTATGCCTCAGCCATAGGTTCTATTATGTATGCCATGCTGTGTACCAGACCTGATGTAAACCTTGCCGTAAGTTTGGTAGGAAGGTACCAAAGTAATCCCGGCAAGGAACACTGGACAGCAGTCAAGAATATCCTGAAGTACCTGAAAAGGACTAAGGAAATGTTTCTCGTTTATGGAGGTGACGAAGAGCTCGTCGTAAAGGGATACGTCGACGCTAGCTTCGACACAGATCTGGATGACTCTAAGTCACAAACCGGATACGTGTATATGTTGAATGGTGGAGTAGTGAGCTGGTGCAGCTGCAAGCAGAGCGTCGTGGGGGGATCTACATGTGAAGCGGAGTACATGGCAGCCTCGAAGGCAGCACATGAAGCAATACGGGTGAAGGAGTTCATCACCGACCTAGGAGTCATACCCAATGCGTCGGGGCCGATCAAGCTCTTCTGTGACAACACTGGAGCTATTGCTCTTGCCAAGGAGCCCAGGTTTCACAAGAAGACAAGGCACATCAAGCGTCGCTTCAACTCCATTCGTGAAAATGTTCAAGATGGAGACATAGAAATTTGTAAAGTGCACACGGACCTGAATGTAGCAGATCCGTTGACTAAACCTCTCCCTAGAGCAAAACATGATCAACACCAGAATTCCATGGGTGTTCGATTCATCACAATGTAACTAGATTATTGACTCTAGTGCAAGTGGGAGACTGTTGGAAATATGCCCTAGAGGCAATAATAAAAGCATTATTATTATATTTCCTTGTTCATGATAATTGTCTTTATTCATGCTATAATTGTATTATCCGGAAATCATAATACATGTGTGAATAACAGACACCAACATGTCCCTAGTAAGCCTCTAGTTGACTAGCTCGTTGATCAAACAGATAGTCATGGTTTCCTGACTATGGACATTGGATGTCATTGATAACGAGATCACATCATTAGGAGAATGATGTGATGCACAAGACCCAATCCTAAACATAGCACAAGATCGTATAGTTCGTTTGCTACAGTTTTCCAATGTCAAAGTATCTTTTCCTTAGACCATGAGATCGTGTAACTCCCGGATACCGTAGGAGTGCTTTGGGTATACCAAACGTCACAACGTAACTGGGTGACTATAAAGGTAGACTACGGGTATCTCCGAAAGTGTCTGTTGGTTGACATGGATCAAGACTGGGATTTGTCACTCCGTATGACGGAGAGGTATCGCTGGGCCCACTAGGTAATGCATCATCATAATGAGCTCAAAGTGACCAAGTGTCTGGTCACGGGATCATGCATTACGGTACGAGTAAAGTGACTTGCCGGTAACGAGATTGAACGAGGTATTGGGATACCGACGATCGAATCTCGGGCAAGTAACATATCGATTGACAAAGGGAATTGCGTACGGGGTTGATTGAATCCTCGACATCGTGGTTCATCCGATGAGATCATCGTGGAGCATGTGGGAGCCAACATGGGTATCCAGATCCCGCTGTTGGTTATTGACTGGAGAGTCGTCTCGGTCATGTCTGCTTGTCTCCCGAACCCGTAGGGTCTACACACTTAAGGTTCGGTGACGCTAGGGTTGTGAAGATATGTATATGCAGAAACCCGAATGTTGTTCGGAGTCCCGGATGAGATCCCGGACGTCACGAGGAGTTCCGCAATGGTCCGGAGGTAAAGAATTATATATAGGAAGTGTTGTTTCGGGCATCGGGACAAGTTTCGGGGTTATCGGTATTGTACCGGGACCACCGGAAGGGTCCCGGGGGTCCACCGGGTGGGGCCACCTATCCCGGAGGGCCCCATGGGCTGAAATAGGAGGGAACCCAGCCCATAGTGGGCTGGGGCGCCAGCCCCTATAGGCCCATGCGCCTAGGGTTTCCACCATGGAAGAGTCCATGTGGTGGAAGGCACCCCTAGGTGCCTTGGGGGGGAGGGAAACCTCCCCTTGGCCGCCGCCCCCCTAGTAGATCTCATCTACTAGGGCCGGCGCCCCCCCATGGCACCCCTATATATAGTGGGGGGAGAGGAGGGATTTCACACCAGCCCCGGGCGCCTCCATCTCCCCCCGTTACGTCTCTCCCTCGTAGTCTTGGCGAAGCCCTGCTTCTGTGACGCCCTGCATCCACCACCACGCCGTCGTGCTGCTGGATCTTCATCAACCTCTCCTCCCCCCTTGCTGGATCAAGAAGGAGGAGACGTCTCCCGTCCCGTACGTGTGTTGAACGCGGAGGTGCCGTCCGTTCGGCGCTGGTCATCGGTGATTTGGATCACGTCGAGTACGACTACATCATCACCGTTCTTTTGAACGCTTCCGTGCGCCATCTACAAAGGTATGTAGATGCATCCAATGACTCGTTGCTAGATGAACTCCTAGATGATCTTGGTGAAACGAATAGGAAAATTTTTGTTTTCTGCAACGTTCCCCAACATCCCTTCCCCTTGCTGGATCAAGAAGAAGGAGACGTTACGCTGACCGTACGTGTGTTGAACGCGGAGGTGCCGTCCGTTCGGCGCTAGGATCTCCGGTGATTTGGATCACGTCGAGTACGCCTTCCTCATCCCCGTTCTTTGAACGCTTCCGCGCGTGATCTACAAAGGTATGTAGATGCAATCCGATCACTCGTTGCTAGATGAACTCCTAGATGGATCTTGGTGAAACCGTAGGAAAATTTTTGTTTTCTGCAACGTTCCCCAACAGGTGCAGCCACCTTAGGGATCAGCACAATAGTTGTGCTATTCCACCCGTCAGGTATCTTGCCTGTGTTTATGGCTTACAACACCTCCTTCACTAGATCGCCCTTGATCATACTCCAAAACTGCTTGTAGAACGCCACATGTAACCCATCCGGTCCAGGGGCCTTGAAATCCCCTATACTGAAAAGTTCTCTGCGCACATCATCTTCATTAAACGACGCCAGAAGGGCCTCATTCATTTGCACCGTCACTTTGGGCACCACTTTTTGTATTACTTCCTCATTTGGTATGTTCACCTGCGAAGTAAACAAGTTAGTAAAATACGCGTGTATAATGTTCGCCATCTCTGCTTGTCCTTCTTGCACCACTCCATTCTCATCCTGTAAACTCTTTATAGTATTTCTCTTTCTCCTAGCTGAGGCATACATCTGAAAGAAGCTTGTGTTTCTATCCCCATGTTTTAGCCAGTTAGCTCGGCCCCTTTGCACCCATTCCATTTCTTCCTGTTCCAATAGATTCTCAATGACTAGCAGTATCTCTGTCTGTCTATAGCTGCATCCGTAGCCGGCCCCCTCCTCAGATCCTCCAGCTCTGCCTTTAGGGCCGCCATCCTCTTCCGTGGCCTCTTCAGCACCTCTCTATTCCACTTGTGCAGCTCTACGTGTACTGCATCAATCTTTGGCTTAAACGGCCCAATCCCTAGCATCTCCGCACGTTGCCACGCCGTTCTTACTACCTCCTCCACCGATTCCTCCTTTAACCATCTTGCTTTGAACCTTCGCTTCGCTCCCCTTGGCCTGCTCTGCTCCGCATAAAATTCAGTATTCACCACCAAGGGTCGATGGTCCGATTTTGTCATTTCACCATTCAGCACTCCCACATGCGGGAACAATATATTCCATCGGGAGTTACACACTGCTCTGTCCAATTGCTCCTTTATCCGCCCTCTGCTCCACGTAAAACTATCCCCCAACGCTCCCATATCATCCAGGTTACAGTCAGCCAAAGCATCCCTGAACCCTTGCATTAGACGCTGCTCCCGCACCGCTCCCCCCTCCTTCTCATGTGCAAATAGGATCTCATTAAATTCTCCAAATACCATCCGTGGTATATCCATGACCTGATGTAATGAACGCAGATACTCCCAAGATTTGTGTTTATTTTCTCTAGCCGGTTCTCCGTAAAAGCCTGTACATCTCCACTTCCTTCCGTCATCAACAATGACATCAATAAAATTACTTGTTACATCGAGTTTTGTGATATCCATCCCCCGTCTCCAGAACATCACTAGACCTCCTGCCCTACCATCGCTCGGGTCGACCAACCTCTCCTGAAATCCTAACTTGGTCATCAACTTCTCCGCCCCCGCGTCAGACAAATGTGCTTCAGACAAAAAAAGCACATCTGGTTTGTAGCACCTCTGGACCTCCAGGAGTGCTCGAACTGCCCGGGACTGACGCATCCCGCGGCAGTTCCATCCTATAAGAATCATTGGGCCTGGCGGTCCCCCGAGCCAGGGGCCGCCAATGTTGCCAAGTCCATAGATACTGTCTCGTCCACCTTGTGCCTCTTACTCCCCTATGAGTTAGTGTCATCCACCTCCTCCTCCTCTCTACCACCCCTGCCAGCTTCATTCACCACACCATCATCCCCCCCTTTACCATCAGTCAACAACAGCTGCGGTCCAGTCCCCTTTTGATTCTCCTCGAACTCCAAACGTCTTTTAAACGATCCTTCCGAGTGGGAGATGCTAGTTCAGTTGCTTCCTCGCTCGTTTGTTTACTGTTTTGTCCTTTTTTTGTTTCTTATTTTTCGGTATTCTTTTTTTTTCTACTTGGGTTTTCTTCGGTTTTTTAATTTTTTTCATCATTATTCCTTGTTTCTTTTACACTTTTTTCCGGATTTGCTTTTCTTTATTTTATTTTTTCTTGCTTTTACTTTATTTTTTCCATTTGATTTCCTTTTTTTTGTGTGTTTCCTTTCCAGGTTTCACAGGTTTTTCTTTGTTTTATTTTGAAAAATTTCGTATACACTTCCAAGAATTTTTATATATAGGTTCAACATTTTCCAAATACGTTATGAACATTTTTGACCATTTATATTTTTTGATGTTCACTTTGGTCATACACGTTGTATATATATATTTTATACAAGGAATATTTTTTATATAGATGTTTATGATTTTTTAAACTGATAATTATATTTAAAAAAATAATGTACTATTGGTTGTATAATTTTCCATAAACCTTTGAACAATTTTTGTATACATAAGGAACATTTTATATATACATGTTTAGCATTTTACAAATCCGTTATTACCATATTGTAGAACATATATTTTTTTCTACATTTTCCATTCACATTCTAAAAAAATTCTATACATCTAGAACATTTCTTATATACACGTTTAACATTGTCCAAATACATGGTTATTTTTAAACTTGTATTTGTTATGTCTATTCTTTCCGTACAAGTTGTACATTTTTAGTTTACATCGTAAATATTTTTGTATACATACTTAAAATTTCGAAAATGCATGATTACATTTAAAAAATGAAAACATATATTCCTATTTTTTTATTTTTTTCCATAAGCATTGTAAATCTTTTGTGTACATACGTAGAGATACTGCATAACACCAAAGCTGACACACACATACATGTGCACGTCTATGGAGACATGGAGTATGGACTCTTCTTTTTGCGTGGTAGTATCATCTTGCACTTTTGGAGGCTACACGAGGGAAGGGGAGCACAAGAGAAAGTGCAGCCTGTCTATTTGCTTGATGTAGCATGTGGCAGACAGGCGGTATGATCCAACCAAAGTGCACCAATCATTTGGTGTATCATTATTTCACCCTTTGGCATGCATGCATGCCAGGAGGAATAAAATGGCTACCTGGCTGGCAATCTAAGTTAGCTTGATTGTTCTTTTTCTTTTTCACTTTCTTATGAGCGTATTGAGATTTTTTTTTTCAACCCATCAAAGAAAGGTCCATCGATCAGTACTACTACTAGTACTTATTTTTGGGGAAGTCCGTACTATATAGTACTATTAAAAGAGCAAACATAAGTTCTTATAAAACCACACAACAAAGTGTACACAAGATAACCAGGACCCTCGGATTAAATCAACTTAAACATATCCTACCGTCAATAATTTATTAGCCAGATCAACGACTCAGATGAAATGTTCTGCCAGCAGACGCCCGTGATCTGCCTATCGTTATAGCGCTCCGCACCCTCGATCCGCACGGCCCCGCCCATAACGTGGATAAAATCCACCTGAATCGTGTTAATAAGGGCATCTCCAGCCGCGCCTCCAGGAAGGCCTCCCCAGGCGTTTTTTTTGCGCCGGCACCGAGAAAATGGCCCAGTCGCGCCCCAGGAGCCCGATTTTCGCCGGCCTGGGCCGAAAACAGCGCTGGCGGACCCAGGCCGAACCCGGCGCGCTGGGGGGCGCCCGGGGGCGCCGGGGCGGACTGTTTTGGCGCGAAAAAGCCGCGGGCCAGCCGCGTCAGGGACACGGCGGCTCGTCTTCCCCCAACTGCCTCGGTTCCCGCGGGGAATCAATGGCAAGGCTGCCGCCGATATGCTAAAATTGAGTCATGTAGCAAAACTTAATTAACCATGTTCAAAGTTGGGTGCGTAGAAAATTGACATCCCACTTCATGGTGCATAAACAAAATGCCGCCCAAATTATAAATGCTATTATATTAACCAAATGTCTCTAAAATAGACTAAATGGGTGCACTTTATAAAAATGTGTTGGCCCTAAATAATGCTAGCCGTCATCATCGATAAATAACTAGATATTGGCGAATCTAGTGTAGGCGCATGCAAAGTAAAATGGACACGTCCTACCTAGCTAATTCTAGGTCAATTGGCGTACATCCACCCAACTAAAATAAATTATATGGTCCCTTCATATGGACATACATTAAAAAAACTAAAAGATGACCAGAGTCATAGTCTGAGTCTGATCGCACTAGAAATATTGTAGTGCACTTCTCCATATATGTGTATGCTCAAAAGGGTCGCATCTAGCTTATCTTCGCATAAGATGAAAATTAGATCATGCATCCCCCATACGGCTTGCAAATATTAAGAAAACATAGATGCCATCTACTCATAATACAAAGAGCACTACAACTATTTTGCATACACAGAACATGCGCGTGCATGAGTTTATGCCCCATACGCATGCATCGTGATGTTTGAATACTCATTTAACAGATTGGTTAACCATTAAGATGACTTTTTCATACAAAGTAAAGAAAATAAATCAAAGTTTATATATTGGTTAATCAACATGGAAAAGTAAGTGAAGTCATTCAAGCATGAGCACATGTACTGCCAATATCAGTACAAATCAAATAAAAATAAAATATAAGTGAAAATCATCGCGTATGATAACATCAACAAAGTCCAAGGCTTCCCCGAGCATGCCGGCGTCGACGACAGCGAGGAGGAAGACTTTTCTTTTATCATTTTTGTAATGGTCGTATGTTGTAATCCCATGTAGTAGAAATGTTGGAATTCTTAATAGGGGTTTTCTCTTCGGAGATGTAATTAACAGAATTTTTTATGTAAATGTAAGAGTTCTGGAAATATGTACCTGCAATGTTTGATCTCCATTTTATTTACGCATTTAAATTATTCACTCTGTATCAATGACGTGGACGCGTGTCTTCACGCCCGCCATTTTCCCGTCAACAGATTCTGGCACGCCCGGTGGGACCTATTTCTCCCCTCATCTTCGAATTCCAACATAGGATTGTGACACATGAATTTCCATAGTACATAAAACATAAAATATTATGCACGCATACACGAAAAAAATGATGAAGAAAAACTAATATATGGTTTTCTTAAGTTTGAAGGTATGGAAGGTCGGGTACCGCAGTCAGTGAGACTCCGCATTGGAGACATTTGGCTTGATGTGCCAGCTGGTCCATGTGCGACTTCAACAAATCTTCATCTGGATATTATGACTGCATCACCAATTGAACATGATCATGGAATGGAAGTATTCTCTCCACTCGAGTTTGGGGGAAGTATGAGGGTAGACAAAGAAGGAAAAGGGAAGATAATGGACAAACTCCACTATGAGCAACCTATGAATGGGGGCAATACCATGATTATATTTCCCTCCTCATCGTTTCTGCATGGAAGGACGTCAAAGGTTCAGAATAAAGTTCAAGTTGATGCTTTAGAGCCTATTCTTCCGCTGGCCGATAAATCCATTGGAGAATGCTCTCAGACGGTTCTCAAGTTTCCTCTTGAATGCAAGAGAAAGCACCCCAATTCCCATGGCTATGAAACATGTCATGTGAACCCAATATCAATATTGTCATGTCCCTTGTCGTCATCAGCACCCGTTGAATATGATTCCTCTTTGACTTCATTTGAGTCGATGTGCCCTCAACCTCAGCGAAGAAATGTTCGCCATGTCAACCTTCTCAATATTAAGGTTGGAAAAGTCTATGTCCAATTCCCCAAGAGTGTCGACACCAATCATTCAGACCGCCTTTTTCATATCAGCAAGGGTGGTATAAGAATTCATACTACGGTGACTAGAAACCCTTCAACAATTGTTGCCTTCATCAGGTTCATCTGGAAAAAGTATCTTAATCATGCAAAGTGTCGTGTAGTCGGCCTTGACTGTGAATAGACTAGATATGTCCACAGCAAAGAGCGTAAGAAGCTTCCACTTGAGCAACAAGTTGCTCTCTCTAATCAAGAGCCACAACGCACTGCTATCTTGCAGCTTTGTGTGGGCAAGCATTGCCTAATTTACCAGCTATACCAGGATCATGCCAGGAGTTTTATCCCTCCACTTCTGCACAACTTCCTTGACAATGACACTGTCGAATTTGCGGGTGCCGCCATTGGCAATGACATAGAAAAACTCAAGTTCTATAACTTGGGTATCAGAAAACCTGTTGATGTGCAGGGACTCGGTATCAAGGTTCCTAACCAAAAAGTAGGCAATTTGGCTTCATTGGAGAAGCTAGCGAAGAGGGTCGCAAACATAAGTCTTAACAAGGACAAAAGCATCACTATCAGTCAGTGGGAGAAGTCCAACCTAGACCATGACCAGATCAAGTATGCATGCTTGGATGCCTATGCGAGCTTCGAGGTTTATAGGCGACATTCCAACATAATTGGTTATCTTAGAAACCACTGAAATGTTTGTTTCTGGGTGAAGTATGTAACTGGTTATCTTAGAGCATGCTGAAATGTTCTTCCTTCCCAAGTGAAGTACGTAAGAAAAGGTTGTTGAGGCTTGATCAAAGAAAATATGTACACGACCATTGTTTCTTTATATTATGGTTATGCCTATTTGCAAGGTGCATTTTTAATATGATGATGGAGGGAAGCAAATGTTCTTGTATCATCATCATTTTGTTCTCATAGAAGACAAGTGAATCTGAATAGAAATGACTTATGTTTTGCATTAATGCTCGCAATACAAACGTTGCAACATTGTGTGCACTTAATTTAAAGAAAATTGTGACACAAAAAAAGAAATATCAGTCCAATAAACTTATGAGTCTAAACTGTGATATAAAAAATATATTACTCCATACCCTCATGAGTCTAAACTGGGGCACCCAAAAAAAATACACTCCAATAAACTTACGAGCCTAAACTGTGATAGGAAAAATATAGTACTCCATACCCTCACGAGTCTAAACTGGGGCACAAAAACAAACACTCCAATAAACTTACGAGTCTAAACTGTGATAGAAAATATATATTACTCCATACCCTCATGAGTATAAGCTGGGGCACACATAAAAATACACTCCGTACCCTCACGAGTCTAAACTGGGGCACAAAAAAAAACTCTCCAATAAACTTACGAGTCTAAACTGTGATGCAAAGGAAAAAAAGAAGAACGGAAAAAAACATTAATAAAACATACTCCATACCCTCAAGAGTATAAACTGGGGCACACAAAAAAAAACTCCTCCAACAACTTACGAGTCTAAACTATGATGCAAAAAATAAATCACCAAACATACTCCAATACCTCACGAGTATAAACTGTGGCATAAAAAAATATTCTCCAAAAACTTATGAGTCTAACTATGATGCAAAAAAAACACACAAATCATAAAAACTCACTCCATACCCTCACGAGTCTAAACCGGGGCACCTAAAAAAACATATACTCCAGTATCTTACGAGTCTAAACTGTGACTTATAACAAAAATACTCCGACAACGTACGAGTATAAACTGTGATGCAAACAAAAAAAATCATCAAACGTACTCCATATCCTCAGGTGTCTAAACTGGGGCACCCAAAAAATATATACTCCATACCCTCAAGAGTCTAAACTGGGTCACAAAAAAAAATACTTCACACCATCATGAGTATAAACTGGGGCACAAGAAAAACTTTTACTCCAATGACTTACGAGTATAAACTGTGATGCAAAAAGAAAGCATAAAAAATACTCCACATCCTCATGAGTGTAAACTGGGACACACATTTTTTTACTCCAACCACTTACGAGTATAAACTGTGATGCAAAAAGAAGAAAAACAAACAAACAAACATCAAACATATTCCACGCCCTCATGAGCTTAAAACCGTGGTACAAAAGTAGTATGTAAAAAATATATACGGGTGCACATGATTGAAAATATTTCTCATGCATAAAAACAGTAGCATCACTATCGAGCGACGAACCAAGCCCATATATAGACTTCCTGGAATGCCATTAGTGAGCGACTCATTAATTCACGCATACATATATACAATGACAAAAATTCTCATGGCTGGATGAACGATGGACCAAACCCATGTACGGGCTTCCCGGCACACCAACCATGAGAAAGATGTGAGTCTGTATCTTAAAAGCGAGCACCTTATATCTAAAAAAACGATCTTGATAACTGTGCGACGGTCCAAGTTCATACAGAAGCTTGACGGAACGCCGATGGCAAGAAAATTCAACTGTGTTATATAGGGGTACATTTAGTATCATGTAGTCTCCACATCTGTGTGACGAACCAAGTCACGAAGACTTGCCGGATCGCCAAATGAGAGACAACTATAATAATGCCAGTTTCATATAATGTTTATCCCTATAGTTGTACTATGGACAGAGCAATATCGTAGCTCCCCAGCACGCCAACTATGAGAGAGTTTCATGTCAAATATATGGTAATATCTTAAAGTAAAGAAAAAAGAGATTGTTCTGACTTCAGGCTACTGTACTTGTTTTATAGGCATATTTGGCCTCATGGATGTACGACGGACCAAGTTCGTATAGAAGCTTGCCGGCACGTCGACCATGAAAGGCGAATTCCTATAGATCTAAAGTCTGATGCAGGTGATAATTAAACATAATTAAGCAAGTTGCTGCATGGCGTCGTTCCCATGATGTTTCTTAAGAATCATTTAGCCAGTTTATGACGTTCACAGGTAAAGAAGGACGAATCTAAGATAAAGCAAATTGCTTATACAGGAGTAGATTCACATGCAAATTAGCCATGATATGTTGAGCACTGGAAATAGCGGTGCAGAAAGATATTTATGGACATAATAACCAGGGCGTCAGCCACCATCAGTTCAATTAGAAATCTAATTCCGCTGAAGTCTGCCGACCCGACTAGAAATTTCCTTTTCTATACAAAAACAAAAAACGAGAGGTCAGAAGGATCAACACTAGATGAGAAGGAATTAGAAGAACGATAGTGTAATATAGCTGTACATACCTAATGGCCAGAAGATCCGATCTGAGCTGATGTTCCCGAACTGCATGCAGGAGAAAACGATCCTGCTGGGCGACGACGTGAAGAAAAGAGAGAGAGAGAGAGAGAGAGAGGGACAAATATTCTTGCTGGACGTAGTTATATGACGGCCACCCCGTAACAACATCATAAGATTTAGTCCTTATCCGATTAGAAGATCCAAACAGACTTTCAAAGCAGCGTACCACATGTACGTGAGGCTAATTTCAGGCCGATGATTTTTTGAATAAAATAACAGTATATGCGTACGCCTCCGATGCTATGCCAAGTATTGGAAATACGCACAAAAAATATATACGCATATTTTCGAGCTCTGAATCCAGATATTAATTAAAAAAATACCCGCATTCAGACCTTGAGGGGCATCTGTTGGCACCGATTTCGGCCAAAGGGAATATAGTGTGATTAAAACAAATGAATTACTTTAAATGGTGAAAATGATAAAATACACCATTGAATGTAAACGACCATGGTGAATTTCCATCACTTAGTACAAAACAGCGGGCACACAAAATAAATTAATAAAAGAGTCGATATCTGGAAATTTTGCAAAGTGAATAAAGATCTTCATGAAAATTTTGTCCTGACTAAAATCACACATAACTTCCATCCATGCACACCGTCACCTACGGCGGGTGTCAAATACCTACATAAAATCATAATGTTTTCGAAATATCGACCGTAGGGTAAATGCGAGGCCTATTCCATCGATCATGTGAAATATCAACGCGGTGGATAAAATAAGACATGCGTCGGTATATATATCTAAGGAAATAAGAAGAAAACGCCAGGCCATCATATAATTGTCCATGAAAGAATATTTGCATATATCTTTTTTTATGGCACGACAAAGAAATTGGAATGAATTTTCCAAAAAAACCATTTTAATTAGTCATTATCAGCTCATTTATACAAATGTCTACGTACATGCATGCATAGTGGGTGAGACTAATTTACAAGGTGGCAATGGATCAGCTAATCACCACAAGCAAAATGATGGGCTAGCGTCCAAGCCCACACGTTAATAAAAAAAACTACATGGGCTAATTAGACTAGTGGCCGGTTCAAAGCTTGGTCAAAGAGCAATTAATTAAAGAAAGGAAATATAAGAAAAGAAGCATGCAGGGACTCCCACGACCCATGCACTCCCACGATTACACGAATGCATGCCACGATCAAAGAACGTGGGCGCGCGCCAGAGAGCCTTCGCTGCTCTCCCCACGCCTATAAATATAGGCATTCCTGGGCGTACAAGGGGGGTCCCTTTTCCCCTAGATTGGACTGCTCGTTCTCTTTTGGTCTGCTGCTGCTACACACATATACTGCTACAAAAAAAATTCCACACACACATACGTGAGGAGAGGGAGATTTGGAGGAGTTTTGCAAGAAGGTGAGATTCATGGTTCTCTCCTAATCCCTTTGCTTCTCTGATTGGTGATCTTCCCTATGCTTGCTCAATCTTTGCTATTGGTTTGGTCATATTGACATGAGCCAAGTAGCTTCTCCCCATATGATGATTCTTGATTTGGTCACATTGACACAGATCATGAATTCTTTTCCATGTTGCCCAAATTTTGCTCTTGGCTTGGTCATATTGACATGAGTCAAGTAGCTTTTTTCCTCATATAATGGTTCTTGATTTGGTCATATTGACACAGATCTTGAATTTTTTTTTCTCCAAGTGACATGATTCTTGCTCTTGGCTTGGTCATATTGACACATCCCAAGTGGCCTTCATCCTCCACAAATTTGGCATTCTACTCTTGGCATGGTCATATTGACACATGTCAAGTAGTATTTTCACCATATTCGAGAGCTCACTCTTGGCATGGTTATGTTGACACATGTCAAGTAGTATTCTCACAAGTTTAATATCTTACTCTTGGCACAGTCATATTGACACATGTCAAGAGGTATTCTCACAAATTTGATAGTTTTTTTCTTGCCATGGTCATGTTGACACATGTCAAGAAATACAAGTTGCATGATGAGTTCCTCTGGTTTGGTCATATTGACACAAATCAAGGTATTTCTTCCCTTATGTAGAGTGAAGGCTTTGTTCTCAACAAAATCACGGCAAAGGTATGACTCGGGGAAAATCAACATAAAAAATGAGGAACAAACTATATACTATAAGATGCATATAAAAAATATTGCAAAACAATAGGTGCTCGTCAAAAGACACCATACTTAGTCGCATGTTCGATGATCACATGTGTGCATGATATGCTAAAATTGAGTCATGTAGCAAAACTTAATTAACCATGTTCAAAGTTGGGTGCGTAGAAAATTGACATCCCACTTCATGGTGCATAAACAAAATGCCGCCCAAATTATAAATGCTATTATATTAACCAAATGTCTCTAAAATAGACTAAATGGGTGCACTTTATAAAAATGTGTTGGCCCTAAATAATGCTAGCCGTCATCATCGATAAATAACTAGATATTGGCGAATCTAGTGTAGGCGCATGCAAAGTAAAATGGACACGTCCTACCTAGCTAATTCTAGGTCAATTGGCGTACATCCACCCAACTAAAATAAATTATATGGTCCCTTCATATGGACATACATTAAAAAAACTAAAAGATGACCAGAGTCATAGTCTGAGTCTGATCGCACTAGAAATATTGTAGTGCACTTCTCCATATATGTGTATGCTCAAAAGGGTCGCATCTAGCTTATCTTCGCATAAGATGAAAACTAGATCATGCATCCCCCATACGGCTTGCAAATATTAAGAAAACATAGATGCCATCTACTCATAATACAAAGAGTACTACAACTATTTTGCATACACAGAACATGCACGTGCATGAGTTTATGCCCCATACGCATGCATCGTGATGTTTGAATACTCATTTAACAGATTGGTTAACCATTAAGATGACTTTTTCATACAAAGTAAAGAAAATAAATCAAAGTTTATATATTGGTTAATCAACATGGAAAAGTAAGTGAAATCATTCAAGCATGAGCACATGTACTGCCAATATCAGTACAAATCAAATAAAAATAAAATATAAGTGAAAATCATCGCGTATGATAACATCAACAAAGTCCAAGGCTTCCCCGAGCATGCTGGCGTCGACGACAGTGAGGAGGAAGACTTTTCTTTTATCATTTTTGTAATGGTCGTATGTTGTAATCCCATGTAGTAGAAATGTTGGAATTCTTAATCAGGGGTTTTCTCTTCGGAGATGTAATTAACAGAATTTTTTATGTAAATGTAAGAGTTCTGGAAATATGTACCTGCAATGTTTGATCTCCATTTTATTTACGCATTTAAATTATTCACTCTGTATCAATGACGTGGACGCGTGTCTTCACGCCCGCCATTTTCCCGTCATCAGGCACCAGGTGATTAGGCCGGTTGGCTCGGGTGTTAGTTTTGTGCCTGGAAGTTTGCCGGCCCAGCGGCAAACCGTGGTCGTCAATGGGGGGCGTCTATGTGTCGGTCGGCAAATCCTATTCGGCGCTTCAGGCTGGGCCGACCCATGTAGGTTTTTTTCCTATGTTTTAATCGGCGAAAAATACATGAGTTGGTCGCGATTCGAGCCATGGACCTCCCTCGTTGATAGTTTCTGGTAACTTAGAACATTTTCTGCCTTTTATTCTTTCTTCTTTCCTTTTTTTTTCTTTTTTCGCTTTCTGTTTTTTCCTTTTTCTTCGACCTGGTTCGATGATTGTTTGCAAATATGTTTTAAATTTGACAGTTTTTTTAAATTAGGTTAACCTTTTCAATTTTTGTGTTTTTTTGAATCCATAAACTTTTTTTCAAAATTGATGAAATTTTTTTAAATTGATGATTTTTTTAAAAAACTGATGAACTCTTTTCAGAATCAAGGAACTTTTTTCAAATTTGATGACTTTTTTTTAATTCGTGAACTTTTTTTTAATTTAGCAAACTTTTTTCAAATTTGATGAAAATTTTCAAATTCGTTTAACTTTCTTTAAAATCGATGAGCTTTTCTCAAATTTGATGATTTTTTTTTCCTTTTTATGAACTTTTCTAGAAAATCGGTGAACTTTTTTCAAGGTTGTAAACTTTCTTAAAAATGATGAATGTTTATAAATTCACTTTTTTTATTCAAATAAGTCGAAAAAAACTAAGTGGTACAGTAGATGGAAACTATGCAATAAATAGCACGGCCACAATTCTCTTATAAGGTTAGAGCTATTACGGTCACGATAGTCGAGTAGGTCTCACAACCTCGATGGCCGGTGGAGAGATGTTGCATTGGATGGCCAGTGGGTCCCACAACCTCGACCCTCCCTCCCAGACGTGGATAGAGCATCTCATCTATCTCCGTCCTCGTAGAGCTAGCATCTCGTCTAGAGCATCTGTCTCCATCTTGATTCTCGAGAGACATGTCCAGGTAGCGTCTCGTCTCCGCGCCACTGGGCTGGAACGAGCACTAGACATACCGGAAAAGAAACTCACACGAGCACCTTCATCAACCATCGCGGCCGGCCGACCGGGAAGGAAAAAAACTGAGAGATTTTTAGACACTGTCAAATTCGTACAGGACAACGAAGCAAGTTGCTGCCCCAAGCCAGCGCATGGTTCAGCAACTCGGTGCTTCAAGGCAGCTTGCGGAGTAGTGGCGAGTTGTTCCAGGCCAGCACAACAGGGAGCATGGCGGCACGGGCACCGTCGCTGTCGCCAAACGTCGCGCTGTACCGCGCCTGCGACCGTGGCATCCGTCATCGACGCGCACGTAGCCACGCCCTGTAGGCGGAGAGAAGGCGGCTACGCGAATGTCGACGAGGTGGCAGACAGCACGTCCACATCCGCTGCCATCATCGAGAAGAAGTAGAACACGGGAGGCCGCCGCCGCTTGGGTCCTAGGAAGGCCACCACCGGTGACCCTGTCAGGTTCTTTTTTATCTAGACCATCCTGGGCACCTATCTGAACTCCACATAAGCACCCTTCCCCTCCGGCTGAAGCATCCTCTTTGCCACTCCGATGAGTAGCGCAGCCGGACATAGTGAAAATACTGGGAAAGAATATGCCTCTGGGACCCAGCAGTCCGATTAGCGGGCTACCAGACATGTGGAAAACAAAGGGATCCGCCACGGCCCGGCCGTGGACTAGTATATTTGTGTCGTGGGAGTGGAGCTCCATGCGACTGTACATGCACATAGTCTTACCTTTTTAGTTGAAAATATGTCCAAAGTATAACCGTTTGTATTCAGTTTCTATAAATTTGTCATGTTTATATGAAATCCATCCAAGTTTACATGAATTTCATCCAGTTTGTCGAAAAGAGTTTGCAATGTATGCAGCTACGGTTGGATTGCGACCTCCCATGTTTGTGTCTGTGGATTAGTCCCCTGTACGAACACGGATGCGGGAGGAAATTTACGGGCCGCCGTTAGAGATGCCCCGGCTCTCTCTCTCTCTCTGCAGAGTAAATTGCAGAAAATCGCCAGTTTGAGGGCTAGGTTATCAGAAAACACTAGGTTACAGTTTCTTGACAAAAAGCACCACCTCTCTCGTAAACATTTTGCAAAAACTACTGATCGGCGGATTAGTCTCGTTTGAGCGTGTTTATGACAGGTGGGCCCCTATTTGGCTTACGTGGCATAACTTTTCATGCCAAATGGGTTTTTATTTATATTTACAAACTAGTCCCAACAATTTTATATAGACACCCCTTAATCAAAAATAAAAAACGCAATCAGGCCCTCGTGTGCACAAAACCGGTTGCACGACGCCCATGGCTCATGCGAGTAGAAGGAAGGTGGATGGGGCGGACCATGAGTCTCGTCGCCGGCGAGAGGGCGCACCATCGGGGCTTAGGGAGCGGCGGCGCGCCACTGGCCGGCCAACTGCAGCTCGTTGAGGACGACCTGCAGAGGGAGCGGCGGCGGCGGCCTTGGTCTGCAGAGGGAGTGTTGCCCGTGCCACCAGCAACGACGAGCTCAAACGGCGGCCGGAGCTGGGGTCACATGGGCGCGACGGTACGGGTTGCGAGCGAGCGAATTGGGCGGCTAGGCGTTAGCTACTGGGCACGGGGAGCGCGCCCATGTCCCCAGACATAGCAGGAGTGCACGGAAACGACCCGCTCGTTGGCCAGGGGGGCGGTGAGCTTCGGCCATGGTGGGAACCGAAGCTAGCGAACGAATGGGGCGACGGAAATAAGGGGAAATCAAGAAGGGCTCACGGCGGAGCTGCAGGGATGGTTAGTGGGCTCGGGGACGAGCTACAGATGGTGAATCGACGTCGGTGACCATCGGGGCAGACAAGGTTGTCAGAATCGCGATTCTGTTATACGATTCTACGACTTTACGATCCAAACTAACCCCTATGATTCTACGATTTTAGTTCATAGAATCTACGTTTCTACGATCCTGATAGTGAAGATTCTATGATTTGCGATCTTACCATCGGAGCTCCGATCCGATTCAAAATCGCGATTCTGACAACCTTGAGGGCAGAGGACGAGGACGAGCTCGATTCGGGCATCTCCGGGATCCTTTGCTTGAGTTACTCCGTGGAGAGATTGAGGGTGACGAGGGGTACCTCCTGTATATTCCTTCTTGGCGAGGTCTATTCGGTGGCCGGGCGGACGGTAATCGACGGTGACGGCTCTCTCTCTCTCTCTGGAGCTCTCGAGCGTCGACGGCAGCGGTAGGATCGACGACGGCGGCGGTTGCCTGCGTAGGGAACAACGGCGGCTGTTGCCTGCGGAGGGAGCGGCGGTGGCCTGCGTAGGGAGTGGCAACAGCGACGGTGGCCTGCGGAGGGAACGACGGCGACTTCTCGCGAAGGGAGCGGCGGCTGCCCGAGAGGGGAGGTGATATAGGGTGGAACCCTAAGTGGAGATCTTTCACGAATTGGAGGGGGAATCCCCAAGAACAAGATGAACACAAGAGGGAAAACACTCAATTGACTAGATCCAATCACACATATGCTAGATCCAATCACACAAAGAGAGATACAATGATTCAAAGACAACAAAGAAAAGATACAAAGTACTAGTTCATCCCAATCCTATGAGGAATGAGGTCTTGGTGATCCTATGATGGGGATCTATCCACTAGAGATCTTCTCCATAGGAGGTCTTGATCTATCCACTAAGGATCTTCTCCATAGGAGGTCTTGATCTCTAATGGAGAGGTCTCTCTCTCTCTCTCAAGAGAAGGAGTGGTACAAGGAGCAAAGCTCTCATATGTCTATCATATCCTTTGCTAACCCTAACAAATGGTCTATGTACGGAATATATAGGTGGCTGGAGGTGAGGGACGAGGTGGATGAATAGGAGGCCCAAACAGCAATCACAACCGTCCATCCTATAGGGCCCGTGCGCACGGGGTAAGTTGGGCCCGTGCGCACCGGGTGCTCCGGCGCCAGCTCTCTGTGTAGCCCGTGCGCACGGGGTCTTCGAGGCCCGTGGGCACGGGGTCGCCTGGGAGGTGCAGATTTGATCTTCGTGCACTCCTTCTTCTTCCTTGTGGCCTTGGGGTCCTTCTCCTTGGCCTCCGGGAAGCTCCTTAGCTGCTTGGCGGCGGTCGCCCTCGTACCTAATGATGCACAACGTTCCGTGGTGAGGTAGCGACCAAGTCCCATAGATATTCATGTAAATCTTGAAGAGGAGCGGGTTCACCTTAAGTCCGGTAGGTCCACTTGGGGCTTGATGTGCTATGAAGGTGTACATGGGGATGAACGTAGGATGCTCCGCATCATCTCCCCCCCCCCTTGGGAGAGATCCGACCTCGGATCGTGATCCTCATCACCATAGAAACGGTTGTCGTCGACGGACTTGAAGTTGGACGGAGTTGAAGACATGGCGCAATCCAAGTACTCCAAGGTGTCTCCGTAGTGGTAGACATGCAAAAAGAGCAAACACAAGCGACACTCGGAAATATAATGGTTAGCGCACACAAAGTGTCCATCAAATAAGCATAAGTCCGTGCGGCAAGATTGTTCGTGACAAAGCGCATGAAGCTTATCAAGATGATATAAAATGACATGTAAAGCATTCATGGGAGGAAAAGCATTCATTGTGCACACAAATGTATTGTGAATATGATCAATGCAACCATGGTGCAAAATGATGTCATAGTGAGACGGTTTATCAATAGTATGAATATGGTAATGTATGCTCAATGTGATATGATCATGCAATTGATGGTAGGAAATAAGATCATCATGTATGAATATGCCATCAAGAAAGATCACAACAAATTTGTTAAGGAAATGCACAAGCTCATATATCATGGATGACATGGAAATAGGTGCAACAACGCAATCATAATGTGAGTCAATCCATGCATAAGATGCAAATTTGTCATGTGTATGATATGTCCATCGAGCATGACATGGGTGAGCACAATCAACAAGTATGGAGGTGTTGGCTTACCAATGCTCGATGTCGTTGCATGAGTGGAGGTTCGAAGGTGCCTCCAATAAGTCCGAGCGCTCCTCAATGTGAAGGTCCATAGAGTCAATCTTCAATGTCGCTCCTCCGTTCCCGAGATGTACCATGTAGACAATAAGAAGGAAACAACAATGAAAGAGTGACCCATCCAATATGCATATTTGAGGATGGCTCAAAGGGAAGGAGTTCACCTTTAGGAGATTCTCGCAAATGTTGGTGTTGCACATCATGTATGCCTTCACATGACCAAATTGTCTCATGACAGTATCGCCTTGTGAATCCTTCAACATGAAAGAACATGACAAACACTTGGAAAAACACATGAGGTTAGCGGAGATGCAAAACCTATCATTCGTGTGGTAAAATACCCAAAAAGTGGATGCATCATGCTCATCATAAGAAAGTACAAGGGAGCATTTCATAGTATGGAGGCATATGATGATGCGAGGACAACCAAATACAATAGGCTCAATCAAGCAAGCATGCATCATAAGTAAAGTGTCCAAGTCTCCATGATCAATAAGCATAGATGCAACAATTGGAGGCAAGCGGCAATGAACAAAATATATCATGTGAGAGGCATGAACATATACGTCATCAACCCAAGAAAGCAATGAAGAATGGAACATGGGTGATGCGACAAAGCAAGAAATCATGGGAATCAAGGAAAGCAAGCTAGTATTGTGAAGATGCAACATACTATAAAGAATCATGTCAAGTATGTCATGTGTGCAAATGGTGGGCATGAATAATGCACAAAACATATCACAAGCATGAAAGGAAGATATGAGCAAAATAGCATCAATAGCATGAGGCACATGATAAACATGGCAATAGCAACAAGGATCTCCACCAAGCATGCAAATACACATAGGAGTAACATAATTGTGAATCATGGGTAGATGCAAGCAAGGGTCACAATTGCATGGCAAAGGCATAGCAGCAAGCATAGCATGCAAAGTGAACACGGTAAAATGAGCAAGAAGCGAGAAGCGGTATATAGCCCATGGCCGTGTGAGAGCCAAGTGAAAGAGATGCGCGTAGTCGTTGCGCGAAGAGAGTGGTGGAAAGGATAGTTCACGGGATCCCAAGTCATCTTTGCTCTCAAGAGCTCGTTTCGTCAACTCTTGGGATTGAGAGGTTGACGAGTATACGTGAGTACCTACACAAAACAAAGACAAAGGGAAAATTATGTGTGTGTGGTAGATGTACACATCATCCATCATGATGCGCACGTGCAAGTATTGGTTAGCACAAAATAGCCAATGCTCAAATAAATGAGATGCGTGATATAGAAACATATCATCCATCATGATAGGTTTGTTGTTATGTATAGCATAATGGAGACTCAAATTGTGCAATGCATCAAAAGAAATATGTAGAGCATTGTTATTCATGGAATGCATACGGTGCAAGCAATTATGAGAATCATGCAATGTATGGAATGCATCAAAATCTCCTAATATGTATGAGGAAACTATGGGAGTCTCCTCATGATCATTAATGGAAACATCACATGGAGAATATTGACAACATTCAAGACAATGCATATTTGGAACAATGTGATCATGGCATGGCATAGTAGATGAATTGCACAAATCATGTAAAGAAAGTATGGCAATATCATCACATGAAAAACAAAAGCCAATGACCAACATCTCGTCATCTATGCCATAAGTGCAAATGGGATTGATTTTAATGGGGCATGCATAGTTACTATGTTGAGATTGAAATGATGCAATATGGGATATCTCACTCATAGCATATGACAAGGTTAATAGATTGTCAAACATGATGTGACCAAAAGAATTTTCACACGATATCCTATGAAGCATAGCATCACAACTAGGCAACTCAACATGCTCATCATCATATTTATCATAAATAGGTAAGTCATGACATGAAGGAGTCACACTAGCATGAAGCATGGGTATAGGTGTGTCAACATCATGCAAGCAATCATTCGTGAAATAGTCCACTAGTGGGACAAGATAAGCACTATCACCTATGTTACCTTTGGAGCATCGCTCATGTGTTGTTGGTGAGGTGTCGAAGACCAAGTCGTGGTCATCTTCATCTTGATGGAACCATGTGGGGGGTGCATCATCGTCCACCATGGCCATCTTCGTCTCCATTGTAGGTATGGACTCATCGAGGGTAGGCATGTCGTCATGTAGGAGACCTAGCACCAAAGAAGAAAACATACTAGGAGTAGAGGTTAAGTCAATATAAATCAAAGTGGCCTCACATGCCGTGTCAACTACCTCACTCACTAAGTGTTGTGGCTCACTCACTCCCTCTTGGATGCTCTCACTCATATGGTTGGTGGAGTCACTCAAATGGCTCTCAACCTCACATAGGATGTGTGGCATGCTCTCAAGTGTGGGGCTAGTGGTGGTCACACTCATCCTCTCATAGGAAATGCTCTCAATGTCACGTGTGGTGGAGTCACTCATGTCACTCATGTGGTGGTGGCTCTCCTCACATGGCAATTGGGGCATCTCGTCACATGTCATTGTCGGAGAGATGTTGGTGCAAATGTCTCCATGCTCAATCATGTCGTGGTCGTAGCCGTGGATGAAGGCCGAAGATGGCACATCATCACTCTCCTCGAAGACCAAAGATAAGGTCTCATGAGCGGTCTCGTAGCTTGACTCGGAGTATGAGTCCAATATGGGCGCCATCTTCATGTTGTTGAAGAGGTTCGTGCTCATCGTCGTGGTCGAAGGGGATGGCCCTTGCTCGACCTTCTTGTCGCCGTCTTGTTGTTGGAGGCCCAAATGATGTGGCACCTCATAGCTCGTCTCCATGACCGAAGGGAAATTCCCATGCTCGGCCATCTTCCTTGAGGGGCTTCCGAAGATGGAAGTGTCTTCCTCGCTCGTAGTTGGTCGCCTTGTAGTTGAAGATGTTGATGTAGGCGAACTCGTGCGAAGTAGGCGAAGATGCCCTACGTCCGAAGGAGAAGATGCCTTGATAGCACTTGGCGAAGATGCCGAAGAGGTTGTTGTAGCCGTAGCGTGCTCTTGGTGGTGCTTGTCTCGCGGTCTTCTCTTGTGGTCATGAAGTTTGGACTTGGTGTGAAGTAGGGCTTGTTCGGACTTGTACGTTTGCGCGTGTTGAGCATCTTCATGTTGATGATGTCGTTGTCGTGCTTGAGCTCGTAGTAGATGTTGTTCGTCGTCATTGTGCACATGTTGTTTGGAGGTGACATGCCCTTCATGACGAGATGGATCACGAATGTGATGGTAGTTGCCATGGAGATGTGGACGTGGACGAATTGCGCTTGTGTCGCTTGGGTGCTCCGAAGAGGATCAATGTGCTTGTCGCCGCCTTGAAGATGACGAAGGGGAAGTAGACTGGATCAAGGCCCGAATCTCCTCCATCCTTGCATCTTGCTACTCCTTTTGTGCGGAAAGCTTGTTGTCGATGTAGTCCCTTTTCCTCGCTTCGGAGTGGCGAATGTCAATGGAGAGGTTCTCGATGCGCTCTCGCAATCTTGATTGTGTGCCTTGCATTTGTCGTTGTAGATCGAAGATTGACGCTTTGGTGATGTAGTTGTTCACGCCGTCATTGTTGTCGAAGACCAGAGATGAAATGCCTTGCCTATCCATCACAAGACTCGTGCAAATATGAGTGGAAGAAAGGAAAGGACTAGACCAATGTACCTTATCCAATGTTGAAAAAGGATCAATGATCACTGAATAATGTATCAAGGAAATAGCACAATTGGTACCAGATCTTGTCAATTCTCACACCTACACAATTTAGGCTTATGGTGGAGCTCGGTGAGGATAGTGGCACAAAAATTTAATGCAAAATGTTAGCAAGAGTCAATAATGTTGGAAAAGATTCACAAATTCGCAAGTGAAACAAGTAGACCAATAGCAATATGTGGCACACGGAAACACACACACACAGATAGATAAATGGGGTCGTGCAACCAAGGAATTAGCACAAAATGTGGAATCCACGGAAAACGCTCGTGTTTCACAACTCAAGAGAGACACTAGCACGATTGCTCAATAGGCGGATACAACACTTGTGCACAACCTATAAGATGCAAAATGTATGAGCTTTCTATCCCAAGTATGCTATGTGTATGATGTTCCCGTTGTTCTTCTCAAGATGATCCAAGATGATCGGATATGACAATCTTATATGCAATGTGGTAAGATGCTATGGCTATTGCTGACAAGCTCTTTGCTCTTTCTCTTCTTTTGCTTAAAAGCTTATTCTTTTTTTATATGGCTACTATGCGAAATGCACAAACCAAGATAGCAATTGTGTATATGCGGGAACAATCTTGTGACACAAGAGATGATATGATACCAAAATGGTATGGTATGTATGCAATGGAAGGTGTAGATCACTAATGTGCACAAGTAACGTTGCTGGCAATACTCAAATGGCTAGTCTTGATAGGCAAGTGACGCAAAAGGGGCTCGGGGTTATCAATGCAATTGCAAGGGGAATGTACAATGGTGTCGCCGAGGTTACCGTCCTTGAAGATGGTGAGTGGCGGTGTTCTTGATGTAGATACCAAGATGATGGAGACTCGTCCCTAAGTAGCCGAAACACCATAGGAAACGGAAAAACCGCGAACTCAAAATCTCACGGACAAAAGTTGAATGGTGGTAGCGGGATGCGGTGGTGGTGTTGCGGAAGCTCAATGGGAATTGCGAAATGTAATGACGGGTTATGCGAGTAGGCAATGCGGAAGAGGAGGGTAAGGTGGTGGACTATACACGGTGTCGGAGTTGGAAGCTCGGTCCCTAAGTAGCCGAAACACCTTAGGAGACACAACTCACAACACAAACAAAATTGGGTTAAGTTGGGGTGGAAGAAGTGTATGGTGTAAGCCTATGCGGGAGTTATGGTGATGGTGGTTGGTCAAGAAACAATCGTCCCTAAGTAGCCGAAACACCTTAGGAGACTCGAGTCGCTACTCAAGCAACCACAAATGCTATAAGGAACAAAATTGGTTAGGTTGCGAAAGTTTGTGGTGGTTATGCGGGGGTTGTGGTGGAAGCCCTAGGCAAAGATGTCAAAGTTCCAAAATTTTGATGGAGTCAAATGGTGATGGTGCCTATCTAGATGGATGGGGGATGTCAATAGCTACTCAACGAGCTAAAGAACGCGAAAATCAGACTCCGAATGTGGAAGTTATGGCCGAAACGGTGAAGCACTCACGGCTGTCCTGGGGGTCGTGCGCACGGGGGTAGGAGCCTGTGGGCACGGGGTCCCGTGCGCACGGGGTGTCCAGAGTGTTTTCGGGGGCCCGTGCGCACGGGGTCTGGGGTCCGTGGGCACGGGGTGGGCTGAAATTTCGCGATTTCGTGGCGAAAAATGGAGATTTCTTGGGCAAAATTGGGGAGATTTTGGGGATGAATGGTGGGGAAAAGATGGGGGAAAGCTAGATCCACTTGAAACCAAGCAAACCCATGGATCAAATCAAACAAAACATTATCAAAACCAACAAATCACAAAAAAAATTGGGGCTATTTTGGTGGGGAATTTTCGAATTTAGGACGAAACCAACAAAACTAGACTAGAAAACAAAGAGGGGGGCTCCAATTTCGTGAGAAACCATGGCTCATGATACCAAATGATATAGGCTGGAACCCTAAGTGAAGATCTTTCACGAATTGGAGGGGGAATCCCCAAGAACAAGATGAACACAAGAGGGAAAACACTCAATTGACTAGATCCAATCACACATATGCTAGATCCAATCACACAAAGAGAGATACAATGATTCAAAGACAACAAAGAAAAGATACAAAGTACTAGTTCATCCCAATCCTATGAGGAATGAGGTCTTGGTGATCCTATGATGGGGATCTATCCACTAGAGATCTTCTCCATAGGAGGTCTTGATCTATCCACTAAGGATCTTCTCCATAGGAGGTCTTGATCTCTAATGGAGAGGTCTCTCTCTCTCTCTCAAGAGAAGGAGTGGTACAAGGAGCAAAGCTCTCATATGTCTATCATATCCTTTGCTAACCCTAACAAATGGTCTATGTACGGAATATATAGGTGGCTAGAGGTGAGGGACGAGGTGGATGAATAGGAGGCCCAAACAGCAATCACAGCCGTCCATCCTGTAGGGCCCGTGCGCACGGGGTAAGTTGGGTCCGTGTGTTGGGTTTCGTAGTAATTTCAAAAAATTTCCTACGCACACGCAAGATCATGGTGATGCATAGCAACGAGAGGGGAGAGTGTTGTCTACGTACCCACACAGACCGACTGCGGAAGCGTTGACGCAACGTAGAGGAAGTAGTCGTACGTCTTCCCGATCCGACCGATCAAGCACCGAAACTACGGCACCTCCGAGTTCGAGCACACGTTCAGCTCGATGACGATCCCCGGACTCCGATCCAGCAAAGTGTCGGGGAAGAGTTCCGTCAGCACGACGGCGTGGTGACGATCTTGATGCACTACAGTAGCAGGGCTTCGCCTAAACTCCACTACAGTATTATCGAGGAATATGGTGGCTGGGGGCACCGCACACGGCTAAGGAATAGATCACGTGGATCAACTTGTGTGTTCTAGGGTGCCTCTACCTCAGTATATAAAGGACTAGAGGGGGGAGGCTGGCCGGCCATAGGAGGCGCGCCAGGAGAGTCCTACTCCCTCTGGGAGTAGGATTCCCCCCCCCCCCAATCCTAGTTGGAATAGAACTCCTTGAGGGGGGGAAAGAGAGAGAGGGGGCCGGCCACCTCTCCTAGTCCTAATAGGACTAGGGGAAGGGGGGAGGCGCACAGCCACCTTGGGCTGCCCCTTTCTCCTTTCCACTAAAGCCCACTAAGGCCCATATAGCTCCCGGGGGGTTCCGGTAACCTCCTGGTACTCCGGTAAAATCCCGATTTCACCCGGAACACTTCCGATATCCAAACATAGGCTTCCAATATATCAATCTTTATGTCCCGACCATTTCGAGACTCCTCGTCATGTCAGTGATCACATCCGGGACTCCGAACAACCTTCGGTACATCAAAATGCATAAACTCATAATATAACTGTCATCGTAACCTTAAGCGTGCGGACCCTACGGGTTCGAGAACAATGTAGACATGACCGAGAAACGTCTCCGGTCAATAACCAATAGCGGGACCTAGATGCCCATATTGGCTCCTACATATTCTACGAAGATCTTTATTGGTCAGACCGCATAACAACATATGTTGTTCCCTTTGTCATCGGTATGTTACTTGCCCGAGATTCGATCGTCGGTATCCAATACCTAGTTCAATCTCGTTACCGGCAAGTCTCTTTACTCGTTCTGTAATACATCATCTCGCAACTAACTCATTAGTTGCAATGCTTGCAAGGCTTATGTGATGTGCATTACCGAGAGGGCCCAGAGATACCTCTCCGACAATCGGAGTGACAAAACCTAATCTCGAAATACACCAACCCAACATGTACCTTTGGAGACACCTGTAGTACTCCTTTATAATCACCCAGTTACGTTGTGACGTTTGGTAGTACCCAAAGTGTTCCTCCGGTAAACGGGAGTTGCATAATCTCATAGTTATAGGAACATGTATAAGTCATGAAGAAAGCAATAGCAACATACTAAACGATCGGGTGCTAAGCTAATGGAATGGGTCATGTCAATCAGATCATTCTCTTAATGATGTGATCCCGTTAATCAAATAACAACTCATTGTTCATGGTTAGGAAACATAACCATCTTTGATTAACGAGCTAGTCAAGTAGAGGCATACTAGTGACACTTTGTTTGTCTATGTATTCACACATGTATTATGTTTCCGGTTAATACAATTCTAACATGAATAATAAACATTTATCATGATTATAAGGAAATAAATAATAACTTTATTATTGCCTCTAGGGCATATTTCCTTCAGTCTCCCACTTGCACTAGAGTCAATAATCTAGATTACACCGTAATGATTCTAACACCCATGGAGCCTTGGTGCTGATCATGTTTTGCTCGTGGAAGAGGCTTAGTCAACGGGTCTGCAACATTCAGATCCGTATGTATCTGGCAAATCTCTATGTCTCCCACCTGGACTATATCCCGGATGGAATTGAAGCGTCTCTTGATGTGCTTGGTTCTCTTGTGAAATCTGGATTCCTTTGCCAAGGCAATTGCACCAGTATTGTCACAAAAGATTTTCATTGGACCCGATGCACTAGGTATGACACCTAGATCGGATATGAACTCCTTCATCCAGACTCCTTCGTTCACTGCTTCCGAAGCAGCTATGTACTCCACTTCACATGTAGATCCCGCTACGACGCTTTGTTTAGAACTGCACCAACTGACAGCTCCACCGTTTAATGTAAACACGTATCCGGTTTGCGATTTAGAATCGTCCGGATCAGTGTTAAAGCTTGCATCAACGTAACCTTTTACGATGAGCTCTTTGTCACCTCCATATACGAGAAACATATCCTTAGTCCTTTTCAGGTATTTCAGGATGTTCTTGACCGCTGTCCAGTGATCCACTCCTGGATTACTTTGGTACCTCCCTGCTAGACTTATAGCAAGGCACACATCGGGTCTGGTACACAGCATTGCATACATGATAGATCCTATGGCTGATGCATAGGGAACATCTTTCATATTCTCTCTATTTTCTGCAGTGGTCGGGCATTGAGTCTTACTCAATTTCACACCTTGTAACACAGGCAAGAATCCTTTCTTTGCTTGATCCATTTTGAACTTCTTCAAAATTTTGTCAAGGTATGTTGTTTGTGAAAGTCCAATTAAGCATTTTGATCTATCTCTATAGATCTTTATGCCTAATATGTAAGCAGCTTCACCGAGGTCTTTCATTGAAAAACTCTTATTCAAGTATCCCTTTATGCTATCCAGAAATTCTATATCATTTCCAATTAGTAATATGTCATCCACATATAATATTAGAAATGCTACAGAGCTCCCACTCACTTTCTTGTAAATACAGGCTTCTCCGAAAGTCTGTATAAAACCAAATGCTTTGATCACACTATCAAAGCGTTTATTCCAACTCCGAGAGGCTTTCACCAGTCCATAAATGGATCGGTGGAGCTTGCACACTTTGTTAGCTCCTTTTGGATCGACAAAACCTTCTGGTTGCATCATATACAACTCTTATTCCAGAAATCCATTCAGGAATGCAGTTTTGACATCCATTTGCCAAATTTCATAATCATAAAATGCGGCAATTGCTAACATGATTCAGACGGACTTAAGCATCGCTACGGGTGAGAAGGTCTCATCGTAGTCAATCCCTTGAACTTGCCGAAAACCTTTTGCGACAAGTCGAGCTTTGTAGACAGTAACATTACCATCAGCGTCAGTCTTCTTCTTAAAGATCCATTTATTCTCAATTGCTTGCCGATCATCGGGCAAGCCAACCAAAGTCCATACTTTGTTCTCATACATGGATCCCATCTCAGATTTCATGGCTTCAAGCCACTTTGCGGAATCTGGGCTCACCATCGCTTCTTCATAGTTCGTAGGTTCATCATGATCTAGTAGCATGATTTCCAGAACAGGATTACCGTACCACTCTGGCGCGGATCTTACTCTGGTTGATCTACGAGGTTCAGTAGTATCTTGATCTGAAGTTTCATGACTATCATCATTAGCTTCCTCACTTATTGGTGTAGGTGTCGCAGAAACAATTTTCTGTGATGTACTACTTTCCAATAAAGAAGCAGGTACAGTTACCTCGTCAAGTTCTACTTTCCTCCCACTCACTTCTTTCGAGAGAAACTCCTTCTCCAGAAAGGATCCATTCTTAGCAACGAATGTCTTGACTTCGGATCTGTGATAGAAGGTGTACCCAACAGTCTCCTTTGGGTATCCTATGAAGACACATTTCTCCGATTTGGGTTCGAGCTTATCAAGTTGAAGCTTTTTCACATAAGCATCGCAACCCCAAACTTTAAGAAACGACAACTTTGGTTTCTTGCCAAACCACAGTTCATAAGGCGTCGTCTCAACGGATTTTGATGGTGCCCTATTTAACGTGAATGCGGCCGTCTCTAGAGCGTATCCCCAAAACGATAGCGGTAAATCAGTAAGAGACATCATAGATCGCACCATGTCTAGTAAAGTACGATTACGATGTTCGGACACACCATTACGCTGTGGTGTTCCGGGTGGCGTGAGTTGCGAAACTATTCCATAATTTTTCAAATGTACACCAAACTCGTAACTCAAATATTCTCCTCCACGATCAGATCGTAGAAACATTATTTTCTTGTTACGATGATTTTCAACTTCACTCTGAAATTCTTTGAACTTTTCGAATGTTTCAGACTTATGTTTCATTAAGTAGATATACCCATATCTGCTTAAATCATCTGTGAAGGTGAGAAAATAACGATATTCGCCACGAGCCTCAATATTCATCGGACCACATACATCGGTATGTATGATTTCCAACAAATCTGTTGCTCTCTCCATAGTACCGGAGAATGGTGTTTTAGTCATCTTGCCCATGAGGCACGGTTCGCAAGTACCAAGTGATTCATAATCAAGTGGTTCCAAAAGTCCATCAGTATGGAGTTTCTTTATGCGCTTTACACCGATATGACCTAAACGACAGTGCCACAAATAAGTTGCACTTTCATTATCAACTCTGCATCTTTTGGCTTCAACATTATGAATATGTGTATTACTACTATTGAGATTCAATAAGAATAGACCACTCTTCAAGTGTGCATGACCATAAAAGATATTACTCATATAAATAGAACAACCATTATTCTCTGATTTAAATGAATAACCGTCTCGCATTAAACAAGATCTAGATATAATGTTCATGCTCAACGCTGGCACCAAATAACAATTATTTAGGTCTAATACTAATCCCGAAGGTAGATGTAGAGGTAGCGTGCCGACCGCGATCACATCGACTTTGGAACCGTTTCCCACGTGCATCGTCACCTCGTCCTTTGCCAGTGCCCGCTTATTCCATAGTCCCTGTTTCGAGCTGCAAATATTAGCAACAGAACCAGTATCAAATACCCAGGTGCTACTGCGAGCTCTAGTAAGGTACACATCAATAACATGTATATCACATATACCTTTGTTCACCTTGCCATCCTTCTTATCCGCCAAATACTTGGGGCAGTTCCGCTTCTAGTGACCAGTCTGCTTGCAGTAGAAGCACTCAGTTTCAGGCTTAGGTCCAGACTTGGGTTTCTTCTCCTGAGCAGCAACTTGTTTGCTATTCTTCTTGAAGTTCCCCTTCTTCTTCCCTTTGCCCTTTTTCTTGAAACTAGTGGTCTTGTTGACCATCAACACTTGATGCTCCTTCTTGATTTCTACCTCCGCAGCTTTCAGCATTGTGAAGAGCTCGGGAATAGTCTTGTTCATCCCTTGCATATTATAGTTCATCACGAAGCTCTTGTAGCTTGGTGGCAGTGATTGGAGAATTCTGTCAATGACGCAATCATCTGGAAGATTAACTCCCAATTGAATCAAGTGATTATTATACCCAGACATTTTGAGTATATGCTCACTGACAGAACTGTTCTCCTCCATCTTGCAGCTATAGAACTTATTGGAGACTTCATATCTCTCAATCCGGGCATTTGCTTGAAATATTAACTTCAACTCCTGAAACATCTCATATGCTCCATGACGTTCAAAACGTCGTTGAAGTCCCGATTCTAAGACGTAAAGCATGGCACACTGAACTATCGAGTAGTCATCAGCTTTACTCTGCCAGACGTTCATAACATCTGGTGTTGCTCCAGCAGCAGGCCTGGCACCCAGCGGTGCTTCCAGGACGTAATTCTTCTGTGCAGCAATGAGGATAATCCTCAAGTTACGGACCCAGTCCGTGTAATTGCTACCATCATCTTTCAACTTTGCTTTCTCAAGGAACGCATTAAAATTCAACGGAACAACAGCACGATTCATCTATCTACAATCAACATAAACAAGCAAGATACTATCAGGGACTAAGTTCATGATAAATTTAAGTTCAATTAATCATATTGCTTAAGAACTCCCACTTAGATAGACATCCCTCTAATCTTCTAAGTGATCACGTGATCCAAATCAACTAAACCATAACCGATCATCACGTGAGATGGAGTAGTTTTCAATGGTGAACATCGTTATGTTGATCATATCTACTATATGATTCACGCTCGACCTTTCGGTCTCCGTGTTCCGAGGCCATATCTGCATATGCTAGGCTCGTCAAGTTTAACCTGAGTATTCTGCGTGTGCAAAAACTGGCTTGCACCCGTTGTAGATGGACGTAGAGCTTATCACACCCGATCATCACGTGGTGTCCGGGCACGACGAACTTTGGCAACGGTGCATACTCAGGGAGAACACTTCTTGATAATTTAGTGAGAGATCATCTTATAATGCTACCGTCAATCAAAGCAAGATAAGATGCATAAAAGATAAACATCACATGCAATCAATATAAGTGATATGATATGGCCATCATCATCTTGTGCTTGTGATCTCCATCTTCGAAGCACCATCGTGATCACCATCGTCACCGGCACGACACCTTGATCTCCATCGTAGCATCGTTGTCGTCTCGCCAATCTTATGCTTCCACGACTATCACTACCGCTTAGTAATATAGTAAAGCATTACATCGCGATTGCATTGCATACAATAAAACGATAACCATAAGGCTCCTGCCAGTTGCCGATAACTCGGTTACAAAACATGATCATCTCATACAATAAAATTCAGCATCATGTCATGACCATATCACATCACAACATGCCCTACAAAAACAAGTTAGACGTCCTCTACTTTGTTGTTGCAAGTTTTACGTGGCTGCTACGGGCTTAAGCAAGAACCAATCTCACCTTCGCATCAAAACCACAACGATAGTTTGTCAAATAGACTCCGTTTTAACCTTCGCAAGGACCGGGCGTAGCCATACTTGGTTCAACTAAAGTTGGAGAGACAGTCGCCCGCAAGCCACCTATGTGCAAAGCACGTCGGGGGAACCGGTCTCGCGTAAGCGTACGCGTAATGTTGGTCCGGGTCGTCTCGTCCAACAATGCCGCCGAACCAAAGTATAACATGCTGGTAGGCAGTATGACTTATATCGCCCACAACTTACTTGTGTTCTACTCGTGCATATAACATCAACATAAATAACCTAGGCTCTGATACCACTGTTGGGTTTCGTAGTAATTTTAAAAAATTTACTACGCACACGTAAGATCATGGTGATGCATAGCAACGAGAGGGGAGAGTGTTGTCTACGTACCCACGCAGACCGACTGCGGAAGCGTTGACGCAACGTAGAGGAAGTAGTCGTACGTCTTCCCGATCCGACCGATCAAGCACCGAAACTACGGCACCTCCGAGTTCGAGCACACGTTCAGCTCGATGACGATCCCTGGACTCCAATCCAGCAAAGTGTCGGGGAAGAGTTCCGTCAGCACGACGGCGTGGTGACGATCTTGATGCACTACAGCAGTAGGGCTTCGCCTAAACTCCGCTATAGTATTATCGAGGAATATGGTGGCTGGGGGCACCGCACACGGCTAAGGAATAGATCACGTGGATCAACTTGTGTGTTCTAGGATGCCTCTACCTCAGTATATAAAGGACTAGAGGGGGGAGGCTGGCCGGCCATAGGAGGCGCGCCAGGAGAGTCCTACTCCCTCTGGGAGTAGGATTCCCCCCCCCCCCCCAATCCTAGTTGGAATAGGACTCCTTGAGGGGGGGAAAGAGAGAGAGGGGGCCGGCCACCTCTCCTAGTCCTAATAGGACTAGGGGAAGGGGGGAGGCGCACAGCCACCTTGGGCTGCCCCTTTCTCCTTTCCACTAAAGCCCACTAAGGCCCATATAGCTCCCGGGGGGTTCCGGTAACCTCCCCGTACTCCGGTAAAATCCCGATTTCACCCGGAACACTTCCGATATCCAAACATAGGCTTCCAATATATCAATCTTTATGTCTCGACCATTTTGAGACTCCTCGTCATGTCCGTGATCACATCCGGGACTCTGAACAACCTTCGGTACATCAAAATGCATAAACTCATAATATAACTGTCATCGTAACCTTAAGCATGCGGACCCTACGGGTTCGAGAACAATGTAGACATGACCGAGACACGTCTCCGGTCAATAACCAATAGCGGGACCTAGATGCCCATATTGGCTCCTACATATTCTACGAAGATCTTTATCGGTCAGACCGCATAACAACATACGTTGTTCCCTTTGTCATCGGTATGTTACTTGCCCGAGATTCGATCGTCGGTATCCAATACCTAGTTCAATCTCATTACCGACAAGTCTCTTTACTCGTTCTGTAATACATCATCTCGCAACTAACTCATTAGTTGAAATGCTTGCAAGGCTTATGTGATGTGCATTACCGAGAGGGCCCAGAGATACCTCTCCGACAATCGGAGTGACAAAACCTAATCTCGAAATACGCCAACCCAACATGTACCTTTGGAGACACCTGTAGTACTCCTTTATAATCACCCAGTTACGTTGTGACATTTGGTAGTACCCAAAGTGTTCCTCCGGTAAACGGGAGTTGCATAATCTCATAGTTATAGGAACATGTATAAGTCATGAAGAAAGCAATAGCAACATACTAAACGATCGGGTGCTAAGCTAATGGAATGGGTCATGTCAATCAGATCATTCTCTTAATGATGTGATCCCGTTAATCAAATAACAACTCATTGTTCATGGTTAGGAAACATAACCATCTTTGATTAACGAGCTAGTCAAGTAGAGGCATACTAGTGACACTTTGTTTGTCTATGTATTCACACATGTATTATGTTTCCGGTTAATACAATTCTAGCATGAATAATAAACATTTATCATGATTATAAGGAAATAAATAATAACTTTATTATTGCCTCTAGGGCATATTTCCTTCACCGTGCGCACGGGGGTCCCGTGGGCACGGTACAGGCCCGTGCGCAAGGGGTGCTCCGGCGCCAGCTCTCTGTGTAGCCCGTGCGCACGGGGTCTTCGAGGCCCGTGGGCATGGGGTCGCCTGGGAGGTGCAGATTTGATCTTCGTGCACTCCTTCTTCTTCCTTGTGGCCTTGGGGTCCTTCTCCTTGGCCTCCGGGAAGCTCCTTAGCTGCTTGGCGGCGGTCGCCCTCGTACCTAATGATGCACAACGTTCCGTGGTGAGGTAGCGACCAAGTCCCATAGATATTCATGTAAATCTTGAAGAGGAGCGGGTTCACCTTAAGTCCGGTAGGTTCACTTGGGGCTTGATGTGCTATGAAGGTGTACATGGGGATGAACGTAGGATGCTCCGCATCAGGAGGGGGGCACGAGATGAAGAAAGTTAAGGGCTTTTATGCTGTAAACCCAAACAGTGATGCCACGTAAGCAAAAAGGGGGCCCACCTGTTATAAACGCGTTCAAACGAGACTAATCCGTCGATCAGTGGTTTTTGCAAAATGTTTACGAGAGAAGTGGTGCTTCTTGTCAAGAAACTGTAACCTAGTGTTTTCTGATGACCTATCCCTCAAACTGGTGGTTTTCTGCAATTTACTCCTCTCTGCACCAAGTACCAACACATATTGTCCGAGGCTCGCATGATGGACTCGACAAGGATGCTAGAATCTTTTAAGAGAAACAGGTGGTTCATGTTGGATTGTTCTATGGCTGGCCTACCACGCATATTCTTGGAGCCATCTTTTGGTAGGAAGTACAGATTGATATATGTTGTTTTTGCCAGTTGTCGGACAATCACTGGTCCCTGATCCAAGCACCTGATGAAGCTCGTGGGCCGGTGAGTTCATGAGATGTGCACATGTACGTGTCTCTACTTCCGAGTTTACACTGCTATACCTATACGTACACTTTGGAAGCCCCCGCAAAAGAAAAATGTGCGCTTTGGGAGGCTACACGAGGGAGGGAGCACGAGAGAAGGTGAACCCTGTCCTTTTGCTTGATGTATAACCAAACAAAGTGCGGCCAATCATTTGGTGTCCTGCTTTCACCTTTGCATCCATGCCAGGAGGAATAAAATGGATGGCATTGGCAATCTTGGTTAGATTGATTGATGCCCCTTTTGCGTCCACTTTCTTGTTTCAGCTTGCTACTAAGATTTTATTATTTCAACTCGTCAAAGAAAGTCTCTCGAAAAAAGGAGGACAAGAACTCGTCCATGAAAGGTCAGGGCTAAAAAAAAGGCCTCGCTCAGGTAGCTCTTCGGCCTTGAATTTTCTTTCCGGTGGGCTCTGCCTTGCCTGGCCCGTGTGAAGCTTGCGGCGGCCCGGCAGCAGATCGTGGACGGCAGCGAGCCAGCGTACGTGTCAGCCGGGCGGCGATGACGAGGATTGACCGGTGGGGAGACGTGGTGGCGGATGGCCGGTGGGTCCCACTCGGCCTTTTCGTCACAGAAAAGGGAAAAAAAACTATTAATGCTTGCGGTATTGCTTGGCTGTACTTTGGCACAAGGCGCGGTGCGTCGTCACACACCAACTGTCGTATACTATACTACTTTCACAGCGTGTTTGGTAACAAGAGGGAGAGGGCAGGGAGTTTAGCGATGGGAATTTGCCAAAGGATTGTACATGGGAAGTTGATTTAAAGTCCCATTTCTCTGTTTGGCATGTGGAGGCAATTAGGGCATGTACAATGGTTCTATCTTAAGACTGCCACGTAGGATAAATGATGAGATGAATGAGAGAGAAATCATAAGAGAAGGCTTGTCTTATCTTATTTAAGAGAAGACAAGAGATGATCTCTTAGCACAATTTGTCTCACCATGTTTTTAGGAACAACTAATTATTGAAGATAAGGCTAAGAGATGATCCATTGTAGACATGTTTTTTTGTCATCTCTAATTACATGCAAAACTTAAGATAAGACTATTTTATCAACTATTGTACATACCCTCAAAGGTGGGAATTTAAAAGATAATTAACTGCCCCTATTTAGTTGGTGGGATTAGGCAGAGAAATAACCAACTTTCAAGGTGAAAACGCCACCCCTCACCACGTCCCAACTAACAAAACGTTTTTTCTCTGTCAATTCCCAATCCCCGGTTAAATTACCAGGGTCCCTCTAGGGAAGAGATTTGAAGGAGTTGGGCCTCTTAATTCCCCTTCCCTTTTCCTTCTTAATTCCCATGTCCCTAAATCAATCAAAGAATTTAAAGTGCCACTTATCTTAAACTCCCATTCCCTGTTTTTAATTCCCCCCAACCAAACACGCTGTCAGTTTCACCCATACCACCACAACCTCGATCCTTCCCCTGACCTAAACAGAGCAGAGCATCTGTCTCGATCTTGAGACACATTGGTACCAGCGTGTTGTCTCACTGTTACTGTTTGGGCCGGAAAGACGAGCACCCTGACAGCACACGCCACAAGCAAATTCAAATTCATACAAATAGGAGTACCATATGCAAACACAAGAAATTTGTACACATATTTGTCTCACGTCCAAAACAAGAGGTCCATTCAAACGAACAGATGCCGGCGAGCGTGTGTGAATACAATTTTTGCCCCCAGGGACCTCACAAAATTCGCCACGAGCGTGATGATAAGGAAAGAAAAAGAAAGCGGGTCTAATGGCTACGAAGTAATGTCTTTCTTTTGCTATGGATCTTTCTTGATTAAGGACGGCTCGGAAATTATATTCTGGGAGGAGAAGTGGCTAGAAAATGCGACACTCGGCAAACAATATCCGGCTCTATACAATATTGTGCGTCACAAGGGTGATACTATCGCCGCAGTAATGGAATCATTTCCATCAAATGTTCAAAAGAGATTTATTTGGACGCAGACTCCAATCGTGGAACATCCTGCTCCAGCAATTGTCCACGATGCAATTGTCACATGGGTCAGATATATTTCAATCGAACCTCCATGGGAATGGACTTTTCTCAGTGGAGTCCATATATAGAGCGTTAATTCAGTATGATGTGCCAGTTGATAATAACAAGAAGATTTGAAAGATGAAGATACCTCTTAAGAATAAAATCTTTGCATGGTATCTTCGTCGCAGAGCTTGTGCGAATACGATTTTCTCCCCCAAGGACCATACAAAATTACTCGCGTACGTGATGATAAGGAAAGAAAAGGAAATGGTTTTAAAACGCGGCTGAATTTGTGTTGCCTATATCAATGACATGGTCGGTATCCACAGCTGGTTTCATGCCAGTTAGGTCAACTCAACACAATAAATGCACCGTTAAACGATATCAGAAGAATTCACGGGATTTCTGCATCACGACAAGGCGCCTTTTTTATCGATCCCATGAATAAGAGGTGTGTCAACGGGATATCCATATCACGACAAAGCGCCTTTTATACCGATTTTACAGATAAGAGGTGTGAAACGACCAACCTATAGGCCTGTTTCTTAGCTAGAAACCCGAATATCAGGATTTATGAATGGATGATCTCTGGGCGCATATGTTTGTCGAATATCAGGATTTATGAGTGGATCATCTCTTCGCATGTGTTTGCTTCGAAACAAGAACCCACTAGGACCAGCACTATACATGCCAGGAAGACTTTGGTACGAGCGTCCTATGTAAACAAGAAATGTGTGCAAATATTCATCAGCAAAACAAGAGGTCCAAAACGCCATTTTATAAAATAGAAAGAAAAAAAAAGAGGTCCGGACGATCAACTATTTGCGCGAATGCAATTTCTTCCATGAAGGATCTCATCGATCACCGTGGTGGTTAGGATGATAAGGAACGAAATATCGGGTTCGTAGCACGACATGATTTGTCTCGCTTTCGTATCGATGGCATTGCCGGTATTCACCTTCCAATTCCTATTGGTCATGTTACCAACGCCATCAATATCCAGTTATTTAGAGCAGTGTCGTAACCAAGACCACGCCATGTCAACATGATAAAATACCATCAAACGATACTAAAGTATGGAGAAAGTTTTGCATCACAACGAGGCACCTGCGATAGCAATCCCACGAATGGCGTCACCCGAGTATTTATTAAATGCCATAGTTTCGACTGGCAATGCACGCAGATTGGCCTCTAAATTAGAAACGACGACATGTTACCAATATGTCTGAAAGAGTGTTGCTATACACACGACATGCCTTGGACGATTTGTGGACGATAGTACTGATCCAACCGTACCAGCGTTGAACAAAGTGCAGGCCGACCGCTAGATCAAGGATCGTGCAGTGTTCGGCTGGCATGCATCGGCTGCGTAGTAGTTCCATGTCTGAAATATCTCAATGGATGATCGGACCAGGCCCCGCAAATATATTTGCTTTGAAACAAGACCCCTAGATAGATAGGGGCGTCAGATCCTCGAAGCCAATTTAGGCAGCTGAAAATGCGTTCCAGCAACGGTTCCAGTTTTTGAGCATCATGTTCCCTTTTTCAAACCATTTTTTGTTACCACTTCTCATATAGGAAATCATAGAAAAATAATATAAAAAACATTTGAATATGGAAAATATTCGGATCTAAAATGGAGGGGACACATTGCAACCTAGCACGGGGCACCGTTCCCCATCGTCGTTTTGGCTATAAACACCTCGATGATTAAACTAATCAACCCATGTGATTTGATGTTGATTATCAGTTTATTATTAGGACGTAGCTTCGGTGCCTTAAAGGCACCTGCATTTAGGTCACTGACATGTGGGTCAGCCACATGTTGGGCTCACATGTCATACACACAAAGGTAGGTGCCTTAAGGCACCGAAGCATTCTCCTTATTATTACCATGCACAAAATTTCCCCTAAAAACGACAACTACACGGCCACAATAAGCACCAGTGTGTGTCTGCGCACGGGCGCTCTCTCTCTCTCTCTCTCAAATAGGCACCAGCTCGTCATGGACTAGCAGGTGTTGGAAATATGCCCTAGAGGCAATAATAAATTAGTTATTATTATATTTCCTTGTTCATGATAATCGTTTATTATCCATGCTAGAATTGTATTGATAGAAAACTCAGATACATGTGTGGATACATAGACAACACCATGTCCCTAGTAAGCCTCTAGTTGACTAGCTCGTTGATCAATAGATGGTTACGGTTTCCTGACCATGGACATTGGATGTCATTGATAACGGGATCACATCATTAGGAGAATGATGTGATGGACAAAGACCCAATCCTAAGCCTAGCACAAGATCATGTAGTTCGTATGCTAAAGCTTTTCTAATGTCAAGTATCATTTCCTTAGACCATGAGATTGTGCAACTCCCGGATACCGTAGGAGTGCTTTGGGTGTGCCAAACGTCACAACGTAACTGGGTGGCTATAAAGGTACACTACAGGTATCTCCGAAAGTGTCTGTTGGGTTGGCACGAATCGAGACTGGGATTTGTCACTTCGTGTAAACGGAGAGGTATCTCTGGGCCCACTCGGTAGGACATCATCATAATGTGCACAATGTGATCAAGGAGTTGATCACGGGATGATGTGTTACGGAACGAGTAAAGAGACTTGCCGGTAACGAGATTGAACGAGGTATCGGGATACCGACGATCGAATCTCGGGCAAGTGTCGTACCGATAGACAAAGGAAATTATATACGGGATTGATTAAGTCCTTGACATCGTGGTTCATCCGATGAGATCATCGTGGAACATGTGGGAGCCAACATGGGTATCCAGATCCCGCTGTTGGTTATTGACCGGAGAGTCATCTCGGTCATGTCTGCATGTCTCCCGAACCCGTAGGGTCTACACACTTAAGGTTCGGTGACGCTAGGGTTATAGAGATATTAGTATGCGGTAACCCGAAAGTTGTTCGGAGTCCCGGATGAGATTCCGGACGTCACGAGGAGTTCCGGAATGGTCCGGAGGTAAAGATTTATATATGGGAAGTCTTGTTTTGGTCGCCGGAAAAGTTTCGCACATTATCGGTATTGTACCGGGAGTGCCGAAAGGGGTCCGGGGGTCCACCTGCCCCGGGGGGCCACATGGGCTGTAGGGGTGTGCGCCTTGGCCTATATGGGCCAAGGGCACCAGCCCCAAGAGGCCCATGCACCAAGAGATAAGGGAAAGAAAGAGTCCTAAAGGGGGAAGGCACCTCCTAGGTGCCTTGGGGAGGATGGACTCCTCCCTGGCCGCACCCTTCCTTGGAGGAAGGGCCAAGGCTGCGCCCCTCCTCTCCCTTGGCCCTATATATAGTGGGGGGAAGGGAGGGCAGCCGCACCTAAGCCCTGGTGCCTCCCTCTCCCTCCCATGACACATCTCCCTCCTCCCGCGGCGCTTGGCGAAGCCCTGTTGAAATCCCGCTACTTCCACCACCACGCCGTCGTGCTGCTGGATCTCCATCAACCTCTCCTCCCCCCTTGCTGGATCAAGAAGGAGGAGACGTCGCTGCTCCGTACGTGTGTTGAACGTGGAGGTGCCGTCCGTTCGGCGCTAGGATCATTGGTGATTTGGATCACGACGAGTACGACTCCATCAACCCCGTTCTCTTGAACGCTTCCGCACGCGATCTACAAGGGTATGTAGATCCACTCTTCCCTCGTTGCTAGATGACTCCATAGATAGATCTTGGTGACACGTAGGAAAATTTTGAATTTATGCTACGTTCCCCAACAGTGGCATCATGAGCTAGGTCTATGCGTAGTTTCTATGCACGAGTAGAACACAAAGTAGTTGTGGGCGTTGATTTTGTTCAATATGCTTACCGTTACTAGTCCAATCTTGATTCGGTGGCATTGTGGGATGAAGCGGCCCGGACCGACCTTACACGTACTCTTACGTGAGACTGGTTCCACCGACTGACATGCACTAGTTGCATAAGGTGGCTAGCGGGTGTCTGTCTCTCCCACTTTAGTCGGATCGGATTCGATGAAAAGGGTCCTTATGAAGGGTAAATAGCAATTGTCATATCACGTTTTGGTTTTTGCGTAGGTAAGAAACGTTCTTGCTAGAAACCCATAGCAGCCACGTAAAACATGCAAACAACAATTAGAGGACGTCTAACTTGTTTTTGCAGGGTATGCTATGTGATGTGATATGGCCAAAAGGATGTGATGAATGATATATGTGATGTATGAGATTGATCATGTTCTTGTAAGAGGAATCACGACTTGCATGTCGATGAGTATGACAACCGGCAGGAGCCATAGGAGTTTTCTTAATTTATTCATGACCTGCATGTCAACATAAACGTCATGTAATTACTTTACTTTATTGCTAACCGGTAGCCATAGAAGTAGAAGTAATAGTTGGCGAGACAACTTCATGAAGACACGATGATGGAGATCATGGTGTCATGCCGGTGACGATGATGATCATGGAGCCCCGAAGATGGAGATCAAAAGGAGCAAAGTGATGATGGCCATATCATGTCACTATTTGATTGCATGTGACGTTTATCATGTTTATGCATCTTGTTTACTTAGAACGACGGTAGTAAATAAGATGATCCCTCATAATAACTTCAAGAAAGTGTTCCCCCTAACTGTGCACCGTTGCGACAGTTCATTGTTTCGAAGCACCACGTGATGATCGGGTGTTAGATTCTAACGTTCATATACAACGGGTGTAAGACAGATTTACACACGCGAAACACTTAGGTTGACTTGACGAGCCTAGCATGTACAGACATGGCCTCGGAACACAAGAGACCGAAAGGTCGAGCATGAGTCGTATGGTAGATATGATCAACATGAAGATGTTCACCGATGATGACTAGTCCTTCTCACGTGATGATCGGACACGGCCTAGTTGACTCGGATCATGTAATCACTTAGATGACTAGAGGGATGTCTATCTGAGTGGGAGTTCACAAAATGAACTTAATTATCCTGAACATAGTCAAAAGGTCTTCACAAATTATGTCGTAGCTCGCGCTTCAGTTCTACTGTTTAGATATGTTCCTAGAGAAAATTTAGTTGAAAGTTGATAGTAGTAATTATGCGGACTAGGTCCGTAAATTGAGGTTTGTCCTCATTGCTTCATAGAAGGCTTATGTCCTTAATGCACCACTCAGTGTGCTGAACCTCGAACGTTGTCTATGGATGTTGCGAACATCTGACATACACATTTTGATAACTACGTGATAGTTCAGTTAAACGGCTTAGAGTTGAGGCACCGAAGACATTTTGAAACATCGCGAAACATATGAGATGTTTCGAGGGCTGAAATTGGGATTTCAGGCTCGTGCCCACGTCAAGAGGTATAAGACCTCCAACGATTTTCTTAGCCTGCAAACTAAGGGAGAAAAGCTCAATTGTTGAGCTTGTGCTCAGATTGTCTGAGTACAGCAACCATTTGAATCGAGTGGGAGTTGATCTTCCAGATGAGAAAGTGATGTTTCTCCGAAGTCATTACCACCAAGCTGCTAGAGCTTAGTGATGAACTATAATATATCAGGGACATATATGATGATCCTTGAGATATTCGCGATGTTTGACACCACAAAAGTAGAAATCAAGAAGGAGCATCAATTGTTGATGGTTGGTGAAACCACTAGTTTCAAGAAGGGCAAGGGCACGAAGGGATACTTCATGAAACGGCAATTCAGCTGCTGCTCTAGTGAAGAAACCCAAGGTTGAACCCAAACCCGAGACTAAGTGCTTCTGTAATAAGGGGAACAGCCACTGGAGCAGAATTACCCTAGATACTTGGTAGATGAGAAGGCTGGCAAGGTCGATAGAAGTATATTGGATATACATTGTGTTGATGTGTACTTTACTAGTACTCCTAGTAGCACCAGGGTATTAGATACCGGTTCAGTTGCTAAGTGTTAGTAACTCGAAATAAAAGCTACGGAATAAACGGAGACTAGCTAAAGGTGAGCTGACGATATGTGTTGGAAGTGTTTCCAATGTTGATATGATCAAGCATCGCACGCTCCCTCTACCATCGAGATTGGTGTTTGCATTGAGCATAGACATGATTGGATTATGTCTATCGCAATACGGTTATTCATTTAAGGAGAATAACGGTTACTCTGTTTATTTGAATAATACCTTCAATGGTCTTGCACCTAAAATGAATGGTTCATTGAATCCCGATCATAGTGATACACATGTTCATGCCAAAATATAGTAATGATAGTACCACCTACTTGTGGCACTGCCACGTAAGTCATATCGGTATAAAACGCATGAAGAAGCTCCATGTTGATGGATCTTTGGGCTCACTTGTTTTGAAAGGTTTGAGACATGCGAACCATGTATATTGGTGTATATGCATGAAGAAACTCCATGCAAATGGACCGTTTGGACTCACTTGATTTTGAATCACTTGAGACATGCAAATCATACCACATGGGCAAGATGACTGAAAGCCTCGTTTTCAGTAAAATGGAACTAGAAAGCAACTTGTTGGAAGTAATACATTTTGATGTGTGCAATCCAATGAGTGCTGAGGCATGTAGTGGATATCGTTATGTTCTTACTTCACAGATGATTCGAGTAGATGTTGAGTATATTTACTTGATGAATCACGAGTCTGAATTATTGAAAGGTTCAAGTAATTTCAGGGTGAAGTTGAAAGATCGTCGTGACAAGAGGATAAAATATCTATGATATGATCATAGAGATGAATATCTGAATTACGAGTTTGGCACAAAATTAAGACATTGTGGAAATTGTTTCACAACTAATACAGCCTGGAACACCGTAGTGTGATGGTGTGTCCGAACATCATAACTGCACCCTATTGGATATGATGCATACCATGATGTCTCTTATCGAATTACCACGATAGTTTATGGGTTAGGCATTAAAGACAACCACATTCACTTTAAATAGGGCACCACGTAATTCCGATGAGATGACACCATATGAACTATGGTTTAGAGAAACCTAAGCTGTCATTTCTTAGAAGTTTGGGGCTGTGACGCTTATGTGAAAAAGTTTCAGGCTGATAAGCTCGAACCCAAAGCGGATAAATGCATCTTCATAGGACACCCAAGATAGTTGGGTATACCTCCTGTCTCAGATCCGAAAGCAATAAGGGATTGTTTCTAGAATCGGGTCCTTTCTCGAGGAAAAGTTTCTCTCGAGAGAATTGAGCGGGAGGATGGTGGAGACTTGATGAGGTTATTGAACCGCCTCTTCAACTAGTGTGTGGCAGGGCACAGGAGTTGTTCCTGTGGCACCTACACCAATTGAAGTGGAAGCTTATGATAGTGATCATGAAACTTCAGATCAAGTCACTACCAAACCTCGTGGGATGACAAGGATGCGTACTACTTCAGAGTGGTACGTAATCCTGTCTTGGAAGTCATGTTGCTAGACAACAATGAACCTCCGAGCTATGGAGAAGCGATGGTGGACCTGGATTCCAAAATGGCTCGAGGCCATATAATCCAAGAGAGAGGATCCATATATGAAAACAAAGTGTAGACTTTGGGAGAACTACTTGATGGTCGTAAGGCTGTTAGGTACATATGGATTTTAAAAGGAAGACGGACAATGATGGTAGGTATCACCATTAAGAAAGCTCGACTTGTCGTTAAGATGTTTTCCGACAAGTTCAAGGAGTTGACTGTGATGAGACTTTCTCACTCGTAGCGATGCTAAGAGTCTGTTGGAATTATATTAGCAATTAATGCATTATTTGTGAAATCTTGCAGATAGGATGCCAAAAACCATTGTTTCCTCGACGATTTTTGAGGAAAGGTTGTATGTGATACAACCGGAAGGTTTTGTTAATCCTGAAAGATGCTAATAAGTATGCAAAGCTCCAGCAATCCTTCTAAGGACTGGAGTAAGCATCTCGGAGTTGGAATGTATGCTTTGATAAGATGATCAAAGTTTTGGGTGTATACAAAGTTTATGAGAAACTTGTATTTCCAAAGAAGTGAGTGGGAGCACTATAGAATTTCTGATAAATATATGTTGACATATTGTTGATCAGAAATGACGTAGAGTTTCTGGAAAGCATATAGGGTTATTTGGAAAGTGTTTTTCAATGGAAAGCCTGGGTTAAGCTACTTGAACATTGAGCATCAAGATCTATAAGGATAGATCAAAACGCTTAATGGTACTTTCAAATGAGCACATACCTTGACATGATCTTGAAGGTGTTCAAGATGGATCAGTCAAAGAAGGAGTTCTTGCCTGAGTTGTAAGGTATGAAGTTAAGACTTAAAGCTCGACCACGGCAGAATAGAGAGAAAGGACGAAGGTCGTCCCCTATGCTTAAGACATAGGCTCTACAGTATGCTATGCTGTGTACCGCACCTAAAATGTGCCTTGCCATGAGTCAGTCAAGGGGTACAAGAGTGATCCAAGAATGGATCACAAGACGGCGGTCAAAGTTATCCTTAGTAACTAGTGGACTAAGGAATTTTCTCGATTATGGAGGTGATAAAAGAGTTCGTCGTAAAGGGTTACGCCGATGCAAACTTTGACACTAATCCAGATTATTCTGAGTAGTAAACTGGATTCGTAAAGTAGAACAGTTATTTGAAATGGCTCCAAATATAGCGTAGTAGCTGCATCTACAAGATGACATAGAGATTTGCGAAGTACATATTGATCTGAAAGATTCAGACCCGTTGACTATAACATCTCTCACAAGCATAACATGTTCAAACCCAGAACTCATCGAGTGTTAATCACATGGTAATGTGAACTAGATTATTGACTCTAGTAAACTCTTTGGGTGTAGTCACATGGGGATGTGACCTTGAGTGTTAATCACATATCGATGTGAACTGGATTATTGACTGTAGTGCAAGTGGGAGACTGTTGGAAATATGCCCTAGAGGCAATAATAAATTAGTTATTATTATATTTCCTTGTTCATGATAATTGTTTATTATCCATGCTAGAATTGTATTGATGGGAAACTCAGATACATGTGTGGATACATAGACAACACCATGTCCCTAGTAAGCCTCTAGTTGACTAGCTCGTTGATCAATAGATGGTTACGGTTTCCTGACCATGGACATTGGATGTCATTGATAACGGGATCAAATCATTAGGAGAATGATGTGATGGACAAAGACCCAATCCTAAGCCTAGCACAAGATCATGTAGTTCGTATGCTAAAGCTTTTCTAATGTCAAGTATCATTTCCTTAGACCATGAGATTGTGCAACTCCCGGATACCGTAGGAGTGCTTTGGGTGTGCCAAACGTCACAACCTAACTGGGTGGCTATAAAGGTACACTACAGGTATCTCCAAAAGTGTCTGTTGGTTTGGCACGAATCGAGACTGGGATTTGTCACTTCGTGTAAACGGAGAGGTATCTCTGGGCCCACTCGGTAGGACATCATCATAATGTGCACAATGTGATCAAGGAGTTGATCACGGGATGATGTGTTACGGAACGAGTAAAGAGACTTGCCGGTAACGAGATTGAACAAGGTATCGGGATACCGACGATCGAATCTCGGGCAAGTGTCGTACCGATAGACAAAGGGAATTGTATATGGGATTGATTAAGTCCTTGACATCGTGGTTCATCCGATGAGATCATCGTGGAACATGTGGGAGCCAACATGGGTATCCAGATCCCGCTGTTGGTTATTGACCGGAGAGTCATCTCGGTCATGTCTGCATGTCTCCCGAACCCGTAGGGTCTACACACTTAAGGTTCGGTGACGCTAGGGTTATAGAGATATTAGTATGCGGTAACCCGAAAGTTGTTCGGAGTCCCGGATGAGATCTCGGACGTCACGAGGAGTTCCGGAATGGTCCGGAGGTAAAGATTTATATATGGGAAGTCTTGTTTTGGTCGCCGGAAAAGTTTCGCGCATTATCGGTATTGTACCGGGAGTGCCGAAAGGGGTCCGGGGGTCCACCTGCCCCGGGGGGCCACATGGGCTGTAGGGCTGTGCTCCTTGGCCTATATGGGCCAAGGGCACCAGCCCCAAGAGGCCCATGCGCCAAGAGATAAGGGAAAGAAAGAGTCCTAAAGGGGGAAGGCACCTCCTAGGTGCCTTGGGGAGGATGGACTCCTCCCTGGCCGCACCCTTCCTTGGAGGAAGGGCCAAGGCTGCGCCCCCCCTCTCCCTTGGCCCTATATATAGTGGGGGGAAGGGAGGGCAGCCGCACCTAAGCCCTGGCGCCTCCCTCTCCCTCCCATGACACATCTCCCTCCTCCCGCAGCGCTTGGCGAAGCCCTGTTGGAATCCCGCTACTTCCACCACCACGCCGTCGTGCTGCTGGATCTCCATCAACCTCTCCTCCCCCCTTGCTGGATCAAGAAGGAGGAGACGTCGCTGCTCCGTACGTGTGTTGAACGCGGAGGTGCCATCCGTTCGGCGCTAGGATCATCGGTGATTTGGATCACGACGAGTACGACTCCGTCAACCCCGTTCTCTTGAACGCTTCCGCGCGCGATCTACAAGGGTATGTAGATCCACTCTTCCCTCGTTGCTAGATGACTCCATAGATAGATCTTGGTGACACGTAGGAAAATTTTGAATTTATGCTACGTTCCCCAACAGCAGGAGGGTGGGGAGGCCTCGCGCTACTGACTCAACAACCGGCGTCCACGGAGATGACTGGGATGGTATGTGATACGTCTCCAACGTATCTATAATTTTTGATTGCTCCGTGCTATATTATCTACTGTTTTGGACTATATTGGGCTTTATTTTCCACTTTTATATTATTTTTGGGACTAACCTATTAACCGGAGGCCCAGCCCAGAATTGCTGTTTTTTTGCCTATTTCAGTGTTTCGAAGAAACAGAATATCAAACGGAGTCCAAACAGAAAAATCCTTTTTGGAACGTGATTTTCTTCTTGGATAAGACCTAGGAGACTTGGACCCTACTCCAAGAAGTACCGGAGGCGGTCACGAGGGTAGGGGCGCGCCCCCTGCCTCGTGGGCCCCTCGTTGCTCCACCGACGTACTCCTTCCTCCTATATATACCCACGTACCCCCAAACGATCAGAACAGGAGCCAAAAACCTAATTCCACCGCTGCAACTTTCTGTATCCACGAGATCCCATCTTGGGGCCTGTTCCGGAGCTCCGCTGGAGAGGGCCGTCATCACGGAGGGCTTCTACTTCATCATAGCCTCTCCGATGAAGTGTGAGTAGTTTACCCCAGACCTTCGGGTCCATAGTTAGTAGCTAGATGGCTTCTTCTCTCTTTTTGGATCTCAATACAAAGTTCTCCCCCTCTCTTGTGGAGATCTATTCGATGTAATCTTCTTTTTGCGGTGTGTTTGTTAAGACCGATGAATTGTGGGTTTATGATCAAGTCTATCTATGAATAATATTTGAGTCTTCTCTGAATTCTTTTATGTACGATTGGTTATCTTTGCAAGTCTCTTCGAAGTATCCGTTTGGTTTGGCCAACTAGATTGGTAGTTCTTGCCATTGGAGAAGTGCTTAGTTTTGGGTTCGATCTTGCGGTGTCCTTTCCCAGTGACAGAAGGGGCAGCAAGACACGTATTGCATCGTTGCCATCGAGGATAACAAGATGGGGTTTATTTCGTATTGCATGAATTTATCTCTCTACATCATGTCATCTTGCTTAAAGCGTTACTCTGTTTTTAACTTAATACAGATGCATGCTGGATAGCGGTCGATGAGTGGAGTAATAGTAGTAGATGCAGAATCGTTTCGGTCTACTTGTCACGGACGTGATGCCTATATACATGATCATACCTAGATATTCTCATAACTATGCTCAATTCTGTCAATTGCTCAACAGTAATTTGTTCACCCACCGTAGAATACTTATGCTCTTGAGAGAAGGCACTAGTGAAACCTATGGCCCCCGGGTCTATTCTCATCATATCAATCTCCATCACTTTAATCTTGTTTTGCTTTTTTACTTTGCCTTTTACTTTTCACTTTGCATCTCTATACCAAAAATAGTATATCTATCAGATCTCACTCTCGTAAGTGACCGTGAAGGGATTGACAACCCCTAATCGTGTTGGTTGTGAGTAGGTATCGTTTTGTGCAGGTACGAGGGACTTGAGCGTGGCCTCCTACTGGATTGATACCTTGGTTCTCAAAAACTGAGGGAAATACTTACGCTACTCTGCTGCATCATCCTTTCCTCTTCGGGGAAATCCAACGCAAGCTCAAGAGGTAGCAAGAAGAATTTCTGGCACCGTTGCCGGGGAGTCTACGCAAAAAGTCAACATACCAAGTACCCATCACAATCCCTATCTCCCGCATTACATTATTTTCCATTTGCCTCTCGTTTTCCTCTCCCCCCAATTCACCCTTGCCGTTTTATTCGTCATCTCTCTCCCTATCCTCCCTCTCTATTTGCCTCTTTTTGCCCATTTGCTTTTGTTTGCTCGTGTGTTAGATTGCTTGTTTGTCGCGATGGCTCAAGATACTACCAAATTGTGTGACGTCACCAATACCAACAATAATGATTTTCTTAGCACTCCCATTGCTCCTCTTGCCAATACTGAATCTTGTGAAATCAATACTGCTTTGTTGAATCTTGTTATGAAAGATCAGTTCGCCGGCCTTCCTAGTGAAGATGCCGCTACTCATCTGAATAGCTTCGTTGATTTATGTGATATGCAAAGAAAAAAGATGTCGATAATGATGTCGTTAAATTGAAGCTATTTCCTTTTTCGCTTAGAGATCGTGCTAAAGCTTGGTTTTCATCTTTGCCTAAAAATAGTATTGATTCTTGCAACAAGTGCAAAGATGCTTTTATCTCTAAGTATTTTCCTCCCGCTAAGATCATCTCTCTTAGAAACGATATTATGAATTTTAAGCAACTTGATCATGAACATGTTGCACAACCTTGGGAGAGAATGAAATTAATGATACATAATTGCCCTACTCATGGTTTAAATTTGTGGATGATTATACAAATTTTTTATGCCGGATTGAATTTTGCCTCTAGAAATCTTTTAGATTCGGCCGCTGGACGCACTTTTATGGAAATCACTTTAGGAGATGCTACTAAACTCCTAGATAATACTATGGTTAATTATTCTCAACGGCATGCTGAAAGATCTTCTAATAAAAAAGTGCATGCGATAGAAGAAATCAATGTTTTGAGTGGAAAGATGGATGAACTTATGAAATTATTTGCTACTAAGAGTGTTTCTTCTGATCCGAATGATATGCCTTTGTCTACCTTGATTGAGAATAACAATGAATCTATGGATGTGAATTTTGTTGGTAGGAATAATTTTGGTAACAACGCTTATAGAGGGAATTTTAATCCTAGGCCTTATCCTAGTAATCCTTCTAATAATTATGGGAATTCCTACAACAACTCTTATGGAAATTATAATAAGATGCCCTCTGATTTTGAATCTAATATTAAAGAATTTATTTCTTCTCAAACGAATTTTAATGCTATGATTGAAGAAAAATTGCTTAAGATTGATGATTTGGCTAGGAACGTTGATAGAATTGCTCTTGATGTTGACGCTTTGAAACTTAGATCTATTCCACCTAAGCATGATATTAATGAGTCTCTAAAAGTCATGAGAATTTCAATTGATGAGTGTAAAGAAAGAACCGCTAGGATGCGTGCTTCCAAAGATGCCTTTATTAAAGCATGTTCTTCTAATTCTTATGAAAATCAAGATGAAGATCTAAAAGTTATTGATGTGTCCCCTATCAAATATTTGTTTTGCAATATGAATCTTGATGAAACTGAATATGATCTTCCTTTACCTAGAAGGCGTTCCAAAAATTCAGAGTATTTAGATCTTTATGATGAAATTGAAGAAAGTGGGATTGAAAGAAATAAAAATTTAGATGTTGCTAAACCCACTATATTGGATTTCAAGGAATTTAATTATGAAAGTTGCTCTTTGATTGATTGTATTTCTTTGTTGCAATCCGTGCTAAATTCTCCGCATGCTTATGGTCAAAAGAAGGCCTTCACCGAACATATTGTTGATGCCTTGATGCAATCTTATGAAGAAAAACTTGAGCTAAAAGTCTCTATCCCTAGAAAACTCTATGATGAGTGGGAACCAACTATCAATATTAAAATTAAAGATCATGAGTTTTATACTTTGTGTGATTTGGGTGCTAGTGTCTCCACTATCCCCAAAACTTTATGTGATTTGCTAGATTTCCGCGATCTTGATGATTGCTCTCTAAACTTGCATCTTGCGGATTCCACTATTAAGAAACCTATGGGAAGAATTAATGACGTTCTTATTGTTGCAAATAGGAATTATGTGCCTGTAGATTTCATTGTTCTTGATATAGATTGCAATCCTTCTTGCCCTATTATTCTTGGTAGACCTTTCCTTAGAACGGTTGGTGCGATTATTGATATGAAGGAAGGGAATATTAGATTCCAATTTCCATTAAAAAAGGGCATGGAACACTTTCCAAGAAAGAAAATAAAATTGCCATATGAAACCATCATGAGAGCCACTTATGGATTGCCTTCCAAAGATGGCAATACCTAAATCTATCCTCGCTTTTATGCCTAGCTAGGGGCGTTAAACGATAGCGCTTGTTGGGAGGCAACCCAATTTTATTTTTTGTTTTTTGTGTTTTTCTTCTGTTAGGGAATAAATAACCCATCTACCCTCTGTTTGGATGTGGTTTTGTGTTTTAATTAGTGTTTGTGCCAAGCTAGACCTATTGGATCTTCTTGGATGATAGTTATTTGATCTTGCTGTAATTTCCAGAAACTTTGCGTTCAGTGCCCGAATTACTAAAAATCATCAGAACATGATAAAATACTGATTCCAATTTCTGCTGATCAATAAACAAATTATCTAGGTCTTATAATTTTGGTAGATTTTTTGGAGTTCCAGAAGTTTGCGTTAGTTACAGATTACTACATACTGTTCTGTTTTTGACAGATTCTGTTTTTCGTGTGTTGTTTGCTTATTTTGATGAATCTATGGTTAGTAAAATAGTTTATAATCCATAGAGAAGTTGGAATACAGTAGGTTTAACACCAAAATAAATAAAGAATGAGTTCATTACAGTACCTTGAAGTGGTTTTATGTTTTCTTTCTCTAAGGGAGCTCACGAATTTCTATTGAGTTTTGTGTTGTGAAGTTTTCAAGTTTTGGGTGAGTTCTTTTGATGGATTATGGAACAAGGAGTGGCAAGAGCCTAATCTTGGGGATGCCTATGGCACCCCCAAGATAATCCAAGGACACCAAAAAGTCAAAGCTTGGGGATGCCCCGGAAGGCATCCCCTCTTTCGTCCACTTCCATCGGTAATTTACTTGGAGCTATATTTTTATTCACCAACATGATATGTGTTTTGCTTGGAGCGTCTTGTATTATTTGTGTCTTTGTTTGTTAGTATGACACAATCATCCTTGCTGTACACACCTTTTTAGAGAGCCATACTTGAATTTAAATTTGATAGAATACTCTATGTGCTTCACTTAAATCTTTTGAGCTATGTAGTTTTGCTCTATGCACTTCACTTATATCTTTTGAGCGTTATAATTTTGCTTTGTGTGCTTCACTTAGATCTTTTAGAGCATGGTGGTGGTTTGTTTTAAAGAAACTATTGATCTCTCATGCTTCACTTAAATTATTTTGAGAGTCTTAATAGCATGGTAATTTGCTTAATATAAATATGCTTGGTGTTCAAGATATGTGAAATTTTCTTTTGAGTGCGTTGAATACTAAGAGAAGATTGAAGCATGATAATTGTTTTGAGATATGGAGGTGATAATATTAGAGTTAGGCTAGTTTAGTAGTTGTGAATTTAAAGAATACTTGTGTTAAAATTTGTGATTCCCGTAGCATGCACGTATGGTGAACCATTATGTGCTGAAGTCGGAGCATAATTTATTTATTGATTGTCTTCCTTATGAGTGGCGGTCGGGGATGAGCGATGGTATTTTCCTACCAATCTATCCCCCTAGAAGCATGTGCGTAATACTTTGCTTTGATAACTTCTAGATTTTTGCAATAAGTATATGAGTTCTTTATGACTAATGTTGAGTCCATGGATTATATGCACTTTTTCCCATCCTTGCACCACTCCATTCTCATCCTGTAAACTCTTTATAGTATTTCTCTTTCTGCTAGCTGAGGCATACATGTGAAAGAAGCTTGTGTTTCTATCCCCATGTTTTAGCCAGTTAGCTCGGCCCCTTTGCACCCATTCCATTTCTTCCTGTTCCAATAGATTCTCAATGACTAGCAGTATCTCTGTCTGTCTATAGCTGCATCCGTAGCCGGCCCCCTCCTCAGATCCTCCAGCTCTGCCTTTAGGGCCGCCATCCTCTTCCGTGGCCTCTTCAGCACCTCTCTATTCCACTTGTGCAGCTCTACGTGTACTGCATCAATCTTTGGCTTAAACGGCCCAATCCCTAGCATCTCCGCACGTTGCCACGCCGTTCTTACTACCTCCTCCACCGATTCCTCCTTTAACCATCTTGCTTTGAACCTTCGCTTCGCTCCCCTTGGCCTGCTCTGCTCCGCATAAAATTCAGTATTCACCACCAAGGGTCGATGGTCCGATTTTGTCATTTCACCATTCAGCACTCCCACATGCGGGAACAATATATTCCATCGGGAGTTACACACTGCTCTGTCCAATTGCTCCTTTATCCGCCCTCTGCTCCACGTAAAACTATCCCCCAACGCTCCCATATCATCCAGGTTACAGTCAGCCAAAGCATCCCTGAACCCTTGCATTAGATGCTGCTCCCGCACCGCTCCCCCCTCCTTCTCATGTGCAAATAGGATCTCATTAAATTCTCCAAATACCATCCATGGTATATCCATGACCTGATGTAATGAACGCAGATACTCCCAAGATTTGTGTTTATTTTCTCTAGCCGGTTCTCCGTAAAAGCCTGTACATCTCCACTTCCTTCCGTCATCAACAATGACATCAATAAAATTACTTGTTACATCGAGTTTTGTGATATCCATCCCCCGTCTCCAGAACATCACTAGACCTCCTGCCCTACCATCGCTCGGGTCGACCAACCTCTCCTGAAATCCTAACTTGGTCATCAACTTCTCCGCCCCCGCGTCAGACAAATGTGCTTCAGACAAAAAAAGCACATCTGGTTTGTAGCACCTCTGGACCTCCAGGAGTGCTCGAACTGCCCGGGACTGACGCATCCCGCGGCAGTTCCATCCTATAAGAATCATTGGGCCTGGCGGTCCCCCGAGCCAGGGGCCGCCAATGTTGCCAAGTCCATAGATACTGTCTCGTCCACCTTGTGCCTCTTACTCCCCTATGAGTTAGTGTCATCCACCTCCTCCTCCTCTCTACCACCCCTGCCAGCTTCATTCACCACACCATCATCCCCCCCTTTACCATCAGTCAACAACAGCTGCGGTCCAGTCCCCTTTTGATTCTCCTCGAACTCCAAACGTCTTTTAAACGATCCTTCCGAGTAGGAGATGCTAGTTCAGTTGCTTCCTCGCTCGTTTGTTTACTGTTTTGTCCTTTTTTTGTTTCTTATTTTTCGGTATTCTTTTTTTTTTCTACTTGGGTTTTCTTCGGTTTTTTAATTTTTTTCATCATTATTCCTTGTTTCTTTTACACTTTTTTCCGGATTTGCTTTTCTTTATTTTATTTTTTCTTGCTTTTACTTTATTTTTTCCATTTGATTTCCTTTTTTTGTGTGTTTCCTTTCCAGGTTTCACAGGTTTTTCTTTGTTTTATTTTGAAAAATTTCGTATACACTTCCAAGAATTTTTATATATAGGTTCAACATTTTCCAAATACGTTATGAACATTTTTGACCATTTATATTTTTTGATGTTCACTTTGGTCATACACGTTGTATATATATATTTTATACAAGGAATATTTTTTATATAGATGTTTATGATTTTTTAAACTGATAATTATATTTAAAAAAATAATGTACTATTGGTTGTATAATTTTCCATAAACCTTTGAACAATTTTTGTATACATAAGGAACATTTTATATATACATGTTTAGCATTTTACAAATCCGTTATTACCATATTGTAGAACATATATTTTTTTCTACATTTTCCATTCACATTCTAAAAAAATTCTATACATCTAGAACATTTCTTATATACACGTTTAACATTGTCCAAATACATGGTTATTTTTAAACTTGTATTTGTTATGTCTATTCTTTCCGTACAAGTTGTACATTTTTAGTTTACATCGTAAATATTTTTGTATACATACTTAAAATTTCGAAAATGCATGATTACATTTAAAAAATGAAAACATATATTCCTATTTTTTTATTTTTTTCCATAAGCATTGTAAATCTTTTGTGTACATACGTAGAGATACTGCATAACACCAAAGCTGACACACACATACATGTGCACGTCTATGGAGACATGGAGTATGGACTCTTCTTTTTGCGTGGTAGTATCATCTTGCACTTTTGGAGGCTACACGAGGGAAGGGGAGCACAAGAGAAAGTGCAGCCTGTCTATTTGCTTGATGTAGCATGTGGCAGACAGGCGGTATGATCCAACCAAAGTGCACCAATCATTTGGTGTATCATTATTTCACCCTTTGGCATGCATGCATGCCAGGAGGAATAAAATGGCTACCTGGCTGGCAATCTAAGTTAGCTTGATTGTTCTTTTTCTTTTTCACTTTTTCACTTTCTTATGAGCGTATTGAGATTTTTTTTTCAACCCATCAAAGAAAGGTCCATCGATCAGTACTACTACTAGTACTTATTTTTGGGGAAGTCCGTACTATATAGTACTATTAAAAGAGCAAACATAAGTTCTTATAAAACCACACAACAAAGTGTACACAAGATAACCAGGACCCTCGGATTAAATCAACTTAAACATATCCTACCGTCAATAATTTATTAGCCAGATCAACGACTCAGATGAAATGTTCTGCCAGCAGACGCCCGTGATCTGCCTATCGTTATAGCGCTCCGCGCCCTCGATCCGCACGGCCCCGCCCATAACGTGGATAAAATCCACCTGAATCGTGTTAATAAGGGCATCTCCAGCCGCGCCTCCAGGAAGGCCTCCCCAGGCGTTTTTTTTGCGCCGGCACCGAGAAAACGGCCCAGTCGCGCCCCAGGAGCCCGATTTTCGCTGGCCTGGGCCGAAAACAGCGCTGGCGGACCCAGGCCGAACCCGGCGCGCTGGGGGGCGCCCGGGGGCGCCGGGGCGGACTGTTTTGGCGCGAAAAAGCCGCGGGCCAGCCGCGTCAGGGACACGGCGGCTCGTCTTCCCCCAACTGCCTCGGTTCCCGCGGGGAATCAATGGCAAGGCTGCCGCCGATATGCTAAAATTGAGTCATGTAGCAAAACTTAATTAACCATGTTCAAAGTTGGGTGCGTAGAAAATTGACATCCCACTTCATGGTGCATAAACAAAATGCCGCCCAAATTATAAATGCTATTATATTAACCAAATGTCTCTAAAATGGACTAAATGGGTGCACTTTATAAAAATGTGTTGGCCCTAAATAATGCTAGCCGTCATCATCGATAAATAACTAGATATTGGCGAATCTAGTGTAGGCGCATGCAAAGTAAAATGGACACGTCCTACCTAGCTAATTCTAGGTCAATTGGCGTACATCCACCCAACTAAAATAAATTATATGGTCCCTTCATATGGACATACATTAAAAAAACTAAAAGATGACCAGAGTCATAGTCTGAGTCTGATCGCACTAGAAATATTGTAGTGCACTTCTCCATATATGTGTATGCTCAAAAGGGTCGCATCTAGCTTATCTTCGCATAAGATGAAAATTAGATCATGCATCCCCCATATGGCTTGCAAATATTAAGAAAACATAGATGCCATCTACTCATAATACAAAGAGCACTACAACTATTTTGCATACACAGAACATGCGCGTGCATGAGTTTATGCCCCATACGCATGCATCGTGATGTTTGAATACTCATTTAACAGATTGGTTAACCATTAAGATGACTTTTTCATACAAAGTAAAGAAAATAAATCAAAGTTTATATATTGGTTAATCAACATGGAAAAGTAAGTGAAGTCATTCAAGCATGAGCACATGTACTGCCAATATCAGTACAAATCAAATAAAAATAAAATATAAGTGAAAATCATCGCGTATGATAACATCAACAAAGTCCAAGGCTTCCCCGAGCATGCCGGCGTCGACGACAGCGAGGAGGAAGACTTTTCTTTTATCATTTTTGTAATGGTCGTATGTTGTAATCCCATGTAGTAGAAATGTTGGAATTCTTAATAGGGGTTTTCTCTTCGGAGATGTAATTAACAGAATTTTTTATGTAAATGTAAGAGTTCTGGAAATATGTACCTGCAATGTTTGATCTCCATTTTATTTACGCATTTAAATTATTCACTCTGTATCAATGACGTGGACGCGTGTCTTCACGCCCGCCATTTTCCCGTCAACAGATTCTGGCACGCCCGGTGGGACCTATTTCTCCCCTCATCTTCGAATTCCAACATAGGATTGTGACACATGAATTTCCATAGTACATAAAACATAAAATATTATGCACGCATACACGAAAAAAATGATGAAGAAAAACTAATATATGGTTTTCTTAAGTTTGAAGGTATGGAAGGTCGGGTACCGCAGTCAGTGAGACTCCGCATTGGAGACATTTGGCTTGATGTGCCAGCTGGTCCATGTGCGACTTCAACAAATCTTCATCTGGATATTATGACTGCATCACCAATTGAACATGATCATGGAATGGAAGTATTCTCTCCACTCGAGTTTGGGGGAAGTATGAGGGTAGACAAAGAAGGAAAAGGGAAGATAATGGACAAACTCCACTATGAGCAACCTATGAATGGGGGCAATACCATGATTATATTTCCCTCCTCATCGTTTCTGCATGGAAGGACGTCAAAGGTTCAGAATAAAGTTCAAGTTGATGCTTTAGAGCCTATTCTTCCGCTGGCCGATAAATCCATTGGAGAATGCTCTCAGACGGTTCTCAAGTTTCCTCTTGAATGCAAGAGAAAGCACCCCAATTCCCATGGCTATGAAACATGTCATGTGAACCCAATATCAATATTGTCATGTCCCTTGTCGTCATCAGCACCCGTTGAATATGATTCCTCTTTGACTTCATTTGAGTCGATGTGCCCTCAACCTCAGCGAAGAAATGTTCGCCATGTCAACCTTCTCAATATTAAGGTTGGAAAAGTCTATGTCCAATTCCCCAAGAGTGTCGACACCAATCATTCAGACCGCCTTTTTCATATCAGCAAGGGTGGTATAAGAATTCATACTACGGTGACTAGAAACCCTTCAACAATTGTTGCCTTCATCAGGTTCATCTGGAAAAAGTATCTTAATCATGCAAAGTGTCGTGTAGTCGGCCTTGACTGTGAATAGACTAGATATGTCCACAACAAAGAGCGTAAGAAGCTTCCACTTGAGCAACAAGTTGCTCTCTCTAATCAAGAGCCACAACGCACTGCTATCTTGCAGCTTTGTGTGGGCAAGCATTGCCTAATTTACCAGCTATACCAGGATCATGCCAGGAGTTTTATCCCTCCACTTCTGCACAACTTCCTTGACAATGACACTGTCGAATTTGCGGGTGCCGCCATTGGCAATGACATAGAAAAACTCAAGTTCTATAACTTGGGTATCAGAAAACCTGTTGATGTGCAGGGACTCGGTATCAAGGTTCCTAACCAAAAAGTAGGCAATTTGGCTTCATTGGAGAAGCTAGCGAAGAGGGTCGCAAACATAAGTCTTAACAAGGACAAAAGCATCACTATCAGTCAGTGGGAGAAGTCCAACCTAGACCATGACCAGATCAAGTATGCATGCTTGGATGCCTATGCGAGCTTCGAGGTTTATAGGCGACATTCCAACATAATTGGTTATCTTAGAAACCACTGAAATGTTTGTTTCTGGGTGAAGTATGTAACTGGTTATCTTAGAGCATGCTGAAATGTTTCTTCCTTCCCAAGTGAAGTACGTAAGAAAAGGTTGTTGAGGCTTGATCAAAGAAAATATGTACACGACCATTGTTTCTTTATATTATGGTTATGCCTATTTGCAAGGTGCATTTTTAATATGATGATGGAGGGAAGCAAATGTTCTTGTATCATCATCATTTTGTTCTCATAGAAGACAAGTGAATCTGAATAGAAATGACTTATGTTTTGCATTAATGCTCGCAATACAAACGTTGCAACATTGTGTGCACTTAATTTAAAGAAAATTGTGACACAAAAAAAGAAATATCAGTCCAATAAACTTATGAGTCTAAACTGTGATATAAAAAATATATTACTCCATACCCTCATGAGTCTAAACTGGGGCACCCAAAAAAAATACACTCCAATAAACTTACGAGCCTAAACTGTGATAGGAAAAATATAGTACTCCATACCCTCACGAGTCTAAACTGGGGCACAAAAACAAACACTCCAATAAACTTACGAGTCTAAACTGTGATAGAAAATATATATTACTCCATACCCTCATGAGTATAAGCTGGGGCACACATAAAAATACACTCCGTACCCTCACGAGTCTAAACTGGGGCACAAAAAAAAACTCTCCAATAAACTTACGAGTCTAAACTGTGATGCAAAGGAAAAAAAGAAGAACGGAAAAAAACATTAATAAAACATACTCCATACCCTCAAGAGTATAAACTGGGGCACACAAAAAAAAACTCCTCCAACAACTTACGAGTCTAAACTATGATGCAAAAAATAAATCACCAAACATACTCCAATACCTCACGAGTATAAACTGTGGCATAAAAAAATATTCTCCAAAAACTTATGAGTCTAACTATGATGCAAAAAAAACACACAAATCATAAAAACTCACTCCATACCCTCACGAGTCTAAACCGGGGCACCTAAAAAAACATATACTCCAGTATCTTACGAGTCTAAACTGTGACTTATAACAAAAATACTCCGACAACGTACGAGTATAAACTGTGATGCAAACAAAAAAAAAAATCATCAAACGTACTCCATATCCTCAGGTGTCTAAACTGGGGCACCCAAAAAATATATACTCCATACCCTCAAGAGTCTAAACTGGGTCACAAAAAAAAATACTTCACACCATCATGAGTATAAACTGGGGCACAAGAAAAACTTTTACTCCAATGACTTACGAGTATAAACTGTGATGCAAAAAGAAAGCATAAAAAATACTCCACATCCTCATGAGTGTAAACTGGGACACACATTTTTTTACTCCAACCACTTACGAGTATAAACTGTGATGCAAAAAGAAGAAAAACAAACAAACAAACATCAAACATATTCCACGCCCTCATGAGCTTAAAACCGTGGTACAAAAGTAGTATGTAAAAAATATATACGGGTGCACATGATTGAAAATATTTCTCATGCATAAAAACAGTAGCATCACTATCGAGCGACGAACCAAGCCCATATATAGACTTCCTGGAATGCCATTAGTGAGCGACTCATTAATTCACGCATACATATATACAATGACAAAAATTCTCATGGCTGGATGAACGATGGACCAAACCCATGTACGGGCTTCCCGGCACACCAACCATGAGAAAGATGTGAGTCTGTATCTTAAAAGCGAGCACCTTATATCTAAAAAAACGATCTTGATAACTGTGCGACGGTCCAAGTTCATACAGAAGCTTGACGGAACGCCGATGGCAAGAAAATTCAACTGTGTTATATAGGGGTACATTTAGTATCATGTAGTCTCCACATCTGTGTGACGAACCAAGTCACGAAGACTTGCCGGATCGCCAAATGAGAGACAACTATAATAATGCCAGTTTCATATAATGTTTATCCCTATAGTTGTACTATGGACAGAGCAATATCGTAGCTCCCCAGCACGCCAACTATGAGAGAGTTTCATGTCAAATATATGGTAATATCTTAAAGTAAAGAAAAAAGAGATTGTTCTGACTTCAGGCTACTGTACTTGTTTTATAGGCATATTTGGCCTCATGGATGTACGACGGACCAAGTTCGTATAGAAGCTTGCCGGCACGTCGACCATGAAAGGCGAATTCCTATAGATCTAAAGTCTGATGCAGGTGATAATTAAACATAATTAAGCAAGTTGCTGCATGGCGTCGTTCCCATGATGTTTCTTAAGAATCATTTAGCCAGTTTATGACGTTCACAGGTAAAGAAGGACGAATCTAAGATAAAGCAAATTGCTTATACAGGAGTAGATTCACATGCAAATTAGCCATGATATGTTGAGCACTGGAAATAGCGGTGCAGAAAGATATTTATGGACATAATAACCAGGGCGTCAGCCACCATCAGTTCAATTAGAAATCTAATTCCGCTGAAGTCTGCCGACCCGACTAGAAATTTCCTTTTCTATACAAAAACAAAAAACGAGAGGTCAGAAGGATCAACACTAGATGAGAAGGAATTAGAAGAACGATAGTGTAATATAGCTGTACATACCTAATGGCCAGAAGATCCGATCTGAGCTGATGTTCCCGAACTGCATGCAGGAGAAAACGATCCTGCTGGGCGACGACGTGAAGAAAAGAGAGAGAGAGAGAGAGAGAGAGAGAGGGACAAATATTCTTGCTGGACGTAGTTATATGACGGCCACCCCGTAACAACATCATAAGATTTAGTCCTTATCCGATTAGAAGATCCAAACAGACTTTCAAAGCAGCGTACCACATGTACGTGAGGCTAATTTCAGGCCGATGATTTTTTGAATAAAATAACAGTATATGCGTACGCCTCCGATGCTATGCCAAGTATTGGAAATACGCACAAAAAATATATACGCATATTTTCGAGCTCTGAATCCAGATATTAATTAAAAAAATACCCGCATTCAGACCTTGAGGGGCATCTGTTGGCACCGATTTCGGCCAAAGGGAATATAGTGTGATTAAAACAAATGAATTACTTTAAATGGTGAAAATGATAAAATACACCATTGAATGTAAACGACCATGGTGAATTTCCATCACTTAGTACAAAACAGCGGGCACACAAAATAAATTAATAAAAGAGTCGATATCTGGAAATTTTGCAAAGTGAATAAAGATCTTCATGAAAATTTTGTCCTGACTAAAATCACACATAACTTCCATCCATGCACACCGTCACCTACGGCGGGTGTCAAATACCTACATAAAATCATAATGTTTTCGAAATATCGACCGTAGGGTAAATGCGAGGCCTATTCCATCGATCATGTGAAATATCAACGCGGTGGATAAAATAAGACATGCGTCGGTATATATATCTAAGGAAATAAGAAGAAAACGCCAGGCCATCATATAATTGTCCATGAAAGAATATTTGCATATATCTTTTTTTATGGCACGACAAAGAAATTGGAATGAATTTTCCAAAAAAACCATTTTAATTAGTCATTATCAGCTCATTTATACAAATGTCTACGTACATGCATGCATAGTGGGTGAGACTAATTTACAAGGTGGCAATGGATCAGCTAATCACCACAAGCAAAATGATGGGCTAGCGTCCAAGCCCACACGTTAATAAAAAAAACTACATGGGCTAATTAGACTAGTGGCCGGTTCAAAGCTTGGTCAAAGAGCAATTAATTAAAGAAAGGAAATATAAGAAAAGAAGCATGCAGGGACTCCCACGACCCATGCACTCCCACGATTACACGAATGCATGCCACGATCAAAGAACGTGGGCGCGCGCCAGAGAGCCTTCGCTGCTCTCCCCACGCCTATAAATATAGGCATTCCTGGGCGTACAAGGGGGGTCCCTTTTCCCCTAGATTGGACTGCTCGTTCTCTTTTGGTCTGCTGCTGCTACACACATATACTGCTACAAAAAAAATTCCACACACACATACGTGAGGAGAGGGAGATTTGGAGGAGTTTTGCAAGAAGGTGAGATTCATGGTTCTCTCCTAATCCCTTTGCTTCTCTGATTGGTGATCTTCCCTATGCTTGCTCAATCTTTGCTATTGGTTTGGTCATATTGACATGAGCCAAGTAGCTTCTCCCCATATGATGATTCTTGATTTGGTCACATTGACACAGATCATGAATTCTTTTCCATGTTGCCCAAATTTTGCTCTTGGCTTGGTCATATTGACATGAGTCAAGTAGCTTTTTTCCTCATATAATGGTTCTTGATTTGGTCATATTGACACAGATCTTGAATTTTTTTTTTCTCCAAGTGACATGATTCTTGCTCTTGGCTTGGTCATATTGACACATCCCAAGTGGCCTTCATCCTCCACAAATTTGGCATTCTACTCTTGGCATGGTCATATTGACACATGTCAAGTAGTATTTTCACCATATTCGAGAGCTCACTCTTGGCATGGTTATGTTGACACATGTCAAGTAGTATTCTCACAAGTTTAATATCTTACTCTTGGCACAGTCATATTGACACATGTCAAGAGGTATTCTCACAAATTTGATAGTTTTTTTCTTGCCATGGTCATGTTGACACATGTCAAGAAATACAAGTTGCATGATGAGTTCCTCTGGTTTGGTCATATTGACACAAATCAAGGTATTTCTTCCCTTATGTAGAGTGAAGGCTTTGTTCTCAACAAAATCACGGCAAAGGTATGACTCGGGGAAAATCAACATAAAAAATGAGGAACAAACTATATACTATAAGATGCATATAAAAAATATTGCAAAACAATAGGTGCTCGTCAAAAGACACCATACTTAGTCGCATGTTCGATGATCACATGTGTGCATGATATGCTAAAATTGAGTCATGTAGCAAAACTTAATTAACCATGTTCAAAGTTGGGTGCGTAGAAAATTGACATCCCACTTCATGGTGCATAAACAAAATGCCGCCCAAATTATAAATGCTATTATATTAACCAAATGTCTCTAAAATAGACTAAATGGGTGCACTTTATAAAAATGTGTTGGCCCTAAATAATGCTAGCCGTCATCATCGATAAATAACTAGATATTGGCGAATCTAGTGTAGGCGCATGCAAAGTAAAATGGACACGTCCTACCTAGCTAATTCTAGGTCAATTGGCGTACATCCACCCAACTAAAATAAATTATATGGTCCCTTCATATGGACATACATTAAAAAAACTAAAAGATGACCAGAGTCATAGTCTGAGTCTGATCGCACTAGAAATATTGTAGTGCACTTCTCCATATATGTGTATGCTCAAAAGGGTCGCATCTAGCTTATCTTCGCATAAGATGAAAACTAGATCATGCATCCCCCATACGGCTTGCAAATATTAAGAAAACATAGATGCCATCTACTCATAATACAAAGAGTACTACAACTATTTTGCATACACAGAACATGCACGTGCATGAGTTTATGCCCCATACGCATGCATCGTGATGTTTGAATACTCATTTAACAGATTGGTTAACCATTAAGATGACTTTTTCATACAAAGTAAAGAAAATAAATCAAAGTTTATATATTGGTTAATCAACATGGAAAAGTAAGTGAAATCATTCAAGCATGAGCACATGTACTGCCAATATCAGTACAAATCAAATAAAAATAAAATATAAGTGAAAATCATCGCGTATGATAACATCAACAAAGTCCAAGGCTTCCCCGAGCATGCCGGCGTCGACGACAGTGAGGAGGAAGACTTTTCTTTTATCATTTTTGTAATGGTCGTATGTTGTAATCCCATGTAGTAGAAATGTTGGAATTCTTAATCAGGGGTTTTCTCTTCGGAGATGTAATTAACAGAATTTTTTATGTAAATGTAAGAGTTCTGGAAATATGTACCTGCAATGTTTGATCTCCATTTTATTTACGCATTTAAATTATTCACTCTGTATCAATGACGTGGACGCGTGTCTTCACGCCCGCCATTTTCCCGTCATCAGGCACCAGGTGATTAGGGCGGTTGGCTCGGGTGTCAGTTTTGTGCCTGGAAGTTTGCCGGCCCAGCGGCAAACCGTGGTCGTCAATGGGGGGCGTCTATGTGTCGGTCGGCAAATCCTATTCGGCGCTTCAGGCTGGGCCGACCCATGTAGGTTTTTTTCCTATGTTTTAATCGGCGAAAAATACATGAGTTGGTCGCGATTCGAGCCATGGACCTCCCTCGTTGATAGTTTCTGGTAACTTAGAACATTTTCTGCCTTTTATTCTTTCTTCTTTCCTTTTTTTTCTTTTTTCGCTTTCTGTTTTTTCCTTTTTCTTCGACCTGGTTCGATGATTGTTTGCAAATATGTTTTAAATTTGACAGTTTTTTTAAATTAGGTTAACCTTTTCAATTTTTGTGTTTTTTTGAATCCATAAACTTTTTTTCAAAATTGATGAACTTTTTTTAAATTGATGATTTTTTTAAAAAACTGATGAACTCTTTTCAGAATCAAGGAACTTTTTTCAAATTTGATGACTTTTTTTTAATTCGTGAACTTTTTTTTAATTTAGCAAACTTTTTTCAAATTTGATGAAAATTTTCAAATTCGTTTAACTTTCTTTAAAATCGATGAGCTTTTCTCAAATTTGATGATTTTTTTTTCCTTTTTATGAACTTTTCTAGAAAATCGGTGAACTTTTTTCAAGGTTGTAAACTTTCTTAAAAATGATGAATGTTTATAAATTCACTTTTTTTATTCAAATAAGTCGAAAAAAACTAAGTGGTACAGTAGATGGAAACTATGCAATAAATAGCACGGCCACAATTCTCTTATAAGGTTAGAGCTATTACGGTCACGATAGTCGAGTAGGTCTCACAACCTCGATGGCCGGTGGAGAGATGTTGCATTGGATGGCCAGTGGGTCCCACAACCTCGACCCTCCCTCCCAGACGTGGATAGAGCATCTCATCTATCTCCGTCCTCGTAGAGCTAGCATCTCGTCTAGAGCATCTGTCTCCATCTTGATTCTCGAGAGACATGTCCAGGTAGCGTCTCGTCTCCGCGCCACTGGGCTGGAACGAGCACTAGACATACCGGAAAAGAAACTCACACGAGCACCTTCATCAACCATCGCGGCCGGCCGACCGGGAAGGAAAAAAACTGAGAGATTTTTAGACACTGTCAAATTCGTACAGGACAACGAAGCAAGTTGCTGCCCCAAGCCAGCGCATGGTTCAGCAACTCGGTGCTTCAAGGCAGCTTGCGGAGTAGTGGCGAGTTGTTCCAGGCCAGCACAACAGGGAGCATGGCGGCACGGGCACCGTCGCTGTCGCCAAACGTCGCGCTGTACCGCGCCTGCGACCGTGGCATCCGTCATCGACGCGCACGTAGCCACGCCCTGTAGGCGGAGAGAAGGCGGCTACGCGAATGTCGACGAGGTGGCAGACAGCACGTCCACATCCGCTGCCATCATCGAGAAGAAGTAGAACACGGGAGGCCGCCGCCGCTTGGGTCCTAGGAAGGCCACCACCGGTGACCCTGTCAGGTTCTTTTTTATCTAGACCATCCTGGGCACCTATCTGAACTCCACATAAGCACCCTTCCCCTCCGGCTGAAGCATCCTCTTTGCCACTCCGATGAGTAGCGCAGCCGGACATAGTGAAAATACTGGGAAAGAATATGCCTCTGGGACCCAGCAGTCCGATTAGCGGGCTACCAGACATGTGGAAAACAAAGGGATCCGCCACGGCCCGGCCGTGGACTAGTATATTTGTGTCGTGGGAGTGGAGCTCCATGCGACTGTACATGCACATAGTCTTACCTTTTTAGTTGAAAATATGTCCAAAGTATAACCGTTTGTATTCAGTTTCTATAAATTTGTCATGTTTATATGAAATCCATCCAAGTTTACATGAATTTCATCCAGTTTGTCGAAAAGAGTTTGCAATGTATGCAGCTACGGTTGGATTGCGACCTCCCATGTTTGTGTCTGTGGATTAGTCCCCTGTACGAACACGGATGCGGGAGGAAATTTACGGGCCGCCGTTAGAGATGCCCCGGCTCTCTCTCTCTCTGCAGAGTAAATTGCAGAAAATCGCCAGTTTGAGGGCTAGGTTATCAGAAAACACTAGGTTACAGTTTCTTGACAAAAAGCACCACCTCTCTCGTAAACATTTTGCAAAAACTACTGATCGGCGGATTAGTCTCGTTTGAGCGTGTTTATGACAGGTGGGCCCCTATTTGGCTTACGTGGCATAACTTTTCATGCCAAATGGGTTTTTATTTATATTTACAAACTAGTCCCAACAATTTTATATAGACACCCCTTAATCAAAAATAAAAAACGCAATCAGGCCCTCGTGTGCACAAAACCGGTTGCACGACGCCCATGGCTCATGCGAGTAGAAGGAAGGTGGATGGGGCGGACCATGAGTCTCGTCGCCGGCGAGAGGGCGCACCATCGGGGCTTAGGGAGCGGCGGCGCGCCACTGGCCGGCCAACTGCAGCTCGTTGAGGACGACCTGCAGAGGGAGCGGCGGCGGCGGCCTTGGTCTGCAGAGGGAGTGTTGCCCGTGCCACCAGCAACGACGAGCTCAAACGGCGGCCGGAGCTGGGGTCGCATGGGCGCGACGGTACGGGTTGCGAGCGAGCGAATTGGGCGGCTAGGCGTTAGCTACTGGGCACGGGGAGCGCGCCCATGTCCCCAGACATAGCAGGAGTGCACGGAAACGACCCGCTCGTTGGCCAGGGGGGCGGTGAGCTTCGGCCATGGTGGGAACCGAAGCTAGCGAACGAATGGGGCGACGGAAATAAGGGGAAATCAAGAAGGGCTCACGGCGGAGCTGCAGGGATGGTTAGTGGGCTCGGGGACGAGCTACAGATGGTGAATCGACGTCGGTGACCATCGGGGCAGACAAGGTTGTCAGAATCGCGATTCTGTTATACGATTCTACGACTTTACGATCCAAACTAACCCCTATGATTCTACGATTTTAGTTCATAGAATCTACGTTTCTACGATCCTGATAGTGAAGATTCTATGATTTGCGATCTTACCATCGGAGCTCCGATCCGATTCAAAATCGCGATTCTGACAACCTTGAGGGCAGAGGACGAGGACGAGCTCGATTCGGGCATCTCCGGGATCCTTTGCTTGAGTTACTCCGTGGAGAGATTGAGGGTGACGAGGGGTACCTCCTGTATATTCCTTCTTGGCGAGGTCTATTCGGTGGCCGGGCGGACGGTAATCGACGGTGACGGCTCTCTCTCTCTCTCTGGAGCTCTCGAGCGTCGACGGCAGCGGTAGGATCGACGACGGCGGCGGTTGCCTGCGTAGGGAACAACGGCGGCTGTTGCCTGCGGAGGGAGCGGCGGTGGCCTGCGTAGGGAGTGGCAACAGCGACGGTGGCCTGCGGAGGGAACGACGGCGACTTCTCGCGAAGGGAGCGGCGGCTGCCCGAGAGGGGAGGTGATATAGGGTGGAACCCTAAGTGGAGATCTTTCACGAATTGGAGGGGGAATCCCCAAGAACAAGATGAACACAAGAGGGAAAACACTCAATTGACTAGATCCAATCACACATATGCTAGATCCAATCACACAAAGAGAGATACAATGATTCAAAGACAACAAAGAAAAGATACAAAGTACTAGTTCATCCCAATCCTATGAGGAATGAGGTCTTGGTGATCCTATGATGGGGATCTATCCACTAGAGATCTTCTCCATAGGAGGTCTTGATCTATCCACTAAGGATCTTCTCCATAGGAGGTCTTGATCTCTAATGGAGAGGTCTCTCTCTCTCTCTCAAGAGAAGGAGTGGTACAAGGAGCAAAGCTCTCATATGTCTATCATATCCTTTGCTAACCCTAACAAATGGTCTATGTACGGAATATATAGGTGGCTGGAGGTGAGGGACGAGGTGGATGAATAGGAGGCCCAAACAGCAATCACAACCGTCCATCCTATAGGGCCCGTGCGCACGGGGTAAGTTGGGCCCGTGCGCACCGGGTGCTCCGGCGCCAGCTCTCTGTGTAGCCCGTGCGCACGGGGTCTTCGAGGCCCGTGGGCACGGGGTCGCCTGGGAGGTGCAGATTTGATCTTCGTGCACTCCTTCTTCTTCCTTGTGGCCTTGGGGTCCTTCTCCTTGGCCTCCGGGAAGCTCCTTAGCTGCTTGGCGGCGGTCGCCCTCGTACCTAATGATGCACAACGTTCCGTGGTGAGGTAGCGACCAAGTCCCATAGATATTCATGTAAATCTTGAAGAGGAGCGGGTTCACCTTAAGTCCGGTAGGTCCACTTGGGGCTTGATGTGCTATGAAGGTGTACATGGGGATGAACGTAGGATGCTCCGCATCATCTCCCCCCCCCCTTGGGAGAGATCCGACCTCGGATCGTGATCCTCATCACCATAGAAACGGTTGTCGTCGACGGACTTGAAGTTGGACGGAGTTGAAGACATGGCGCAATCCAAGTACTCCAAGGTGTCTCCGTAGTGGTAGACATGCAAAAAGAGCAAACACAAGCGACACTCGGAAATATAATGGTTAGCGCACACAAAGTGTCCATCAAATAAGCATAAGTCCGTGCGGCAAGATTGTTCGTGACAAAGCGCATGAAGCTTATCAAGATGATATAAAATGACATGTAAAGCATTCATGGGAGGAAAAGCATTCATTGTGCACACAAATGTATTGTGAATATGATCAATGCAACCATGGTGCAAAATGATGTCATAGTGAGACGGTTTATCAATAGTATGAATATGGTAATGTATGCTCAATGTGATATGATCATGCAATTGATGGTAGGAAATAAGATCATCATGTATGAATATGCCATCAAGAAAGATCACAACAAATTTGTTAAGGAAATGCACAAGCTCATATATCATGGATGACATGGAAATAGGTGCAACAACGCAATCATAATGTGAGTCAATCCATGCATAAGATGCAAATTTGTCATGTGTATGATATGTCCATCGAGCATGACATGGGTGAGCACAATCAACAAGTATGGAGGTGTTGGCTTACCAATGCTCGATGTCGTTGCATGAGTGGAGGTTCGAAGGTGCCTCCAATAAGTCCGAGCGCTCCTCAATGTGAAGGTCCATAGAGTCAATCTTCAATGTCGCTCCTCCGTTCCCGAGATGTACCATGTAGACAATAAGAAGGAAACAACAATGAAAGAGTGACCCATCCAATATGCATATTTGAGGATGGCTCAAAGGGAAGGAGTTCACCTTTAGGAGATTCTCGCAAATGTTGGTGTTGCACATCATGTATGCCTTCACATGACCAAATTGTCTCATGACAGTATCGCCTTGTGAATCCTTCAACATGAAAGAACATGACAAACACTTGGAAAAACACATGAGGTTAGCGGAGATGCAAAACCTATCATTCGTGTGGTAAAATACCCAAAAAGTGGATGCATCATGCTCATCATAAGAAAGTACAAGGGAGCATTTCATAGTATGGAGGCATATGATGATGCGAGGACAACCAAATACAATAGGCTCAATCAAGCAAGCATGCATCATAAGTAAAGTGTCCAAGTCTCCATGATCAATAAGCATAGATGCAACAATTGGAGGCAAGCGGCAATGAACAAAATATATCATGTGAGAGGCATGAACATATACGTCATCAACCCAAGAAAGCAATGAAGAATGGAACATGGGTGATGCGACAAAGCAAGAAATCATGGGAATCAAGGAAAGCAAGCTAGTATTGTGAAGATGCAACATACTATAAAGAATCATGTCAAGTATGTCATGTGTGCAAATGGTGGGCATGAATAATGCACAAAACATATCACAAGCATGAAAGGAAGATATGAGCAAAATAGCATCAATAGCATGAGGCACATGATAAACATGGCAATAGCAACAAGGATCTCCACCAAGCATGCAAATACACATAGGAGTAACATAATTGTGAATCATGGGTAGATGCAAGCAAGGGTCACAATTGCATGGCAAAGGCATAGCAGCAAGCATAGCATGCAAAGTGAACACGGTAAAATGAGCAAGAAGCGAGAAGCGGTATATAGCCCATGGCCGTGTGAGAGCCAAGTGAAAGAGATGCGCGTAGTCGTTGCGCGAAGAGAGTGGTGGAAAGGATAGTTCACGGGATCCCAAGTCATCTTTGCTCTCAAGAGCTCGTTTCGTCAACTCTTGGGATTGAGAGGTTGACGAGTATACGTGAGTACCTACACAAAACAAAGACAAAGGGAAAATTATGTGTGTGTGGTAGATGTACACATCATCCATCATGATGCGCACGTGCAAGTATTGGTTAGCACAAAATAGCCAATGCTCAAATAAATGAGATGCGTGATATAGAAACATATCATCCATCATGATAGGTTTGTTGTTATGTATAGCATAATGGAGACTCAAATTGTGCAATGCATCAAAAGAAATATGTAGAGCATTGTTATTCATGGAATGCATACGGTGCAAGCAATTATGAGAATCATGCAATGTATGGAATGCATCAAAATCTCCTAATATGTATGAGGAAACTATGGGAGTCTCCTCATGATCATTAATGGAAACATCACATGGAGAATATTGACAACATTCAAGACAATGCATATTTGGAACAATGTGATCATGGCATGGCATAGTAGATGAATTGCACAAATCATGTAAAGAAAGTATGGCAATATCATCACATGAAAAACAAAAGCCAATGACCAACATCTCGTCATCTATGCCATAAGTGCAAATGGGATTGATTTTAATGGGGCATGCATAGTTACTATGTTGAGATTGAAATGATGCAATATGGGATATCTCACTCATAGCATATGACAAGGTTAATAGATTGTCAAACATGATGTGACCAAAAGAATTTTCACACGATATCCTATGAAGCATAGCATCACAACTAGGCAACTCAACATGCTCATCATCATATTTATCATAAATAGGTAAGTCATGACATGAAGGAGTCACACTAGCATGAAGCATGGGTATAGGTGTGTCAACATCATGCAAGCAATCATTCGTGAAATAGTCCACTAGTGGGACAAGATAAGCACTATCACCTATGTTACCTTTGGAGCATCGCTCATGTGTTGTTGGTGAGGTGTCGAAGACCAAGTCGTGGTCATCTTCATCTTGATGGAACCATGTGGGGGGTGCATCATCGTCCACCATGGCCATCTTCGTCTCCATTGGAGGTATGGACTCATCGAGGGTAGGCATGTCGTCATGTAGGAGACCTAGCACCAAAGAAGAAAACATACTAGGAGTAGAGGTTAAGTCAATATAAATCAAAGTGGCCTCACATGCCGTGTCAACTACCTCACTCACTAAGTGTTGTGGCTCACTCACTCCCTCTTGGATGCTCTCACTCATATGGTTGGTGGAGTCACTCAAATGGCTCTCAACCTCACATAGGATGTGTGGCATGCTCTCAAGTGTGGGGCTAGTGGTGGTCACACTCATCCTCTCATAGGAAATGCTCTCAATGTCACGTGTGGTGGAGTCACTCATGTCACTCATGTGGTGGTGGCTCTCCTCACATGGCAATTGGGGCATCTCATCACATGTCATTGTCGGAGAGATGTTGGTGCAAATGTCTCCATGCTCAATCATGTCGTGGTCGTAGCCGTGGATGAAGGCCGAAGATGGCACATCATCACTCTCCTCGAAGACCAAAGATAAGGTCTCATGAGCGGTCTCGTAGCTTGACTCGGAGTATGAGTCCAATATGGGCGCCATCTTCATGTTGTTGAAGAGGTTCGTGCTCATCGTCGTGGTCGAAGGGGATGGCCCTTGCTCGACCTTCTTGTCGCCGTCTTGTTGTTGGAGGCCCAAATGATGTGGCACCTCATAGCTCGTCTCCATGACCGAAGGGAAATTCCCATGCTCGGCCATCTTCCTTGAGGGGCTTCCGAAGATGGAAGTGTCTTCCTCGCTCGTAGTTGGTCGCCTTGTAGTTGAAGATGTTGATGTAGGCGAACTCGTGCGAAGTAGGCGAAGATGCCCTACGTCCGAAGGAGAAGATGCCTTGATAGCACTTGGCGAAGATGCCGAAGAGGTTGTTGTAGCCGTAGCGTGCTCTTGGTGGTGCTTGTCTCGCGGTCTTCTCTTGTGGTCATGAAGTTTGGACTTGGTGTGAAGTAGGGCTTGTTCGGACTTGTACGTTTGCGCGTGTTGAGCATCTTCATGTTGATGATGTCGTTGTCGTGCTTGAGCTCGTAGTAGATGTTGTTCGTCGTCATTGTGCACATGTTGTTTGGAGGTGACATGCCCTTCATGACGAGATGGATCACGAATGTGATGGTAGTTGCCATGGAGATGTGGACGTGGACGAATTGCGCTTGTGTCGCTTGGGTGCTCCGAAGAGGATCAATGTGCTTGTCGCCGCCTTGAAGATGACGAAGGGGAAGTAGACTGGATCAAGGCCCGAATCTCCTCCATCCTTGCATCTTGCTACTCCTTTTGTGCGGAAAGCTTGTTGTCGATGTAGTCCCTTTTCCTCGCTTCGGAGTGGCGAATGTCAATGGAGAGGTTCTCGATGCGCTCTCGCAATCTTGATTGTGTGCCTTGCATTTGTCGTTGTAGATCGAAGATTGACGCTTTGGTGATGTAGTTGTTCACGCCGTCATTGTTGTCGAAGACCAGAGATGAAATGCCTTGCCTATCCATCACAAGACTCGTGCAAATATGAGTGGAAGAAAGGAAAGGACTAGACCAATGTACCTTATCCAATGTTGAAAAAGGATCAATGATCACTGAATAATGTATCAAGGAAATAGCACAATTGGTACCAGATCTTGTCAATTCTCACACCTACACAATTTAGGCTTATGGTGGAGCTCGGTGAGGATAGTGGCACAAAAATTTAATGCAAAATGTTAGCAAGAGTCAATAATGTTGGAAAAGATTCACAAATTCGCAAGTGAAACAAGTAGACCAATAGCAATATGTGGCACACGGAAACACACACACACAGATAGATAAATGGGGTCGTGCAACCAAGGAATTAGCACAAAATGTGGAATCCACGGAAAACGCTCGTGTTTCACAACTCAAGAGAGACACTAGCACGATTGCTCAATAGGCGGATACAACACTTGTGCACAACCTATAAGATGCAAAATGTATGAGCTTTCTATCCCAAGTATGCTATGTGTATGATGTTCCCGTTGTTCTTCTCAAGATGATCCAAGATGATCGGATATGACAATCTTATATGCAATGTGGTAAGATGCTATGGCTATTGCTGACAAGCTCTTTGCTCTTTCTCTTCTTTTGCTTAAAAGCTTATTCTTTTTTTATATGGCTACTATGCGAAATGCACAAACCAAGATAGCAATTGTGTATATGCGGGAACAATCTTGTGACACAAGAGATGATATGATACCAAAATGGTATGGTATGTATGCAATGGAAGGTGTAGATCACTAATGTGCACAAGTAACGTTGCTGGCAATACTCAAATGGCTAGTCTTGATAGGCAAGTGACGCAAAAGGGGCTCGGGGTTATCAATGCAATTGCAAGGGGAATGTACAATGGTGTCGCCGAGGTTACCGTCCTTGAAGATGGTGAGTGGCGGTGTTCTTGATGTAGATACCAAGATGATGGAGACTCGTCCCTAAGTAGCCGAAACACCATAGGAAACGGAAAAACCGCGAACTCAAAATCTCACGGACAAAAGTTGAATGGTGGTAGCGGGATGCGGTGGTGGTGTTGCGGAAGCTCAATGGGAATTGCGAAATGTAATGACGGGTTATGCGAGTAGGCAATGCGGAAGAGGAGGGTAAGGTGGTGGACTATACACGGTGTCGGAGTTGGAAGCTCGGTCCCTAAGTAGCCGAAACACCTTAGGAGACACAACTCACAACACAAACAAAATTGGGTTAAGTTGGGGTGGAAGAAGTGTATGGTGTAAGCCTATGCGGGAGTTATGGTGATGGTGGTTGGTCAAGAAACAATCGTCCCTAAGTAGCCGAAACACCTTAGGAGACTCGAGTCGCTACTCAAGCAACCACAAATGCTATAAGGAACAAAATTGGTTAGGTTGCGAAAGTTTGTGGTGGTTATGCGGGGGTTGTGGTGGAAGCCCTAGGCAAAGATGTCAAAGTTCCAAAATTTTGATGGAGTCAAATGGTGATGGTGCCTATCTAGATGGATGGGGGATGTCAATAGCTACTCAACGAGCTAAAGAACGCGAAAATCAGACTCCGAATGTGGAAGTTATGGCCGAAACGGTGAAGCACTCACGGCTGTCCTGGGGGTCGTGCGCACGGGGGTAGGAGCCTGTGGGCACGGGGTCCCGTGCGCACGGGGTGTCCAGAGTGTTTTCGGGGGCCCGTGCGCACGGGGTCTGGGGTCCGTGGGCACGGGGTGGGCTGAAATTTCGCGATTTCGTGGCGAAAAATGGAGATTTCTTGGGCAAAATTGGGGAGATTTTGGGGATGAATGGTGGGGAAAAGATGGGGGAAAGCTAGATCCACTTGAAACCAAGCAAACCCATGGATCAAATCAAACAAAACATTATCAAAACCAACAAATCACAAAAAAAATTGGGGCTATTTTGGTGGGGAATTTTCGAATTTAGGACGAAACCAACAAAACTAGACTAGAAAACAAAGAGGGGGGCTCCAATTTCGTGAGAAACCATGGCTCATGATACCAAATGATATAGGCTGGAACCCTAAGTGAAGATCTTTCACGAATTGGAGGGGGAATCCCCAAGAACAAGATGAACACAAGAGGGAAAACACTCAATTGACTAGATCCAATCACACATATGCTAGATCCAATCACACAAAGAGAGATACAATGATTCAAAGACAACAAAGAAAAGATACAAAGTACTAGTTCATCCCAATCCTATGAGGAATGAGGTCTTGGTGATCCTATGATGGGGATCTATCCACTAGAGATCTTCTCCATAGGAGATCTTGATCTATCCACTAAGGATCTTCTCCATAGGAGGTCTTGATCTCTAATGGAGAGGTCTCTCTCTCTCTCTCAAGAGAAGGAGTGGTACAAGGAGCAAAGCTCTCATATGTCTATCATATCCTTTGCTAACCCTAACAAATGGTCTATGTACGGAATATATAGGTGGCTAGAGGTGAGGGACGAGGTGGATGAATAGGAGGCCCAAACAGCAATCACAGCCGTCCATCCTGTAGGGCCCGTGCGCACGGGGTAAGTTGGGTCCGTGTGTTGGGTTTCGTAGTAATTTCAAAAAATTTCCTACGCACACGCAAGATCATGGTGATGCATAGCAACGAGAGGGGAGAGTGTTGTCTACGTACCCACACAGACCGACTGCGGAAGCGTTGACGCAACGTAGAGGAAGTAGTCGTACGTCTTCCCGATCCGACCGATCAAGCACCGAAACTACGGCACCTCCGAGTTCGAGCACACGTTCAGCTCGATGACGATCCCCGGACTCCGATCCAGCAAAGTGTCGGGGAAGAGTTCCGTCAGCACGACGGCGTGGTGACGATCTTGATGCACTACAGTAGCAGGGCTTCGCCTAAACTCCGCTACAGTATTATCGAGGAATATGGTGGCTGGGGGCACCGCACACGGCTAAGGAATAGATCACGTGGATCAACTTGTGTGTTCTAGGGTGCCTCTACCTCAGTATATAAAGGACTAGAGGGGGGAGGCTGGCCGGCCATAGGAGGCGCGCCAGGAGAGTCCTACTCCCTCTGGGAGTAGGATTCCCCCCCCCCCAATCCTAGTTGGAATAGAACTCCTTGAGGGGGGGAAAGAGAGAGAGGGGGCCGGCCACCTCTCCTAGTCCTAATAGGACTAGGGGAAGGGGGGAGGCGCACAGCCACCTTGGGCTGCCCCTTTCTCCTTTCCACTAAAGCCCACTAAGGCCCATATAGCTCCCGGGGGGTTCCGGTAACCTCCTGGTACTCCGGTAAAATCCCGATTTCACCCGGAACACTTCCGATATCCAAACATAGGCTTCCAATATATCAATCTTTATGTCCCGACCATTTCGAGACTCCTCGTCATGTCCGTGATCACATCCGGGACTCCGAACAACCTTCGGTACATCAAAATGCATAAACTCATAATATAACTGTCATCGTAACCTTAAGCGTGCGGACCCTACGGGTTCGAGAACAATGTAGACATGACCGAGAAACGTCTCCGGTCAATAACCAATAGCGGGACCTAGATGCCCATATTGGCTCCTACATATTCTACGAAGATCTTTATTGGTCAGACCGCATAACAACATATGTTGTTCCCTTTGTCATCGGTATGTTACTTGCCCGAGATTCGATCGTCGGTATCCAATACCTAGTTCAATCTCGTTACCGGCAAGTCTCTTTACTCGTTCTGTAATACATCATCTCGCAACTAACTCATTAGTTGCAATGCTTGCAAGGCTTATGTGATGTGCATTACCGAGAGGGCCCAGAGATACCTCTCCGACAATCGGAGTGACAAAACCTAATCTCGAAATACGCCAACCCAACATGTACCTTTGGAGACACCTGTAGTACTCCTTTATAATCACCCAGTTACGTTGTGACGTTTGGTAGTACCCAAAGTGTTCCTCCGGTAAACGGGAGTTGCATAATCTCATAGTTATAGGAACATGTATAAGTCATGAAGAAAGCAATAGCAACATACTAAACGATCGGGTGCTAAGCTAATGGAATGGGTCATGTCAATCAGATCATTCTCTTAATGATGTGATCCCGTTAATCAAATAACAACTCATTGTTCATGGTTAGGAAACATAACCATCTTTGATTAACGAGCTAGTCAAGTAGAGGCATACTAGTGACACTTTGTTTGTCTATGTATTCACACATGTATTATGTTTCCGGTTAATACAATTCTAACATGAATAATAAACATTTATCATGATTATAAGGAAATAAATAATAACTTTATTATTGCCTCTAGGGCATATTTCCTTCAGTCTCCCACTTGCACTAGAGTCAATAATCTAGATTACACCGTAATGATTCTAACACCCATGGAGCCTTGGTGCTGATCATGTTTCGCTCGTGGAAGAGGCTTAGTCAACGGGTCTGCAACATTCAGATCCGTATGTATCTGGCAAATCTCTATGTCTCCCACCTGGACTAGATCCCGGATGGAATTGAAGCGTCTCTTGATGTGCTTGGTTCTCTTGTGAAATCTGGATTCCTTTGCCAAGGCAATTGCACCAGTATTGTCACAAAAGATTTTCATTGGACCCGATGCACTAGGTATGACACCTAGATCGGATATGAACTCCTTCATCCAGACTCCTTCGTTCACTGCTTCCGAAGCAGCTATGTACTCCACTTCACATGTAGATCCCGCTACGACGCTTTGTTTAGAACTGCACCAACTGACAGCTCCACCGTTTAATGTAAACACGTATCCGGTTTGCGATTTAGAATCGTCCGGATCAGTGTTAAAGCTTGCATCAACGTAACCTTTTACGATGAGCTCTTTGTCACCTCCATATACGAGAAACATATCCTTAGTCCTTTTCAGGTATTTCAGGATGTTCTTGACCGCTGTCCAGTGATCCACTCCTGGATTACTTTGGTACCTCCCTGCTAGACTTATAGCAAGGCACACATCGGGTCTGGTACACAGCATTGCATACATGATAGATCCTATGGCTGATGCATAGGGAACATCTTTCATATTCTCTCTATTTTCTGCAGTGGTCGGGCATTGAGTCTTACTCAATTTCACACCTTGTAACACAGGCAAGAATCCTTTCTTTGCTTGATCCATTTTGAACTTCTTCAAAATTTTGTCAAGGTATGTTGTTTGTGAAAGTCCAATTAAGCGTTTTGATCTATCTCTATAGATCTTTATGCCTAATATGTAAGCAGCTTCACCGAGGTCTTTCATTGAAAAACTCTTATTCAAGTATCCCTTTATGCTATCCAGAAATTCTATATCATTTCCAATTAGTAATATGTCATCCACATATAATATTAGAAATGCTACAGAGCTCCCACTCACTTTCTTGTAAATACAGGCTTCTCCGAAAGTCTGTATAAAACCAAATGCTTTGATCACACTATCAAAGCGTTTATTCCAACTCCGAGAGGCTTTCACCAGTCCATAAATGGATCGGTGGAGCTTGCACACTTTGTTAGCTCCTTTTGGATCGACAAAACCTTCTGGTTGCATCATATACAACTCTTATTCCAGAAATCCATTCAGGAATGCAGTTTTGACATCCATTTGCCAAATTTCATAATCATAAAATGCGGCAATTGCTAACATGATTCAGACGGACTTAAGCATCGCTACGGGTGAGAAGGTCTCATCGTAGTCAATCCCTTGAACTTGCCGAAAACCTTTTGCGACAAGTCGAGCTTTGTAGACAGTAACATTACCATCAGCGTCAGTCTTCTTCTTAAAGATCCATTTATTCTCAATTGCTTGCCGATCATCGGGCAAGCCAACCAAAGTCCATACTTTGTTCTCATACATGGATCCCATCTCAGATTTCATGGCTTCAAGCCACTTTGCGGAATCTGGGCTCACCATCGCTTCTTCATAGTTCGTAGGTTCATCATGATCTAGTAGCATGATTTCCAGAACAGGATTACCGTACCACTCTGGCGCGGATCTTACTCTGGTTGATCTACGAGGTTCAGTAGTATCTTGATCTGAAGTTTCATGACTATCATCATTAGCTTCCTCACTTATTGGTGTAGGTGTCGCAGAAACAATTTTCTGTGATGTACTACTTTCCAATAAAGAAGCAGGTACAGTTACCTCGTCAAGTTCTACTTTCCTCCCACTCACTTCTTTCGAGAGAAACTCCTTCTCCAGAAAGGATCCATTCTTAGCAACGAATGTCTTGACTTCGGATCTGTGATAGAAGGTGTACCCAACAGTCTCCTTTGGGTATCCTATGAAGACACATTTCTCCGATTTGGGTTCGAGCTTATCAAGTTGAAGCTTTTTCACATAAGCATCGCAACCCCAAACTTTAAGAAACGACAACTTTGGTTTCTTGCCAAACCACAGTTCATAAGGCGTCGTCTCAACGGATTTTGATGGTGCCCTATTTAACGTGAATGCGGCCGTCTCTAGAGCGTATCCCCAAAACGATAGCGGTAAATCAGTAAGAGACATCATAGATCGCACCATGTCTAGTAAAGTACGATTACGACGTTCGGACACACCATTACGCTGTGGTGTTCCGGGTGGCGTGAGTTGCGAAACTATTCCATAATTTTTCAAATGTACACCAAACTCGTAACTCAAATATTCTCCTCCACGATCAGATCGTAGAAACATTATTTTCTTGTTACGATGATTTTCAACTTCACTCTGAAATTCTTTGAACTTTTCGAATGTTTCAGACTTATGTTTCATTAAGTAGATATACCCATATCTGCTTAAATCATCTGTGAAGGTGAGAAAATAACGATATTCGCCACGAGCCTCAATATTCATCGGACCACATACATCGGTATGTATGATTTCCAACAAATCTGTTGCTCTCTCCATAGTACCGGAGAATGGTGTTTTAGTCATCTTGCCCATGAGGCACGGTTCGCAAGTACCAAGTGATTCATAATCAAGTGGTTCCAAAAGTCCATCAGTATGGAGTTTCCTTATGCGCTTTACACCGATATGACCTAAACGACAGTGCCATAAATAAGTTGCACTTTCATTATCAACTCTGCATCTTTTGGCTTCAACATTATGAATATGTGTATTACTACTATTGAGATTCAATAAGAATAGACCACTCTTCAAGTGTGCATGACCATAAAAGATATTACTCATATAAATAGAACAACCATTATTCTCTGATTTAAATGAATAACCGTCTCGCATTAAACAAGATCTAGATATAATGTTCATGCTCAACGCTGGCACCAAATAACAATTATTTAGGTCTAATACTAATCCCGAAGGTAGATGTAGAGGTAGCGTGCCGACCGCGATCACATCGACTTTGGAACCGTTTCCCACGTGCATCGTCACCTCGTCCTTTGCCAGTGCCCGCTTATTCCATAGTCCCTGTTTCGAGCTGCAAATATTAGCAACAGAACCAGTATCAAATACCCAGGTGCTACTGCGAGCTCTAGTAAGGTACACATCAATAACATGTATATCACATATACCTTTGTTCACCTTGCCATCCTTCTTATCCGCCAAATACTTGGGGCAGTTCCGCTTCTAGTGACCAGTCTGCTTGCAGTAGAAGCACTCAGTTTCAGGCTTAGGTCCAGACTTGGGTTTCTTCTCCTGAGCAGCAACTTGTTTGCTATTCTTCTTGAAGTTCCCCTTCTTCTTCCCTTTGCCCTTTTTCTTGAAACTAGTGGTCTTGTTGACCATCAACACTTGATGCTCCTTCTTGATTTCTACCTCCGCAGCTTTCAGCATTGTGAAGAGCTCGGGAATAGTCTTGTTCATCCCTTGCATATTATAGTTCATCACGAAGCTCTTGTAGCTTGGTGGCAGTGATTGGAGAATTCTGTCAATGACGCAATCATCTGGAAGATTAACTCCCAATTGAATCAAGTGATTATTATACCCAGACATTTTGAGTATATGCTCACTGACAGAACTGTTCTCCTCCATCTTGCAGCTATAGAACTTATTGGAGACTTCATATCTCTCAATCCGGGCATTTGCTTGAAATATTAACTTCAACTCCTGAAACATCTCATATGCTCCATGACGTTCAAAACGTCGTTGAAGTCCCGATTCTAAGACGTAAAGCATGGCACACTGAACTATCGAGTAGTCATCAGCTTTACTCTGCCAGACGTTCATAACATCTGGTGTTGCTCCAGCAGCAGGCCTGGCACCCAGCGGTGCTTCCAGGACGTAATTCTTCTGTGCAGCAATGAGGATAATCCTCAAGTTACGGACCCAGTCCGTGTAATTGCTACCATCATCTTTCAACTTTGCTTTCTCAAGGAACGCATTAAAATTCAACGGAACAACAGCACGATTCATCTATCTACAATCAACATAAACAAGCAAGATACTATCAGGGACTAAGTTCATGATAAATTTAAGTTCAATTAATCATATTGCTTAAGAACTCCCACTTAGATAGACATCCCTCTAATCTTCTAAGTGATCACGTGATCCAAATCAACTAAACCATAACCGATCATCACGTGAGATGGAGTAGTTTTCAATGGTGAACATCGTTATGTTGATCATATCTACTATATGATTCACGCTCGACCTTTCGGTCTCCGTGTTCCGAGGCCATATCTGCATATGCTAGGCTCGTCAAGTTTAACCTGAGTATTCTGCGTGTGCAAAAACTGGCTTGCACCCGTTGTAGATGGACGTAGAGCTTATCACACCCGATCATCACGTGGTGTCCGGGCACGACGAACTTTGGCAACGGTGCATACTCAGGGAGAACACTTCTTGATAATTTAGTGAGAGATCATCTTATAATGCTACCGTCAATCAAAGCAAGATAAGATGCATAAAAGATAAACATCACATGCAATCAATATAAGTGATATGATATGGCCATCATCATCTTGTGCTTGTGATCTCCATCTTCGAAGCACCATCGTGATCACCATCGTCACCGGCACGACACCTTGATCTCCATCGTAGCATCGTTGTCGTCTCGCCAATCTTATGCTTCCACGACTATCACTACCGCTTAGTAATATAGTAAAGCATTACATCGCGATTGCATTGCATACAATAAAACGATAACCATAAGGCTCCTGCCAGTTGCCGATAACTCGGTTACAAAACATGATCATCTCATACAATAAAATTCAGCATCATGTCATGACCATATCACATCACAACATGCCCTACAAAAACAAGTTAGACGTCCTCTACTTTGTTGTTGCAAGTTTTACGTGGCTGCTACGGGCTTAAGCAAGAACCAATCTCACCTTCGCATCAAAACCACAACGATAGTTTGTCAAATAGACTCCGTTTTAACCTTCGCAAGGACCGGGCGTAGCCATACTTGGTTCAACTAAAGTTGGAGAGACAGTCGCCCGCAAGCCACCTATGTGCAAAGCACGTCGGGGGAACCGGTCTCGCGTAAGCGTACGCGTAATGTTGGTCCGGGTCGTCTCGTCCAACAATGCCGCCGAACCAAAGTATAACATGCTGGTAGGCAGTATGACTTATATCGCCCACAACTTACTTGTGTTCTACTCGTGCATATAACATCAACATAAATAACCTAGGCTCTGATACCACTGTTGGGTTTCGTAGTAATTTTAAAAAATTTACTACGCACACGTAAGATCATGGTGATGCATAGCAACGAGAGGGGAGAGTGTTGTCTACGTACCCACGCAGACCGACTGCGGAAGCGTTGACGCAACGTAGAGGAAGTAGTCGTACGTCTTCCCGATCCGACCGATCAAGCACCGAAACTACGGCACCTCCGAGTTCGAGCACACGTTCAGCTCGATGACGATCCCTGGACTCCGATCCAGCAAAGTGTCGGGGAAGAGTTCCGTCAGCACGACGGCGTGGTGACGATCTTGATGCACTACAGCAGTAGGGCTTCGCCTAAACTCCGCTATAGTATTATCGAGGAATATGGTGGCTGGGGGCACCGCACACGGCTAAGGAATAGATCACGTGGATCAACTTGTGTGTTCTAGGATGCCTCTACCTCAGTATATAAAGGACTAGAGGGTGGAGGCTGGCCGGCCATAGGAGGCGCGCCAGGAGAGTCCTACTCCCTCTAGGAGTAGGATTCCCCCCCCCCCAATCCTAGTTGGAATAGGACTCCTTGAGGGGGGGAAAGAGAGAGAGGGGGCCGGCCACCTCTCCTAGTCCTAATAGGACTAGGGGAAGGGGGGAGGCGCACAGCCACCTTGGGCTGCCCCTTTCTCCTTTCCACTAAAGCCCACTAAGGCCCATATAGCTCCCGGGGGGTTCCGGTAACCTCCCCGTACTCCGGTAAAATCCCGATTTCACCCGGAACACTTCCGATATCCAAAAATAGGCTTCCAATATATCAATCTTTATGTCTCGACCATTTTGAGACTCCTCGTCATGTCCGTGATCACATCCGGGACTCTGATCAACCTTCGGTACATCAAAATGCATAAACTCATAATATAACTGTCATCGTAACCTTAAGCATGCGGACCCTACGGGTTCGAGAACAATGTAGACATGACCGAGACACGTCTCCGGTAAATAACCAATAGCGGGACCTAGATGCCCATATTGGCTCCTACATATTCTACGAAGATCTTTATCGGTCAGACCGCATAACAACATACGTTGTTCCCTTTGTCATCGGTATGTTACTTGCCCGAGATTCGATCGTCGGTATCCAATACCTAGTTCAATCTCATTACCGGCAAGTCTCTTTACTCGTTCTGTAATACATCATCTCGCAACTAACTCATTAGTTGAAATGCTTGCAAGGCTTATGTGATGTGCATTACCGAGAGGGCCCAGAGATACCTCTCCGACAATCGGAGTGACAAAACCTAATCTCGAAATACGCCAACCCAACATGTACCTTTGGAGACACCTGTAGTACTCCTTTATAATCACCCAGTTACGTTGTGACATTTGGTAGTACCCAAAGTGTTCCTCCGGTAAACGGGAGTTGCATAATCTCATAGTTATAGGAACATGTATAAGTCATGAAGAAAGCAATAGCAACATACTAAACGATCGGGTGCTAAGCTAATGGAATGGGTCATGTCAATCAGATCATTCTCTTAATGATGTGATCCCGTTAATCAAATAACAACTCATTGTTCATGGTTAGGAAACGTAACCATCTTTGATTAACGAGCTAGTCAAGTAGAGGCATACTAGTGACACTTTGTTTGTCTATGTATTCACACATGTATTATGTTTCCGGTTAATACAATTCTAGCATGAATAATAAACATTTATCATGATTATAAGGAAATAAATAATAACTTTATTATTGCCTCTAGGGCATATTTCCTTCACCGTGCGCACGGGGGTCCCGTGGGCACGGTACAGGCCCGTGCGCAAGGGGTGCTCCGGCGCCAGCTCTCTGTGTAGCCCGTGCGCACGGGGTCTTCGAGGCCCGTGGGCATGGGGTCGCCTGGGAGGTGCAGATTTGATCTTCGTGCACTCCTTCTTCTTCCTTGTGGCCTTGGGGTCCTTCTCCTTGGCCTCCGGGAAGCTCCTTAGCTGCTTGGCGGCGGTCGCCCTCGTACCTAATGATGCACAACGTTCCGTGGTGAGGTAGCGACCAAGTCCCATAGATATTCATGTAAATCTTGAAGAGGAGCGGGTTCACCTTAAGTCCGGTAGGTTCACTTGGGGCTTGATGTGCTATGAAGGTGTACATGGGGATGAACGTAGGATGCTCCGCATCAGGAGGGGGGCACGAGATGAAGAAAGTTAAGGGCTTTTATGCTGTAAACCCAAACAGTGATGCCACGTAAGCAAAAAGGGGGCCCACCTGTTATAAACGCGTTCAAACGAGACTAATCCGTCGATCAGTGGTTTTTGCAAAATGTTTACGAGAGAAGTGGTGCTTCTTGTCAAGAAACTGTAACCTAGTGTTTTCTGATGACCTATCCCTCAAACTGGTGGTTTTCTGCAATTTACTCCTCTCTGCACCAAGTACCAACACATATTGTCCGAGGCTCGCATGATGGACTCGACAAGGATGCTAGAATCTTTTAAGAGAAACAGGTGGTTCATGTTGGATTGTTCTATGGCTGGCCTACCACGCATATTCTTGGAGCCATCTTTTGGTAGGAAGTACAGATTGATATATGTTGTTTTTGCCAGTTGTCGGACAATCACTGGTCCCTGATCCAAGCACCTGATGAAGCTCGTGGGCCGGTGAGTTCATGAGATGTGCACATGTACGTGTCTCTACTTCCGAGTTTACACTGCTATACCTATACGTACACTTTGGAAGCCCCCGCAAAAGAAAAATGTGCGCTTTGGGAGGCTACACGAGGGAGGGAGCACGAGAGAAGGTGAACCCTGTCCTTTTGCTTGATGTATAACCAAACAAAGTGCGGCCAATCATTTGGTGTCCTGCTTTCACCTTTGCATCCATGCCAGGAGGAATAAAATGGATGGCATTGGCAATCTTGGTTAGATTGATTGATGCCCCTTTTGCGTCCACTTTCTTGTTTCAGCTTGCTACTAAGATTTTATTATTTCAACTCGTCAAAGAAAGTCTCTCGAAAAAAGGAGGACAAGAACTCGTCCATGAAAGGTCAGGGCTAAAAAAAAGGCCTCGCTCAGGTAGCTCTTCGGCCTTGAATTTTCTTTCCGGTGGGCTCTGCCTTGCCTGGCCCGTGTGAAGCTTGCGGCGGCCCGGCAGCAGATCGTGGACGGCAGCGAGCCAGCGTACGTGTCAGCCGGGCGGCGATGACGAGGATTGACCGGTGGGGAGACGTGGTGGCGGATGGCCGGTGGGTCCCACTCGGCCTTTTCGTCACAGAAAAGGGAAAAAAAACTATTAATGCTTGCGGTATTGCTTGGCTGTACTTTGGCACAAGGCGCGGTGCGTCGTCACACACCAACTGTCGTATACTATACTACTTTCACAGCGTGTTTGGTAACAAGAGGGAGAGGGCAGGGAGTTTAGCGATGGGAATTTGCCAAAGGATTGTACATGGGAAGTTGATTTAAAGTCCCATTTCTCTGTTTGGCATGTGGAGGCAATTAGGGCATGTACAATGGTTCTATCTTAAGACTGCCACGTAGGATAAATGATGAGATGAATGAGAGAGAAATCATAAGAGAAGGCTTGTCTTATCTTATTTAAGAGAAGACAAGAGATGATCTCTTAGCACAATTTGTCTCACCATGTTTTTAGGAACAACTAATTATTGAAGATAAGGCTAAGAGATGATCCATTGTAGACATGTTTTTTTGTCATCTCTAATTACATGCAAAACTTAAGATAAGACTATTTTATCAACTATTGTACATACCCTCAAAGGTGGGAATTTAAAAGATAATTAACTGCCCCTATTTAGTTGGTGGGATTAGGCAGAGAAATAACCAACTTTCAAGGTGAAAACGCCACCCCTCACCACGTCCCAACTAACAAAACGTTTTTTCTCTGTCAATTCCCAATCCCCGGTTAAATTACCAGGGTCCCTCTAGGGAAGAGATTTGAAGGAGTTGGGCCTCTTAATTCCCCTTCCCTTTTCCTTCTTAATTCCCATGTCCCTAAATCAATCAAAGAATTTAAAGTGCCACTTATCTTAAACTCCCATTCCCTGTTTTTAATTCCCCCCAACCAAACACGCTGTCAGTTTCACCCATACCACCACAACCTCGATCCTTCCCCTGACCTAAACAGAGCAGAGCATCTGTCTCGATCTTGAGACACATTGGTACCAGCGTGTTGTCTCACTGTTACTGTTTGGGCCGGAAAGACGAGCACCCTGACAGCACACGCCACAAGCAAATTCAAATTCATACAAATAGGAGTACCATATGCAAACACAAGAAATTTGTACACATATTTGTCTCACGTCCAAAACAAGAGGTCCATTCAAACGAACAGATGCCGGCGAGCGTGTGTGAATACAATTTTTGCCCCCAGGGACCTCACAAAATTCGCCACGAGCGTGATGATAAGGAAAGAAAAAGAAAGCGGGTCTAATGGCTACGAAGTAATGTCTTTCTTTTGCTATGGATCTTTCTTGATTAAGGACGGCTCGGAAATTATATTCTGGGAGGAGAAGTGGCTAGAAAATGCGACACTCGGCAAACAATATCCGGCTCTATACAATATTGTGCGTCACAAGGGTGATACTATCGCCGCAGTAATGGAATCATTTCCATCAAATGTTCAAAAGAGATTTATTTGGACGCAGACTCCAATCGTGGAACATCCTGCTCCAGCAATTGTCCACGATGCAATTGTCACATGGGTCAGATATATTTCAATCGAACCTCCATGGGAATGGACTTTTCTCAGTGGAGTCCATATATAGAGCGTTAATTCAGTATGATGTGCCAGTTGATAATAACAAGAAGATTTGAAAGATGAAGATACCTCTTAAGAATAAAATCTTTGCATGGTATCTTCGTCGCAGAGCTTGTGCGAATACGATTTTCTCCCCCAAGGACCATACAAAATTACTCGCGTACGTGATGATAAGGAAAGAAAAGGAAATGGTTTTAAAACGCGGCTGAATTTGTGTTGCCTATATCAATGACATGGTCGGTATCCACAGCTGGTTTCATGCCAGTTAGGTCAACTCAACACAATAAATGCACCGTTAAACGATATCAGAAGAATTCACGGGATTTCTGCATCACGACAAGGCGCCTTTTTTATCGATCCCATGAATAAGAGGTGTGTCAACGGGATATCCATATCACGACAAAGCGCCTTTTATACCGATTTTACAGATAAGAGGTGTGAAACGACCAACCTATAGGCCTGTTTCTTAGCTAGAAACCCGAATATCAGGATTTATGAATGGATGATCTCTGGGCGCATATGTTTGTCGAATATCAGGATTTATGAGTGGATCATCTCTTCGCATGTGTTTGCTTCGAAACAAGAACCCACTAGGACCAGCACTATACATGCCAGGAAGACTTTGGTACGAGCGTCCTATGTAAACAAGAAATGTGTGCAAATATTCATCAGCAAAACAAGAGGTCCAAAACGCCATTTTATAAAATAGAAAGAAAAAAAAAGAGGTCCGGACGATCAACTATTTGCGCGAATGCAATTTCTTCCATGAAGGATCTCATCGATCACCGTGGTGGTTAGGATGATAAGGAACGAAATATCGGGTTCGTAGCACGACATGATTTGTCTCGCTTTCGTATCGATGGCATTGCCGGTATTCACCTTCCAATTCCTATTGGTCATGTTACCAACGCCATCAATATCCAGTTATTTAGAGCAGTGTCGTAACCAAGACCACGCCATGTCAACATGATAAAATACCATCAAACGATACTAAAGTATGGAGAAAGTTTTGCATCACAACGAGGCACCTGCGATAGCAATCCCACGAATGGCGTCACCCGAGTATTTATTAAATGCCATAGTTTCGACTGGCAATGCACGCAGATTGGCCTCTAAATTAGAAACGACGACATGTTACCAATATGTCTGAAAGAGTGTTGCTATACACACGACATGCCTTGGACGATTTGTGGACGATAGTACTGATCCAACCGTACCAGCGTTGAACAAAGTGCAGGCCGACCGCTAGATCAAGGATCGTGCAGTGTTCGGCTGGCATGCATCGGCTGCGTAGTAGTTCCATGTCTGAAATATCTCAATGGATGACCGGACCAGGCCCCGCAAATATATTTGCTTTGAAACAAGACCCCTAGATAGATAGGGGCGTCAGATCCTCGAAGCCAATTTAGGCAGCTGAAAATGCGTTCCAGCAACGGTTCCAGTTTTTGAGCATCATGTTCCCTTTTTCAAACCATTTTTTGTTACCACTTCTCATATAGGAAATCATAGAAAAATAATATAAAAAACATTTGAATATGGAAAATATTCGGATCTAAAATGGAGGGGACACATTGCAACCTAGCACGGGGCACCGTTCCCCATCGTCGTTTTGGCTATAAACACCTCGATGATTAAACTAATCAACCCATGTGATTTGATGTTGATTATCAGTTTATTATTAGGACGTAGCTTCGGTGCCTTAAAGGCACCTGCATTTAGGTCACTGACATGTGGGTCAGCCACATGTTGGGCTCACATGTCATACACACAAAGGTAGGTGCCTTAAGGCACCGAAGCATTCTCCTTATTATTACCATGCACAAAATTTCCCCTAAAAACGACAACTACACGGCCACAATAAGCACCAGTGTGTGTCTGCGCACGGGCGCTCTCTCTCTCTCTCTCAAATAGGCACCAGCTCGTCATGGACTAGCAGGTGTTGGAAATATGCCCTAGAGGCAATAATAAATTAGTTATTATTATATTTCCTTGTTCATGATAATCGTTTATTATCCATGCTAGAATTGTATTGATAGAAAACTCAGATACATGTGTGGATACATAGACAACACCATGTCCCTAGTAAGCCTCTAGTTGACTAGCTCGTTGATCAATAGATGGTTACGGTTTCCTGACCATGGACATTGGATGTCATTGATAACGGGATCACATCATTAGGAGAATGATGTGATGGACAAAGACCCAATCCTAAGCCTAGCACAAGATCATGTAGTTCGTATGCTAAAGCTTTTCTAATGTCAAGTATCATTTCCTTAGACCATGTGATTGTGCAACTCCCGGATACCGTAGGAGTGCTTTGGGTGTGCCAAACGTCACAACGTAACTGGGTGGCTATAAAGGTACACTACAGGTATCTCCGAAAGTGTCTGTTGGGTTGGCACGAATCGAGACTGGGATTTGTCACTTCGTGTAAACGGAGAGGTATCTCTGGGCCCACTCGGTAGGACATCATCATAATGTGCACAATGTGATCAAGGAGTTGATCACGGGATGATGTGTTACGGAACGAGTAAAGAGACTTGCCGGTAACGAGATTGAACGAGGTATCGGGATACCGACGATCGAATCTCGGGCAAGTGTCGTACCGATAGACAAAGGAAATTATATACGGGATTGATTAAGTCCTTGACATCGTGGTTCATCCGATGAGATCATCGTGGAACATGTGGGAGCCAACATGGGTATCCAGATCCCGCTGTTGGTTATTGACCGGAGAGTCATCTCGGTCATGTCTGCATGTCTCCCGAACCCGTAGGGTCTACACACTTAAGGTTCGGTGACGCTAGGGTTATAGAGATATTAGTATGCGGTAACCCGAAAGTTGTTCGGAGTCCCGGATGAGATTCCGGACGTCACGAGGAGTTCCGGAATGGTCCGGAGGTAAAGATTTATATATGGGAAGTCTTGTTTTGGTCGCCGGAAAAGTTTCGCGCATTATCGGTATTGTACCGGGAGTGCCGAAAGGGGTCCGGGGGTCCACCTGCCCCGGGGGGCCACATGGGCTGTAGGGGTGTGCGCCTTGGCCTATATGGGCCAAGGGCACCAGCCCCAAGAGGCCCATGCACCAAGAGATAAGGGAAAGAAAGAGTCCTAAAGGGGGAAGGCACCTCCTAGGTGCCTTGGGGAGGATGGACTCCTCCCTGGCCGCACCCTTCCTTGGAGGAAGGGCCAAGGCTGCGCCCCTCCTCTCCCTTGGCCCTATATATAGTGGGGGGAAGGGAGGGCAGCCGCACCTAAGCCCTGGTGCCTCCCTCTCCCTCCCATGACACATCTCCCTCCTCCCGCGGCGCTTGGCGAAGCCCTGTTGAAATCCCGCTACTTCCACCACCACGCCGTCGTGCTGCTGGATCTCCATCAACCTCTCCTCCCCCCTTGCTGGATCAAGAAGGAGGAGACGTCGCTGCTCCGTACGTGTGTTGAACGTGGAGGTGCCGTCCGTTCGGCGCTAGGATCATTGGTGATTTGGATCACGACGAGTACGACTCCATCAACCCCGTTCTCTTGAACGCTTCCGCACGCGATCTACAAGGGTATGTAGATCCACTCTTCCCTCGTTGCTAGATGACTCCATAGATAGATCTTGGTGACACGTAGGAAAATTTTGAATTTATGCTACGTTCCCCAACAGTGGCATCATGAGCTAGGTCTATGCGTAGTTTCTATGCACGAGTAGAACACAAAGTAGTTCTGGGCGTTGATTTTGTTCAATATGCTTACCGTTACTAGTCCAATCTTGATTCGGTGGCATTGTGGGATGAAGCGGCCCGGACCGACCTTACACGTACTCTTACGTGAGACTGGTTCCACCGACTGACATGCACTAGTTGCATAAGGTGGCTAGTGGGTGTCTGTCTCTCCCACTTTAGTCGGATCGGATTCGATGAAAAGGGTCCTTATGAAGGGTAAATAGCAATTGTCATATCACGTTTTGGTTTTTGCGTAGGTAAGAAACGTTCTTGCTAGAAACCCATAGCAGCCACGTAAAACATGCAAACAACAATTAGAGGACGTCTAACTTGTTTTTGCAGGGTATGCTATGTGATGTGATATGGCCAAAAGGATGTGATGAATGATATATGTGATGTATGAGATTGATCATGTTCTTGTAAGAGGAATCACGACTTGCATGTCGATGAGTATGACAACCGGCAGGAGCCATAGGAGTTTTCTTAATTTATTCATGACCTGCATGTCAACATAAACGTCATGTAATTACTTTACTTTATTGCTAACCGGTAGCCATAGAAGTAGAAGTAATAGTTGGCGAGACAACTTCATGAAGACACGATGATGGAGATCATGGTGTCATGCCGGTGACGATGATGATCATGGAGCCCCGAAGATGGAGATCAAAAGGAGCAAAGTGATGATGGCCATATCATGTCACTATTTGATTGCATGTGACGTTTATCATGTTTATGCATCTTGTTTACTTAGAACGACGGTAGTAAATAAGATGATCCCTCATAATAACTTCAAGAAAGTGTTCCCCCTAACTGTGCACCGTTGCGACAGTTCGTTGTTTCGAAGCACCACGTGATGATCGGGTGTTAGATTCTAACGTTCATATACAACGGGTGTAAGACAGATTTACACACGCGAAACACTTAGGTTGACTTGACGAGCCTAGCATGTACAGACATGGCCTCGGAACACAAGAGACCGAAAGGTCGAGCATGAGTCGTATGGTAGATATGATCAACATGAAGATGTTCACCGATGATGACTAGTCCTTCTCACGTGATGATCGGACACGGCCTAGTTGACTCGGATCATGTAATCACTTAGATGACTAGAGGGATGTCTATCTGAGTGGGAGTTCACAAAATGAACTTAATTATCCTGAACATAGTCAAAAGGTCTTCACAAATTATGTCGTAGCTCGCGCTTCAGTTCTACTGTTTAGATATGTTCCTAGAGAAAATTTAGTTGAAAGTTGATAGTAGTAATTATGCGGACTAGGTCCGTAAATTGAGGTTTGTCCTCATTGCTTCATAGAAGGCTTATGTCCTTAATGCACCGCTCAGTGTGCTGAACCTCGAACGTTGTCTATGGATGTTGCGAACATCTGACATACACATTTTGATAACTACGTGATAGTTCAGTTAAACGGCTTAGAGTTGAGGCACCGAAGACATTTTGAAACATCGCGAAACATATGAGATGTTTCGAGGGCTGAAATTGGGATTTCAGGCTCGTGCCCACGTCAAGAGGTATAAGACCTCCAACGATTTTCTTAGCCTGCAAACTAAGGGAGAAAAGCTCAATTGTTGAGCTTGTGCTCAGATTGTCTGAGTACAGCAACCATTTGAATCGAGTGGGAGTTGATCTTCCAGATGAGAAAGTGATGTTTCTCCGAAGTCATTACCACCAAGCTGCTAGAGCTTAGTGATGAACTATAATATATCAGGGACATATATGATGATCCTTGAGATATTCGCGATGTTTGACACCACAAAAGTAGAAATCAAGAAGGAGCATCAATTGTTGATGGTTGGTGAAACCACTAGTTTCAAGAAGGGCAAGGGCACGAAGGGATACTTCATGAAACGGCAATTCAGCTGCTGCTCTAGTGAAGAAACCCAAGGTTGAACCCAAACCCGAGACTAAGTGCTTCTGTAATAAGGGGAACAGCCACTGGAGCAGAATTACCCTAGATACTTGGTAGATGAGAAGGCTGGCAAGGTCGATAGAAGTATATTGGATATACATTGTGTTGATGTGTACTTTACTAGTACTCCTAGTAGCACCAGGGTATTAGATACCGGTTCAGTTGCTAAGTGTTAGTAACTCGAAATAAAAGCTACGGAATAAACGGAGACTAGCTAAAGGTGAGCTGACGATATGTGTTGGAAGTGTTTCCAATGTTGATATGATCAAGCATCGCACGCTCCCTCTACCATCGAGATTGGTGTTTGCATTGAGCATAGACATGATTGGATTATGTCTATCGCAATACGGTTATTCATTTAAGGAGAATAACGGTTACTCTGTTTATTTGAATAATACCTTCAATGGTCTTGCACCTAAAATGAATGGTTCATTGAATCCCGATCATAGTGATACACATGTTCATGCCAAAATATAGTAATGATAGTACCACCTACTTGTGGCACTGCCACGTAAGTCATATCGGTATAAAACGCATGAAGAAGCTCCATGTTGATGGATCTTTGGGCTCACTTGTTTTGAAAGGTTTGAGACATGCGAACCATGTATATTGGTGTATATGCATGAAGAAACTCCATGCAAATGGACCGTTTGGACTCACTTGATTTTGAATCACTTGAGACATGCAAATCATACCACATGGGCAAGATGACTGAAAGCCTCGTTTTCAGTAAAATGGAACTAGAAAGCAACTTGTTGGAAGTAATACATTTTGATGTGTGCAATCCAATGAGTGCTGAGGCATGTAGTGGATATCGTTATGTTCTTACTTCACAGATGATTCGAGTAGATGTTGAGTATATTTACTTGATGAATCACGAGTCTGAATTATTGAAAGGTTCAAGTAATTTCAGGGTGAAGTTGAAAGATCGTCGTGACAAGAGGATAAAATATCTATGATATGATCATAGAGATGAATATCTGAATTACGAGTTTGGCACAAAATTAAGACATTGTGGAAATTGTTTCACAACTAATACAGCCTGGAACACCGTAGTGTGATGGTGTGTCCGAACATCATAACTGCACCCTATTGGATATGATGCATACCATGATGTCTCTTATCGAATTACCACGATAGTTTATGGGTTAGGCATTAAAGACAACCACATTCACTTTAAATAGGGCACCACGTAATTCCAATGAGATGACACCATATGAACTATGGTTTAGAGAAACCTAAGCTGTCATTTCTTAGAAGTTTGGGGCTGCGACGCTTATGTGAAAAAGTTTCAGGCTGATAAGCTCGAACCCAAAGCGGATAAATGCATCTTCATAGGACACCCAAGATAGTTGGGTATACCTCCTGTCTCAGATCCGAAAGCAATAAGGGATTGTTTCTAGAATCGGGTCCTTTCTCGAGGAAAAGTTTCTCTCGAGAGAATTGAGCGGGAGGATGGTGGAGACTTGATGAGGTTATTGAACCGCCTCTTCAACTAGTGTGTGGCAGGGCACAGGAGTTGTTCCTGTGGCACCTACACCAATTGAAGTGGAAGCTTATGATAGTGATCATGAAACTTCAGATCAAGTCACTACCAAACCTCGTGGGATGACAAGGATGCGTACTACTTCAGAGTGGTACGTAATCCTGTCTTGGAAGTCATGTTGCTAGACAACAATGAACCTCCGAGCTATGGAGAAGCGATGGTGGACCTGGATTCCAAAATGGCTCGAGGCCATATAATCCAAGAGAGAGGATCCATATATGAAAACAAAGTGTAGACTTTGGGAGAACTACTTGATGGTCGTAAGGCTGTTAGGTACATATGGATTTTAAAAGGAAGACGGACAATGATGGTAGGTATCACCATTAAGAAAGCTCGACTTGTCGTTAAGATGTTTTCCGACAAGTTCAAGGAGTTGACTGTGATGAGACTTTCTCACTCGTAGCGATGCTAAGAGTCTGTTGGAATTATATTAGCAATTAATGCATTATTTGTGAAATCTTGCAGATAGGATGCCAAAAACCATTGTTTCCTCGACGATTTTTGAGGAAAGGTTGTATGTGATACAACCGGAAGGTTTTGTTAATCCTGAAAGATGCTAATAAGTATGCAAAGCTCCAGCAATCCTTCTAAGGACTGGAGTAAGCATCTCGGAGTTGGAATGTATGCTTTGATAAGATGATCAAAGTTTTGGGTGTATACAAAGTTTATGAGAAACTTGTATTTCCAAAGAAGTGAGTGGGAGCACTATAGAATTTCTGATAAATATATGTTGACATATTGTTGATCAGAAATGACGTAGAGTTTCTGGAAAGCATATAGGGTTATTTGGAAAGTGTTTTTCAATGGAAAGCCTGGGTTAAGCTACTTGAACATTGAGCATCAAGATCTATAAGGATAGATCAAAACGCTTAATGGTACTTTCAAATGAGCACATACCTTGACATGATCTTGAAGGTGTTCAAGATGGATCAGTCAAAGAAGGAGTTCTTGCCTGAGTTGTAAGGTATGAAGTTAAGACTTAAAGCTCGACCACGGCAGAATAGAGAGAAAGGACGAAGGTCGTCCCCTATGCTTAAGACATAGGCTCTACAGTATGCTATGCTGTGTACCGCACCTAAAATGTGCCTTGCCATGAGTCAGTCAAGGGGTACAAGAGTGATCCAAGAATGGATCACAAGACAGCGGTCAAAGTTATCCTTAGTAACTAGTGGACTAAGGAATTTTCTCGATTATGGAGGTGATAAAAGAGTTCGTCGTAAAGGGTTACGCCGATGCAAACTTTGACACTAATCCAGATTATTCTGAGTAGTAAACTGGATTCGTAAAGTAGAACAGTTATTTGAAATGGCTCCAAATATAGCGTAGTAGCTGCATCTACAAGATGACATAGAGATTTGCGAAGTACATATTGATCTGAAAGATTCAGACCCGTTGACTATAACATCTCTCACAAGCATAACATGTTCAAACCCAGAACTCATCGAGTGTTAATCACATGGTAATGTGAACTAGATTATTGACTCTAGTAAACTCTTTGGGTGTAGTCACATGGGGATGTGACCTTGAGTGTTAATCACATATCGATGTGAACTGGATTATTGACTGTAGTGCAAGTGGGAGACTGTTGGAAATATGCCCTAGAGGCAATAATAAATTAGTTATTATTATATTTCCTTGTTCATGATAATTGTTTATTATCCATGCTAGAATTGTATTGATGGGAAACTCAGATACATGTGTGGATACATAGACAACACCATGTCCCTAGTAAGCCTCTAGTTGACTAGCTCGTTGATCAATAGATGGTTACGGTTTCCTGACCATGGACATTGGATGTCATTGATAACGGGATCAAATCATTAGGAGAATGATGTGATGGAAAAAGACCCAATCCTAAGCCTAGCACAAGATCATGTAGTTCGTATGCTAAAGCTTTTCTAATGTCAAGTATCATTTCCTTAGACCATGAGATTGTGCAACTCCCGGATACCGTAGGAGTGCTTTGGGTGTGCCAAACGTCACAACCTAACTGGGTGGCTATAAAGGTACACTACAGGTATCTCCAAAAGTGTCTGTTGGTTTGGCACGAATCGAGACTGGGATTTGTCACTTCGTGTAAACGGAGAGGTATCTCTGGGCCCACTCGGTAGGACATCATCATAATGTGCACAATGTGATCAAGGAGTTGATCACGGGATGATGTGTTACGGAACGAGTAAAGAGACTTGCCGGTAACGAGATTGAACAAGGTATCGGGATACCGACGATCGAATCTCGGGCAAGTGTCGTACCGATAGACAAAGGGAATTGTATATGGGATTGATTAAGTCCTTGACATCGTGGTTCATCCGATGAGATCATCGTGGAACATGTGGGAGCCAACATGGGTATCCAGATCCCGCTGTTGGTTATTGACCGGAGAGTCATCTCGGTCATGTCTGCATGTCTCCCGAACCCGTAGGGTCTACACACTTAAGGTTCGGTGACGCTAGGGTTATAGAGATATTAGTATGCGGTAACCCGAAAGTTGTTCGGAGTCCCGGATGAGATCTCGGACGTCACGAGGAGTTCCGGAATGGTCCGGAGGTAAAGATTTATATATGGGAAGTCTTGTTTTGGTCGCCGGAAAAGTTTCGCGCATTATCGGTATTGTACCGGGAGTGCCGAAAGGGGTCCGGGGGTCCACCTGCCCCGGGGGGCCACATGGGCTGTAGGGCTGTGCTCCTTGGCCTATATGGGCCAAGGGCACCAGCCCCAAGAGGCCCATGCGCCAAGAGATAAGGGAAAGAAAGAGTCCTAAAGGGGGAAGGCACCTCCTAGGTGCCTTGGGGAGGATGGACTCCTCCCTGGCCGCACCCTTCCTTGGAGGAAGGGCCAAGGCTGCGCCCCCCCTCTCCCTTGGCCCTATATATAGTGGGGGGAAGGGAGGGCAGCCGCACCTAAGCCCTGGCGCCTCCCTCTCCCTCCCATGACACATCTCCCTCCTCCCGCAGCGCTTGGCGAAGCCCTGTTGGAATCCCGCTACTTCCACCACCACGCCGTCGTGCTGCTGGATCTCCATCAACCTCTCCTCCCCCCTTGCTGGATCAAGAAGGAGGAGACGTCGCTGCTCCGTACGTGTGTTGAACGCGGAGGTGCCATCCGTTCGGCGCTAGGATCATCGGTGATTTGGATCACGACGAGTACGACTCCGTCAACCCCGTTCTCTTGAACGCTTCCGCGCGCGATCTACAAGGGTATGTAGATCCACTCTTCCCTCGTTGCTAGATGACTCCATAGATAGATCTTGGTGACACGTAGGAAAATTTTGAATTTATGCTACGTTCCCCAACAGCAGGAGGGTGGGGAGGCCTCGCGCTACTGACTCAACAACCGGCGTCCACGGAGATGACTGGGATGGTATGTGATACGTCTCCAACGTATCTATAATTTTTGATTGCTCCGTGCTATATTATCTACTGTTTTGGACTATATTGGGCTTTATTTTCCACTTTTATATTATTTTTGGGACTAACCTATTAACCGGAGGCCCAGCCCAGAATTGCTGTTTTTTTGCCTATTTCAGTGTTTCGAAGAAACAGAATATCAAACGGAGTCCAAACAGAAAAATCCTTTTTGGAACGTGATTTTCTTCTTGGATAAGACCTAGGAGACTTGGACCCTACTCCAAGAAGTACCGGAGGCGGTCACGAGGGTAGGGGCGCGCCCCCTGCCTCGTGGGCCCCTCGTTGCTCCACCGACGTACTCCTTCCTCCTATATATACCCACGTACCCCCAAACGATCAGAACAGGAGCCAAAAACCTAATTCCACCGCTGCAACTTTCTGTATCCACGAGATCCCATCTTGGGGCCTGTTCCGGAGCTCCGCTGGAGAGGGCCGTCATCACGGAGGGCTTCTACTTCATCATAGCCTCTCCGATGAAGTGTGAGTAGTTTACCCCAGACCTTCGGGTCCATAGTTAGTAGCTAGATGGCTTCTTCTCTCTTTTTGGATCTCAATACAAAGTTCTCCCCCTCTCTTGTGGAGATCTATTCGATGTAATCTTCTTTTTGCGGTGTGTTTGTTAAGACCGATGAATTGTGGGTTTATGATCAAGTCTATCTATGAATAATATTTGAGTCTTCTCTGAATTCTTTTATGTACGATTGGTTATCTTTGCAAGTCTCTTCGAAGTATCCGTTTGGTTTGGCCAACTAGATTGGTAGTTCTTGCCATTGGAGAAGTGCTTAGTTTTGGGTTCGATCTTGCGGTGTCCTTTCCCAGTGACAGAAGGGGCAGCAAGACACGTATTGCATCGTTGCCATCGAGGATAACAAGATGGGGTTTATTTCGTATTGCATGAATTTATCTCTCTACATCATGTCATCTTGCTTAAAGCGTTACTCTGTTTTTAACTTAATACAGATGCATGCTGGATAGCGGTCGATGAGTGGAGTAATAGTAGTAGATGCAGAATCGTTTCGGTCTACTTGTCACGGACGTGATGCCTATATACATGATCATACCTAGATATTCTCATAACTATGCTCAATTCTGTCAATTGCTCAACAGTAATTTGTTCACCCACCGTAGAATACTTATGCTCTTGAGAGAAGCCACTAGTGAAACCTATGGCCCCCGGGTCTATTCTCATCATATCAATCTCCATCACTTTAATCTTGTTTTGCTTTTTTACTTTGCCTTTTACTTTTCACTTTGCATCTCTATACCAAAAATAGTATATCTATCAGATCTCACTCTCGTAAGTGACCGTGAAGGGATTGACAACCCCTAATCGTGTTGGTTGTGAGTAGCTATCGTTTTGTGCAGGTACGAGGGACTTGAGCGTGGCCTCCTACTGGATTGATACCTTGGTTCTCAAAAACTGAGGGAAATACTTACGCTACTCTGCTGCATCATCCTTTCCTCTTCGGGGAAATCCAACGCAAGCTCAAGAGGTAGCAAGAAGAATTTCTGGCACCGTTGCCGGGGAGTCTACGCAAAAAGTCAACATACCAAGTACCCATCACAATCCCTATCTCCCGCATTACATTATTTTCCATTTGCCTCTCGTTTTCCTCTCCCCCCAATTCACCCTTGCCGTTTTATTCGTCATCTCTCTCCCTATCCTCCCTCTCTATTTGCCTCTTTTTGCCCATTTGCTTTTGTTTGCTCGTGTGTTAGATTGCTTGTTTGTCGCGATGGCTCAAGATACTACCAAATTGTGTGACGTCACCAATACCAACAATAATGATTTTCTTAGCACTCCCATTGCTCCTCTTGCCAATACTGAATCTTGTGAAATCAATACTGCTTTGTTGAATCTTGTTATGAAAGATCAGTTCGCCGGCCTTCCTAGTGAAGATGCCGCTACTCATCTGAATAGCTTCGTTGATTTATGTGATATGCAAAAGAAAAAAGATGTCGATAATGATGTCGTTAAATTGAAGCTATTTCCTTTTTCGCTTAGAGATCGTGCTAAAGCTTGGTTTTCGTCTTTGCCTAAAAATAGTATTGATTCTTGCAACAAGTGCAAAGATGCTTTTATCTCTAAGTATTTTCCTCCCGCTAAGATCATCTCTCTTAGAAACGATATTATGAATTTTAAGCAACTTGATCATGAACATGTTGCACAACCTTGGGAGAGAATGAAATTAATGATACATAATTGCCCTACTCATGGTTTAAATTTGTGGATGATTATACAAATTTTTTATGCCGGATTGAATTTTGCCTCTAGAAATCTTTTAGATTCGGCCGCTGGACGCACTTTTATGGAAATCACTTTAGGAGATGCTACTAAACTCCTAGATAATACTATGGTTAATTATTCTCAACGGCATGCTGAAAGATCTTCTAATAAAAAAGTGCATGCGATAGAAGAAATCAATGTTTTGAGTGGAAAGATGGATGAACTTATGAAATTATTTGCTACTAAGAGTGTTTCTTCTGATCCGAATGATATGCCTTTGTCTACCTTGATTGAGAATAACAATGAATCTATGGATGTGAATTTTGTTGGTAGGAATAATTTTGGTAACAACGCTTATAGAGGGAATTTTAATCCTAGGCCTTATCCTAGTAATCCTTCTAATAATTATGGGAATTCCTACAACAACTCTTATGGAAATTATAATAAGATGCCCTCTGATTTTGAATCTAATATTAAAGAATTTATTTCTTCTCAAACGAATTTTAATGCTATGATTGAAGAAAAATTGCTTAAGATTGATGATTTGGCTAGGAACGTTGATAGAATTGCTCTTGATGTTGACGCTTTGAAACTTAGATCTATTCCACCTAAGCATGATATTAATGAGTCTCTAAAAGTCATGAGAATTTCAATTGATGAGTGTAAAGAAAGAACCGCTAGGATGCGTGCTTCCAAAGATGCCTTTATTAAAGCATGTTCTTCTAATTCTTATGAAAATCAAGATGAAGATCTAAAAGTTATTGATGTGTCCCCTATCAAATATTTGTTTTGCAATATGAATCTTGATGAAACTGAATATGATCTTCCTTTACCTAGAAGGCGTTCCAAAAATTCAGAGTATTTAGATCTTTATGATGAAATTGAAGAAAGTGGGATTGAAAGAAATAAAAATTTAGATGTTGCTAAACCCACTATATTGGATTTCAAGGAATTTAATTATGAAAGTTGCTCTTTGATTGATTGTATTTCTTTGTTGCAATCCGTGCTAAATTCTCCGCATGCTTATGGTCAAAAGAAGGCCTTCACCGAACATATTGTTGATGCCTTGATGCAATCTTATGAAGAAAAACTTGAGTTAAAAGTCTCTATCCCTAGAAAACTCTATGATGAGTGGGAACCAACTATCAATATTAAAATTAAAGATCATGAGTTTTATACTTTGTGTGATTTGGGTGCTAGTGTCTCCACTATCCCCAAAACTTTATGTGATTTGCTAGATTTCCGCGATCTTGATGATTGCTCTCTAAACTTGCATCTTGTGGATTCCACTATTAAGAAACCTATGGGAAGAATTAATGACGTTCTTATTGTTGCAAATAGGAATTATGTGCCTGTAGATTTCATTGTTCTTGATATAGATTGCAATCCTTCTTTCCCTATTATTCTTGGTAGACCTTTCCTTAGAACGGTTGGTGCGATTATTGATATGAAGGAAGGGAATATTAGATTCCAATTTCCATTAAAAAAGGGCATGGAACACTTTCCAAGAAAGAAAATAAAATTGCCATATGAAACCATCATGAGAGCCACTTATGGATTGCCTTCCAAAGATGGCAATACCTAAATCTATCCTCGCTTTTATGCCTAGCTAGGGGCGTTAAACGATAGCGCTTGTTGGGAGGCAACCCAATTTTATTTTTTGTTTTTTGTGTTTTTCTTCTGTTAGGGAATAAATAACCCATCTACCCTCTGTTTGGATGTGGTTTTGTGTTTTAATTAGTGTTTGTGCCAAGCTAGACCTATTGGATCTTCTTGGATGATAGTTATTTGATCTTGCTGTAATTTCCAGAAACTTTGCGTTCAGTGCCCGAATTACTAAAAATCATCAGAACATGATAAAATACTGATTCCAATTGCTGCTGATCAATAAACAAATTATCTAGGTCTTATAATTTTGGTAGATTTTTTGGAGTTCCAGAAGTTTGCGTTAGTTACAGATTACTACATACTGTTCTGTTTTTGACAGATTCTGTTTTTCGTGTGTTGTTTGCTTATTTTGATGAATCTATGGTTAGTAAAATAGTTTATAATCCATAGAGAAGTTGGAATACAGTAGGTTTAACACCAAAATAAATAAAGAATGAGTTCATTACAGTACCTTGAAGTGGTTTTATGTTTTCTTTCTCTAAGGGAGCTCACGAATTTCTATTGAGTTTTGTGTTGTGAAGTTTTCAAGTTTTGGGTGAGTTCTTTTGATGGATTATGGAACAAGGAGTGGCAAGAGCCTAATCTTGGGGATGCCTATGGCACCCCCAAGATAATCCAAGGACACCAAAAAGTCAAAGCTTGGGGATGCCCCGGAAGGCATCCCCTCTTTCGTCCACTTCCATCGGTAATTTACTTGGAGCTATATTTTTATTCACCAACATGATATGTGTTTTGCTTGGAGCGTCTTGTATTATTTGTGTCTTTGTTTGTTAGTATGACACAATCATCCTTGCTTTACACACCTTTTTAGAGAGCCATACTTGAATTTAAATTTGATAGAATACTCTATGTGCTTCACTTAAATCTTTTGAGCTATGTAGTTTTGCTCTATGCACTTCACTTATATCTTTTGAGCGTTATAATTTTGCTTTGTGTGCTTCACTTAGATCTTTTAGAGCATGGTGGTGGTTTGTTTTAAAGAAACTATTGATCTCTCATGCTTCACTTAAATTATTTTGAGAGTCTTAATAGCATGGTAATTTGCTTAATATAAATATGCTTGGTGTTCAAGATATGTGAAATTTTCTTTTGAGTGCGTTGAATACTAAGAGAAGATTGAAGCATGATAATTGTTTTGAGATATGGAGGTGATAATATTAGAGTTAGGCTAGTTTAGTAGTTGTGAATTTAAAGAATACTTGTGTTAAAATTTGTGATTCCCGTAGCATGCACGTATGGTGAACCATTATGTGCTGAAGTCGGAGCATAATTTATTTATTGATTGTCTTCCTTATGAGTGGCGGTCGGGGATGAGCGATGGTATTTTCCTACCAATCTATCCCCCTAGAAGCATGTGCGTAATACTTTGCTTTGATAACTTCTAGATTTTTGCAATAAGTATATGAGTTCTTTATGACTAATGTTGAGTCCATGGATTATATGCACTTTTTCCCATCCTTGCACCACTCCATTCTCATCCTGTAAACTCTTTATAGTATTTCTCTTTCTGCTAGCTGAGGCATACATGTGAAAAAAGCTTGTGTTTCTATCCCCATGTTTTAGCCAGTTAGCTCGGCCCCTTTGCACCCATTCCATTTCTTCCTGTTCCAATAGATTCTCAATGACTAGCAGTATCTCTGTCTGTCTATAGCTGCATCCGTAGCCGGCCCCCTCCTCAGATCCTCTAGCTCTGCCTTTAGGGCCGCCATCCTCTTCCGTGGCCTCTTCAGCACCTCTCTATTCCACTTGTGCAGCTCTACGTGTACTGCATCAATCTTTGGCTTAAACGGCCCAATCCCTAGCATCTCCGCACGTTGCCACGCCGTTCTTACTACCTCCTCCACCGATTCCTCCTTTAACCATCTTGCTTTGAACCTTCGCTTCGCTCCCCTTGGCCTGCTCTGCTCCGCATAAAATTCAGTATTCACCACCAAGGGTCGATGGTCCGATTTTGTCATTTCACCATTCAGCACTCCCACATGCGGGAACAATATATTCCATCGGGAGTTACACACTGCTCTGTCCAATTGCTCCTTTATCCGCCCTCTGCTCCACGTAAAACTATCCCCCAACGCTCCCATATCATCCAGGTTACAGTCAGCCAAAGCATCCCTGAACCCTTGCATTAGACGCTGCTCCCGCACCGCTCCCCCCTCCTTCTCATGTGCAAATAGGATCTCATTAAATTCTCCAAATACCATCCATGGTATATCCATGACCTGATGTAATGAACGCAGATACTCCCAAGATTTGTGTTTATTTTCTCTAGCCGGTTCTCCGTAAAAGCCTGTACATCTCCACTTCCTTCCGTCATCAACAATGACATCAATAAAATTACTTGTTACATCGAGTTTTGTGATATCCATCCCCCGTCTCCAGAACATCACTAGACCTCCTGCCCTACCATCGCTCGGGTCGACCAACCTCTCCTGAAATCCTAACTTGGTCATCAACTTCTCCGCCCCCGCGTCAGACAAATGTGCTTCAGACAAAAAAAGCACATCTGGTTTGTAGCACCTCTGGACCTCCAGGAGTGCTCGAACTGCCCGGGACTGACGCATCCCGCGGCAGTTCCATCCTATAAGAATCATTGGGCCTGGCGGTCCCCCGAGCCAGGGGCCGCCAATGTTGCCAAGTCCATAGATACTGTCTCGTCCACCTTGTGCCTCTTACTCCCCTATGAGTTAGTGTCATCCACCTCCTCCTCCTCTCTACCACCCCTGCCAGCTTCATTCACCACACCATCATCCCCCCCTTTACCATCAGTCAACAACAGCTGCGGTCCAGTCCCCTTTTGATTCTCCTCGAACTCCAAACGTCTTTTAAACGATCCTTCCGAGTGGGAGATGCTAGTTCAGTTGCTTCCTCGCTCGTTTGTTTACTGTTTTGTCCTTTTTTTGTTTCTTATTTTTCGGTATTCTTTTTTTTTCTACTTGGGTTTTCTTCGGTTTTTTAATTTTTTTCATCATTATTCCTTGTTTCTTTTACACTTTTTTCCGGATTTGCTTTTCTTTATTTTATTTTTTCTTGCTTTTACTTTATTTTTTCCATTTGATTTCCTTTTTTTTGTGTGTTTCCTTTCCAGGTTTCACAGGTTTTTCTTTGTTTTATTTTGAAAAATTTCGTATACACTTCCAAGAATTTTTATATATAGGTTCAACATTTTCCAAATACGTTATGAACATTTTTGACCATTTATATTTTTTGATGTTCACTTTGGTCATACACGTTGTATATATATATTTTATACAAGGAATATTTTTTATATAGATGTTTATGATTTTTTAAACTGATAATTATATTTAAAAAAATAATGTACTATTGGTTGTATAATTTTCCATAAACCTTTGAACAATTTTTGTATACATAAGGAACATTTTATATATACATGTTTAGCATTTTACAAATCCGTTATTACCATATTGTAGAACATATATTTTTTTCTACATTTTCCATTCACATTCTAAAAAAATTCTATACATCTAGAACATTTCTTATATACACGTTTAACATTGTCCAAATACATGGTTATTTTTAAACTTGTATTTGTTATGTCTATTCTTCCCGTACAAGTTGTACATTTTTAGTTTACATCGTAAATATTTTTGTATACATACTTAAAATTTCGAAAATGCATGATTACATTTAAAAAATGAAAACATATATTCCTATTTTTTTATTTTTTTCCATAAGCATTGTAAATCTTTTGTGTACATACGTAGAGATACTGCATAACACCAAAGCTGACACACACATACATGTGCACGTCTATGGAGACATGGAGTATGGACTCTTCTTTTTGCGTGGTAGTATCATCTTGCACTTTTGGAGGCTACACGAGGGAAGGGGAGCACAAGAGAAAGTGCAGCCTGTCTATTTGCTTGATGTAGCATGTGGCAGACAGGCGGTATGATCCAACCAAAGTGCACCAATCATTTGGTGTATCATTATTTCACCCTTTGGCATGCATGCATGCCAGGAGGAATAAAATGGCTACCTGGCTGGCAATCTAAGTTAGCTTGATTGTTCTTTTTCTTTTTCACTTTCTTATGAGCGTATTGAGATTTTTTTTTTCAACCCATCAAAGAAAGGTCCATCGATCAGTACTACTACTAGTACTTATTTTTGGGGAAGTCCGTACTATATAGTACTATTAAAAGAGCAAACATAAGTTCTTATAAAACCACACAACAAAGTGTACACAAGATAACCAGGACCCTCGGATTAAATCAACTTAAACATATCCTACCGTCAATAATTTATTAGCCAGATCAACGACTCAGATGAAATGTTCTGCCAGCAGACGCCCGTGATCTGCCTATCGTTATAGCGCTCCGCGCCCTCGATCCGCACGGCCCCGCCCATAACGTGGATAAAATCCACCTGAATCGTGTTAATAAGGGCATCTCCAGCCGCGCCTCCAGGAAGGCCTCCCCAGGCGTTTTTTTTGCGCCGGCACCGAGAAAATGGCCCAGTCGCGCCCCAGGAGCCCGATTTTCGCCGGCCTGGGCCGAAAACAGCGCTGGCGGACCCAGGCCGAACCCGGCGCGCTGGGGGGCGCCCGGGGGCGCCGGGGCGGACTGTTTTGGCGCGAAAAAGCCGCGGGCCAGCCGCGTCAGGGACACGGCGGCTCGTCTTCCCCCAACTGCCTCGGTTCCCGCGGGGAATCAATGGCAAGGCTGCCGCCGATATGCTAAAATTGAGTCATGTAGCAAAACTTAATTAACCATGTTCAAAGTTGGGTGCGTAGAAAATTGACATCCCACTTCATGGTGCATAAACAAAATGCCGCCCAAATTATAAATGCTATTATATTAACCAAATGTCTCTAAAATGGACTAAATGGGTGCACTTTATAAAAATGTGTTGGCCCTAAATAATGCTAGCCGTCATCATCGATAAATAACTAGATATTGGCGAATCTAGTGTAGGCGCATGCAAAGTAAAATGGACACGTCCTACCTAGCTAATTCTAGGTCAATTGGCGTACATCCACCCAACTAAAATAAATTATATGGTCCCTTCATATGGACATACATTAAAAAAACTAAAAAATGACCAGAGTCATAGTCTGAGTCTGATCGCACTAGAAATATTGTAGTGCACTTCTCCATATATGTGTATGCTCAAAAGGGTCGCATCTAGCTTATCTTCGCATAAGATGAAAATTAGATCATGCATCCCCCATACGGCTTGCAAATATTAAGAAAACATAGATGCCATCTACTCATAATACAAAGAGCACTACAACTATTTTGCATACACAGAACATGCGCGTGCATGAGTTTATGCCCCATACGCATGCATCGTGATGTTTGAATACTCATTTAACAGATTGGTTAACCATTAAGATGACTTTTTCATACAAAGTAAAGAAAATAAATCAAAGTTTATATATTGGTTAATCAACATGGAAAAGTAAGTGAAGTCATTCAAGCATGAGCACATGTACTGCCAATATCAGTACAAATCAAATAAAAATAAAATATAAGTGAAAATCATCGCGTATGATAACATCAACAAAGTCCAAGGCTTCCCCGAGCATGCCGGCGTCGACGACAGCGAGGAGGAAGACTTTTCTTTTATCATTTTTGTAATGGTCGTATGTTGTAATCCCATGTAGTAGAAATGTTGGAATTCTTAATAGGGGTTTTCTCTTCGGAGATGTAATTAACAGAATTTTTTATGTAAATGTAAGAGTTCTGGAAATATGTACCTGCAATGTTTGATCTCCATTTTATTTACGCATTTAAATTATTCACTCTGTATCAATGACGTGGACGCGTGTCTTCACGCCCGCCATTTTCCCGTCAACAGATTCTGGCACGCCCGGTGGGACCTATTTCTCCCCTCATCTTCGAATTCCAACATAGGATTGTGACACATGAATTTCCATAGTACATAAAACATAAAATATTATGCACGCATACACGAAAAAAATGATGAAGAAAAACTAATATATGGTTTTCTTAAGTTTGAAGGTATGGAAGGTCGGGTACCGCAGTCAGTGAGACTCCGCATTGGAGACATTTGGCTTGATGTGCCAGCTGGTCCATGTGCGACTTCAACAAATCTTCATCTGGATATTATGACTGCATCACCAATTGAACATGATCATGGAATGGAAGTATTCTCTCCACTCGAGTTTGGGGGAAGTATGAGGGTAGACAAAGAAGGAAAAGGGAAGATAATGGACAAACTCCACTATGAGCAACCTATGAATGGGGGCAATACCATGATTATATTTCCCTCCTCATCGTTTCTGCATGGAAGGACGTCAAAGGTTCAGAATAAAGTTCAAGTTGATGCTTTAGAGCCTATTCTTCCGCTGGCCGATAAATCCATTGGAGAATGCTCTCAGACGGTTCTCAAGTTTCCTCTTGAATGCAAGAGAAAGCACCCCAATTCCCATGGCTATGAAACATGTCATGTGAACCCAATATCAATATTGTCATGTCCCTTGTCGTCATCAGCACCCGTTGAATATGATTCCTCTTTGACTTCATTTGAGTCGATGTGCCCTCAACCTCAGCGAAGAAATGTTCGCCATGTCAACCTTCTCAATATTAAGGTTGGAAAAGTCTATGTCCAATTCCCCAAGAGTGTCGACACCAATCATTCAGACCGCCTTTTTCATATCAGCAAGGGTGGTATAAGAATTCATACTACGGTGACTAGAAACCCTTCAACAATTGTTGCCTTCATCAGGTTCATCTGGAAAAAGTATCTTAATCATGCAAAGTGTCGTGTAGTCGGCCTTGACTGTGAATAGACTAGATATGTCCACAGCAAAGAGCGTAAGAAGCTTCCACTTGAGCAACAAGTTGCTCTCTCTAATCAAGAGCCACAACGCACTGCTATCTTGCAGCTTTGTGTGGGCAAGCATTGCCTAATTTACCAGCTATACCAGGATCATGCCAGGAGTTTTATCCCTCCACTTCTGCACAACTTCCTTGACAATGACACTGTCGAATTTGCGGGTGCCGCCATTGGCAATGACATAGAAAAACTCAAGTTCTATAACTTGGGTATCAGAAAACCTGTTGATGTGCAGGGACTCGGTATCAAGGTTCCTAACCAAAAAGTAGGCAATTTGGCTTCATTGGAGAAGCTAGCGAAGAGGGTCGCAAACATAAGTCTTAACAAGGACAAAAGCATCACTATCAGTCAGTGGGAGAAGTCCAACCTAGACCATGACCAGATCAAGTATGCATGCTTGGATGCCTATGCGAGCTTCGAGGTTTATAGGCGACATTCCAACATAATTGGTTATCTTAGAAACCACTGAAATGTTTGTTTCTGGGTGAAGTATGTAACTGGTTATCTTAGAGCATGCTGAAATGTTCTTCCTTCCCAAGTGAAGTACGTAAGAAAAGGTTGTTGAGGCTTGATCAAAGAAAATATGTACACGACCATTGTTTCTTTATATTATGGTTATGCCTATTTGCAAGGTGCATTTTTAATATGATGATGGAGGGAAGCAAATGTTCTTGTATCATCATCATTTTGTTCTCATAGAAGACAAGTGAATCTGAATAGAAATGACTTATGTTTTGCATTAATGCTCGCAATACAAACGTTGCAACATTGTGTGCACTTAATTTAAAGAAAATTGTGACACAAAAAAAGAAATATCAGTCCAATAAACTTATGAGTCTAAACTGTGATATAAAAAATATATTACTCCATACCCTCATGAGTCTAAACTGGGGCACCCAAAAAAAATACACTCCAATAAACTTACGAGCCTAAACTGTGATAGGAAAAATATAGTACTCCATACCCTCACGAGTCTAAACTGGGGCACAAAAACAAACACTCCAATAAACTTACGAGTCTAAACTGTGATAGAAAATATATATTACTCCATACCCTCATGAGTATAAGCTGGGGCACACATAAAAATACACTCCGTACCCTCACGAGTCTAAACTGGGGCACAAAAAAAAACTCTCCAATAAACTTACGAGTCTAAACTGTGATGCAAAGGAAAAAAAGAAGAACGGAAAAAAACATTAATAAAACATACTCCATACCCTCAAGAGTATAAACTGGGGCACACAAAAAAAAACTCCTCCAACAACTTACGAGTCTAAACTATGATGCAAAAAATAAATCACCAAACATACTCCAATACCTCACGAGTATAAACTGTGGCATAAAAAAATATTCTCCAAAAACTTATGAGTCTAACTATGATGCAAAAAAAACACACAAATCATAAAAACTCACTCCATACCCTCACGAGTCTAAACCGGGGCACCTAAAAAAACATATACTCCAGTATCTTACGAGTCTAAACTGTGACTTATAACAAAAATACTCCGACAACGTACGAGTATAAACTGTGATGCAAACAAAAAAAATCATCAAACGTACTCCATATCCTCAGGTGTCTAAACTGGGGCACCCAAAAAATATATACTCCATACCCTCAAGAGTCTAAACTGGGTCACAAAAAAAAATACTTCACACCATCATGAGTATAAACTGGGGCACAAGAAAAACTTTTACTCCAATGACTTACGAGTATAAACTGTGATGCAAAAAGAAAGCATAAAAAATACTCCACATCCTCATGAGTGTAAACTGGGACACACATTTTTTTACTCCAACCACTTACGAGTATAAACTGTGATGCAAAAAGAAGAAAAACAAACAAACAAACATCAAACATATTCCACGCCCTCATGAGCTTAAAACCGTGGTACAAAAGTAGTATGTAAAAAATATATACGGGTGCACATGATTGAAAATATTTCTCATGCATAAAAACAGTAGCATCACTATCGAGCGACGAACCAAGCCCATATATAGACTTCCTGGAATGCCATTAGTGAGCGACTCATTAATTCACGCATACATATATACAATGACAAAAATTCTCATGGCTGGATGAACGATGGACCAAACCCATGTACGGGCTTCCCGGCACACCAACCATGAGAAAGATGTGAGTCTGTATCTTAAAAGCGAGCACCTTATATCTAAAAAAACGATCTTGATAACTGTGCGACGGTCCAAGTTCATACAGAAGCTTGACGGAACGCCGATGGCAAGAAAATTCAACTGTGTTATATAGGGGTACATTTAGTATCATGTAGTCTCCACATCTGTGTGACGAACCAAGTCACGAAGACTTGCCGGATCGCCAAATGAGAGACAACTATAATAATGCCAGTTTCATATAATGTTTATCCCTATAGTTGTACTATGGACAGAGCAATATCGTAGCTCCCCAGCACGCCAACTATGAGAGAGTTTCATGTCAAATATATGGTAATATCTTAAAGTAAAGAAAAAAGAGATTGTTCTGACTTCAGGCTACTGTACTTGTTTTATAGGCATATTTGGCCTCATGGATGTACGACGGACCAAGTTCGTATAGAAGCTTGCCGGCACGTCGACCATGAAAGGCGAATTCCTATAGATCTAAAGTCTGATGCAGGTGATAATTAAACATAATTAAGCAAGTTGCTGCATGGCGTCGTTCCCATGATGTTTCTTAAGAATCATTTAGCCAGTTTATGACGTTCACAGGTAAAGAAGGACGAATCTAAGATAAAGCAAATTGCTTATACAGGAGTAGATTCACATGCAAATTAGCCATGATATGTTGAGCACTGGAAATAGCGGTGCAGAAAGATATTTATGGACATAATAACCAGGGCGTCAGCCACCATCAGTTCAATTAGAAATCTAATTCCGCTGAAGTCTGCCGACCCGACTAGAAATTTCCTTTTCTATACAAAAACAAAAAACGAGAGGTCAGAAGGATCAACACTAGATGAGAAGGAATTAGAAGAACGATAGTGTAATATAGCTGTACATACCTAATGGCCAGAAGATCCGATCTGAGCTGATGTTCCCGAACTGCATGCAGGAGAAAACGATCCTGCTGGGCGACGACGTGAAGAAAAGAGAGAGAGAGAGAGAGAGAGAGAGAGAGGGACAAATATTCTTGCTGGACGTAGTTATATGACGGCCACCCCGTAACAACATCATAAGATTTAGTCCTTATCCGATTAGAAGATCCAAACAGACTTTCAAAGCAGCGTACCACATGTACGTGAGGCTAATTTCAGGCCGATGATTTTTTGAATAAAATAACAGTATATGCGTACGCCTCCGATGCTATGCCAAGTATTGGAAATACGCACAAAAAATATATACGCATATTTTCGAGCTCTGAATCCAGATATTAATTAAAAAAATACCCGCATTCAGACCTTGAGGGGCATCTGTTGGCACCGATTTCGGCCAAAGGGAATATAGTGTGATTAAAACAAATGAATTACTTTAAATGGTGAAAATGATAAAATACACCATTGAATGTAAACGACCATGGTGAATTTCCATCACTTAGTACAAAACAGCGGGCACACAAAATAAATTAATAAAAGAGTCGATATCTGGAAATTTTGCAAAGTGAATAAAGATCTTCATGAAAATTTTGTCCTGACTAAAATCACACATAACTTCCATCCATGCACACCGTCACCTACGGCGGGTGTCAAATACCTACATAAAATCATAATGTTTTCGAAATATCGACCGTAGGGTAAATGCGAGGCCTATTCCATCGATCATGTGAAATATCAACGCGGTGGATAAAATAAGACATGCGTCGGTATATATATCTAAGGAAATAAGAAGAAAACGCCAGGCCATCATATAATTGTCCATGAAAGAATATTTGCATATATCTTTTTTTATGGCACGACAAAGAAATTGGAATGAATTTTCCAAAAAAACCATTTTAATTAGTCATTATCAGCTCATTTATACAAATGTCTACGTACATGCATGCATAGTGGGTGAGACTAATTTACAAGGTGGCAATGGATCAGCTAATCACCACAAGCAAAATGATGGGCTAGCGTCCAAGCCCACACGTTAATAAAAAAAACTACATGGGCTAATTAGACTAGTGGCCGGTTCAAAGCTTGGTCAAAGAGCAATTAATTAAAGAAAGGAAATATAAGAAAAGAAGCATGCAGGGACTCCCACGACCCATGCACTCCCACGATTACACGAATGCATGCCACGATCAAAGAACGTGGGCGCGCGCCAGAGAGCCTTCGCTGCTCTCCCCACGCCTATAAATATAGGCATTCCTGGGCGTACAAGGGGGGTCCCTTTTCCCCTAGATTGGACTGCTCGTTCTCTTTTGGTCTGCTGCTGCTACACACATATACTGCTACAAAAAAAATTCCACACACACATACGTGAGGAGAGGGAGATTTGGAGGAGTTTTGCAAGAAGGTGAGATTCATGGTTCTCTCCTAATCCCTTTGCTTCTCTGATTGGTGATCTTCCCTATGCTTGCTCAATCTTTGCTATTGGTTTGGTCATATTGACATGAGCCAAGTAGCTTCTCCCCATATGATGATTCTTGATTTGGTCACATTGACACAGATCATGAATTCTTTTCCATGTTGCCCAAATTTTGCTCTTGGCTTGGTCATATTGACATGAGTCAAGTAGCTTTTTTCCTCATATAATGGTTCTTGATTTGGTCATATTGACACAGATCTTGAATTTTTTTTTCTCCAAGTGACATGATTCTTGCTCTTGGCTTGGTCATATTGACACATCCCAAGTGGCCTTCATCCTCCACAAATTTGGCATTCTACTCTTGGCATGGTCATATTGACACATGTCAAGTAGTATTTTCACCATATTCGAGAGCTCACTCTTGGCATGGTTATGTTGACACATGTCAAGTAGTATTCTCACAAGTTTAATATCTTACTCTTGGCACAGTCATATTGACACATGTCAAGAGGTATTCTCACAAATTTGATAGTTTTTTTCTTGCCATGGTCATGTTGACACATGTCAAGAAATACAAGTTGCATGATGAGTTCCTCTGGTTTGGTCATATTGACACAAATCAAGGTATTTCTTCCCTTATGTAGAGTGAAGGCTTTGTTCTCAACAAAATCACGGCAAAGGTATGACTCGGGGAAAATCAACATAAAAAATGAGGAACAAACTATATACTATAAGATGCATATAAAAAATATTGCAAAACAATAGGTGCTCGTCAAAAGACACCATACTTAGTCGCATGTTCGATGATCACATGTGTGCATGATATGCTAAAATTGAGTCATGTAGCAAAACTTAATTAACCATGTTCAAAGTTGGGTGCGTAGAAAATTGACATCCCACTTCATGGTGCATAAACAAAATGCCGCCCAAATTATAAATGCTATTATATTAACCAAATGTCTCTAAAATAGACTAAATGGGTGCACTTTATAAAAATGTGTTGGCCCTAAATAATGCTAGCCGTCATCATCGATAAATAACTAGATATTGGCGAATCTAGTGTAGGCGCATGCAAAGTAAAATGGACACGTCCTACCTAGCTAATTCTAGGTCAATTGGCGTACATCCACCCAACTAAAATAAATTATATGGTCCCTTCATATGGACATACATTAAAAAAACTAAAAGATGACCAGAGTCATAGTCTGAGTCTGATCGCACTAGAAATATTGTAGTGCACTTCTCCATATATGTGTATGCTCAAAAGGGTCGCATCTAGCTTATCTTCGCATAAGATGAAAACTAGATCATGCATCCCCCATACGGCTTGCAAATATTAAGAAAACATAGATGCCATCTACTCATAATACAAAGAGTACTACAACTATTTTGCATACACAGAACATGCACGTGCATGAGTTTATGCCCCATACGCATGCATCGTGATGTTTGAATACTCATTTAACAGATTGGTTAACCATTAAGATGACTTTTTCATACAAAGTAAAGAAAATAAATCAAAGTTTATATATTGGTTAATCAACATGGAAAAGTAAGTGAAATCATTCAAGCATGAGCACATGTACTGCCAATATCAGTACAAATCAAATAAAAATAAAATATAAGTGAAAATCATCGCGTATGATAACATCAACAAAGTCCAAGGCTTCCCCGAGCATGCCGGCGTCGACGACAGTGAGGAGGAAGACTTTTCTTTTATCATTTTTGTAATGGTCGTATGTTGTAATCCCATGTAGTAGAAATGTTGGAATTCTTAATCAGGGGTTTTCTCTTCGGAGATGTAATTAACAGAATTTTTTATGTAAATGTAAGAGTTCTGGAAATATGTACCTGCAATGTTTGATCTCCATTTTATTTACGCATTTAAATTATTCACTCTGTATCAATGACGTGGACGCGTGTCTTCACGCCCGCCATTTTCCCGTCATCAGGCACCAGGTGATTAGGCCGGTTGGCTCGGGTGTCAGTTTTGTGCCTGGAAGTTTGCCGGCCCAGCGGCAAACCGTGGTCGTCAATGGGGGGCGTCTATGTGTCGGTCGGCAAATCCTATTCGGCGCTTCAGGCTGGGCCGACCCATGTAGGTTTTTTTCCTATGTTTTAATCGGCGAAAAATACATGAGTTGGTCGCGATTCGAGCCATGGACCTCCCTCGTTGATAGTTTCTGGTAACTTAGAACATTTTCTGCCTTTTATTCTTTCTTCTTTCCTTTTTTTTCTTTTTTCGCTTTCTGTTTTTTCCTTTTTCTTCGACCTGGTTCGATGATTGTTTGCAAATATGTTTTAAATTTGACAGTTTTTTTAAATTAGGTTAACCTTTTCAATTTTTGTGTTTTTTTGAATCCATAAACTTTTTTTCAAAATTGATGAACTTTTTTTAAATTGATGATTTTTTTAAAAAACTGATGAACTCTTTTCAGAATCAAGGAACTTTTTTCAAATTTGATGACTTTTTTTTAATTCGTGAACTTTTTTTTAATTTAGCAAACTTTTTTCAAATTTGATGAAAATTTTCAAATTCGTTTAACTTTCTTTAAAATCGATGAGCTTTTCTCAAATTTGATGATTTTTTTTTCCTTTTTATGAACTTTTCTAGAAAATCGGTGAACTTTTTTCAAGGTTGTAAACTTTCTTAAAAATGATGAATGTTTATAAATTCACTTTTTTTATTCAAATAAGTCGAAAAAAACTAAGTGGTACAGTAGATGGAAACTATGCAATAAATAGCACGGCCACAATTCTCTTATAAGGTTAGAGCTATTACGGTCACGATAGTCGAGTAGGTCTCACAACCTCGATGGCCGGTGGAGAGATGTTGCATTGGATGGCCAGTGGGTCCCACAACCTCGACCCTCCCTCCCAGACGTGGATAGAGCATCTCATCTATCTCCGTCCTCGTAGAGCTAGCATCTCGTCTAGAGCATCTGTCTCCATCTTGATTCTCGAGAGACATGTCCAGGTAGCGTCTCGTCTCCGCGCCACTGGGCTGGAACGAGCACTAGACATACCGGAAAAGAAACTCACACGAGCACCTTCATCAACCATCGCGGCCGGCCGACCGGGAAGGAAAAAAACTGAGAGATTTTTAGACACTGTCAAATTCGTACAGGACAACGAAGCAAGTTGCTGCCCCAAGCCAGCGCATGGTTCAGCAACTCGGTGCTTCAAGGCAGCTTGCGGAGTAGTGGCGAGTTGTTCCAAGCCAGCACAACAGGGAGCATGGCGGCACGGGCACCGTCGCTGTCGCCAAACGTCGCGCTGTACCGCGCCTGCGACCGTGGCATCCGTCATCGACGCGCACGTAGCCACGCCCTGTAGGCGGAGAGAAGGCGGCTACGCGAATGTCGACGAGGTGGCAGACAGCACGTCCACATCCGCTGCCATCATCGAGAAGAAGTAGAACACGGGAGGCCGCCGCCGCTTGGGTCCTAGGAAGGCCACCACCGGTGACCCTGTCAGGTTCTTTTTTATCTAGACCATCCTGGGCACCTATCTGAACTCCACATAAGCACCCTTCCCCTCCGGCTGAAGCATCCTCTTTGCCACTCCGATGAGTAGCGCAGCCGGACATAGTGAAAATACTGGGAAAGAATATGCCTCTGGGACCCAGCAGTCCGATTAGCGGGCTACCAGACATGTGGAAAACAAAGGGATCCGCCACGGCCCGGCCGTGGACTAGTATATTTGTGTCGTGGGAGTGGAGCTCCATGCGACTGTACATGCACATAGTCTTACCTTTTTAGTTGAAAATATGTCCAAAGTATAACCGTTTGTATTCAGTTTCTATAAATTTGTCATGTTTATATGAAATCCATCCAAGTTTACATGAATTTCATCCAGTTTGTCGAAAAGAGTTTGCAATGTATGCAGCTACGGTTGGATTGCGACCTCCCATGTTTGTGTCTGTGGATTAGTCCCCTGTACGAACACGGATGCGGGAGGAAATTTACGGGCCGCCGTTAGAGATGCCCCGGCTCTCTCTCTCTCTGCAGAGTAAATTGCAGAAAATCGCCAGTTTGAGGGCTAGGTTATCAGAAAACACTAGGTTACAGTTTCTTGACAAAAAGCACCACCTCTCTCGTAAACATTTTGCAAAAACTACTGATCGGCGAATTAGTCTCGTTTGAGCGTGTTTATGACAGGTGGGCCCCTATTTGGCTTACGTGGCATAACTTTTCATGCCAAATGGGTTTTTATTTATATTTACAAACTAGTCCCAACAATTTTATATAGACACCCCTTAATCAAAAATAAAAAACGCAATCAGGCCCTCGTGTGCACAAAACCGGTTGCACGACGCCCATGGCTCATGCGAGTAGAAGGAAGGTGGATGGGGCGGACCATGAGTCTCGTCGCCGGCGAGAGGGCGCACCATCGGGGCTTAGGGAGCGGCGGCGCGCCACTGGCCGGCCAACTGCAGCTCGTTGAGGACGACCTGCAGAGGGAGCGGCGGCGGCGGCCTTGGTCTGCAGAGGGAGTGTTGCCCGTGCCACCAGCAACGACGAGCTCAAACGGCGGCCGGAGCTGGGGTCACATGGGCGCGACGGTACGGGTTGCGAGCGAGCGAATTGGGCGGCTAGGCGTTAGCTACTGGGCATGGGGAGTGCGCCCATGTCCCCAGACATAGCAGGAGTGCACGGAAACGACCCGCTCGTTGGCCAGGGGGGCGGTGAGCTTCGGCCATGGTGGGAACCGAAGCTAGCGAACGAATGGGGCGACGGAAATAAGGGGAAATCAAGAAGGGCTCACGGCGGAGCTGCAGGGATGGTTAGTGGGCTCGGGGACGAGCTACAGATGGTGAATCGACGTCGGTGACCATCGGGGCAGACAAGGTTGTCAGAATCGCGATTCTGTTATACGATTCTACGACTTTACGATCCAAACTAACCCCTATGATTCTACGATTTTAGTTCATAGAATCTACGTTTCTACGATCCTGATAGTGAAGATTCTATGATTTGCGATCTTACCATCGGAGCTCCGATCCGATTCAAAATCGCGATTCTGACAACCTTGAGGGCAGAGGACGAGGACGAGCTCGATTTGGGCATCTCCGGGATCCTTTGCTTGAGTTACTCCGTGGAGAGATTGAGGGTGACGAGGGGTACCTCCTGTATATTCCTTCTTGGCGAGGTCTATTCGGTGGCCGGGCGGACGGTAATCGACGGTGACGGCTCTCTCTCTCTCTCTGGAGCTCTCGAGCGTCGACGGCAGCGGTAGGATCGACGACGGCGGCGGTTGCCTGCGTAGGGAACAACGGCGGCTGTTGCCTGCGGAGGGAGCGGCGGTGGCCTGCGTAGGGAGTGGCAACAGCGACGGTGGCCTGCGGAGGGAACGACGGCGACTTCTCGCGAAGGGAGCGGCGGCTGCCCGAGAGGGGAGGTGATATAGGGTGGAACCCTAAGTGGAGATCTTTCACGAATTGGAGGGGGAATCCCCAAGAACAAGATGAACACAAGAGGGAAAACACTCAATTGACTAGATCCACTCACACATATGCTAGATCCAATCACACAAAGAGAGATACAATGATTCAAAGACAACAAAGAAAAGATACAAAGTACTAGTTCATCCCAATCCTATGAGGAATGAGGTCTTGGTGATCCTATGATGGGGATCTATCCACTAGAGATCTTCTCCATAGGAGGTCTTGATCTATCCACTAAGGATCTTCTCCATAGGAGGTCTTGATCTCTAATGGAGAGGTCTCTCTCTCTCTCTCAAGAGAAGGAGTGGTACAAGGAGCAAAGCTCTCATATGTCTATCATATCCTTTGCTAACCCTAACAAATGGTCTATGTACGGAATATATAGGTGGCTGGAGGTGAGGGACGAGGTGGATGAATAGGAGGCCCAAACAGCAATCACAGCCGTCCATCCTATAGGGCCCGTGCGCACGGGGTAAGTTGGGCCCGTGCGCACCGGGTGCTCCGGCGCCAGCTCTCTGTGTAGCCCGTGCGCACGGGGTCTTCGAGGCCCGTGGGCACGGGGTCGCCTGGGAGGTGCAGATTTGATCTTCGTGCACTCCTTCTTCTTCCTTGTGGCCTTGGGGTCCTTCTCCTTGGCCTCCGGGAAGCTCCTTAGCTGCTTGGCGGCGGTCGCCCTCGTACCTAATGATGCACAACGTTCCGTGGTGAGGTAGCGACCAAGTCCCATAGATATTCATGTAAATCTTGAAGAGGAGCGGGTTCACCTTAAGTCCGGTAGGTCCACTTGGGGCTTGATGTGCTATGAAGGTGTACATGGGGATGAACGTAGGATGCTCCGCATCATCTCCCCCCCCCCTTGGGAGAGATCCGACCTCGGATCGTGATCCTCATCACCATAGAAACGGTTGTCGTCGACGGACTTGAAGTTGGACGGAGTTGAAGACATGGCGCAATCCAAGTACTCCAAGGTGTCTCCGTAGTGGTAGACATGCAAAAAGAGCAAACACAAGCGACACTCGGAAATATAATGGTTAGCGCACACAAAGTGTCCATCAAATAAGCATAAGTCCGTGCGGCAAGATTGTTCGTGACAAAGCGCATGAAGCTTATCAAGATGATATAAAATGACATGTAAAGCATTCATGGGAGGAAAAGCATTCATTGTGCACACAAATGTATTGTGAATATGATCAATGCAACCATGGTGCAAAATGATGTCATAGTGAGACGGTTTATCAATAGTATGAATATGGTAATGTATGCTCAATGTGATATGATCATGCAATTGATGGTAGGAAATAAGATCATCATGTATGAATATGCCATCAAGAAAGATCACAACAAATTTGTTAAGGAAATGCACAAGCTCATATATCATGGATGACATGGAAATAGGTGCAACAACGCAATCATAATGTGAGTCAATCCATGCATAAGATGCAAATTTGTCATGTGTATGATATGTCCATCGAGCATGACATGGGTGAGCACAATCAACAAGTATGGAGGTGTTGGCTTACCAATGCTCGATGTCGTTGCATGAGTGGAGGTTCGAAGGTGCCTCCAATAAGTCCGAGCGCTCCTCAATGTGAAGGTCCATAGAGTCAATCTTCAATGTCGCTCCTCCGTTCCCGAGATGTACCATGTAGACAATAAGAAGGAAACAACAATGAAAGAGTGACCCATCCAATATGCATATTTGAGGATGGCTCAAAGGGAAGGAGTTCACCTTTAGGAGATTCTCGCAAATGTTGGTGTTGCACATCATGTATGCCTTCACATGACCAAATTGTCTCATGACAGTATCGCCTTGTGAATCCTTCAACATGAAAGAACATGACAAACACTTGGAAAAACACATGAGGTTAGCGGAGATGCAAAACCTATCATTCGTGTGGTAAAATACCCAAAAAGTGGATGCATCATGCTCATCATAAGAAAGTACAAGGGAGCATTTCATAGTATGGAGGCATATGATGATGCGAGGACAACCAAATACAATAGGCTCAATCAAGCAAGCATGCATCATAAGTAAAGTGTCCAAGTCTCCATGATCAATAAGCATAGATGCAACAATTGGAGGCAAGCGGCAATGAACAAAATATATCATGTGAGAGGCATGAACATATACGTCATCAACCCAAGAAAGCAATGAAGAATGGAACATGGGTGATGCGACAAAGCAAGAAATCATGGGAATCAAGGAAAGCAAGCTAGTATTGTGAAGATGCAACATACTATAAAGAATCATGTCAAGTATGTCATGTGTGCAAATGGTGGGCATGAATAATGCACAAAACATATCACAAGCATGAAAGGAAGATATGAGCAAAATAGCATCAATAGCATGAGGCACATGATAAACATGGCAATAGCAACAAGGATCTCCACCAAGCATGCAAATACACATAGGAGTAACATAATTGTGAATCATGGGTAGATGCAAGCAAGGGTCACAATTGCATGGCAAAGGCATAGCAGCAAGCATAGCATGCAAAGTGAACACGGTAAAATGAGCAAGAAGCGAGAAGCGGTATATAGCCCATGGCCGTGTGAGAGCCAAGTGAAAGAGATGCGCGTAGTCGTTGCGCGAAGAGAGTGGTGGAAAGGATAGTTCACGGGATCCCAAGTCATCTTTGCTCTCAAGAGCTCGTTTCGTCAACTCTTGGGATTGAGAGGTTGACGAGTATACGTGAGTACCTACACAAAACAAAGACAAAGGGAAAATTATGTGTGTGTGGTAGATGTACACATCATCCATCATGATGCGCACGTGCAAGTATTGGTTAGCACAAAATAGCCAATGCTCAAATAAATGAGATGCGTGATATAGAAACATATCATCCATCATGATAGGTTTGTTGTTATGTATAGCATAATGGAGACTCAAATTGTGCAATGCATCAAAAGAAATATGTAGAGCATTGTTATTCATGGAATGCATACGGTGCAAGCAATTATGAGAATCATGCAATGTATGGAATGCATCAAAATCTCCTAATATGTATGAGGAAACTATGGGAGTCTCCTCATGATCATTAATGGAAACATCACATGGAGAATATTGACAACATTCAAGACAATGCATATTTGGAACAATGTGATCATGGCATGGCATAGTAGATGAATTGCACAAATCATGTAAAGAAAGTATGGCAATATCATCACATGAAAAACAAAAGCCAATGACCAACATCTCGTCATCTATGCCATAAGTGCAAATGGGATTGATTTTAATGGGGCATGCATAGTTACTATGTTGAGATTGAAATGATGCAATATGGGATATCTCACTCATAGCATATGACAAGGTTAATAGATTGTCAAACATGATGTGACCAAAAGAATTTTCACACGATATCCTATGAAGCATAGCATCACAACTAGGCAACTCAACATGCTCATCATCATATTTATCATAAATAGGTAAGTCATGACATGAAGGAGTCACACTAGCATGAAGCATGGGTATAGGTGTGTCAACATCATGCAAGCAATCATTCGTGAAACAGTCCACTAGTGGGACAAGATAAGCACTATCACCTATGTTACCTTTGGAGCATCGCTCATGTGTTGTTGGTGAGGTGTCGAAGACCAAGTCATGGTCATCTTCATCTTGATGGAACCATGTGGGGGGTGCATCATCGTCCACCATGGCCATCTTCGTCTCCATTGGAGGTATGGACTCATCGAGGGTAGGCATGTCGTCATGTAGGAGACCTAGCACCAAAGAAGAAAACATACTAGGAGTAGAGGTTAAGTCAATATAAATCAAAGTGGCCTCACATGCCGTGTCAACTACCTCACTCACTAAGTGTTGTGGCTCACTCACTCCCTCTTGGATGCTCTCACTCATATGGTTGGTGGAGTCACTCAAATGGCTCTCAACCTCACATAGGATGTGTGGCATGCTCTCAAGTGTGGGGCTAGTGGTGGTCACACTCATCCTCTCATAGGAAATGCTCTCAATGTCACGTGTGGTGGAGTCACTCATGTCACTCATGTGGTGGTGGCTCTCCTCACATGGCAATTGGGGCATCTCGTCACATGTCATTGTCGGAGAGATGTTGGTGCAAATGTCTCCATGCTCAATCATGTCGTGGTCGTAGCTGTGGATGAAGGCCGAAGATGGCACATCATCACTCTCCTCGAAGACCAAAGATAAGGTCTCATGAGCGGTCTCGTAGCTTGACTCGGAGTATGAGTCCAATATGGGCGCCATCTTCATGTTGTTGAAGAGGTTCGTGCTCATCGTCGTGGTCGAAGGGGATGGCCCTTGCTCGACCTTCTTGTCGCCGTCTTGTTGTTGGAGGCCCAAATGATGTGGCACCTCATAGCTCGTCTCCATGACCGAAGGGAAATTCCCATGCTCGGCCATCTTCCTTGAGGGGCTTCCGAAGATGGAAGTGTCTTCCTCGCTCGTAGTTGGTCGCCTTGTAGTTGAAGATGTTGATGTAGGCGAACTCGTGCGAAGTAGGCGAAGATGCCCTACGTCCGAAGGAGAAGATGCCTTGATAGCACTTGGCGAAGATGCCGAAGAGGTTGTTGTAGCCGTAGCGTGCTCTTGGTGGTGCTTGTCTCGCGGTCTTCTCTTGTGGTCATGAAGTTTGGACTTGGTGTGAAGTAGGGCTTGTTCGGACTTGTACGTTTGCGCGTGTTGAGCATCTTCATGTTGATGATGTCGTTGTCGTGCTTGAGCTCGTAGTAGATGTTGTTCGTCGTCATTGTGCACATGTTGTTTGGAGGTGACATGCCCTTCATGACGAGATGGATCACGAATGTGATGGTAGTTGCCATGGAGATGTGGACGTGGACGAATTGCGCTTGTGTCGCTTGGGTGCTCCGAAGAGGATCAATGTGCTTGTCGCCGCCTTGAAGATGACGAAGGGGAAGTAGACTGGATCAAGGCCCGAATCTCCTCCATCCTTGCATCTTGCTACTCCTTTTGTGCGGAAAGCTTGTTGTCGATGTAGTCCCTTTTCCTCGCTTCGGAGTGGCGAATGTCAATGGAGAGGTTCTCGATGCGCTCTCGCAATCTTGATTGTGTGCCTTGCATTTGTCGTTGTAGATCGAAGATTGACGCTTTGGTGATGTAGTTGTTCACGCCGTCATTGTTGTCGAAGACCAGAGATGAAATGCCTTGCCTATCCATCACAAGACTCGTGCAAATATGAGTGGAAGAAAGGAAAGGACTAGACCAATGTACCTTATCCAATGTTGAAAAAGGATCAATGATCACTGAATAATGTATCAAGGAAATAGCACAATTGGTACCAGATCTTGTCAATTCTCACACCTACACAATTTAGGCTTATGGTGGAGCTCGGTGAGGATAGTGGCACAAAAATTTAATGCAAAATGTTAGCAAGAGTCAATAATGTTGGAAAAGATTCACAAATTCGCAAGTGAAACAAGTAGACCAATAGCAATATGTGGCACACGGAAACACACACACACAGATAGATAAATGGGGTCGTGCAACCAAGGAATTAGCACAAAATGTGGAATCCACGGAAAACGCTCGTGTTTCACAACTCAAGAGAGACACTAGCACGATTGCTCAATAGGCGGATACAACACTTGTGCACAACCTATAAGATGCAAAATGTATGAGCTTTCTATCCCAAGTATGCTATGTGTATGATGTTCCCGTTGTTCTTCTCAAGATGATCCAAGATGATCGGATATGACAATCTTATATGCAATGTGGTAAGATGCTATGGCTATTGCTGACAAGCTCTTTGCTCTTTCTCTTCTTTTGCTTAAAAGCTTATTCTTTTTTTATATGGCTACTATGCGAAATGCACAAACCAAGATAGCAATTGTGTATATGCGGGAACAATCTTGTGACACAAGAGATGATATGATACCAAAATGGTATGGTATGTATGCAATGGAAGGTGTAGATCACTAATGTGCACAAGTAACGTTGCTGGCAATACTCAAATGGCTAGTCTTGATAGGCAAGTGACGCAAAAGGGGCTCGGGGTTATCAATGCAATTGCAAGGGGAATGTACAATGGTGTCGCCGAGGTTACCGTCCTTGAAGATGGTGAGTGGCGGTGTTCTTGATGTAGATACCAAGATGATGGAGACTCGTCCCTAAGTAGCCGAAACACCATAGGAAACGGAAAAACCGTGAACTCAAAATCTCACGGACAAAAGTTGAATGGTGGTAGCGGGATGCGGTGGTGGTGTTGCGGAAGCTCAATGGGAATTGCGAAATGTAATGACGGGTTATGCGAGTAGGCAATGCGGAAGAGGAGGGTAAGGTGGTGGACTATACACGGTGTCGGAGTTGGAAGCTCGGTCCCTAAGTAGCCGAAACACCTTAGGAGACACAACTCACAACACAAACAAAATTGGGTTGAGTTGGGGTGGAAGAAGTGTATGGTGTAAGCCTATGCGGGAGTTATGGTGATGGTGGTTGGTCAAGAAACAATCGTCCCTAAGTAGCCGAAACACCTTAGGAGACTCGAGTCGCTACTCAAGCAACCACAAATGCTATAAGGAACAAAATTGGTTAGGTTGCGAAAGTTTGTGGTGGTTATGCGGGGGTTGTGGTGGAAGCCCTAGGCAAAGATGTCAAAGTTCCAAAATTTTGATGGAGTCAAATGGTGATGGTGCCTATCTAGATGGATGGGGGATGTCAATAGCTACTCAACGAGCTAAAGAACGCGAAAATCAGACTCCGAATGTGGAAGTTATGGCCGAAACGGTGAAGCACTCACGGCTGTCCTGGGGGTCGTGCGCACGGGGGTAGGAGCCTGTGGGCACGGGGTCCCGTGCGCACGGGGTGTCCAGAGTGTTTTCGGGGGCCCGTGCGCACGGGGTCTGGGGTCCGTGGGCACGGGGTGGGCTGAAATTTCGCGATTTCGTGGCGAAAAATGGAGATTTCTTGGGCAAAATTGGGGAGATTTTGGGGATGAATGGTGGGGAAAAGATGGGGGAAAGCTAGATCCACTTGAAACCAAGCAAACCCATGGATCAAATCAAACAAAACATTATCAAAACCAACAAATCACAAAAAAAATTGGGGCTATTTTGGTGGGGAATTTTCGAATTTAGGACGAAACCAACAAAACTAGACTAGAAAACAAAGAGGGGGGCTCCAATTTCGTGAGAAACCATGGCTCATGATACCAAATGATATAGGCTGGAACCCTAAGTGAAGATCTTTCACGAATTGGAGGGGGAATCCCCAAGAACAAGATGAACACAAGAGGGAAAACACTCAATTGACTAGATCCAATCACACATATGCTAGATCCAATCACACAAAGAGAGATACAATGATTCAAAGACAACAAAGAAAAGATACAAAGTACTAGTTCATCCCAATCCTATGAGGAATGAGGTCTTGGTGATCCTATGATGGGGATCTATCCACTAGAGATCTTCTCCATAGGAGGTCTTGATCTATCCACTAAGGATCTTCTCCATAGGAGGTCTTGATCTCTAATGGAGAGGTCTCTCTCTCTCTCTCAAGAGAAGGAGTGGTACAAGGAGCAAAGCTCTCATATGTCTATCATATCCTTTGCTAACCCTAACAAATGGTCTATGTACGGAATATATAGGTGGCTAGAGGTGAGGGACGAGGTGGATGAATAGGAGGCCCAAACAGCAATCACAGCCGTCCATCCTGTAGGGCCCGTGCGCACGGGGTAAGTTGGGTCCGTGTGTTGGGTTTCGTAGTAATTTCAAAAAATTTCCTACGCACACGCAAGATCATGGTGATGCATAGCAACGAGAGGGGAGAGTGTTGTCTACGTACCCACACAGACCGACTGCGGAAGCGTTGACGCAACGTAGAGGAAGTAGTCGTACGTCTTCCCGATCCGACCGATCAAGCACCGAAACTACGGCACCTCCGAGTTCGAGCACACGTTCAGCTCGATGACGATCCCCGGACTCCGATCCAGCAAAGTGTCGGGGAAGAGTTCCGTCAGCACGACGGCGTGGTGACGATCTTGATGCACTACAGTAGCAGGGCTTCGCCTAAACTCCGCTACAGTATTATCGAGGAATATGGTGGCTGGGGGCACCGCACACGGCTAAGGAATAGATCACGTGGATCAACTTGTGTGTTCTAGGGTGCCTCTACCTCAGTATATAAAGGACTAGAGGGGGGAGGCTGGCCGGCCATAGGAGGCGCGCCAGGAGAGTCCTACTCCCTCTGGGAGTAGGATTCCCCCCCCCCCCCAATCCTAGTTGGAATAGAACTCCTTGAGGGGGGGAAAGAGAGAGAGGGGGCCGGCCACCTCTCCTAGTCCTAATAGGACTAGGGGAAGGGGGGAGGCGCACAGCCACCTTGGGCTGCCCCTTTCTCCTTTCCACTAAAGCCCACTAAGGCCCATATAGCTCCCGGGGGGTTCCGGTAACCTCCTGGTACTCCGGTAAAATCCCGATTTCACCCGGAACACTTCCGATATCCAAACATAGGCTTCCAATATATCAATCTTTATGTCCCGACCATTTCGAGACTCCTCGTCATGTCCGTGATCACATCCGGGACTCCGAACAACCTTCGGTACATCAAAATGCATAAACTCATAATATAACTGTCATCGTAACCTTAAGCGTGCGGACCCTACGGGTTCGAGAACAATGTAGACATGACCGAGAAACGTCTCCGGTCAATAACCAATAGCGGGACCTAGATGCCCATATTGGCTCCTACATATTCTACGAAGATCTTTATTGGTCAGACCGCATAACAACATATGTTGTTCCCTTTGTCATCGGTATGTTACTTGCCCGAGATTCGATCGTCGGTATCCAATACCTAGTTCAATCTCGTTACCGGCAAGTCTCTTTACTCGTTCTGTAATACATCATCTCGCAACTAACTCATTAGTTGCAATGCTTGCAAGGCTTATGTGATGTGCATTACCGAGAGGGCCCAGAGATACCTCTCCGACAATCGGAGTGACAAAACCTAATCTCGAAATACGCCAACCCAACATGTACCTTTGGAGACACCTGTAGTACTCCTTTATAATCACCCAGTTACGTTGTGACGTTTGGTAGTACCCAAAGTGTTCCTCCGGTAAACGGGAGTTGCATAATCTCATAGTTATAGGAACATGTATAAGTCATGAAGAAAGCAATAGCAACATACTAAACGATCGGGTGCTAAGCTAATGGAATGGGTCATGTCAATCAGATCATTCTCTTAATGATGTGATCCCGTTAATCAAATAACAACTCATTGTTCATGGTTAGGAAACATAACCATCTTTGATTAACGAGCTAGTCAAGTAGAGGCATACTAGTGACACTTTGTTTGTCTATGTATTCACACATGTATTATGTTTCCGGTTAATACAATTCTAACATGAATAATAAACATTTATCATGATTATAAGGAAATAAATAATAACTTTATTATTGCCTCTAGGGCATATTTCCTTCAGTCTCCCACTTGCACTAGAGTCAATAATCTAGATTACACCGTAATGATTCTAACACCCATGGAGCCTTGGTGCTGATCATGTTTTGCTCGTGGAAGAGGCTTAGTCAACGGGTCTGCAACATTCAGATCCGTATGTATCTGGCAAATCTCTATGTCTCCCACCTGGACTAGATCCCGGATGGAATTGAAGCGTCTCTTGATGTGCTTGGTTCTCTTGTGAAATCTGGATTCCTTTGCCAAGGCAATTGCACCAGTATTGTCACAAAAGATTTTCATTGGACCCGATGCACTAGGTATGACACCTAGATCGGATATGAACTCCTTCATCCAGACTCCTTCGTTCACTGCTTCCGAAGCAGCTATGTACTCCACTTCACATGTAGATCCCGCTACGACGCTTTGTTTAGAACTGCACCAACTGACAGCTCCACCGTTTAATGTAAACACGTATCCGGTTTGCGATTTAGAATCGTCCGGATCAGTGTTAAAGCTTGCATCAACGTAACCTTTTACGATGAGCTCTTTGTCACCTCCATATACGAGAAACATATCCTTAGTCCTTTTCAGGTATTTCAGGATGTTCTTGACCGCTGTCCAGTGATCCACTCCTGGATTACTTTGGTACCTCCCTGCTAGACTTATAGCAAGGCACACATCGGGTCTGGTACACAGCATTGCATACATGATAGATCCTATGGCTGATGCATAGGGAACATCTTTCATATTCTCTCTATTTTCTGCAGTGGTCGGGCATTGAGTCTTACTCAATTTCACACCTTGTAACACAGGCAAGAATCCTTTCTTTGCTTGATCCATTTTGAACTTCTTCAAAATTTTGTCAAGGTATGTTGTTTGTGAAAGTCCAATTAAGCGTTTTGATCTATCTCTATAGATCTTTATGCCTAATATGTAAGCAGCTTCACCGAGGTCTTTCATTGAAAAACTCTTATTCAAGTATCCCTTTATGCTATCCAGAAATTCTATATCATTTCCAATTAGTAATATGTCATCCACATATAATATTAGAAATGCTACAGAGCTCCCACTCACTTTCTTGTAAATACAGGCTTCTCCGAAAGTCTGTATAAAACCAAATGCTTTGATCACACTATCAAAGCGTTTATTCCAACTCCGAGAGGCTTTCACCAGTCCATAAATGGATCGGTGGAGCTTGCACACTTTGTTAGCTCCTTTTGGATCGACAAAACCTTCTGGTTGCATCATATACAACTCTTATTCCAGAAATCCATTCAGGAATGCAGTTTTGACATCCATTTGCCAAATTTCATAATCATAAAATGCGGCAATTGCTAACATGATTCAGACGGACTTAAGCATCGCTACGGGTGAGAAGGTCTCATCGTAGTCAATCCCTTGAACTTGCCGAAAACCTTTTGCGACAAGTCGAGCTTTGTAGACAGTAACATTACCATCAGCGTCAGTCTTCTTCTTAAAGATCCATTTATTCTCAATTGCTTGCCGATCATCGGGCAAGCCAACCAAAGTCCATACTTTGTTCTCATACATGGATCCCATCTCAGATTTCATGGCTTCAAGCCACTTTGCGGAATCTGGGCTCACCATCGCTTCTTCATAGTTCGTAGATTCATCATGATCTAGTAGCATGATTTCCAGAATAGGATTACCGTACCACTCTGGCGCGGATCTTACTCTGGTTGATCTACGAGGTTCAGTAGTATCTTGATCTGAAGTTTCATGACTATCATCATTAGCTTCCTCACTTATTGGTGTAGGTGTCGCAGAAACAATTTTTTGTGATGTACTACTTTCCAATAAAGAAGCAGGTACAGTTACCTCGTCAAGTTCTACTTTCCTCCCACTCACTTCTTTCGAGAGAAACTCCTTCTCCAGAAAGGATCCATTCTTAGCAACGAATGTCTTGACTTCGGATCTGTGATAGAAGGTGTACCCAACAGTCTCCTTTGGGTATCCTATGAAGACACATTTCTCCGATTTGGGTTCGAGCTTATCAAGTTGAAGCTTTTTCACATAAGCATCGCAACCCCAAACTTTAAGAAACGACAACTTTGGTTTCTTGCCAAACCACAGTTCATAAGGCGTCGTCTCAACGGATTTTGATGGTGCCCTATTTAACGTGAATGCGGCCGTCTCTAGAGCGTATCCCCAAAACGATAGCGGTAAATCAGTAAGAGACATCATAGATCGCACCATGTCTAGTAAAGTACGATTACGACGTTCGGACACACCATTACGCTGTGGTGTTCCGGGTGGCGTGAGTTGCGAAACTATTCCATAATTTTTCAAATGTACACCAAACTCGTAACTCAAATATTCTCCTCCACGATCAGATCGTAGAAACATTATTTTCTTGTTACGATGATTTTCAACTTCACTCTGAAATTCTTTGAACTTTTCGAATGTTTCAGACTTATGTTTCATTAAGTAGATATACCCATATCTGCTTAAATCATCTGTGAAGGTGAGAAAATAACGATATTCGCCACGAGCCTCAATATTCATCGGACCACATACATCGGTATGTATGATTTCCAACAAATCTGTTGCTCTCTCCATAGTACCAGAGAATGGTGTTTTAGTCATCTTGCCCATGAGGCACGGTTCGCAAGTACCAAGTGATTCATAATCAAGTGGTTCCAAAAGTCCATCAGTATGGAGTTTCTTTATGCGCTTTACACCGATATGACCTAAACGACAGTGCCACAAATAAGTTGCACTTTCATTATCAACTCTGCATCTTTTGGCTTCAACATTATGAATATGTGTATTACTACTATTGAGATTCAATAAGAATAGACCACTCTTCAAGTGTGCATGACCATAAAAGATATTACTCATATAAATAGAACAACCATTATTCTCTGATTTAAATGAATAACCGTCTCGCATTAAACAAGATCTAGATATAATGTTCATGCTCAACGCTGGCACCAAATAACAATTATTTAGGTCTAATACTAATCCCGAAGGTAGATGTAGAGGTAGCGTGCCGACCGCGATCACATCGACTTTGGAACCGTTTCCCACGTGCATCGTCACCTCGTCCTTTGCCAGTGCCCGCTTATTCCGTAGTCCCTGTTTCGAGCTGCAAATATTAGCAACAGAACCAGTATCAAATACCCAGGTGCTACTGCGAGCTCTAGTAAGGTACACATCAATAACATGTATATCACATATACCTTTGTTCACCTTGCCATCCTTCTTATCCGCCAAATACTTGGGGCAGTTCCGCTTCTAGTGACCAGTCTGCTTGCAGTAGAAGCACTCAGTTTCAGGCTTAGGTCCAGACTTGGGTTTCTTCTCCTGAGCAGCAACTTGTTTGCTATTCTTCTTGAAGTTCCCCTTCTTCTTCCCTTTGCCCTTTTTCTTGAAACTAGTGGTCTTGTTGACCATCAACACTTGATGCTCCTTCTTGATTTCTACCTCCGCAGCTTTCAGCATTGTGAAGAGCTCGGGAATAGTCTTGTTCATCCCTTGCATATTATAGTTCATCACGAAGCTCTTGTAGCTTGGTGGCAGTGATTGGAGAATTCTGTCAATGACGCAATCATCTGGAAGATTAACTCCCAATTGAATCAAGTGATTATTATACCCAGACATTTTGAGTATATGCTCACTGACAGAACTGTTCTCCTCCATCTTGCAGCTATAGAACTTATTGGAGACTTCATATCTCTCAATCCGGGCATTTGCTTGAAATATTAACTTCAACTCCTGAAACATCTCATATGCTCCATGACGTTCAAAACGTCGTTGAAGTCCCGATTCTAAGACGTAAAGCATGGCACACTGAACTATCGAGTAGTCATCAGCTTTACTCTGCCAGACGTTCATAACATCTGGTGTTGCTCCAGCAGCAGGCCTGGCACCCAGCGGTGCTTCCAGGACGTAATTCTTCTGTGCAGCAATGAGGATAATCCTCAAGTTACGGACCCAGTCCGTGTAATTGCTACCATCATCTTTCAACTTTGCTTTCTCAAGGAACGCATTAAAATTCAACGGAACAACAGCACGATTCATCTATCTACAATCAACATAAACAAGCAAGATACTATCAGGGACTAAGTTCATGATAAATTTAAGTTCAATTAATCATATTGCTTAAGAACTCCCACTTAGATAGACATCCCTCTAATCTTCTAAGTGATCACGTGATCCAAATCAACTAAACCATAACCGATCATCACGTGAGATGGAGTAGTTTTCAATGGTGAACATCGTTATGTTGATCATATCTACTATATGATTCACGCTCGACCTTTCGGTCTCCGTGTTCCGAGGCCATATCTGCATATGCTAGGCTCGTCAAGTTTAACCTGAGTATTCTGCGTGTGCAAAAACTGGCTTGCACCCGTTGTAGATGGACGTAGAGCTTATCACACCCGATCATCACGTGGTGTCCGGGCACGACGAACTTTGGCAACGGTGCATACTCAGGGAGAACACTTCTTGATAATTTAGTGAGAGATCATCTTATAATGCTACCGTCAATCAAAGCAAGATAAGATGCATAAAAGATAAACATCACATGCAATCAATATAAGTGATATGATATAGCCATCATCATCTTGTGCTTGTGATCTCCATCTTCGAAGCACCATCGTGATCACCATCGTCACCGGCACGACACCTTGATCTCCATCGTAGCATCGTTGTCGTCTCGCCAATCTTATGCTTCCACGACTATCACTACCGCTTAGTAATATAGTAAAGCATTACATCGCGATTGCATTGCATACAATAAAACGATAACCATAAGGCTCCTGCCAGTTGCCGATAACTCGGTTACAAAACATGATCATCTCATACAATAAAATTCAGCATCATGTCATGACCATATCACATCACAACATGCCCTACAAAAACAAGTTAGACGTCCTCTACTTTGTTGTTGCAAGTTTTACGTGGCTGCTACGGGCTTAAGCAAGAACCAATCTCACCTTCGCATCAAAACCACAACGATAGTTTGTCAAATAGACTCCGTTTTAACCTTCGCAAGGACCGGGCGTAGCCATACTTGGTTCAACTAAAGTTGGAGAGACAGTCGCCCGCAAGCCACCTATGTGCAAAGCACGTCGGGGGAACCGGTCTCGCGTAAGCGTACGCGTAATGTTGGTCCGGGTCGTCTCGTCCAACAATGCCGCCGAACCAAAGTATAACATGCTGGTAGGCAGTATGACTTATATCACCCACAACTTACTTGTGTTCTACTCGTGCATATAACATCAATATAAATAACCTAGGCTCTGATACCACTGTTGGGTTTCGTAGTAATTTTAAAATATTTACTACGCACACGTAAGATCATGGTGATGCATAGCAACGAGAGGGGAGAGTGTTGTCTACGTACCCACGCAGACCGACTGCGGAAGCGTTGACGCAACGTAGAGGAAGTAGTCGTACGTCTTCCCGATCCGACCGATCAAGCACCGAAACTACGGCACCTCCGAGTTCGAGCACACGTTCAGCTCGATGACGATCCCTGGACTCCGATCCAGCAAAGTGTCGGGGAAGAGTTCCGTCAGCACGACGGCGTGGTGACGATCTTGATGCACTACAGCAGTAGGGCTTCGCCTAAACTCCGCTATAGTATTATCGAGGAATATGGTGGCTGGGGGCACCGCACACGGCTAAGGAATAGATCACGTGGATCAACTTGTGTGTTCTAGGATGCCTCTACCTCAGTATATAAAGGACTAGAGGGGGGAGGCTGGCCGGCCATAGGAGGCGCGCCAGGAGAGTCCTACTCCCTCTGGGAGTAGGATTCCCCCCCCCAATCCTAGTTGGAATAGGACTCCTTGAGGGGGGGAAAGAGAGAGAGGGGGCCGGCCACCTCTCCTAGTCCTAATAGGACTAGGGGAAGGGGGGAGGCGCACAGCCACCTTGGGCTGCCCCTTTCTCCTTTCCACTAAAGCCCACTAAGGCCCATATAGCTCCCGGGGGGTTCCGGTAACCTCCCCGTACTCCGGTAAAATCCCGATTTCACCCGGAACACTTCCGATATCCAAACATAGGCTTCCAATATATCAATCTTTATGTCTCGACCATTTTGAGACTCCTCGTCATGTCCGTGATCACATCCGGGACTCTGAACAACCTTCGGTACATCAAAATGCATAAACTCATAATATAACTGTCATCGTAACCTTAAGCATGCGGACCCTACGGGTTCGAGAACAATGTAGACATGACCGAGACACGTCTCCGGTCAATAACCAATAGCGGGACCTAGATGCCCATATTGGCTCCTACATATTCTACGAAGATCTTTATCGGTCAGACCGCATAACAACATACGTTGTTCCCTTTGTCATCGGTATGTTACTTGCCCGAGATTCGATCGTCGGTATCCAATACCTAGTTCAATCTCATTACCGACAAGTCTCTTTACTCGTTCTGTAATACATCATCTCGCAACTAACTCATTAGTTGAAATGCTTGCAAGGCTTATGTGATGTGCATTACCGAGAGGGCCCAGAGATACCTCTCCGACAATCGGAGTGACAAAACCTAATCTCGAAATACGCCAACCCAACATGTACCTTTGGAGACACCTGTAGTACTCCTTTATAATCACCCAGTTACGTTGTGACATTTGGTAGTACCCAAAGTGTTCCTCCGGTAAACGGGAGTTGCATAATCTCATAGTTATAGGAACATGTATAAGTCATGAAGAAAGCAATAGCAACATACTAAACGATCGGGTGCTAAGCTAATGGAATGGGTCATGTCAATCAGATCATTCTCTTAATGATGTGATCCCGTTAATCAAATAACAACTCATTGTTCATGGTTAGGAAACATAACCATCTTTGATTAACGAGCTAGTCAAGTAGAGGCATACTAGTGACACTTTATTTGTCTATGTATTCACACATGTATTATGTTTCCGGTTAATACAATTCTAGCATGAATAATAAACATTTATCATGATTATAAGGAAATAAATAATAACTTTATTATTGCCTCTAGGGCATATTTCCTTCACCGTGCGCACGGGGGTCCCGTGGGCACGGTACAGGCCCGTGCGCAAGGGGTGCTCCGGCGCCAGCTCTCTGTGTAGCCCGTGCGCACGGGGTCTTCGAGGCCCGTGGGCATGGGGTCGCCTGGGAGGTGCAGATTTGATCTTCGTGCACTCCTTCTTCTTCCTTGTGGCCTTGGGGTCCTTCTCCTTGGCCTCCGGGAAGCTCCTTAGCTGCTTGGCGGCGGTCGCCCTCGTACCTAATGATGCACAACGTTCCGTGGTGAGGTAGCGACCAAGTCCCATAGATATTCATGTAAATCTTGAAGAGGAGCGGGTTCACCTTAAGTCCGGTAGGTTCACTTGGGGCTTGATGTGCTATGAAGGTGTACATGGGGATGAACGTAGGATGCTCCGCATCAGGAGGGGGGCACGAGATGAAGAAAGTTAAGGGCTTTTATGCTGTAAACCCAAACAGTGATGCCACGTAAGCAAAAAGGGGGCCCACCTGTTATAAACGCGTTCAAACGAGACTAATCCGTCGATCAGTGGTTTTTGCAAAATGTTTACGAGAGAAGTGGTGCTTCTTGTCAAGAAACTGTAACCTAGTGTTTTCTGATGACCTATCCCTCAAACTGGTGGTTTTCTGCAATTTACTCCTCTCTGCACCAAGTACCAACACATATTGTCCGAGGCTCGCATGATGGACTCGACAAGGATGCTAGAATCTTTTAAGAGAAACAGGTGGTTCATGTTGGATTGTTCTATGGCTGGCCTACCACGCATATTCTTGGAGCCATCTTTTGGTAGGAAGTACAGATTGATATATGTTGTTTTTGCCAGTTGTCGGACAATCACTGGTCCCTGATCCAAGCACCTGATGAAGCTCGTGGGCCGGTGAGTTCATGAGATGTGCACATGTACGTGTCTCTACTTCCGAGTTTACACTGCTATACCTATACGTACACTTTGGAAGCCCCCGCAAAAGAAAAATGTGCGCTTTGGGAGGCTACACGAGGGAGGGAGCACGAGAGAAGGTGAACCCTGTCCTTTTGCTTGATGTATAACCAAACAAAGTGCGGCCAATCATTTGGTGTCCTGCTTTCACCTTTGCATCCATGCCAGGAGGAATAAAATGGATGGCATTGGCAATCTTGGTTAGATTGATTGATGCCCCTTTTGCGTCCACTTTCTTGTTTCAGCTTGCTACTAAGATTTTATTATTTCAACTCGTCAAAGAAAGTCTCTCGAAAAAAGGAGGACAAGAACTCGTCCATGAAAGGTCAGGGCTAAAAAAAAGGCCTCGCTCAGGTAGCTCTTCGGCCTTGAATTTTCTTTCCGGTGGGCTCTGCCTTGCCTGGCCCGTGTGAAGCTTGCGGCGGCCCGGCAGCAGATCGTGGACGGCAGCGAGCCAGCGTACGTGTCAGCCGGGCGGCGATGACGAGGATTGACCGGTGGGGAGACGTGGTGGCGGATGGCCGGTGGGTCCCACTCGGCCTTTTCGTCACAGAAAAGGGAAAAAAAACTATTAATGCTTGCGGTATTGCTTGGCTGTACTTTGGCACAAGGCGCGGTGCGTCGTCACACACCAACTGTCGTATACTATACTACTTTCACAGCGTGTTTGGTAACAAGAGGGAGAGGGCAGGGAGTTTAGCGATGGGAATTTGCCAAAGGATTGTACATGGGAAGTTGATTTAAAGTCCCATTTCTCTGTTTGGCATGTGGAGGCAATTAGGGCATGTACAATGGTTCTATCTTAAGACTGCCACGTAGGATAAATGATGAGATGAATGAGAGAGAAATCATAAGAGAAGGCTTGTCTTATCTTATTTAAGAGAAGACAAGAGATGATCTCTTAGCACAATTTGTCTCACCATGTTTTTAGGAACAACTAATTATTGAAGATAAGGCTAAGAGATGATCCATTGTAGACATGTTTTTTTGTCATCTCTAATTACATGCAAAACTTAAGATAAGACTATTTTATCAACTATTGTACATACCCTCAAAGGTGGGAATTTAAAAGATAATTAACTGCCCCTATTTAGTTGGTGGGATTAGGCAGAGAAATAACCAACTTTCAAGGTGAAAACGCCACCCCTCACCACGTCCCAACTAACAAAACGTTTTTTCTCTGTCAATTCCCAATCCCCGGTTAAATTACCAGGGTCCCTCTAGGGAAGAGATTTGAAGGAGTTGGGCCTCTTAATTCCCCTTCCCTTTTCCTTCTTAATTCCCATGTCCCTAAATCAATCAAAGAATTTAAAGTGCCACTTATCTTAAACTCCCATTCCCTGTTTTTAATTCCCCCCAACCAAACACGCTGTCAGTTTCACCCATACCACCACAACCTCGATCCTTCCCCTGACCTAAACAGAGCAGAGCATCTGTCTCGATCTTGAGACACATTGGTACCAGCGTGTTGTCTCACTGTTACTGTTTGGGCCGGAAAGACGAGCACCCTGACAGCACACGCCACAAGCAAATTCAAATTCATACAAATAGGAGTACCATATGCAAACACAAGAAATTTGTACACATATTTGTCTCACGTCCAAAACAAGAGGTCCATTCAAACGAACAGATGCCGGCGAGCGTGTGTGAATACAATTTTTGCCCCCAGGGACCTCACAAAATTCGCCACGAGCGTGATGATAAGGAAAGAAAAAGAAAGCGGGTCTAATGGCTACGAAGTAATGTCTTTCTTTTGCTATGGATCTTTCTTGATTAAGGACGGCTCGGAAATTATATTCTGGGAGGAGAAGTGGCTAGAAAATGCGACACTCGGCGAACAATATCCGGCTCTATACAATATTGTGCGTCACAAGGGTGATACTATCGCCGCAGTAATGGAATCATTTCCATCAAATGTTCAAAAGAGATTTATTTGGACGCAGACTCCAATCGTGGAACATCCTGCTCCAGCAATTGTCCACGATGCAATTGTCACATGGGTCAGATATATTTCAATCGAACCTCCATGGGAATGGACTTTTCTCAGTGGAGTCCATATATAGAGCGTTAATTCAGTATGATGTGCCAGTTGATAATAACAAGAAGATTTGAAAGATGAAGATACCTCTTAAGAATAAAATCTTTGCATGGTATCTTCGTCGCAGAGCTTGTGCGAATACGATTTTCTCCCCCAAGGACCATACAAAATTACTCGCGTACGTGATGATAAGGAAAGAAAAGGAAATGGTTTTAAAACGCGGCTGAATTTGTGTTGCCTATATCAATGACATGGTCGGTATCCACAGCTGGTTTCATGCCAGTTAGGTCAACTCAACACAATAAATGCACTGTTAAACGATATCAGAAGAATTCACGGGATTTCTGCATCACGACAAGGCGCCTTTTTTATCGATCCCATGAATAAGAGGTGTGTCAACGGGATATCCATATCACGACAAAGCGCCTTTTATACCGATTTTACAGATAAGAGGTGTGAAACGACCAACCTATAGGCCTGTTTCTTAGCTAGAAACCCGAATATCAGGATTTATGAATGGATGATCTCTGGGCGCATATGTTTGTCGAATATCAGGATTTATGAGTGGATCATCTCTTCGCATGTGTTTGCTTCGAAACAAGAACCCACTAGGACCAGCACTATACATGCCAGGAAGACTTTGGTACGAGCGTCCTATGTAAACAAGAAATGTGTGCAAATATTCATCAGCAAAACAAGAGGTCCAAAACGCCATTTTATAAAATAGAAAGAAAAAAAAAGAGGTCCGGACGATCAACTATTTGCGCGAATGCAATTTCTTCCATGAAGGATCTCATCGATCACCGTGGTGGTTAGGATGATAAGGAACGAAATATCGGGTTCGTAGCACGACATGATTTGTCTCGCTTTCGTATCGATGGCATTGCCGGTATTCACCTTCCAATTCCTATTGGTCATGTTACCAACGCCATCAATATCCAGTTATTTAGAGCAGTGTCGTAACCAAGACCACGCCATGTCAACATGATAAAATACCATCAAACGATACTAAAGTATGGAGAAAGTTTTGCATCACAACGAGGCACCTGCGATAGCAATCCCACGAATGGCGTCACCCGAGTATTTATTAAATGCCATAGTTTCGACTGGCAATGCACGCAGATTGGCCTCTAAATTAGAAACGACGACATGTTACCAATATGTCTGAAAGAGTGTTGCTATACACACGACATGCCTTGGACGATTTGTGGACGATAGTACTGATCCAACCGTACCAGCGTTGAACAAAGTGCAGGCCGACCGCTAGATCAAGGATCGTGCAGTGTTCGGCTGGCATGCATCGGCTGCGTAGTAGTTCCATGTCTGAAATATTTCAATGGATGACCGGACCAGGCCCCGCAAATATATTTGCTTTGAAACAAGACCCCTAGATAGATAGGGGCGTCAGATCCTCGAAGCCAATTTAGGCAGCTGAAAATGCGTTCCAGCAACGGTTCCAGTTTTTGAGCATCATGTTCCCTTTTTCAAACCATTTTTTGTTACCACTTCTCATATAGGAAATCATAGAAAAATAATATAAAAAACATTTGAATATGGAAAATATTCGGATCTAAAATGGAGGGGACACATTGCAACCTAGCACGGGGCACCGTTCCCCATCGTCGTTTTGGCTATAAACACCTCGATGATTAAACTAATCAACCCATGTGATTTGATGTTGATTATCAGTTTATTATTAGGACGTAGCTTCGGTGCCTTAAAGGCACCTGCATTTAGGTCACTGACATGTGGGTCAGCCACATGTTGGGCTCACATGTCATACACACAAAGGTAGGTGCCTTAAGGCACCGAAGCATTCTCCTTATTATTACCATGCACAAAATTTCCCCTAAAAACGACAACTACACGGCCACAATAAGCACCAGTGTGTGTCTGCGCACGGGCGCTCTCTCTCTCTCTCTCTCAAATAGGCACCAGCTCGTCATGGACTAGCAGGTGTTGGAAATATGCCCTAGAGGCAATAATAAATTAGTTATTATTATATTTCCTTGTTCATGATAATCGTTTATTATCCATGCTAGAATTGTATTGATAGGAAACTCAGATACATGTGTGGATACATAGACAACACCATGTCCCTAGTAAGCCTCTAGTTGACTAGCTCGTTGATCAATAGATGGTTACGGTTTCCTGACCATGGACATTGGATGTCATTGATAACGGGATCACATCATTAGGAGAATGATGTGATGGACAAAGACCCAATCCTAAGCCTAGCACAAGATCATGTAGTTCGTATGCTAAAGCTTTTCTAATGTCAAGTATCATTTCCTTAGACCATGTGATTGTGCAACTCCCGGATACCGTAGGAGTGCTTTGGGTGTGCCAAACGTCACAACGTAACTGGGTGGCTATAAAGGTACACTACAGGTATCTCCGAAAGTGTCTGTTGGGTTGGCACGAATCGAGACTGGGATTTGTCACTTCGTGTAAACGGAGAGGTATCTCTGGGCCCACTCGGTAGGACATCATCATAATGTGCACAATGTGATCAAGGAGTTGATCACGGGATGATGTGTTACGGAACGAGTAAAGAGACTTGCCGGTAACGAGATTGAACGAGGTATCGGGATACCGACGATCGAATCTCGGGCAAGTGTCGTACCGATAGACAAAGGAAATTATATACGGGATTGATTAAGTCCTTGACATCGTGGTTCATCCGATGAGATCATCGTGGAACATGTGGGAGCCAACATGGGTATCCAGATCCCGCTGTTGGTTATTGACCGGAGAGTCATCTCGGTCATGTCTGCATGTCTCCCGAACCCGTAGGGTCTACACACTTAAGGTTCGGTGACGCTAGGGTTATAGAGATATTAGTATGCGGTAACCCGAAAGTTGTTCGGAGTCCCGGATGAGATTCCGGACGTCACGAGGAGTTCCGGAATGGTCCGGAGGTAAAGATTTATATATGGGAAGTCTTGTTTTGGTCGCCGGAAAAGTTTCGCGCATTATCGGTATTGTACCGGGAGTGCCGAAAGGGGTCCGGGGGTCCACCTGCCCCGGGGGGCCACATGGGCTGTAGGGGTGTGCGCCTTGGCCTATATGGGCCAAGGGCACCAGCCCCAAGAGGCCCATGCACCAAGAGATAAGGGAAAGAAAGAGTCCTAAAGGGGGAAGGCACCTCCTAGGTGCCTTGGGGAGGATGGACTCCTCCCTGGCCGCACCCTTCCTTGGAGGAAGGGCCAAGGCTGCGCCCCTCCTCTCCCTTGGCCCTATATATAGTGGGGGGAAGGGAGGGCAGCCGCACCTAAGCCCTGGTGCCTCCCTCTCCCTCCCATGACACATCTCCCTCCTCCCGCGGCGCTTGGCGAAGCCCTGTTGAAATCCCGCTACTTCCACCACCACGCCGTCGTGCTGCTGGATCTCCATCAACCTCTCCTCCCCCCTTGCTGGATCAAGAAGGAGGAGACGTCGCTGCTCCGTACGTGTGTTGAACGTGGAGGTGCCGTCCGTTCGGCGCTAGGATCATTGGTGATTTGGATCACGACGAGTACGACTCCATCAACCCCGTTCTCTTGAACGCTTCCGCACGCGATCTACAAGGGTATGTAGATCCACTCTTCCCTCGTTGCTAGATGACTCCATAGATAGATCTTGGTGACACGTAGGAAAATTTTGAATTTATGCTACGTTCCCCAACAGTGGCATCATGAGCTAGGTCTATGCGTAGTTTCTATGCACGAGTAGAACACAAAGTAGTTGTGGGCGTTGATTTTGTTCAATATGCTTACCGTTACTAGTCCAATCTTGATTCGGTGGCATTGTGGGATGAAGCGGCCCGGACCGACCTTACACGTACTCTTACGTGAGACTGGTTCCACCGACTGACATGCACTAGTTGCATAAGGTGGCTAGCGGGTGTCTGTCTCTCCCACTTTAGTCGGATCGGATTCGATGAAAAGGGTCCTTATGAAGGGTAAATAGCAATTGTCATATCACGTTTTGGTTTTTGCGTAGGTAAGAAACGTTCTTGCTAGAAACCCATAGCAGCCACGTAAAACATGCAAACAACAATTAGAGGACGTCTAACTTGTTTTTGCAGGGTATGCTATGTGATGTGATATGGCCAAAAGGATGTGATGAATGATATATGTGATGTATGAGATTGATCATGTTCTTGTAAGAGGAATCACGACTTGCATGTCGATGAGTATGACAACCGGCAGGAGCCATAGGAGTTTTCTTAATTTATTCATGACCTGCATGTCAACATAAACGTCATGTAATTACTTTACTTTATTGCTAACCGGTAGCCATAGAAGTAGAAGTAATAGTTGGCGAGACAACTTCATGAAGACACGATGATGGAGATCATGGTGTCATGCCGGTGACGATGATGATCATGGAGCCCCGAAGATGGAGATCAAAAGGAGCAAAGTGATGATGGCCATATCATGTCACTATTTGATTGCATGTGACGTTTATCATGTTTATGCATCTTGTTTACTTAGAACGACGGTAGTAAATAAGATGATCCCTCATAATAACTTCAAGAAAGTGTTCCCCCTAACTGTGCACCGTTGCGACAGTTCGTTGTTTCGAAGCACCACGTGATGATCGGGTGTTAGATTCTAACGTTCATATACAACGGGTGTAAGACAGATTTACACACGCGAAACACTTAGGTTGACTTGACGAGCCTAGCATGTACAGACATGGCCTCGGAACACAAGAGACCGAAGGGTCGAGCATGAGTCGTATGGTAGATATGATCAACATGAAGATGTTCACCGATGATGACTAGTCCTTCTCACGTGATGATCGGACACGGCCTAGTTGACTCGGATCATGTAATCACTTAGATGACTAGAGCGATGTCTATCTGAGTGGGAGTTCACAAAATGAACTTAATTATCCTGAACATAGTCAAAAGGTCTTCACAAATTATGTCGTAGCTCGCGCTTCAGTTCTACTGTTTAGATATGTTCCTAGAGAAAATTTAGTTGAAAGTTGATAGTAGTAATTATGCGGACTAGGTCCGTAAATTGAGGTTTGTCCTCATTGCTTCATAGAAGGCTTATGTCCTTAATGCACCGCTCAGTGTGCTGAACCTCGAACGTTGTCTATGGATGTTGCGAACATCTGACATACACATTTTGATAACTACGTGATAGTTCAGTTAAACGGCTTAGAGTTGAGGCACCGAAGACATTTTGAAACATCGCGAAACATATGAGATGTTTCGAGGGCTGAAATTGGGATTTCAGGCTCGTGCCCACGTCAAGAGGTATAAGACCTCCAACGATTTTCTTAGCCTGCAAACTAAGGGAGAAAAGCTCAATTGTTGAGCTTGTGCTCAGATTGTCTGAGTACAGCAACCATTTGAATCGAGTGGGAGTTGATCTTCCAGATGAGAAAGTGATGTTTCTCCGAAGTCATTACCACCAAGCTGCTAGAGCTTAGTGATGAACTATAATATATCAGGGACATATATGATGATCCTTGAGATATTCGCGATGTTTGACACCACAAAAGTAGAAATCAAGAAGGAGCATCAATTGTTGATGGTTGGTGAAACCACTAGTTTCAAGAAGGGCAAGGGCACGAAGGGATACTTCATGAAACGGCAATTCAGCTGCTGCTCTAGTGAAGAAACCCAAGGTTGAACCCAAACCCGAGACTAAGTGCTTCTGTAATAAGGGGAACAGCCACTGGAGCAGAATTACCCTAGATACTTGGTAGATGAGAAGGCTGGCAAGGTCGATAGAAGTATATTGGATATACATTGTGTTGATGTGTACTTTACTAGTACTCCTAGTAGCACCAGGGTATTAGATACCGGTTCAGTTGCTAAGTGTTAGTAACTCGAAATAAAAGCTACGGAATAAACGGAGACTAGCTAAAGGTGAGCTGACGATATGTGTTGGAAGTGTTTCCAATGTTGATATGATCAAGCATCGCACGCTCCCTCTACCATCGAGATTGGTGTTTGCATTGAGCATAGACATGATTGGATTATGTCTATCGCAATACGGTTATTCATTTAAGGAGAATAACGGTTACTCTGTTTATTTGAATAATACCTTCAATGGTCTTGCACCTAAAATGAATGGTTCATTGAATCCCGATCATAGTGATACACATGTTCATGCCAAAATATAGTAATGATAGTACCACCTACTTGTGGCACTGCCACGTAAGTCATATCGGTATAAAACGCATGAAGAAGCTCCATGTTGATGGATCTTTGGGCTCACTTGTTTTGAAAGGTTTGAGACATGCGAACCATGTATATTGGTGTATATGCATGAAGAAACTCCATGCAAATGGACCGTTTGGACTCACTTGATTTTGAATCACTTGAGACATGCAAATCATACCACATGGGCAAGATGACTGAAAGCCTCGTTTTCAGTAAAATGGAACTAGAAAGCAACTTGTTGGAAGTAATACATTTTGATGTGTGCAATCCAATGAGTGCTGAGGCATGTAGTGGATATCGTTATGTTCTTACTTCACAGATGATTCGAGTAGATGTTGAGTATATTTACTTGATGAATCACGAGTCTGAATTATTGAAAGGTTCAAGTAATTTCAGGGTGAAGTTGAAAGATCGTCGTGACAAGAGGATAAAATATCTATGATATGATCATAGAGATGAATATCTGAATTACGAGTTTGGCACAAAATTAAGACATTGTGGAAATTGTTTCACAACTAATACAGCCTGGAACACCGTAGTGTGATGGTGTGTCCGAACATCATAACTGCACCCTATTGGATATGATGCATACCATGATGTCTCTTATCGAATTACCACGATAGTTTATGGGTTAGGCATTAAAGACAACCACATTCACTTTAAATAGGGCACCACGTAATTCCGATGAGATGACACCATATGAACTATGGTTTAGAGAAACCTAAGCTGTCATTTCTTAGAAGTTTGGGGCTGCGACGCTTATGTGAAAAAGTTTCAGGCTGATAAGCTCGAACCCAAAGCGGATAAATGCATCTTCATAGGACACCCAAGATAGTTGGGTATACCTCCTGTCTCAGATCCGAAAGCAATAAGGGATTGTTTCTAGAATCGGGTCCTTTCTCGAGGAAAAGTTTCTCTCGAGAGAATTGAGCGGGAGGATGGTGGAGACTTGATGAGGTTATTGAACCGCCTCTTCAACTAGTGTGTGGCAGGGCACAGGAGTTGTTCCTGTGGCACCTACACCAATTGAAGTGGAAGCTTATGATAGTGATCATGAAACTTCAGATCAAGTCACTACCAAACCTCGTGGGATGACAAGGATGCGTACTACTTCAGAGTGGTACGTAATCCTGTCTTGGAAGTCATGTTGCTAGACAACAATGAACCTCCGAGCTATGGAGAAGCGATGGTGGACCTGGATTCCAAAATGGCTCGAGGCCATATAATCCAAGAGAGAGGATCCATATATGAAAACAAAGTGTAGACTTTGGGAGAACTACTTGATGGTCGTAAGGCTGTTAGGTACATATGGATTTTAAAAGGAAGACGGACAATGATGGTAGGTATCACCATTAAGAAAGCTCGACTTGTCGTTAAGATGTTTTCTGACAAGTTCAAGGAGTTGACTGTGATGAGACTTTCTCACTCGTAGCGATGCTAAGAGTCTGTTGGAATTATATTAGCAATTAATGCATTATTTGTGAAATCTTGCAGATAGGATGCCAAAAACCATTGTTTCCTCGACGATTTTTGAGGAAAGGTTGTATGTGATACAACCGGAAGGTTTTGTTAATCCTGAAAGATGCTAATAAGTATGCAAAGCTCCAGCAATCCTTCTAAGGACTGGAGTAAGCATCTCGGAGTTGGAATGTATGCTTTGATAAGATGATCAAAGTTTTGGGTGTATACAAAGTTTATGAGAAACTTGTATTTCCAAAGAAGTGAGTGGGAGCACTATAGAATTTCTGATAAATATATGTTGACATATTGTTGATCAGAAATGACGTAGAGTTTCTGGAAAGCATATAGGGTTATTTGGAAAGTGTTTTTCAATGGAAAGCCTGGGTTAAGCTACTTGAACATTGAGCATCAAGATCTATAAGGATAGATCAAAACGCTTAATGGTACTTTCAAATGAGCACATACCTTGACATGATCTTGAAGGTGTTCAAGATGGATCAGTCAAAGAAGGAGTTCTTGCCTGAGTTGTAAGGTATGAAGTTAAGACTTAAAGCTCGACCACGGCAGAATAGAGAGAAAGGACGAAGGTCGTCCCCTATGCTTAAGACATAGGCTCTACAGTATGCTATGCTGTGTACCGCACCTAAAATGTGCCTTGCCATGAGTCAGTCAAGGGGTACAAGAGTGATCCAAGAATGGATCACAAGACAGCGGTCAAAGTTATCCTTAGTAACTAGTGGACTAAGGAATTTTCTCGATTATGGAGGTGATAAAAGAGTTCGTCGTAAAGGGTTACGCCGATGCAAACTTTGACACTAATCCAGATTATTCTGAGTAGTAAACTGGATTCGTAAAGTAGAACAGTTATTTGAAATGGCTCCAAATATAGCGTAGTAGCTGCATCTACAAGATGACATAGAGATTTGCGAAGTACATATGGATCTGAAAGATTCAGACCCGTTGACTATAACATCTCTCACAAGCATAACATGTTCAAACCCAGAACTCATCGAGTGTTAATCACATGGTAATGTGAACTAGATTATTGACTCTAGTAAACTCTTTGGGTGTAGTCACATGGGGATGTGACCTTGAGTGTTAATCACATATCGATGTGAACTGGATTATTGACTGTAGTGCAAGTGGGAGACTGTTGGAAATATGCCCTAGAGGCAATAATAAATTAGTTATTATTATATTTCCTTATTCATGATAATTGTTTATTATCCATGCTAGAATTGTATTGATGGGAAACTCAGATACATGTGTGGATACATAGACAACACCATGTCCCTAGTAAGCCTCTAGTTGACTAGCTCGTTGATCAATAGATGGTTACGGTTTCCTGACCATGGACATTGGATGTCATTGATAACGGGATCAAATCATTAGGAGAATGATGTGATGGACAAAGACCCAATCCTAAGCCTAGCACAAGATCATGTAGTTCGTATGCTAAAGCTTTTCTAATGTCAAGTATCATTTCCTTAGACCATGAGATTGTGCAACTCCCGGATACCGTAGGAGTGCTTTGGGTGTGCCAAACGTCACAACCTAACTGGGTGGCTATAAAGGTACACTACAGGTATCTCCAAAAGTGTCTGTTGGTTTGGCACGAATCGAGACTGGGATTTGTCACTTCGTGTAAACGGAGAGGTATCTCTGGGCCCACTCGGTAGGACATCATCATAATGTGCACAATGTGATCAAGGAGTTGATCACGGGATGATGTGTTACGGAACGAGTAAAGAGACTTGCCGGTAACGAGATTGAACAAGGTATCGGGATACCGACGATCGAATCTCGGGCAAGTGTCGTACCGATAGACAAAGGGAATTGTATACGGGATTGATTAAGTCCTTGACATCGTGGTTCATCCGATGAGATCATCGTGGAACATGTGGGAGCCAACATGGGTATCCAGATCCTGCTGTTGGTTATTGACCGGAGAGTCATCTCGGTCATGTCTGCATGTCTCCCGAACCCGTAGGGTCTACACACTTAAGGTTCGGTGACGCTAGGGTTATAGAGATATTAGTATGCGGTAACCCGAAAGTTGTTCGGAGTCCCGGATGAGATCTCGGACGTCACGAGGAGTTCCGGAATGGTCCGGAGGTAAAGATTTATATATGGGAAGTCTTGTTTTGGTCGCCGGAAAAGTTTCGCGCATTATCGGTATTGTACCGGGAGTGCCGAAAGGGGTCCGGGGGTCCACCTGCCCCGGGGGGCCACATGGGCTGTAGGGCTGTGCTCCTTGGCCTATATGGGCCAAGGGCACCAGCCCCAAGAGGCCCATGCGCCAAGAGATAAGGGAAAGAAAGAGTCCTAAAGGGGGAAGGCACCTCCTAGGTGCCTTGGGGAGGATGGACTCCTCCCTGGCCGCACCCTTCCTTGGAGGAAGGGCCAAGGCTGCGCCCCCCCTCTCCCTTGGCCCTATATATAGTGGGGGGAAGGGAGGGCAGCCGCACCTAAGCCCTGGCGCCTCCCTCTCCCTCCCATGACACATCTCCCTCCTCCCGCAGCGCTTGGCGAAGCCCTGTTGGAATCCCGCTACTTCCACCACCACGCCGTCGTGCTGCTGGATCTCCATCAACCTCTCCTCCCCCCTTGCTGGATCAAGAAGGAGGAGACGTCGCTGCTCCGTACGTGTGTTGAACGCGGAGGTGCCATCCGTTCGGCGCTAGGATCATCGGTGATTTGGATCACGACGAGTACGACTCCGTCAACCCCGTTCTCTTGAACGCTTCCGCGCGCGATCTACATGGGTATGTAGATCCACTCTTCCCTCGTTGCTAGATGACTCCATAGATAGATCTTGGTGACACGTAGGAAAATTTTGAATTTATGCTACGTTCCCCAACAGCAGGAGGGTGGGGAGGCCTCGCGCTACTGACTCAACAACCGGCGTCCACGGAGATGACTGGGATGGTATGTGATACGTCTCCAACGTATCTATAATTTTTGATTGCTCCGTGCTATATTATCTACTGTTTTGGACTATATTGGGCTTTATTTTCCACTTTTATATTATTTTTGGGACTAACCTATTAACCGGAGGCCCAGCCCAGAATTGCTGTTTTTTTGCCTATTTCAGTGTTTCGAAGAAACAGAATATCAAACGGAGTCCAAACAGAAAAATCCTTTTTGGAACGTGATTTTCTTCTTGGATAAGACCTAGGAGACTTGGACCCTACTCCAAGAAGTACCGGAGGCGGTCACGAGGGTAGGGGCGCGCCCCCTGCCTCGTGGGCCCCTCGTTGCTCCACCGACGTACTCCTTCCTCCTATATATACCCACGTACCCCCAAACGATCAGAACAGGAGCCAAAAACCTAATTCCACCGCTGCAACTTTCTGTATCCACGAGATCCCATCTTGGGGCCTGTTCCGGAGCTCCGCTGGAGAGGGCCGTCATCACGGAGGGCTTCTACTTCATCATAGCCTCTCCGATGAAGTGTGAGTAGTTTACCCCAGACCTTCGGGTCCATAGTTAGTAGCTAGATGGCTTCTTCTCTCTTTTTGGATCTCAATACAAAGTTCTCCCCCTCTCTTGTGGAGATCTATTCGATGTAATCTTCTTTTTGCGGTGTGTTTGTTAAGACCGATGAATTGTGGGTTTATGATCAAGTCTATCTATGAATAATATTTGAGTCTTCTCTGAATTCTTTTATGTACGATTGGTTATCTTTGCAAGTCTCTTCGAAGTATCCGTTTGGTTTGGCCAACTAGATTGGTAGTTCTTGCCATTGGAGAAGTGCTTAGTTTTGGGTTCGATCTTGCGGTGTCCTTTCCCAGTGACAGAAGGGGCAGCAAGACACGTATTGCATCGTTGCCATCGAGGATAACAAGATGGGGTTTATTTCGTATTGCATGAATTTATCTCTCTACATCATGTCATCTTGCTTAAAGCGTTACTCTGTTTTTAACTTAATACAGATGCATGCTGGATAGCGGTCGATGAGTGGAGTAATAGTAGTAGATGCAGAATCGTTTCGGTCTACTTGTCACGGACGTGATGCCTATATACATGATCATACCTAGATATTCTCATAACTATGCTCAATTCTGTCAATTGCTCAACAGTAATTTGTTCACCCACCGTAGAATACTTATGCTCTTGAGAGAAGCCACTAGTGAAACCTATGGCCCCCGGGTCTATTCTCATCATATCAATCTCCATCACTTTAATCTTGTTTTGCTTTTTTACTTTGCCTTTTACTTTTCACTTTGCATCTCTATACCAAAAATAGTATATCTATCAGATCTCACTCTCGTAAGTGACCGTGAAGGGATTGACAACCCCTAATCGTGTTGGTTCTGAGTAGCTATCGTTTTGTGCAGGTACGAGGGACTTGAGCGTGGCCTCCTACTGGATTGATACCTTGGTTCTCAAAAACTGAGGGAAATACTTACGCTACTCTGCTGCATCATCCTTTCCTCTTCGGGGAAATCCAACGCAAGCTCAAGAGGTAGCAAGAAGAATTTCTGGCACCGTTGCCGGGGAGTCTACGCAAAAAGTCAACATACCAAGTACCCATCACAATCCCTATCTCCCGCATTACATTATTTTCCATTTGCCTCTCGTTTTCCTCTCCCCCCAATTCACCCTTGCCGTTTTATTCGTCATCTCTCTCCCTATCCTCCCTCTCTATTTGCCTCTTTTTGCCCATTTGCTTTTGTTTGCTCGTGTGTTAGATTGCTTGTTTGTCGCGATGGCTCAAGATACTACCAAATTGTGTGACGTCACCAATACCAACAATAATGATTTTCTTAGCACTCCCATTGCTCCTCTTGCCAATACTGAATCTTGTGAAATCAATACTGCTTTGTTGAATCTTGTTATGAAAGATCAGTTCGCCGGCCTTCCTAGTGAAGATGCCGCTACTCATCTGAATAGCTTCGTTGATTTATGTGATATGCAAAAGAAAAAAGATGTCGATAATGATGTCGTTAAATTGAAGCTATTTCCTTTTTCGCTTAGAGATCGTGCTAAAGCTTGGTTTTCGTCTTTGCCTAAAAATAGTATTGATTCTTGCAACAAGTGCAAAGATGCTTTTATCTCTAAGTATTTTCCTCCCGCTAAGATCATCTCTCTTAGAAACGATATTATGAATTTTAAGCAACTTGATCATGAACATGTTGCACAACCTTGGGAGAGAATGAAATTAATGATACATAATTGCCCTACTCATGGTTTAAATTTGTGGATGATTATACAAATTTTTTATGCCGGATTGAATTTTGCCTCTAGAAATCTTTTAGATTCGGCCGCTGGACGCACTTTTATGGAAATCACTTTAGGAGATGCTACTAAACTCCTAGATAATACTATGGTTAATTATTCTCAACGGCATGCTGAAAGATCTTCTAATAAAAAAGTGCATGCGATAGAAGAAATCAATGTTTTGAGTGGAAAGATGGATGAACTTATGAAATTATTTGCTACTAAGAGTGTTTCTTCTGATCCGAATGATATGCCTTTGTCTACCTTGATTGATAATAACAATGAATCTATGGATGTGAATTTTGTTGGTAGGAATAATTTTGGTAACAACGCTTATAGAGGGAATTTTAATCCTAGGCCTTATCCTAGTAATCCTTCTAATAATTATGGGAATTCCTACAACAACTCTTATGGAAATTATAATAAGATGCCCTCTGATTTTTAATCTAATATTAAAGAATTTATTTCTTCTCAAACGAATTTTAATGCTATGATTGAAGAAAAATTGCTTAAGATTGATGATTTGGCTAGGAACGTTGATAGAATTGCTCTTGATGTTGACGCTTTGAAACTTAGATCTATTCCACCTAAGCATGATATTAATGAGTCTCTAAAAGTCATGAGAATTTCAATTGATGAGTGTAAAGAAAGAACCGCTAGGATGCGTGCTTCCAAAGATGCCTTTATTAAAGCATGTTCTTCTAATTCTTATGAAAATCAAGATGAAGATCTAAAAGTTATTGATGTGTCCCCTATCAAATATTTGTTTTGCAATATGAATCTTGATGAAACTGAATATGATCTTCCTTTACCTAGAAGGCGTTCCAAAAATTCAGAGTATTTAGATCTTTATGATGAAATTGAAGAAAGTGGGATTGAAAGAAATAAAAATTTAGATGTTGCTAAACCCACTATATTGGATTTCAAGGAATTTAATTATGAAAGTTGCTCTTTGATTGATTGTATTTCTTTGTTGCAATCCGTGCTAAATTCTCCGCATGCTTATGGTCAAAAGAAGGCCTTCACCGAACATATTGTTGATGCCTTGATGCAATCTTATGAAGAAAAACTTGAGTTAAAAGTCTCTATCCCTAGAAAACTCTATGATGAGTGGGAACCAACTATCAATATTAAAATTAAAGATCATGAGTTTTATACTTTGTGTGATTTGGGTGCTAGTGTCTCCACTATCCCCAAAACTTTATGTGATTTGCTAGATTTCCGCGATCTTGATGATTGCTCTCTAAACTTGCATCTTGCGGATTCCACTATTAAGAAACCTATGGGAAGAATTAATGACGTTCTTATTGTTGCAAATAGGAATTATGTGCCTGTAGATTTCATTGTTCTTGATATAGATTGCAATCCTTCTTGCCCTATTATTCTTGGTAGACCTTTCCTTAGAACGGTTGGTGCGATTATTGATATGAAGGAAGGGAATATTAGATTCCAATTTCCATTAAAAAAGGGCATGGAACACTTTCCAAGAAAGAAAATAAAATTGCCATATGAAACCATCATGAGAGCCACTTATGGATTGCCTTCCAAAGATGGCAATACCTAAATCTATCCTCGCTTTTATGCCTAGCTAGGGGCGTTAAACGATAGCGCTTGTTGGGAGGCAACCCAATTTTATTTTTTGTTTTTTGTGTTTTTCTTCTGTTAGGGAATAAATAACCCATCTACCCTCTGTTTGGATGTGGTTTTGTGTTTTAATTAGTTTTTGTGCCAAGCTAGACCTATTGGATCTTCTTGGATGATAGTTATTTGATCTTGCTGTAATTTCCAGAAACTTTGCGTTCAGTGCCCGAATTACTAAAAATCATCAGAACATGATAAAATACTGATTCCAATTGCTGCTGATCAATAAACAAATTATCTAGGTCTTATAATTTTGGTAGATTTTTTGGAGTTCCAGAAGTTTGCGTTAGTTACAGATTACTACATACTGTTCTGTTTTTGACAGATTCTGTTTTTCGTGTGTTGTTTGCTTATTTTGATGAATCTATGGTTAGTAAAATAGTTTATAATCCATAGAGAAGTTGGAATACAGTAGGTTTAACACCAAAATAAATAAAGAATGAGTTCATTACAGTACCTTGAAGTGGTTTTATGTTTTCTTTCTCTAAGGGAGCTCACGAATTTCTATTGAGTTTTGTGTTGTGAAGTTTTCAAGTTTTGGGTGAGTTCTTTTGATGGATTATGGAACAAGGAGTGGCAAGAGCCTAATCTTGGGGATGCCTATGGCACCCCCAAGATAATCCAAGGACACCAAAAAGTCAAAGCTTGGGGATGCCCCGGAAGGCATCCCCTCTTTCGTCCACTTCCATCGGTAATTTACTTGGAGCTATATTTTTATTCACCAACATGATATGTGTTTTGCTTGGAGCGTCTTGTATTATTTGTGTCTTTGTTTGTTAGTATGACACAATCATCCTTGCTGTACACACCTTTTTAGAGAGCCATACTTGAATTTAAATTTGATAGAATACTCTATGTGCTTCACTTAAATCTTTTGAGCTATGTAGTTTTGCTCTATGCACTTCACTTATATCTTTTGAGCGTTATAATTTTGCTTTGTGTGCTTCACTTAGATCTTTTAGAGCATGGTGGTGGTTTGTTTTAAAGAAACTATTGATCTCTCATGCTTCACTTAAATTATTTTGAGAGTCTTAATAGCATGGTAATTTGCTTAATATAAATATGCTTGGTGTTCAAGATATGTGAAATTTTCTTTTGAGTGCGTTGAATACTAAGAGAAGATTGAAGCATGATAATTGTTTTGAGATATGGAGGTGATAATATTAGAGTTAGGCTAGTTTAGTAGTTGTGAATTTAAAGAATACTTGTGTTAAAATTTGTGATTCCCGTAGCATGCACGTATGGTGAACCATTATGTGCTGAAGTCGGAGCATAATTTATTTATTGATTGTCTTCCTTATGAGTGGCGGTCGGGGATGAGCGATGGTATTTTCCTACCAATCTATCCCCCTAGAAGCATGTGCGTAATACTTTGCTTTGATAACTTCTAGATTTTTGCAATAAGTATATGAGTTCTTTATGACTAATGTTGAGTCCATGGATTATATGCACTTTTTCCCATCCTTCCACCATTGCTACCCTCTCTAATACCGCGCACCTTTCGCCGGTATCATACACCCACCATATACCTTCCTCAAAACACCCACCATACCTACCTATCATGGCATTTCCATAGCCATTCCGAGATATATTGCCATGCAACTTTCCACCGTTCCGTTTATTATGACACGCTCCATCATTGTCATATAGCTAGCATGATCATGTAGTTGACATCGTATTTGTGGCAAAGCCACCATTCATAATTCTTTCATACATGTCACTCTTGATTCATTGCATATCCCGGTACACCGCCGGAGGCATTCATATAGAGTCATATTTGTTCTAAGTATCGAGTTGTAATTGTTGAGTTGTAAGAAAAATAAAAGTGTGATGATCATCATTTTCTAGAGCATTGTCCCAAGTGAGGAAAGGATGATGGAGACTATGATTCCCCCATAAGTCGGGATGAGACTCCGGACGAAAAAAAAGAGGCCATAAAAAAAAGAGAAAAGGCCCAAATAAAAAATGAGAGAAAAAGAGAGAAGGGACAATGTTACTATCCTTTTACCAACTTGTGCTTCAAAGTAGCACCATGATCTTCATGATAGAGAGTCTCTCGTTATGTCACTTCCATGACGAGCAGGAATTAAGCTTGGGGATGCCTGATACGTCTCCAACGTATCTATAATTTTTGATTGCTCCATGCTATATTATCTACTGTTTTGGACTATATTGGGCTTTATTTTCCACTTTTATATTATTTTTGGGACTAACCTATTAACCGGAGGCCCAGCCCAGAATTGCTGTTTTTTTGCCTATTTCAGTGTTTCGAAGAAACAGAATATCAAACGGAGTCCAAACAGAAAAATCCTTTTTGGAACGTGATTTTCTTCTCGGATAAGACCCAGGACACTTGGACCCTACTCCAAGAAGTACCGGAGGCGGTCACGAGGGTAGGGGCGCGCCACCCTGCCTCGTGGGCCCCTCGGTGCTCCACCGACGTACTCCTTCCTCCTATATATACCCACGTACCTGTTGGGGAACGTAGCAGAAATTCAAAATTTTCCTACGTGTCACCAAGATCTATCTATGGAGAGACCAGCAACGAGGGGAAGGAGAGTGCATCTACATACCCTTGTAGATCGCTAAGCGGAAGCGTTCAAGTGAACGGGGTTGATGGAGTCGTACTCGTCGTGATTCAGATCACCGATGATCCTAGTGCCGAACGGACGGCACCTCCGCGTTCAACACACGTACAGCCCGGTGACGTCTCCCACGCCTTGATCCAGCAAGGAGAGAGGGAGAGGTTGAGGAAGACTCCATCCAACAGCAGCACAACGGCATGGTGGTGGTGGAGGAGCGTGGCAATCCTGCAGGGCTTCGCCAAGCACCACGGGAGAGGAGAAGGACTTGGGAGAGAGGGAGGGCTGCACCAAAGGCATAAGGTGTGTTTGAGAGGCCCTCCTACCCCACTATATATAGGGATCCCAAGGGGGGGTGCGCCAGCCCCTAGGAGATCCAATCTCCAAGGGGGCGGCGGCCAGGGGAGGAGTCCTCCCCCCCCAAGGCACCTAGGAGGTGCCTTCCCCTGCTGGGACTCTTCCTTTAGGGTTTCCCCAGGCGCATGGGCCTCTTGGGGCTGGTGCCCTTGGCCCATGTAGGCCAAGGCGCACCCCCTACAGCCCATGTGGCCCCCGGGGTAGGTGGCCCCACCCGGTGAGCCCCCGGGACCCTTCCGGTGGTCCCGGTACAATACCGATGACCCCGAAACTTGTCCCGATGGCCGAAACAGAACTTCCTATATATAAATCTTTACCTCCGGACCATTCCGGAACTCCTCGTGACGTCCGGGATCTCATCCGGGACTCCGAACAACATTCGGTAACCACATATAAACTTCCTTTACAACCCTAGCGTCATCGAACCTTAAGTGTGTAGACCCTGCGGGTTCGGGAGACATGCAGACATGACCGAGACGTTCTCCGGTCAATAACCAACAGCGGGATCTGGATACCCATGATGGCTCCCACATGTTCCACGATGATCTCATCGGATGAACCACGATGTCAAGGACTTAATCAATCCCGTATACAATTCCCTTTGTCTAGCGGTATTGTACTTGCCCGAGATTCGATCGTCGGTATCCCTATACCTTGTTCAATCTCGTTACCGGCAAGTCTCTTTACTCGTTCCGTAACACATCATCCCGTGATCAACTCCTTGGTCACATTGCGCATATGATGATGTCCTACCGAGTGGGCCCAGAGATACCTCTCCGTTTACATGGAGTGACAAATCCCAGTCTCGATTCGTGCCAACCCAACAGACACTTTTGGAGATACCTATAATGCACCTTTATAGTCACCCAGTTACGTTGTGACGTTTGATACACCCAAAGCATTCCTACGGTATCCGGGAGTTGCACAATCTCATGGTCTAAGGAAATGATACTTGACATTAGAAAAGCTTTAGCATACGAACTACACGATCTTTGTGCTAGGCTTAGGATTGGGTCTTGTCCATCACATCATTCTCCTAATGATGTGATCCCGTTATCAATGATATCCATTGTCCATGGTCAGGAAACCGTAACCATCTATTGATCAACGAGCTAGTCAACTAGAGGCTTACTAGGGACATGGTGTTGTCTATGTATCCACACATGTATCTGAGTTTCCTATCAATACAATTATAGCATGGATAATAAACGATTATCATGAACAAGGAAATATAATAATAACTAATTTATTATTGCCTCTAGGGCATATTTCCAACAGTCTCCCACTTGCACTAGAGTCAATAATCTAATTCACATCGCCATGTGATTAACACTCACAGGTCACATCGCCATGTAACCAACATCCAAAGAGTTTACTAGAGTCAATAATCTAGTTCACATCACTATGTGATTAACACTCAATGAGTTCTGGGTTTGATCATGTTGCTTGTGAGAGAGGTTTTAGTCAACGGGTCTGAACCTTTCAGATCCGTGTGTGCTTTACAAATCTCTATGTCATCTCCTAGATGTAGCTACCACGTTCTATTTGGAGCCATTTTAAATAACTGTTCTACTTGGAGTTATTCTAAATTGTTGCTCCATTATACGTATCCGGTATCTCCACTCAGAGCTATCCGGATAGGTGTTAAGCTTGCATCGACGAAACCTTTTACGACGAACTCTTTTACCACCTCCATAATCGAGAAAATTCCTTAGTCCATTAGTTACTAAGGATAACTTTGACCGCTGTCCTGTGATCCATACTTGGATCACTCTTGTACCCCTTGACTGACTCATGGCAAGGCACACTTCAGGTGCGGTACACAGCATAGCATACTGTAGAGCCTATGTCTTAAGCATAGGGGACGACCTTCGTCCTTTCTCTCTATTCTGCCGTGGTCGAGCTTTAAGTCTTAACTTCATACCTTACAACTCAGGCAAGAACTCCTTCTTTGACTGATCCATCTTGAACACCTTCAAGATCATGTCAAGGTATGTGCTCATTTGAAAGTACTTTTAAGCGTTTTGATCTATCCTTATAGATCTTGATGCTCAATGCTCAAGTAGCTTAATCCAGGCTTTCCATTGAAAAAATACTTTCCAAATAACCCTATATGCTTTCCAGAAATTCTACGTCATTTCTGATCAACAATATGTCAACATATACTTATCAGAAATTCTATAGTGCTCCCACTCACTTCTTTGGAAATACAAGTTTCTCATAAACTTTGTATACACCCAAAATCTTTGATCATCCCATCAAAGCATACATTCCAACTCCGAGATGCTTACTCTAGTCCTCAGAAGGATTGCTGGGGCTTTGCATACTTATTAGCATCTTTCAGGATTGACAAAACCTTTCGGTTGTATTACATACAACCTTTCCTCAGAAAAACGTCGAGGAAACAATGTTTTGACATCCTATCTGCAAGATTTCATAAATAATGCAGTAATCGCTAATATAATTCCAACAGACTCTTAGCATCGCTACGAGTGAGAAAATCTCACCGTAGTCAACTCCTTGAACTTGTCGGAAAACATCTTAACGACAAGTCGAGCTTTCTTAATGGTGACATTTACCATCATTGTCCGTCTTCCTTTTAAAATCCATCTACACTCAACAGCCTTACGACCATCAAGTAGTTTTTCCAAAGTCTACACTTTGTTTTCATACATGGATCCTCTCTCGGATTATATGGCCTCAAGCCATTTATCAGAATCCAGGCCCACCATCGCTTCTCCATAGCTCGTAGGTTTATTGTTGTCTAGCAACATGACTTCCAAGACAGGATTACGTACCACTCTGAAGTAGTACGCATCCTTGTCATCCCACGAGGTTTGGGAGTGACTTGATCCGAAGTCTCATGATCAATATCATAAGCTTCCACTTCAATTGGTGTAGGTGCCACAGGAACAACTCTTTGTGCCCTGCTATACACTAGTTGAAGTGACGGTTCAATAAACTCATCAAGTCTCCACCATCCTCCCACTCAATTCTTTCGAGAGAAACTTTTCCTCGAGAAAGGACCTGATTCTAGAAACAATCCCTTATTGCTTTCGAATCTGAGACAGGAGGTATACCCAACTGTTTCGGGTGTCCTATGAAGATGCATTTATCCGCTTTAGGTTCGAGCTTATCAGCCTGAAACTTTTTCACATAAGCGTCGCAGTCCCAAACTTTTAAGAAATGACAGCTTAGGTTTCTCTAAACCATAGTTCATACGGTGTCATCTCATCGGAATTACGTGGTGCCCTATTTAAAGTGAATGTGGTTGTCTCTAATGCCTAACCCATAAACTATCGTGGTAATTCGATAAGAGACATCATGGTATGCATCATATCCAATAGGGTGCAGTTATGATGTTCGGACACACCATCACACTATGGTGTTCCAGGCTGTATTAGTTTTGAAACAATTTCCACAATGTCTTAATTCTGTGCCAAACTCGTAATTCAGATATTCATCTCTATGATCATATCATAGATATTTTTATCCTCTTATCACGACGATCTTCCAACTTCACACTGAAATTACTTGAACCTTTCAATAATTCAGACTCGTGATTCATCAAGTAAATGTACTCAACATCTACTCAAATTATCTGTGAAGTAAAACATAAGGATATCCACTACATGCCTCAGCACTCATTGGACTGCAACATCAAAATGTATTACTTCCAACAAGCTGCTTTCTAGTTCCATTTTACTGAAAAACGAGGCTTTCAGTCATCTTGCCCATGTGGTATGATTTGCATGTCTCAAGTGATTCAAAATCAAGTGAGTACAAAACGGTCCATTTGCATGGAGTTTCTTCATGCATATATACCAACAGACATGGTTCGCATGTCTCAAACTTTTTAAAAAAAACGAGTGAGCCCAAAGATCCATCAACATGGAGCTTCTTCATGCGTTTTATACCAATATGACTTAAGTGGCAGTACCACAAGTAGGTGGTACTATCATTACTATCTTTTGGCATGAACATGTGTATCACTACGATCGAGATCCAATAAACCATTCATTTTAGGTGTAAGACCATTGAAGGTATTATTCAAATAAACAGAGTAACCATTATTCTCCTTAAATGAATAACCGTATTGCGATAGACATAATCCAATCATGTCTATGCTCAACGCAAACACCAATCTCGATGGTAGAGGGAGCATGCGATGCTTGATCATATCAACATTGGAGACGCTTCCAACACATATCGTCAGCTCACCTTTAGCTAGTCTCCGTTTATTCCGTAACTATTATTTCGAGTTACTAACACTTAGCAACCGAAACGGTATCTAATACCCTGGTGCTACTAGGAGTACTAGTAAAGTACACATCAACACAATGTATATCCAATATACTTCTATCGACCTTGCCAACCTTCTCATCTACCAAGTATCTAGGGTAATTCTGTTCCAGTGGCTGTTCCCCTTATTACAGAAGCACTCAGTCTCGGGTTTGGGTTCAACCTTGGGTTTCTTCACTAGAGCAGCAGCTGAATTGCCGTTTTATGAAGTATTCCTTTGTGCCCTTGCCCTTCTTGAAACTAGTGGTTTCACTAACCATCAACAATTGATGCTCCTTCTTGATTTCTACTTTCATGGTGTCAAACATCGCGAATATCTCAAGGATCATCATATATGTCCCTGATATATTATAGTTCATCACGAAGCTCTAGCAGCTTGGTGGCAATGACTTCGGAGAAACATCACTATCTCATCTGGAAGATCAACTCCCACTTGATTCAAGCGATTGTTGTACTCAGACAATCTGAGCACAAGCTCAACAATTGAGCTTTTCTCCCTTAGTTTGCAGGCTAAGAAAAACGTCGGAGGTCTTATACCTCTTGACGTGGGCACGAGCTTGAAATCCCAATTTCAGCCCTCAAAACATCTCATATGTTTTGCGACGTTTCCAAAACGTCTTTGGTGCCTCAACTCTATACCGTTTAACTGAACTATCATGTAGTTATCAAAACGTGTATGTTAGATGTTCGCAACATCCACAGACAACGTTCGAGGTTCAGCACACTGAGCGGTGCATTAAGGACATAAGCCTTCTAAGAAGCAATGAGGATAATCCTCAGTTTACGGACCTAGTCCGCATAATTGCTACTATCAACTTTCAACTAATTTTTCTCTAGGAACATATCTAAACAGTAGAACTAAAAACGCGAGCTACGACATAATTTGCAAAATCCTTTTTGACTATGTTCAGGAAAATTAAGTTCATCTTATGAACTCCCACTTAGATAGACATCCCTCTAGTCATCTAAGTGATTACATGATCCGAGTCAACTAGGCCGTGTCCGATCATCACGTGAGACGGACTAGTCAACGTCGGTGAACATCTTTATGTTGATCGTATCTTCTATACGACTCATGCTCGACCTTTCGGTCTTCTGTGTTCCGAGGCCATGTCTGTACATGCTAGGCTCGTCAAGTTAACCCTAAGTGTTTTGCATGTGTAAAACTGTCTTACACCCGTTGTATGTGAACGTAAGGATCTATCACACCCGATCATCACGGCGTGCTTCGAAACGACGAACTGTAGCAACGGTGCACAGTTAGGGGAGAACACTTCTTGAAATTTTAATGAGGGGTCATCTTATTTACTACCGTCGTTCTAAGCAAATAAGATGTATAAACATGATAAACATCACATGCAATCAAATAGTGACATGATATGGCCAATATCATATTGCTCCTTTTGATCTCCATCTTCGGGGCTCCATGATCATCATCGTCACCGGCACGACACCATGATCTCCATCATCATGATCTCCATCATCGTGTCTTCTTGAAGTTGTCTCGTCATTGACATGCAAGTCGTGATTCCCTTGACAAGAACATGATAATCTCATACATCACATATATCATTCATCACATCCTTTTGGCCATATCACATCACATAGCATACCCTGCAAAAACAAGTTAGACGTCCTATAATTGTTGTTTGCATGTTTTACGTGGCTGCTATGGGTTTCTAGCAAGAACGTTTCTTACCTACGCAAATACCACAACGTGATATGCCAATTGCTATTTACCCTTCCTAAGGACCCTTTTCATCGAATCCGATCCGACTAAAGTGGGAGAGACAGACACCCGCCAGCCACCTTATGCAACTAGTGCATGTTTGTCGGTGGAACCGGTCTCACGTAAGAGTACGTGTAAGGTTGGTCCGGGCCGCTTCATCCCACGATGCCGCCGAATCAAGATAGGACTAGTAACGGTAAGCATATTGAACAAAATCAACGCCCACAACTACTTTGTGTTCTACTCGTGCATAGAAACTACGCATAGACCTAGCTCTGATACCACTGTTGGGGAACGTAGCAGAAATTCAAAATTTTCCTACGTGTCACCAAGATCTATCTATGGAGAGACCAGCAACGAGGGGAAGGAGAGTGCATCTACATACCCTTGTAGATCGCTAAGCGGAAGCGTTCAAGTGAACGGGGTTGATGGAGTCGTACTCGTCGTGATTCAGATCACCGATGATCCTAGTGCCGAACGGACGGCACCTCCGCGTTCAACACACGTACAGCCCGGTGACGTCTCCCACGCCTTGATCCAGCAAGGAGAGAGGGAGAGGTTGAGGAAGACTCCATCCAACAGCAGCACAACGGCATGGTGGTGGTGGAGGAGCGTGGCAATCCTGCAGGGCTTCGCCAAGCACCACGGGAGAGGAGAAGGACTTGGGAGAGAGGGAGGGCTGCACCAAAGGCATAAGGTGTGTTTGAGAGGCCCTCCTACCCCACTATATATAGGGATCCCAAGGGGGGGGTGCGCCAGCCCCTAGGAGATCCAATCTCCAAGGGGGCGGCGGCCAGGGGAGGAGTCCTCCCCCCCAAGGCACCTAGGAGGTGCCTTCCCCTGCTGGGACTCTTCCTTTAGGGTTTCCCCAGGCGCATGGGCCTCTTGGGGCTGGTGCCCTTGGCCCATGTAGGCCAAGGCGCACCCCCTACAGCCCATGTGGCCCCCGGGGTAGGTGGCCCCACCCGATGGGCCCCCGGGACCCTTCCGGTGGTCCCGGTACAATACCGATGACCCTGAAACTTGTCCCGATGGCCGAAACAGAACTTCCTATATATAAATCTTTACCTCCGGACCATTCCGGAACTCCTCGTGACGTCCGGGATCTCATCCAGGACTCCGAACAACATTCGGTAACCACATATAAACTTTCTTTACAACCCTAGCGTCATCGAACCTTAAGTGTGTAGACCCTACGGGTTCGGGAGACATGCAGACATGACCGAGACGTTCTTCGGTCAATAACCAACAGCGGGATCTGGATACCCATGATGGCTCCCACATGTTCCACGATGATCTCATCGGATGAACCACGATGTCAAGGACTTAATCAATCCCGTATACAATTCCCTTTGTCTAGCGGTATTGTACTTGCCCGAGATTCGATCGTCGGTATCCCTATACCTTGTTCAATCTCGTTACCGGCAAGTCTCTTTACTCGTTCCGTAACACATCATCCCGTGATCAACTCCTTGGTCACATTGCGCATATGATGATGTCCTACCGAGTGGGCCCAGAGATACCTCTCCGTTTACACGGAGTGACAAATCCCAGTCTCGATTCGTGCCAACCCAACAGACACTTTCGGAGATACCTGTAATGCACCTTTATAGTCACCCAGTTACGTTGTGACGTTTGATACACCCAAAGCATTCCTACGGTATCCGGGAGTTGCACAATCTCATGGTCTAAGGAAATGATACTTGACATTAGAAAAGCTTTAGCATACGAACTACACGATCTTTGTGCTAGGCTTAGGATTGGGTCTTGTCCATCACATCATTCTCCTAATGATGTGATCCCGTTATCAATGACATCCATTGTCCATGGTCAGGAAACCGTAACCATCTATTGATCAACGAGCTAGTCAACTAGAGGCTTACTAGGGACATGGTGTTGTCTATGTATCCACACATGTATCTGAGTTTCCTATCAATACAATTATAGCATGGATAATAAACGATTATCATGAACAAGGAAATATAATAATAACTAATTTATTATTGCCTCTAGGGCATATTTCCAACAGTACCCCCAAACGATCAGAACAGGAGCCAAAAACCTAATTCCACCGCTGCAACTTTCTGTATCCACGAGATCCCATCTTGGGGCCTGTTCCGGAGCTCCGCCGGAGAGGGCCGTCATCACGGAGGGCTTCTACATCATCATAGCCTCTCCGATGAAGTGTGAGTAGTTTACCCCAGACCTTCGGGTCCATAGTTAGTAGCTAGATGGCTTCTTCTCTCTTTTTGGATCTCAATACAAAGTTCTCCCCCTCTCTTGTGGAGATCTATTCGATGTAATCTTCTTTTTGCGGTGTGTTTGTTAAGACCGATGAATTGTGGGTTTATGATCAAGTCTATCTATGAATAATATTTGAGTCTTCTCTGAATTCTTTTATGTACGATTGGTTATCTTTGCAAGTCTCTTCGAATTATCCGTTTGGTTTGGCCAACTAGATTGGTAGTTCTTGCCATTGGAGAAGTGCTTAGTTTTGGGTTCGATCTTGCAGTGTCCTTTCCCAGTGACAGAAGGGGCAGCAAGGCACGTATTGCATCGTTGCCATCGAGGATAACAAGATGGGGTTTATTTCGTATTGCATGAATTTATCTCTCTACATCATGTCATCTTGCTTAAAGCGTTACTATGTTTTTAACTTAATACAGATGCATGCTAGATAGCGGTCGATGAGTGGAGTAATAGTAGTAGATGCAGAATCGTTTTGGTCTACTTGTCACGGACGTGATGCCTATATACATGATCATACCTAGATATTCTCATAACTATGCTCAATTCTGTCAATTGCTCAACAGTAATTTGTTCACCCACCGTAGAATACTTATGCTCTTGAGAGAAGCCACTAGTGAAACCTATGGGCCCCGGGTCTATTCTCATCATATCAATCTCCATCACTTTAATTTTGTTTTGCTTTTTTACTTTGCCTTTTACTTTTCACTTTGCATCTCTATACCAAAAATAGTATATCTATCAGATCTCACTCTCGTAAGTGACCGTGAAGGGATTGACAACCCCTAATCGCGTTGGTTGCGAGTAGCTATCGTTTTGTGCAGGTACGAGGGACTTGAGCGTGGCCTCCTACTGGATTGATACCTTGGTTCTCAAAAACTGAGGGAAATACTTACGCTACTCTGCTGCATCATCCTTTCCTTCGGGGAAATCCAACGCAAGCTCAAGAGGTAGCAGTATGCTTCAGGCAAAAGTCTGGTCCCAATTTCAATAGCAATGATGACAGCGACGCCTTCGGGCACCGCATCCCTTATTGAAGGCATCACTGAGGAGCTATTGTTGCCCGTTAATTCGTGTGCCCCGGAGGAAAGACAGATATCCTTTTATGGACCAGACAATGATGACGCCTCGATGTCGTTTCTTCACTCGGGGCGTTGTTTTGGGGCCATGGATCCTCCATTGGTTTCTTGATGTCTAGGTTGGAGCGTTTGTTGGGTGGTTGGAGTGTAGGGTGATGGCGGTGAAAATGGTCTGTGGCGGCGTCCAATACTTTGGTCGTCCTGGCACTGATGGTTGGCCTATGTCTTGGACATTTGTGGTGGTTGTGAGGTCTTGGTGTCTGGTGCCCTTCGACCATGCTTGCGATATCGTTGCCTCGCATGATGCGTTGGTTTTCTCTATTTTCAATGTGGCCGTGGGGCCTAGAGGATGTGTAGGAGCTATCTCGACCGAACATTGCTCTTTGGCATGGTACGTGATTCTCTCTTTCATGGCGTGCCTAGGTAGTGGGATGCCCTTCGATAATGGTTGCGGTTCGCTGAGCTATTCAAGGTGCAGAGTGATTGCGCGACAGCTGGCAACTTCTTCTCTATGTCTTCTTAGTGGTATACCTCTTATTGATCTGACAAAACTAGCACCTACTTTTACGAACATGCCTAGATAGTAATGGGTGCTACATTTTTTGTATGCTTTTTGTACCTCCTTTATGATTCTCCTTCTGTTATTTTGGCGCTACCTGATGTAGCCGTAGCTGCTGAGTTGTATCTCACTCGGCCTGGCTTTTGCTCATAGCACCTTAAAACAACGAAAACAGTATTGTGCTGATGTTTGTTGGGAGGGCATGTCAAATCAAATGTTTTTATTGTAAATTATGTTGTCGCGAGGATGAAAAATTCCTTCAGCGAGCACGACAAATCTCTATTATACTACTTAAAAAATATGCAAGATTTGCTCTTGCGTTTTGCTCGCCCCTTCATCCTCCTGCAGACCTCTTTGGCAACAGAATAAATAGCAATTAATTCATGGTTCGTAAGCAAAGAAAGTATTAATCAGTCTCTTATCTTTGATGATCCAGTAGAGCAGATTAATCACGGACCTATACCTATTTTGTTAGTTTAAGAAATGGTAGAAAATCTATACTTTACAGCCAAACCATATTCTTGTTTTGTCTATTTGTTTTGCATCAAAAAAATCACATGGTCCTCTTATTATGTTAAAAAAATTGGCCCCTGATAACGCACGGACACATACCTAGTCTTGACAAAGAACTAAATTGGACGAATTTGTCGTACTTGCTTAAAATATTGTCATGCCCGAACAACATAAATTGACATGAGCAACGTTCGATTTGCCACCCTCTTTCAGCACCTAAATTAAGGGGTTGTTTGATTTTAGGCCTAATCATGTCATACTTTGTCATATAAATGTTGCCACACTTGTCTAATGTTAGTTCTTCAAAATGAGAGTCACAAGCTGACAAATCTAAGAAAATCTTGTCACACTTTTTAAATGTATGTGATATGAAACCCTAGTGTGGCTTTCCTAAAGTGTGGGTTTAACCAAACGCTGATTTAAGTTGGTCAAACTTATTTAACCTTAGATATGGCAACCTTAGGCAAACTTATAGTCTCAAACTAAACAGACCTAAAACTCATCCAACAAGGGTCAGAACTAAGGAAATACTGCTTCAGGTCGTTTTCACGGAGGACTCACTCAGGTCATACTACTACTGTCAGGTCGGCCTTTCTTTACTGGTAGTTCTGCTTCGGCCTAGCTCTGCATGGGCCGTGCGATGCCTGCAGGCCGAGCAGCAGCAGCAGCAGACCGAGCAGCCCGAGCAGCAGCAGCAGCAGGTACGTGTCAGCCAGGAGCGGACGACGAGGATTGACCAGTGGAGAGACGTGGCAGTGGATGAACGGTGGGTCCCATGGCCGTTGCATGACCGACCAGAAAAGAACAGAAGAGCATCGATCTTCACCACATTGGTACCAGCGCCTGACACGCCACAAACAAATTCATACGACCACCCGCATGCAAACACAAGAAATGCATACGAGACCAGGATGGTCGGTGGGATGACGCGTGCAAAGGCGCTCGAGGTATGGTGCACTAGCCAAGAAGCGCGCGGGGACATCTCCCGAAGTGGGTAGCTCATCTTCCAGACACACGGGTGGATGGGTTTCCCGCCGCAAGGAGCGACACCGGATTCCACCCATGAACGAGGTTCCTCGGACGATCTACCAAACCAAGACAAACATACCTTGTACCCCATGCCATTGTGAGACGTCGGTCCAGCAAGCGGCTCGGCTACTAGAACATGACTAGGACAGGTGTCGGTCGGCCTTCGCCGAGTAAGATGAAGCTGTGCTGGTCTGAACAATGTGAGAAACACCATCAACGCCATCTGATCAATAGTTGCGGGCCCATCCACATTGTGCACTCGGATGGAGAATGCATGCACAAGATGCGCAGTTGATGTAGATCTCGCCGCTGACCGACGAAGCGCCAGATGGCCTAACCAAATTCTTGAATCTTGATGAACAGATTTTGATTGATGCAATTTTCACTTTCTTTTTGAGTTTACTACTACGATTTTATTCTTTCAACTCATCAAAGAAAGGTCAAGATTAAAGAAATGTCTTCGGTCCTTTTGTGTTTTACTTTTTTACTCTCGTGGAGGGAGGCCTCGGGTCATTTACCTTCTGGCAGTAAGCAGCTTTTTTTAAGCGAGAGAATGCAAGTAAGTAGTTTATTTTTTCAGGATAGCCGGAAGGGAATTAGGATAGCGTTGCTTCTCCAGCGGGCTCCATTTTGCATGGGCCGTGGGAAGGTTGCGGCCCAGCGGCAGATCGTTTGGGCCACGTAGGTACGTGTCAGACGACCGACTGACCAGTGGCGACACGTAGCATTGTTTGGCCGGTGGGTCCCACCTCGGCCATTTCCAGAAAAAGAAATCATCTTCTGTTTAAGGAAGCCCATTAATGCTTGCGGTACTATTAATTTGTTTGGCACAAGGTGCGGTGGCGTCGTCACACCCCAACTGTCCATTGTACTTTTTTTTTTGCGAATAACTGTCCATCGTACTACTTTCATGTTTGAGTTTGACCCATACTCCACAGCCTCGATCCTTCCCCAGATTAGATTGAGCGTCTATCTCGATGCGCTCTTCAGACACATTGGCACTGTTTGGGCCTCAACGAGCACAAGACACGCCAGAAAGAAGTCCATACCAGCGCCCAAGGCCATCTCTTTTCCTTATCGAGGCTCGGCAAACATTGTTATACTACTACCGTATCAACTAGCGCATCATAACAACAACCATCGTTAATGAAAAAAAAGTATGGTTCAAAAGGATCCAACAAACAGTCTAAATATTTGGCTTTATCTTTTTTACCGCAGTACTCAAAGTAATCGTAAAAGTGTGGCACAATTGATTCATAAATAACACACAAGTATATCTAGTACACTAATACCAGTTCAAATGTAAATAGGACTACATCTGCAATAACATGATGTTCAAAGGATTTTTTTGAATTTATCAATTACAAATTCAACAATGCTATTTAAAACTGACATAAGTCTTCCCACACATATTGCCCTTTAAATTTCATTCAACAATATATGTGTGCGAATGACCTGCATGTAGTATATTTCTGCAGCGTGTGCAGTCTATACAATGTGTAGAATAACATTGAGTGAATGAATAAATTAAACAACACGAAGATCAACGGAGCAAAACGTACGATCGCCATGGTACGCGATGGCCACAATGTGCTCCACTCGTGCAATCGCACCGCAAAACTTCATGACAGAGTTGCGGATGGTGTACCATCGATGCGATATCGACTTCACATTTGTGTTCCTGGATGATGTGTATGTTGTAGGGCGTGAAGTTCTTTTATACATGAAAGGAGCCATGCACACGTTGCCAAAAGATCAAGCCCCTTGAATTCCTGCCTACAAAGTCCGTAGATAAGGCTAACCAGGCATCACACAACAACTCATCCTCCTTCACTGAGCACTCACCATCGTGCTTACTCTTGAAAACAACAAAAAGTTCAACAAAAAAGCTTAATGGCATTTGACCAAACACCTAGGACGTGGTGTCCACGATGGACATCGTCGGCTAGGGGCGGATGGTACCTAGTTGCGGAGGGATCCAGGGTGGACGGTAACGTAGTCCAAGGAGGCCAGACGTGTTGGTGGGGGTTGTAGAGGTCCTATGATGCCTGGGCGACAGCCGGGAAGGTACAGCGACAACATTGGACGAGGAAGGTATAGATACAAAGCAAGGGGTAGTAGGGGCGGAGTTAAAAAAAGTGGACTGGCAGGGCGGTTTGAGTGGGCCGGGAGTGTCAGAGTCCTCCGTGCGGCGGCCTGGACTCTAGCAAAGCCCCTAGTTTTCCTTCGGTTTGCGGGAAAACGGACGTCTGGACCGCACCATGGACCGACGCGATACCGTGTTTGATGACAAAACACGTCCGGACAACACGGTCCAGACGAAAGGGCCGGAGTTGGAGATGCCATAAGTAAACAAGAAATCTATACAAATATCTCAGTAATTACTAAACAAAGGAGGTTGGAACAAATAAGATATGCACGCGTGAATACAAACCCCGTTTCCCCCGGAGGACCTCACAAGTAGTTGTGAATCTGATCAACACTGGTTTCGGCAGAATTTTGTGTCGTCTATATTGGCGACACCACCGGTGTCCGCACCTGGGTTTGTATCGGTTAGGTCAACATGATAAACGCACAACGTTAAACGATGCCAAAAGTATCAACGGGATTCACGCGTCGCGAGATGGCGCCTTTTGTACCTATCCCGTGCGTAAGAGGCATTACCAGAGAATCTATGAAACACCACTTTCGATATGCAGCGGGCAACTCATAGACCGCTTCTAAATTAGAGACGATAACACGTTGCCTCTTGGTCCCAAAAATCAGAAACGGACTAGCCGCCATGCATATGTTTGTTTCGAATTCGAAAGAAGACCCCCTAAGACCATCACTACTCATGGCAGAACGAGAGTCATACGAGCGTCCTAGGCAAATACGAAATGTGTACAAGCGATTTCTTCCTCGGAGGACCACATCGATCCCCGTGGGTGGAATGATAAGGAAAGAAATACTGGTTTTCGTAACACGGCATGATTTGTACACCTCGCATCAACAACATTGTCGGTATCTGCCTTCGGGTTCCTACCGGTGACGTGACCAACGCCACCAATATCCGATTATTTAGAGCGGCGTCGAAACCAAGGCCAGGTCATGCCAACATGATCAACACCCTAAAAAACGACACGAAAGTACCAACACAGTTCCGCATCACGACGAGGGTGCCTCCGACAGCAATCCCACAGATAAGAGGCGTTACCCAAGCATTTATCATGCGCCATAATTCCTACCGGCAACAGTCACGTCAAGACCAACTTATAAATAAAAAATGAAAACGGCGATACGTTACCAATTTATCCGAAATATCTGGATGGACGAACTAGAACCCTAACCGGGGGCGCCGGATCCTCGGCGCTAGACCCCTAACCAGGGGCACCGGATCCTCGGGGCCAAAGTTAGGCAGTTGAAAATGCGCTCCGGTAACGGTTTCGTGTTTTCCAAGCATCTTTTCCCCTTCATCAAACTATGTTTCTTAGATTAGTCATAGAAAATGATATCGAAAATATTTCGAGACGGCAAATATCCGGATCTATGATGAAGGGGAGAGGCTCAAACCTAACACGAGGCATCACTCCTCACATCGCCATTGTTAACTAGAAACACACCGATGATTAAACTAATTAACCCATGTAATGTAATTTTGACGGTGATTATCGGTCTATTATTACCAGTTTACCACGCAGTAAAAAAAAGGGCAACTGCCCACGGGCCGCAGTGAAAACCAGCGGGTGTGTGGGTGTGGTTGTGCGTGTGCTCAAATAGGCAGAGGCAACCCCCCACTCACAAAGCAAACCCTCGCTCTCAAATCTCCTCGCTCCGCCTCCGCCTCCGGCCGCGCCGCCGCGCCGGGAGACCCGCCCCGCCACGGCCCGCCGACGAAGAACGCAAGCAGACGACGCCGCAGATGCAGATCTCGCCGCTCTGACCGAGAAACGCGCCGACGGACTGACCGAAAACTCGCCGAACGCATTTCGCCACGAATCCGCCGCCCCCCGTCGGAGGAAAGGAGGAGGCTTTCCCGTCCCTCCTAGGACCCGATGCACCCGAGGTCGCGCATTCGCGGACGCGAGCCGCCGGCCCCGCCGCCGCCGTCATCGGGAGGACGATACCGCCGACGGTCCCCGCCCCTGCCGCCGCCCTCCCCGCGGCCGCAGCACCACCAGCGCCGGGCCCCGCCGCGGCGCAGCAGCCCCGAACGGCCGCCCCCGCGCCGCCTGCTGGCGTTGGACGAGAAGCCCCTCCCGCCGCCGGCGGCCGCGCTGGTCGTCGCCGCCGAACGGCGCTGGCGCAACGACGTGCTCCTCGAGGCCGGCCGCCTGGCCGCCCACTACCTGGTCGCGCAGGGCGTCCTCCCCGACCACGTTCTCCACGCCCGGGAAGACCCCAGCCCCAAGCACCACCACGTTCTCCACGCCAGGGACGACCCCAAGCAGCACCCCATCCCCAGCCCCCGCCCCGAGATCTCCGCCCCCGCCGGCTACACCAGGAAGAGGGATGACGACGGAGACGACCCCAGATGGCGGAGGAACGGAGGAGGAGGCGGCGGCGCCGACTGGGGCCGCGACAAGAGGGACGAGGACGACGGCGCCAGGCTAGCCCGGGCCAAGTCGGGCTGGGACCGGAGGACCCAGAGCTTTGACGGAAGACGCAGGTACAACGAGGGCGATGGCGGACGCGGTGCTGGCGGTGATGCCGACCGGGGCGTTCGCCGGAGCCACCCGTACGACGAGAAGAGGAGACCCGCCATGTCACGCTCCTACTCGCAGAACGACCGCCGGGCCTCCAGCGACGACCGCCGGCCGGCCCCCATCGATGACCGCCGGCCCTCTGTTGACCGCAGACTGGACCGCAAGCGGAGGAGCAGAAGCAGGAGTAGAAGCCGGAGCCGGAGCCGGAGCAGAACCAGGCCCAGGAGCTCTTACAGCGGTGGCCGGAGGGATCCAGACTGGCGACCACGCGGTGGTGATTTCGATCAGCCACGCAGTGGCGATCTGGATCAGAGCAAGGTGCCAGCAGAGCCTGCAACTGTTGCCAGCCGCGACGGTGATGTGGACGGCGATGATGTCGATAAACTGCCAATGGATCCAAAGATTCCTCGCTCGGAGGTGGTGATGGTGGAGGCGACTGACGGTGCCGGCCGTGAAGATGAAGCTTCGGTGGAACCAGAGCATGATGGTGCCAGACATGAAGATGAAGAGGCAGAGTATGAGTATGAGGAGGTTGTGGAATCAGATGATCATGGTGAAGATGATGATGGTGTCACCTATGAATATGAAGAGATGGAAACAGAGGACAATGGTCAGGACGATGAGGCTGCTGCTGTTGCTGGCTTGAATGATGCTGATGCTGATGCTGCTGAAATAAATGCCAGCCACCAACTGTCCATGGTGGATGTTCATCCATCACAGCCTGATGAGGAACCGGGGCACACGCAGCCCCAGCTCAGCGACGTCGAGGAGGACACGGAGGCGGGCGTTGCGCGTGTGGATGCATGCCTGATTGAACCAGTGGCTGACAACAGTGGTTGTTCTGAAGTTAGAGGTGAAACGGAGGCTCCGCAAAGTCAACCTGAAACTGGACTTCAAGTTAGAGGTGAAATGGAGGCTCTGCAGAGTGAACTTGGAACTGAACTTCAAGTTAGAAATGAAATGGAGGTTCTGCAGAGTGAACCTGAAACTAAAATTCAAGTTGCAGCTGAAATAGTGGCTCCGCAGAGTGAACTTGAAACTGAACTTCAAGGTACCGATGAAGTGGAGGCTCCGCAAAGTGAACGTGAAACTGAGCTTCAAGTTGCAGGTGAAATGGAGGTTCCTCAAAGTGAACCTGAAACTGAACTTCAAGTTGCAAGTGAAATGGAGGCTCCACAAAGTGAACCTGAAGCTGAACTTCAAGTTGCAAGTGAAATGGAGGCTCCACAAAGTGAATCTGAAGCTGAACTTCAAGTTGCCGATGAAATGGAGGCTCCACAAAGTGAACCTGAGGCTGAACTTCAAGTTGCCTATGAAATGGAGGCTCCACAAAGTGAACCTGAGGCTGAACTTCAAGTAGCAGGTGAAATGGAGGCTCTGCATAGTGAACTTGGAAGTGCACTTCAAGTGGTAGGTGAAATGGAGGCTCCGCAAAGTGAACTTGGAACTGAATTTCAAGTGGCAGGTGAAATGGAGGCTCTGCAAAGTGAACCTGAAACTGAACTTGTTGAGGAAACTCCACAAAGGGAAATTGAGCTTGGAACTGAACTTCAAGTGACAGGTGAAATGGAGGCTCTGCAAAGTGAACCTGAAACTGAACTTGTCGAGGAAACTCCACAAATGGAAATTGAGCTTGGAACTGAACTTCAAGTGGCAGGTGAAATAGAGGCTCCGCAAAGTGAACCTGAAACTGAACTTGTCGAGGAAACTCCACAAATGGAAATTGAGCTTGGAACTGAACTTCAAGTGGCAGGTGAAATGGAGGCTCCGCAAACTGAACATGAATCTGAACTTGTCGAGGAAACTCCACAAATTGAAATTGAAGCTGCTGATGGTGATCCTACTAGAGATGAAGAAGAGCTGCCGGCTTGGTATCAAATTTTTGACCTCAATGTCGACGGAACTCGTGAGAGCTGTGAAGTGACTGAGATTCCCGGTGATCCTCCTGAAGAACATGCTTCTGATTCTCTGCCTGATTTAGTTGGTCAGATGAGTCAGCAAGCATACTCTGATCCTCCAGATACTCAAGTTCAAGATAAACGTGCAGATGAAAACCAACAGTTCGAGGATGATCAGGTGCTTCTAAATCAGGGTATTGTCATGCATGATTTGGATAGGAACTACCAGAACAGCGAGCAGATGCTTATAAATCAGATAGCCGATGAGCATGGACAGGGTGATCAACAGCAGGAGGGCGAGCAAATGCTTTTAAACAATGAGGAAACAATGCTAAAGCAAGATGGGGAGGAGCAGGTGGAGAATGAGCAATTCCTACCTGATCGTGCTGCAGACGTTAATCACCAGATAAAGGAGGAACAAATGCTTCTAGATCATGTTACAGTTGTGCATGACTTGGATCATTGTGATCTGAACGGTGAACAGATGCTACTAACAGATGATTCAGTTAATAAATCTGCAGTTGATGGGGGCCAGTTGAAGGATGGGCAAATGGACCGGGCTGCAAAGAGACAAGCTACACTTCGCAGCCTGGACAATGGCCAAATGATGATTCCTATAATTAATTTGGATGACGACGACGATGATGATGATTATGCAGAGCAGCCTGGTACCAGAGAGTTCTTAGAACCCAAGTAAGCTTTCTTTCATCATTCTTTTTGTCGCAAATCTCAGGGGGGGAGAGGGCAATCTTTTACATTTGAACATGTCCACTATACAGAAGTGATGCCTTACACGTGGATAATTTTCTGCCAGAACGTATGTGTTCTCAAGACGAGCAAGCCGCAAGCTTTCCTGACCATCAGACTAACATCCCAGCATCTTCTTCATCAGTTCCACCACATTCCGGGAATAGGTGGACTGGGATGGGAGCTGTCAATGCACAGGTGAGATGGCTGTTTTGAAAGAATATATCTGTGCCCTCATTTTCGTTCATTATTCTTCGTGCAGCCAGTAAACTAGCTAGAGAGGGTAACTGTTACTGTACAACTTTCTTTAATACTAGGGGTTGCGCTTCTCACCAATGATTTGCCCATATAGTCACATGCTCAAGGGGTAATTACCAAATCAGTCTGTTCATGCTCTTATTGGCATTTCTCAGTACCGCACTTCGTCATTGTTCTTCTCTAACTATGATCCCCAGCATTGCATTTCTGTCCTGTATTCATACCTTTTTGTCGTTATCTCTTTAAGTAAGATATTTAAACGGTTTCTCATTTCACCAGGGAATTCCCAGTGATGATGGCGTCCTATATGGTGGTGCGTTTGACAAGATACCATTAGGTAAGCTCTCCCACTTCACTTCTGGAAATGCACAAATTTCCTTTCCCAGCTTTTATGTTTGTTCTTGCTGAAACTGGAGCGTTGCCAGCCTGGTTTGTCTCAAATTTTTACCATATATATATGTGAATGAAGCTTGTGTAGATTAGTTAACTTGGGTGCACATTCCTGGCTGCTCGATTAATATGTATGCTGATATTCCGTTGAACTTTTGGACCAAGCCACATATGCATGATAGCTGCCTGTACTGCCTGTACTGCTGGAGGCATTATTTAATTTTCTTTTCTGAAATGGTTCCAAGAGTCATTTGCATGCCCACATGGATTACAGCAACATCATGTCATTTAGTGATATAAGCGCAGGTCATTTCTTTAGGTGGACCGACTATTTTCCATTATTTTCTGTTTATATGAAAACCATGTTTTATTTGCATAGGAATATGAATACCATGTTATTCTTTTACAGAGTACGTTTTCAGTTCCGTACAAAGATATTTGCTCTTTTTCTGCTTAGTCTGTATGTGTTATAATATGGCTGCGCCATATCCCCCATTCGATGATCTATATATTTTTCCATACCTGGTGACTAGTTTGCCAATTTGTCTTGGCTTTCGTCCTGGGTTCCTGTACGTGTGCCTGTGCTAACTTACTGAAACAACTCTACAGTTATGTTTGTTCATGTATCCTGCATGCTATGTTTAACTGAACCTACCCTGGGATGCGGTATCTAGTTTCTACAAATCTTGTTTCTGCCAGGGTGCTGCAACTATGTTATCTCCTATTTTCAGGCCGTGTTTACCGCTTACTGAAACAACTTTTCTTGGTAGTCTTTTCCATGCTCGGTGACTAGTTTGTCAACCATGAATCTTCCTGTGTGCCTGTGCCAAAACATATGCTTGTTCATTTCTTGTCCATGCTTTATTCAACAGAACTGAACCTTGGGCTGCGGGGAGTGAATTCTACAGATCTGCTTCGCTGCTAGTTATTTTCAGGCCATGTCTTCCGCCTTAATAATGTTTTCTTTTCTTTCCCTTTTTTGGCCAGAAGTGATCAACGTGTGGGACCTGCCGTCATCCGAGCTGGGGAAGTCCTGATGAGCTAGCCAGCCATGGTGTGTTGTAACTTGTGCTCCAGCTTACTGTCTGTCTGTCTGTCTGTTGTTAGTTATCCTGGACCGTCGAAGGCCGGGCGCTGGAGCCGGTCGACCGGTCGCTGTTGGTCTGTACTATGTGGTCTTATGCTAGGTAGGCTAGTCTGGTTGTTAGATCCCTAGTTGAGTTGAAAGAATTCACATTTCCTTGCTGGTCCAGGAAGAAGTGGCTGGTGGTGCCTCCTCTGGTACAGGGTAAGCAAACACTGCCCTGTAGCTTGTTGACAGCCAGCCGCTCCTCCTACAGTTTTGACTGCAAAATGATACCGAGTCCTGTTGGTCTAACCAACCGTTATGTTCCGTGTTGCTCTCCTCCTGATTCACCTTGCGAAGTGCTGCAAAAAGGGCACCGGAGGCTCGTCTGCCAGCAGCTCTGCTCCTACAGTTTTGGCTGCAAAATGTAGGGAGTCTTGTTCATCTAACCATTCCATTGTGTGTTATGACCCTCCTGATGCACCTTGTGAAAGAAGGCTCTGCGAATAGGGCCATCTGTGTGAGAGGTTCATGAGCTCCTCCTGATTCAGCTTGTGAAGTGCCAAAACAGAAGCGTGCTGGAGACCCGGCCTGCTTGCGGCCGACGAGTCGTCGAGCCGAGATAGATGGCCAAACAGAAGAGAAGAAATGTGGCAATGAATGAATGAATATGAATGAGTGGTAATTTGGTTGGTGTGTTCCAGCACCAGCCTAACAAGACAACATTTGTCGGGCTTTTTCCTTGCTTGGTGTATCCCTGATTTGAGAGGAACAGCACTCTGCTGCTGCAATGCCATTTTGATGGAAGATGTTTTTTTTTTCTGAAGTGATGCAAGGCAAGATGTTGGTGGTGGCAGGGTAAGAAGGTCTGCTGTATGTATAGGTATAGCAACCAACTAACTACCTGAATTATTACTGAATCGTGTTGGACCAAAACCAAACCAAATCATAGTCCCTCCGTTCCAAATTACTTGTCGCAGGTATGGATGTATGTAGATGTATTTTAGTTTTAGATGCATCCATTTCCGCGAAGAGTAATTTGGAACGGAGGGAGTAGGGACGACTCTCTGTCTCTGGTCTGAGCGTCGGCCTGCCTGTGCCTGGCTGTGTGTATGGTATGGATGAAACTGCCAACACATCTACAGGGAGGGAGCTGTAGCTGGTGTTTTTTGGCTCTTGGGAATTCACAGGGCAGGGATTCAATCTGGTGTTAATGAGACTACGGTGTTAGCGATGTGCCGAGACGCGTATTCTGCTCTATTAGTATGCGTGTACGCATATCCTTTTTTAGGGGTACATATGTATGTAAGTACTCCCTCCGTCCCATAATGTAAGATGTTTTTCGATCTAGTAGAGTTAAAAAACGTCTTACAGTATAGGATGAAGCGAGTATGTACTATGTATGTATGCATGCATATCTATCCCGCAACAATGACATGTCAACCACTGAGGCACTGGCTAGGCTATACAGCACAGAGCACCAGAAGAGAGGGTGCGCTCATGTCCATTGATTGGCCCATGGTATAATTCACAAGGCAAAAAAGAAAAGAAATGGAAGCACACCCGACAAGGCATGAGCCAGATGAGGCTCCTGCCGTGGCGGTGGCATGTGCGGTATGCGCATTCAGCAACATAAAAAACAATGGTAAATCAATGATGAAGCCCACTCACCACCACCACCGTGTGTGATGGTACCGGCGCATGACATATGCGCTTGGCTATATATTTTTTTCATTTGCAACTGTTTTTTGCCACTTGGCTATTCATTTTTTTCATTTGCAAATGTTTTTTGCCATCCTGTCGCTCAAGGAAGACCGGCGGCGCGGGCTCGGGTGTGGAGACAGCGGAGCTTGACGGACGGCCACGGCGTTGAGCTCAAGGAAGACGGCGACGCGGGGCTCGGCCGCTGGTCGCAACCTCGAGCTCGAGGAAGACGGCGATGGCGGTCGTTGCTCATCTTTCTTCAAACCGGGATCCCCCACCTCTCCGTTACTTGCATAACAGAAATACAAGTCTTTCACAGGAGGAGACCGAAAAACATGCCTTTATTTAGCTAGGTAGTGGTTTGCAGCTGTGGTTTCAGAAACTGCAACTATGTTATCTCCTATTTTCGGGCCATGTTTACCGATAACTGAAACATCCTTTTCTTGTATGTTTTTTCCATGCTCGGTGACTAGTTTGTGAATTAGTATGAGTCTTGGCTTTCTTCCTTCATGTGTACTTGTGCCAACACATATGCCTGTTCATTTCTTCCCCGCCCTTTATCGAACTGAACCCACCTTGTGCATAACTACGGGGAGTGAACCCTACAGTCTCACAATGCTGCTGCTAGTTATTTTCAGGCCATGTTAATTTGCCTATCACTTACTCAAACAACTGTTTTTTTTTGTGTTTCTTTCTTGTGGCCTGAAATGATCAACGCATGGGACCTGCCGTCATCCAAGCTTGGGAAATCCTTGTGAGCCAGCCATACTTTCACTCCAGCTTACTATCTGACTGTCTGTTGTTACTTAGCGTTGACCGTGTGGGAGGCCGGTCGATGTTGATTTGTATCATGCCTTATGGTATAGGGAGCTATGTATGTTGTTAGATTTATTCTTAGAAAGAGTCGCATTTGGTTGCTGGCCAGGAGAAGTGGCTGCTGCATGCCTCGGTGCAACAGGGTAAGCAAGCACTACCTACCCTGTAGATTCTAGACAGTCAGCTGCTCCTCCTAGAGTTTTGACTGACTGCAAAAGAAAAGGATACCAAGTGTTGTTGGTCTAACCAACCGTTATGTTCCAAGTGTTGTTGCGCTCCTCCTCATCAACCTTGTGTTGGTGCTGCAGATAGGGTCGTTTGTGTGAGAGGCTCATCATCTCCTCCTGATTTACCTTGTGAGTGAAGGTGCTGGTCATTTGTGTGAGAGGCTCATCATCTCCTCCTGATTTACCTTGTGAGTGAAGGTGCCGATGAGCCGTCGTCGAGCAGCGGAGGAAGATAACTGCAGATGGCAGAGGAACAAGAAAGGTGGCAATGAATCAATGAATGATAATTGCTTGGTGTATTGCTAACGAGATGAGATTGGATAGCACGCATCACATGGCCGGCCCATCACCGTCCTCCTTGTCCAACAAACATTTGTCGGGCTTTTTCCTTGCTCCCTGTCTGCCTCCCGACCGGTTCGGTGCTGGGTCAGTGCTGCTAAGCTAACTGGAGATGTGTATGGCGGAACAGCATGCCATACTCTGCTCTGCTGCTGCAATAACATGTGGTGGAAGCTCTGCACTGCAGTATAACTAGCTGACCATCTGTATTAGTGTTAGTGAACAGAAGTGTGATCCTGTCTATAAGCGCGGGCATACTACATTATGGAACAAAGGGAGTGCTGTATATGGGTCTGTTGCCTGCCTGGCCATGTACTTGTATCATCATACTGCCAATAATATACAAGGCGACGCAGGGGTGGAGACTGGGAGTTCAGCGGCTGGAGGGCTGAGACCAGCGAAGAAGACATACCTTCCTCTCTTTTGTAATCTTGAACTTGTGGGAGAATAACTCTCTGGCAAAATGATGTATGCGATGCATCTCTTTTGTATTCCCAATTCCCATGCGGCGGGGTAGCCCTTAGCTTTAGTGCAGTTTCAATGCGACTGTGATGAAACCTGATGAACCTCGTTTGTGTGTGCTCGCTTTTGGTTTCATTAATGAAATCAGAGGGAAACCTCTTTCATTCAAAATAAATAAATAAATGCTTGCTTTCACTGGGAAGGGAATCTCTCTGCTGCTAATCAATCAACGAGAGTCTCTAATTTGCGACCTCATCATTGTGCATATATCTGTTGTTGGTCTGTTGTGGAGCGGCGATTCTAACGGCTCTTGTTATGTACTGTATGTTTGATTGACCCTACTGTTTGTTGTGCATGGACTGACACGGTGAGAAGTACTACTTATTTCCTGGAGCAATGGCTGCTGGCTGATGGTTTGGTCTTATGCCGGTGTCCGGATGCAGTCCCTGCATCATCCAGCCTTTTCTGCATGGGCTCAGATTGGCTGACTTACGTCAGGTGACTTATGGTCACTAGCATGTGGGCCGTCAGGTTTGCGGCTCCACATGTCAACTAATATAAGAGCATTTAGATTACTATTTTAGTTATCTAAACACTTTTATATTAGTTTACAGAGGGAGTACATTTAGGGGCTGTTTGGTTTGTGACTAACTTAGCCAAAGATTGCCACAACTAAGGTTAGGCAAGTTTGACCAACTTAGGTGAGTGTTTGGTTCATGCCACACCTTAGACAAGCCATACTTGGACCCCACATGGCATACACACAAAAAATGTGGCAAGATTCCCTTAGACTTGCCAACTTGTGGCTCTCATTTTGATGAACTAACCTTAGGCAAGCTTGGTAAAAATGTGTGGCAAGGTGTGGCAATACTAGTTCTAGAACCAAACAGCCCCTTAAAATCACGGTCACACGAGGGCTGCTGCTGGAATCAGAGCTGCATGATTCAATATGCATGATCTGCATGTATAGATCGATTGCAACGCATCCCACTCTTGCACACGCCTGACCGCCCAAGATTAACAAGAAATCCTTGCCGGGTGCCGCTGAGTTCCTTCTCCACTTGTTTCGAGCAGGGAGGGGTTGCGCAAGGCCAGACGCCTGGATCGTTGGTGACAGCTTGTACTTATTGTTCTCGGCAGATATAAACACACCAATATTCTAATCTAGTATTGTCCGTTGGATCACAAATGTAAACGGTCCGAGAAATGAAGACCACGGCGTCGAGAAGGCAATGGAGGTAATTTTTTTTGGGTCATCTACAAATGTTTTGCAAACGTGTCCGAGAAAGTGACGCAGGGCTCGAGAGTGTCCAGCTCAAAGAAGACGGGGCTCGGGCCTCGGGAGGGGAGACAACGGAGCTTCACCGGCAGCCGAGACCTCGAGCTCAACTGCTCAACGAAGACCACGGCGTCGAGAAGGCAATGGAGGTGGAGCTCCACCGGCGGCAGCGACAGCGAGGTCAAGGAAGAGGAGGATGGAATAAGTCACATTTGCTTGCTGATCCAGGTAGAAGTGGCTTTACACTCTACAGGGCAAGCAAACTCTACTCTGTAGCTTACAGTCAGCTCCTGCTCCTACAATTTTTACTGAACACAAGTCTGAATTAGTGTTACTGACAGTCAGCAAACACCCTGTAGTTTGACAGATGCTAACGAGCTCCGCCTGATTCAGCTTGTCAAGGTGATGTTACTGAACAGAAGTGTGATGTGCTGTCGAGGCTGTTTGGTTTCCAGCCACACTTTGCCACATTTTGTCACACCTAAACTTAGGCAAGTTTGATCAAGTTAGATAAGTGTTTGGTTCTAACCACACCTAAGGCAATGATTTATTTATGAGCAGTGAACCTCACATGTAATAGACACAAAAAGTATGATAAGAATCTCTTACAAAAGCCAAAGTGTTGCTAACAATTTGAGCAACTCAACTAAGGCAAGTGTGACAAATATGATAAAAATTATGTGGCAATATATGGCAAAGATAGTCACAATCCAAACAGTCATATATACTTCCTCCGTTCCAACTTACTCGTAAAACCACGACGAGTAATTTGAAACGAAGGGAGTATATTAATTTAAAGAGTAAAATGCATCATAAGTCCTAAAACTATCGGAGGTGTGTCAGTTTAGTCCTATAACTTTGAAACTACACTTTTGGGTCCTAAAACTATCAGAGGTGTGTCAGTTTAGTCCTATAACTTCGAAACTGCACTTTTGGGTCATAAAACTATCAAAGGTGTGTCAGTTTAGTCCTATAACTTTGAAACAGTAGTTGTGGGTCCCAAAACTATGTAAGTTTCTTCCTCTTAGGTCCTAAGCTTGCATGGTTAGCATTGACCCACCAACGAGTCACTTGGAAATGCTTGGATTGTAGCCACGTTGACCTAACCCAATGGGCCCACCAGGTAAATATGCGCAAAAAAAAACTAGAGCGTTGTCTCGCCTCATTCTCACGCGCTCGTCTTCTCCCATGCACAGAATGCTCAGAGGCGACGGTACAGAGGCCATCAGTGGAATGATGGTTTGAGCTCCAGCGAGGAGAGTAGACCGGTCATCTCAGCCTCCCCCAACAGCAGCAGAACGACATGTCGCACAACGTCCAATTGCTACCCACCTATGGCTACTGATAGGGTTGTGTCACTCTCGACGACCTCTGCGCCAGCTTTGCAGTTTCCGCGCACTCCTTTGTGTCGCCCGACAGCTCACCACCTATGACCATGCTCGTGCCCAAACAACAGCCTGCACGGCCAACTCTACGGCAAGGGTGTCGGGGCAACGACGATATCATCAAACAAAGAGAGAGAGAGCGAGAGGTGGGATGGCGTACTCCATCCCAATTGGATCGGGATCTCCCCGGCGGCCTCGATACCACTTATTTGAGTACTAGATCTTGAGAGAGAAACTATTACAACTACCACATCTATAATAGCTCCGATACCACTTATATGCGGTTAGCCAATTTTTATCCTAAATTATGATAAACTTTGTCATAGCTTTAGTTCTGATTCTAACATATTTGATACATCGAGAGATCAGCCTCCCAATCTACTCATTTGTTTTGATGATTTATAAGAATATATGAACTTAAGCTCTTGATACTAATTTCCTTTAAATAAAATACACATTTTATATTTTATAGCTTCTCTTGACTTATTTGAACTCCTTTTTTTCCTCACTTCCAGCTTAATTAGTATGCACCATAGAGCTCATATGGTATGTCGCTGCTACTTATTGTATAAATATAATTTTCGTCAATTATTCATATATTTATGTCAATCGATAATAATCGGGGGATTTTATGATGCAATGGTCAGTTTGTGCTTCTATAGATTAGTATCTCTTAAACTAATTTTGGCTCTGTGGTGTAACTGTTTGGCCTTCTGGAACTTCTTTATGATGTTGGAATTGGTTCTGTGAAATTTATCTGAAATTATTAACAACACTAGGTCTAAAGAACGCAAAACTCAATTATGCAAAGAGGAGAGGGGATATATATGTTCACACCGGACAACTTCCTAATTTCAGTCCCTTAATCCCCAAGAAACATATTCCTACTTAACATTATTGTGTTTATATCTCAGTCCTTTTTTTCCCTCCGAAATACCATGTTTGTAATTTTTATTAGAAATGCTTGTAGTTGTAGAACATTGCACTTATTGCAATTCTAATGCATGACATTCATCCATTATTTGCATAGTATAAGGAATGTAGTTTTGGTTATACAATGGATCAAAGCTTCATATTGTTGGCCGTACAAATCTCATGTGACTTGCATAACATATTGCACAATTCAACTACCAATAATGTGGGAATTACCCAAATTAGATAATAACGGATTCTATCTTTTGACATACTTGCTAATGGGACAATCTTGTCTTATAAAGAATATCATAGTAAAATCACCTCTACAAAATTATGTTTACTATTTGTTCTGCATAGTTTTAAACCTACAAATAGCACGACTGTATATGTTTGTCTTAGGTTGATGGTATTTGGATATTCGCAAGCATATTATAGAGTAATACATATGTGGTCAATGTAAATTCTGTACAAACCTATAAAGATGATGCCTGCGAATATCAAACAATAAAGTTTCCAAAAGTTGTAATACTTAAAAATTGTATCAACAATTATTTTCAATTTTACTTCAAAAAATAATAAACAATTTTTTTCAAATTGAACTTCGTAAAATCCTAGCCCGCGCATCGAGCGGGCCACTTTGCTAGTTAGTATTAATGAAAAATCAGAGTTACAATAGGGTTTTTACCCTACTGTGTTTGCTAATAAAAACCATATATTTTAGGGGTAAAAAAGGTAAGTAACTCTTTAATAAAAGGTGAAGCCGGGGGAAACTCCTTTTTGGTCAAAATTGAAACGAACACTGAAGAGAGCTGTAATTTCAGACGCCATAGAAACTTTTCACATTATTATTTTCCAATCTCCAATCTAGAACTACTACTGCAATAACCCGGGATCCCAGACTGGAACCACATGGCAATCGCAGGATGACACACACGTACGCACGGACACTTATCTCCAGAGTTGCACTAAAAAAGAATCTGCAGAGTTCAGACCGGCCACCGCGACTCCACGCGCTTGCTTGCTCACTCCCAGATGCCGACCTCCATGAATCCGTCCTCGGTGGCGCAGCCCCGGAACATGCCGGTGCAGTTGAAACCGTAGGCTACCTCGCCGGTGCCGGAGACTGCGATGAGGCCCGCAAAGCCCTCGCCGAGCCGCTCCTTGACGCAGAAGTCCACGGCCTCCTGGAGAGGCAGGCCCTTGTACTCCATGACGGCCGCCACGTCCCGCGCCAGCGTGGAGCGGATGATGGCCTCGCCCTCGCCCGTGCACGACACGGCGCAGTGCCCGCACGCGTAGGTGCCAGCGCCGATGAGCGGCGAGTCGCCGATGCGGCCCGTCATCTTGTTCATGAGCCCACCCGTGGACGTGGCCGCCGCCGTGTGGCCGCTCGAGTCCACCACCGCGCACCCCACCGTCTCTGGCGCGTAGATGCTGATGGGCAGCCCGTTCATCACCATGCCGCCGTTATTGTGGTTCTCCGACGCTGCGGCCTCGGCGAGCGGGATGCGGTAGTCGAAGAGGATGCTGTTGGACTCCTTGGCGAGCTTGAGCATGCCCACGTTCTCCTCCGTGATGAAGTAGCTATTCTCGACGGTCTCCATGCCCTGCAAGCACATCAAGTTTGAAGCCAAGTCAGATCAACACATACACATTCCAGTAGTAAAATTGTCCTTGATCTCAGTTAACTCTTGATGCAAATAAAGATCAACACATTCCACGGGAAACATAATCAAGTTTATAGTTTCCTTATTGAGTGGGGGTGCATTCATTCTAGGTAGGAAACATAACCAACGGAGCTTCTCTAATCTCAATTCATTACCTGCTCGCGGGCGAAATCCTCGGCGCCGTCGAAGGCGAGGTAGGAGTGGGGGGACTTGTCCATGACGCGGCGGGCGAGGGAGACGGGGTTGCGGACGGTGGAGACGCCCGACACGGCGCCGCAGCGGCGGCCGCGGCCGTCCATGATACTGGCCTCCATCTCGACGGTTCCGGCGCGGGTGAGCGCAGAGCCGCGGCCGGAGTTGAAGCAGGGGTCCGTCTCGAGCTCGCGCACCACGGCCTCCACGACGTCCAGCGCGGCGGCGCCGGACCGGAGCATGTCCACGCCCACCTGCAGGCACCGCGCCAGCACCCGCTCCGCCTCCTCCTGCCTGTGGACCGGCAGGTTCGGGTCCACGCCCGCGCCGCCGTGGATGGCAATGGCCCAGCGCGCCATGCGTGTGCTGTCGGTGGTGGTGTGTTGTGCACTACGTTCTCTTCTTTCTTGTTGCTCTGTTGGTTCGTGTGTGTTGGAGAAGAAGGCATGGATATATGGCGTGGTATTTATAGGGAATCAGCCACGAGAGACGATGGCGATGGAGCTCTCGATCGTTCATATGGCATCAAATTACCACGTAATCTCGTGGGGGTGCGTGAGATTCTACTGCCGAAACCGCTGTCACTTCCCTTTCTAACAATTTTTATTACTACTAGGATATATAGATGAACTTTCCCATTGACGATCCCGTAAACTGGATCCATATATAAAATCGTGATGGAGATCAGACCAGATCACCCGGCCGTGAAGGAATGGCCGAATTTGGTGAGATCGATCGCGAGGCCTCAAATTAATACGGAGTAGATCAGATGCACTTTTGGCCTTGGTTTAGGAAAAAGAAAATCAATCTCGGTTGCCATTCCATTCCATTCAAAAGATGTTCCAGCTGTTGCCATTTCTCAATTATCTGGTCTTTATTTTAGCGAAGGGATTATCTGGTCTACCCACACCTGTTTTTAGGGTTACCCACGCCATATTGTCTTGACGAGCCAAGGAAGATTAGGGATTCCATGTGTACTATTATTATTTTTATGTTTCCCTCAATTTTCTTCTTACTATTTTTATGTGCTGAAATATCGTTGCCATTATCAGCTACGGTGCATCACGTACTACTCGGCCCGGAGCACCGAGTTCTTACAAAAACGGAGTACCGATCTGTTGAGAATATTAGCAATTTTTTGATTGAATTAATCTAGAGAATCATCATGAGCATGGCATTGACAAAATTAATCCAGAGAATAATCTGCGAAACATCCTCACGTGGCATAATCTCCGTTACTTCCTATTCGCCATGTAGTTGTTTCAGCTCTAAAAAAGCCTACTTGTTAAGCATTAGCATTTGTAACTGAAGATCCTTGATTTCAGCGAGTTTTCTCTCCCTTTGCATCCTACATTATATACAATAAATAAGACACCTACATATATAGATAAAAAAGATTCAAAGATTGCGGGAAACAATATACCGAGACTCAAAAAACCCTGATGTTCTTTATATCAACCTCTTGCACATCCCTGTGATAGCAATCTTTATATCAAGCTCACTTGCTCCATCGTCATAGCAACCTTTATATCAAGCTCTTGCACATCCCTGTCAAACTTGCTTCAAGTTGGGAATATTTATGTGCTTCTTCATTCTGAATATCAGCATTGGTTTTATCATCGATTCTTGCAACCCGACCAAGCATTCTAGTGCCTTTCGTCACGTCATTGTCTGAAAGTGATTTTCAAAGCCCATTGCATTTCTTAAAACAACTCCACCCTTTTGGGTACTCAACAATGGCACACCTGGTATGGCTGTCGTGTTTGTCCCACAAAGGAATAATCTATATATCTTGACTGCGCAAAATAGCAAGAATTGATCTTTGAAATTGTTCCTTGTTCTCCCAAGTGGCCCTGTTCTTCTACTCGATAGACAGGTTAATACGAGCACCCATCCATGCATGGCCAGACGAACATGAGGAGGTTGACCATGCATGCATGCTCCATATATCTAGATGTATTTTACTTCTAGATACATTCATTTTTGCGACGAGTAATTTGGAACGGAGGAAGTAGTAGTGTCAAGTGTCAAAATATATACTAGATGTACGAATAACACAACACTTTGAGTATTCAAAATTGAATTAGCCAACATTACCGAGTATGACCTGAGGATAATTAAAAGTAAGTATCTCGCATGAAAATAGAGAGGAGGATCAAGGAGGGGAATTTTTGGTCTATGGGTGTATCTACACCCTATATGCAAAACAAAAAAAATAGTAATTTAACAAAAAGTCAAAAAATTCTAAAAATATTTTTGAAATAAACTTGATCTTCCATTGTACTTGTGAGAAAAATTCCAAAAAAGAAAATCTGCCTTTGACTTCTTTTTAAAAAAGATAAATTTTGGGCCAAAATAGTGTGAACAGTGACCTATAATAGCAAATAAATTTTGCTTTTTTGCTCTGAAGTCAACGTTGGTTTTTTGTTCATGAAAATTTATATACTAGTGCAAAAGTAAGTCAAGTTTATTCTAAAAATACTTCTAAACTATTTTAACTTTTTGTTTAATTATTAAAAAAATCCTCATATAGGGTATATCTACAACCAGAAACCAAAGCGTATTCCCAGGAGGATCAACAAAAAAGCAACACAAGGCAATACCCTTGGCCGAATTACGAGAATGTAGCGTGTTGGACTTGGATGTTTAGCTTGGGTACAAAAAGTAGGCGGCAGTGGCAGCAACGGTGAAATTGATTAGCACATCCCAAGGGTGAGTACTTGGTGATTAATAATTAATTAATTAATTAGTGGCTGTGAATAACGATGATGCATCAGTAAACATCGGAGTAGGTAGCGTTTTCCTTCATGCTTTCAAAGAAAGAAAGAAGAAAGAAAGAAATAAAACAACATCTAATTCTGCTTGCTCCACGCACGTCCTTGACTTGTCTTGATCATCAGAAAAGAGAAAACCAAAACATCCACTCCACTAGACGGCTAAGCGGGCAACGCCAACAGGCTGCTGGACAAGGCGGCGGCCATCTCCGGCTGCCTCACGTGCTGCTCTTGCCGGGACCTCCGAGAAAACCTGCTTGTTTACCAGGAGTAACAAGTTAGCACTTGTCACTTGCAAGGAGGTGTAGACAGTGAGGAGGCCCGTGGCGTTGAGTCCGGCCGCGACCAGCTTGGGCTCGGCGGCGACGCGGCAGAGGCAGCCCCCGAGCAGGGCCGTATCTGAGAATTTGAGGGCCCAGTGCAAAATCAAAGTTCAGGCCTGGTCACTAAGAAAAAATCGTTAGGGAGAGAAGTTTTTTTTTAATTTACCATATGCGCAACACAATTTTTCCAAGAGCTATGTGGTGCAAAAAATTGTGGAAAATTATGAATTAATATCTACCAATCTGTATTTTAGTTGCAACGACCAATCTTTCTGGAACTTTTTTCCACAAAATCTTCAAGATCATCTCCATTAGAGAATTTCAAGCACAATTCTGAAGTGCTACATTTTAAAAAATAATTCCCCTCCTTTTCATTTTCTTAAAATGAAAGCACCAAAAATGACTGTGGTCCTTTGGTAGTTGAAGTGATATTGTAACAATTTAGAAAAAAAATCACATCAACAAGTAGTCCCATCAATACTGCCATTGAGAAGACCAAAGGCAAAGAGTGAAAAAGGCATGCGTCTCTCAGAAGTAATCAAAGGAGAGAAAACCAAAATACTCTCCGTAGCTAGTGCTTTATGTTCCGGAGTGAATTGGCTAATTTCTTCATGTACAGATGGCTCTAGTAAAAACTAATTTGGGGCCCCATTTTCTTTGGGGGGGGGGCTGTGCAGTTGCACATCCTGCACATGTGCCCCATATGGGCCTGCCCCCGAGGTCGACGGTGGCCACCAGCGGTTCGCAGCACTGCACGGAGGGGATGCCCGTTGCACAGAGCCGGGCGGCCTTGGTGGCCAGCAGGGTCGGCTCACACGGCTGCGGCCCGAAGGTGTAGTGGCGGCGGCCGCCGCCGCCGCGGCCGGGAGCAGCAAGGCCAAGAGGAGGAGGCGGAAGGGCCCCTTCATGGCTGGCTGGGATCTCCCTCTCTCAGTTCTTCCAACAGCTAGGGTTTCTCTCTGCACGCGGCGGGACGGTGTGCAGGGGCGGAGCCAGGAAATTTGGCCATTGGGTTCACTCAATGAGTCGCCTTGGGGATTTGATATGCATTAACTAAGTACCAAGACTAAATTTACATACAAGATTGTGTATTCTGTTCGGTGATTGCTTTATATCTAAAGCGGGGTGAAAGCCTCTTTCGAGAGACTAAATTTAAATTATCTTACAACACTAGTATAGAACCCAAAAACAACATAACAAATAGAAATATAATATCACTTATCACCAGATATCCAATTGTGAGCCCAGGCTCAGATGATCCTGGAAACTCCCCCGTTTACTCACATGTGGATCAGCGTTGTGCAATGTATTCCAGTTTGTATTCAAGCTGTATCGTTTCCGTTCAGCGTGGGTATGCTGGCGCATTTATTTCGACCGCAGAAACCGCAAACGTTAACTTCTACGTGGAACAGTGACCATGAGATAAGCATAAAGATCAACCCACTTCAAATATGGAACATGGATTCTTACATATTATCAATAGACTTGTAGGAAAATAACTTTGCAGCTCCAGGCATAGCTTATCGTCTTCTTCAAAACGTTAAAAAATGTTGTCATGATAGTTTGACATTTTTAGAATAAGTACCATCAATCAAAAGAAACTTGTGAAGCCAATCACATTTTAGAGTTCCCCCTTTCATTTTTATATCATCTTCTAAAAGATCAAACCCCTCATTTGTCATTATTACTACTGGTTTAAGACATATCTTTCTCCACATAGACAATTAGACCATCGCTCATAATTTTCTTGCGCAATTTCTACTTGATAACATTCATAGCTGTAAAGCATCTCCCAATCGATGTTGTGGCAACTAGATTTAAAAGTTGATAGGCCAAAGAAAAAGTAACATGCTTATTTATCTGCACCATTAGTTTATCAAGATCAGCAACTGCAGTCAAATTGGCCAACCACCATATTCATCAAACGGCTCTGGATTAAATCTCTGTTGTGGATAATCAAAATTGTGAGTTGCTACACACAAGTTCTATGCTTAATTCCATCTTTGCTAATTAGGATTTACTGCGTATTCTGAAAGCATCTTCCAATCAGTCGGATCGTAAGGCCAAATTACATTTTCTCTGAATAGAAGGCTTTAGGAGATTACTTACAGGGACTTTGGATGCTTGCCTACCTCTGACAGATGACCTTGACGTGGTTGCATAATTAACCAGATTTGGGGATCGATTTCTCTTTGAAAATTAATTTCCTGTACCCAATAAAAATTCATGGAAAAAACAATTGGAAAACTAGGGCAAAAAGCCATTACAGTTCTAGGTTATTAGGATAAATAAAACATGCACAAGGGGAAAGAGATATGGCGATCTAGCCTTGCTATTTCTAATTGAGACTGCAAGTGCCGGATTGCCGCTGTCGATCTTCAATTTGCTCCTTGCCGCTGGGTCCGCCGACGGAGCAATAGGAACGGGGGAGATGAGACGAGAGAGCAGAGTTGGGAAGCGAACAGGAAGGGCGTGCGTATACATCTAAGGCTTTTTTAACGATACAAGTCACCAACAGGCCTGGGCAGTTGGTACTGAGGCAATTAGCGTGTGGGCTTTTGGGCCTTTAGATCACGGTGCAGTGTTATTGATGGGGTCAGCTTTGATTTTTCACTGGGTTCACGCCACTAAGGACCTATACATCTGTACCTAGCTGACAAGAATCGTTGGGTTCATCTGAACCCAACAACTATACGCTGGCTCCGCCACTGACGGTGTGGGATGAGGATGGTGGAATGGAAGCCTCTCTCTAGTGGTGGTGGTGGTGGGATGACGATGGGAGAAGCGGGTGGCAGCCTTAAAGCATCTCCAACAGCCGCCCAACGCGCCGTGCGTTAAAAAAGTGTTTGCAGCGCCCCGATCGCCTGTTTTTGTGCGGCGAGAAGCGCTTGCTCCAGGAATGCGTAAAAGTTTAGCGCGCGTGAGTAGCTTCAGCAGGCGCGCTAAAAAGCAGCGCGCGCGATCAGCCGACGCTTGCCATATGTTGCATTTTGGAGACGAGATGAGATATTTCAAACATCAAAATAAAGACATGGCATAATTTAAATCACTCAAACAAGCTCATGCCCACAAGTTCAAATTCATGCCCACAACATCATCCAGCCAAGTTGAAAATCCAAACCAAGTTCATGACACAAAATTTCACACCAACAAATGGCCCATCAACAATCAAGCCTCGTCCTTGTCTTCATCTTCCTCTTCCTCCGATTCATCATCATCCGAACACGATTCTTCCTCCTCCTCTTCATCTCCGAGCACCGGCGGAGGCGAAGCCAAAGCTCCTTGCGCTAGGGTTTGCAGCAGTGACGGCGGCGGAGGGGTCGCGGGTGTAGGAAGGGGTGAGGGGGTGCCGGCGCGGCCGTCCATCGGGTCAATTCGCCGGCGGCGGCATGGGCAGGGCGAAAGTGGCGCGGCGGAGAGAGTATGGCGCGAGCGCTTGAGTGTGCGGAACACAGAAGCGGGCACACCAAATAAACGGCGCGTGATGGCGATTCAAACTGCGCTGAACTCTTTATGTCGCGCGCGCAGTTATTGCGCGTCCGCTGGAGCTCGGTTAGCGATTGCGCGCGCGCTAAAAACCATAAATTTGCGGCGCGGCGCTTATATAGCACGGCTATTGGAGATGCTCTTAATAAGGCGGACGAGCCGTGAAGGCTAAGCTAAGGTCGGGGCCGATCATGTGCCTCCGTTCGAGCGTGGACGGTTGAGATGCAGGCGCCGGGGTCACATGGTGAGAGCAATGTTTTCAATAGCCGTCCTTTGAGAGCTCTCCCGCTAAAGCTATGCACTTTTAATGCTAAATTGAAAATGACGCTAATAGCCCGCTATTTCCCGCTATAATGCTAAATTTGGAGTCATTTAGCTGCTAAGCCGCTATACAACACCATCCTTATGCATTATTTTTTGTTCTTGTTTATGATATAAATGATGCGTTGACGCAAAGCTTGGTTATTGAATTGGGACACCTGATTGATGGTCGGGTTTTGATGTACGAACATGTGAATATATTAAATATATGCAGTATATCATATATGATGCCTGATTGTATACTTATTATTTCAATTTTTCATAATTTATGGAAAACGCTAAATAGGGCTTGGCTTAGCTATAGCTTCGCTATAGCTTTTCATAGCTTCTGGCCGAGCCGCTACTAAATACCATAGACCGATATTTAAAACATTGAGTGAGAGTGGCTGCCTGCGTGGGGTTGGTGGGTGGGTGACTTGAACAGATTTCTTGTGATTGGACAAAGTTGGCCATATTTTCGAAACAAATGGACAATGCCGCTTATAATATCGATGTCAATGTAGGATCAAGAAACATTTGATTCCAAAAATCAAAACCGAAAATGGCATTTTAAATTAATAAGGCAGCACTTTTTACGTGTCTTCCTCCTGCATTGACATCGATATTTGAATTGTTTCCACTCAAATTCAAGCCCACGCAGGGGCGGACCTGGCCCCGGGCCGTGGAAACCAAAATGTTGCAGCCTATTATCTATGTACTAGTTTTTTGCAGTCCCGTGGAGCCACCCCTTCTCCTGGCCGCCGTGGCGTCGTCCACCGACTGCCTCCACCCTCCCACTTCCCCCTGCTCCTGGCCACCGATGTACTGTGCACCATTCCCCTGCTTGATTGCCGCAGCTTGGTTTTTTTTTTGATGCTTTTCTAGCTTCCCCTGATGCTTTCATGTGACCTATGTGTTACTTGGTATATTTTCAGATTTGTATCTTTCATAATTGTCTCACCTGAAACTTATGTTTTTTCGTGAAAGCCTTGAAGGTGTTGATTCTTCTACCATTGATCAAGTTATGGGAGGCACCGATGAAGTTATCAATTGATTTGGTATTTTTTTTTCTATTCCCATATTACTATTTATACTTCTGGCGTGTTTTATCTATTTTCTTGGATCATTGAGCATCAAGTTTAAATTGTAGATTATTAAGAAATTGAACTTTATTTTGTATGCTTCTGCATCAGGTATTTTTTACAAAATGGTATGAAGTAGCTTCAAGTGCCAAAGTTTTTCCATGTTGTTGGAAAGAAAACTAGGCCCGGGGTTTGCTTTATTCCTGGCTCCTCCACTGAGCCCACGTGTTGCCACTTGCCAGCGCAATGTTTACTCTCACACATGGTTTTGGATTCATCTCAAATTTAGTTCATGTAACTCATGAAGTTCATTCCCCTAGGGCGCCCTGTTGCCTTGTCGTCTTCTCATTTGCCTTCTGGTCTCCTCCCGAAACTTCTAGGATCTCTCTTGTCCATAAAAAAACATCAAAAAGTTTCGTAGCATTTGGACTCAGTTTGGTACTGATTTTCCGGAAAACCAAAAACAGGCAAAAAAATGCAACTGACACTAGGCACTATGTTAATAGGTTAGTCCCAAAAAATGATATAAAATAGCATATAAAACATCCAAGATTGATAATATAATAGCGTGGAACAATAAAAAAATTATAGATACGTTGGAGACATATCAAGCATCCCCAAGCTTAATTCATGCTCGTACTCGAGTAGGTAAATGATAAAAACAGGTTATTTTTTATATGAAATGCTACCCAACATGTGTATCATGTAACCTCTTTAACGGTATAAATATTGAAAAACGATGAAGTAATCATATCAACATAACAATATCCATGAATATAAGAAGCATAAAAATATCTCCTCTTGTAGGTATGTCTTATTAAGTGTTGGAACTTTTTATTGAGCAATATTCTTATTCAGTGTTGAAATATGTGTTTAATAATGAAGTCTCCTATCAAGTGTTGGAATCTTCTTTATTGCAGGAATTCTTATTTAGGTCTGTCTTATTAAGTCTTGGAATCTTCCTATTAGAAATAATGGTACTACCATAAGATATGTGCTTCTAGTATGAAGCTCTTAAATGAGGTACTCCTTCTGATCCATACATCCATTTGAGCGACAGTTAATATGGATCGGGGTGAGTACTACAAGTTTTAATTAGGCCAATTAATAGGTATGTACAACTCCCTCTGTTCCTAAATATTTGTCTTTCTAGATATTTCAACAAGTGACTACATACGGAGCAAAATGAGTGAATCTACACTCTAAAATATGTCGATATACATCCGTATGTGGTAGTCCATTTGAAATATCTAGAAAGACAAATATTTAGGAACGGAGGGAGTATTTTATTGCCCTGTGTTGATAGACCAATCATGCATATATTTTGCCTAGCATTTTCAAACTGCATTAGAAGAGGATAGATAGGTTAATGGTTCGCATCTACGGTCTAGCCTTGTTAGTGTCTCTCCATCTCCTATGCTCCGCACCTACTGCACAATGTATGCACTTCCACACAGAGTTATCAGTTCTTTCTCACCTTTCAATATATGTTGCTTGTTTGTTAATCAGTCCAAAATGATCAATTACCATATCAATGGCCAATTTATTTGTTGCTCCATAGGTCGGATCATCGAAGAAGACGTGGATGACGATAAGATCAATTTACCGTATTGGCTTTGCGTCAACGAGAAAGGATGCAAAGATGGATGGCTTTGTTTGTGTTGTCTCGCGAATCTAGAGTGCTATCCGTGAAGGGTCGGCACATGATGCTACTATTTTAGCTAATGCATAAACGCGTGAGAGAGGCTTACAAGTGCCACCGGGTAAGAAGTTTCCCAAGATAGAAAATTGTCCATTTGTTATTGCCTTGCAAGAACCATTGTCACCAATTTTTGTTTTATTTTTTTAGGAAAGTTCTACCTAGTTCATGCTGGTTATGGAGCAAAGCCTGGGTTCCTACCACCTTTTCATGGTGTGAGGTACCATTTGAATGAGTGGGGCAACAATCCGGTCCAAAATGATAGGGAGTTGTTCAATCTTAGGCTTTTGGATCTCTCAAGAGGTGTTTCAAAATTTTAGATGATGCCAAACCCTTCTTCTCTTTCCCGGTGCAGGTCGACATTGTTACAGCTTGTTGTGTTCTTCATAATTATGCACTGTCACAAGGGATTGATGAATTTATTATACCGGAAGTGACATGGACCACCCAACCAATTCGCACAACAAGGCAACAAGCAAGTGACCATAGGGCCACGGTAGACCATAGGCTGCAAATTGCCGCCCAAATGTGGGAAGATAGGCAAATCATGTATACAAATTTATGAGTGTGTGACACTCCATGTATCATGTATCATTTATTGTGTTCAAACCATGTATTTGTAGTGTTGAAACCACTCCTTTGGATTTATTTGATGGCTGGACAGATTGTACTGTTTATGGTATTGAAACCGTGTATTTGTTTAGATTTCATCAAATTTGTTTGTCGGTTTTGATGGCTGGACAGATTTCATCATTTATGATATTGAAACCATGAATTGTAAAGCTTTAATCCATTTTACTGGTCTATTTTGATGGCTGGACAGCTTGCATCATTTATGATATTGAAACCATGAATTTGTTAAACTATAATCTATTTTTTGCAATCTTTTGATGGCTTGGCAGAAATGGACAATACTGGAGTCACCGCTGCAAGTGGGAACTCCGCAAAGAGTGGGGTCATTGTATGGACTGCTGCCATGACCAACACGATGCTAGGGTTTTTGGCTGACCTTGTTGCTAAAGGAAATAGGACTTTAGTGGGTTCATGGAGGCACATCACAGACAATGTGTTGTTGTTTTGACTGAGAAGTTCAAACTAGTTGTCACTGGAGAACAAGTTTGAAACCATCTCAAGAAGTGGAGGAAGATTTGGGGAAGGGTAGTCATCTTGAAGAATTTGAGTGGAGCTTTATGGGATGAAGATACTTGCACAATTAGGCTTAGCGAAGAACACTATGCAGGTCATTGCATGGTAAGCTTCTAATGCTATGAAATTATATCATGCCATTTTCTGCCTACATTTTGCTAATCACTTGCACATTTTTTGTAGACACACAAAGCTGATGCCCCTTTCTTGAATACCCCAATTTAACACTATCATGCTATGGCGGCCATCTTTGGGACAACCGCGGCTTCGGGGATGAATGCTAGGTCTGGGAATGATCTACTTTCTATTGATGTGGAAGATGAGGAGAATGGTGAGGTGAATACATCACCAAATGTTTGCTGAGTCCTCTCACCCCAAAGGACCACCAAAAAATAAGGCTGAGGTAGTGAAAGTTCTTGAAGATCCACTAGTTACCACTCTCAATTATGGGTTCAAACTTGTGGCTGGTGCTCTTGTGAAGTCTAGGGATGATGATGATATACCCGCTGAACTTTGGGATGAGGTCTGCAAGTTGGGAGAATTTGATGAAGAGCACCTAGCCCACTATTATGCTCATCTTGTTGACAATGCGAAGATAACAAAAGCCTTCATGACACTTTCCCAAACCAACAAATCTATTTGGGTGAGTAGATATGTGAAGAACTTCTAAATTCGATATGGTTGTATGGTTGTCAAGTATGTGAACTTGACATGTATGGATTGTTGGGTTTCGTAGTAATTTCAAAAAAATTCCTACGCTCACGCAAGATCATGGTGATGCATAGCAACGAGACGGGAGAGTATGATCTACGTACCCTTGTAGATCGACAACGGAAGCGTTTGGTTGATGTAGTCGTACGTCTCCACGGCCCGACCGATCAAGCACCGAAACTACGGCACCTCCGAGTTCTAGCACACGTTCAGCTCGATGATGATCCCCGGACTCCGATCCAGCAAAGTGTCGGGGAAGAGTTCCGTCAGCACGACGGCATGGTGACGATCTTGATGTACTACTGCAGCAGGGCTTCGCCTAAGCACCGCTACAATATTATCAAGGACTATGGTGGAAGGGGCACCGCACACGGCTAAGAATATGATCACGTGGATCAACTTGTGTTTCTCAGGGGTGCCCCTGCCTCCGTATATAAAGGCTCAAGGGGGGGTGCGACCGGCCTAGGAGAGGCGCGCCAGGAGGAGTCCTACTCCCTCTGGGAGTAGGATCCCCCCCCCCCCACAATCCTAGTTGGAATAGGATTCGCGGAGGGGGGAAAAGAGAGAGGGGGGCCGGCCCCCTCTCCTTGTCCTATTCGGACCAAGGGAGGGGAGGGGCGCACGGCCCATCTTGGGCTGCTCCTTCTCTTTTCCACTAAGGCCCACTTAGGCCCATATAGCTCCCGGGGGGTTCCGGTAACCTCCCGGTACTCCGGTAAAATCCCGATTTCACCCGGAACACTTTCCGATATCCAAACATAGGCTTCCAATATATCAATCTTTATGTCTCGACCATTTCGAGACTCCTCATCATGTCCGTGATCACATCCGGGACTCCGAACAACCTTCGGTACATCAAAATGTATAAACTCATAATATAACTGTCATCGTAACCTTAAGCGTGCGGACCCTACGGGTTCGAGAACAATGTAGACATGACCGAGACACGTCTCCGGTCAATAACCAATAGCGGAACCTGGATGCTCATATTGGCTCCTACATATTCTACGAAGATCTTTTATCGGTCAGACCGCATAACAACATACGTTGTTCCCTTTGTCATCGGTATGTTACTTGCCCGAGATTCGATCGTCGGTATCCCATACCTAGTTCAATCTCGTTACCGGCAAGTCTCTTTACTCGTTTTGTAATACATCATCCCGCAACTAACTCATTAGTTGCAATGCTTGCAAGGCTTAAGTGATGTGCATTACCGAGAGGGCCCAGAGATACCTCTCCGACAATCGGAGTGACAAATCCTAATCTCGAAATACGCCAACCCAACATGTACCTTTGGAGACACCTGTAGAGCTCCTTTATAATCACCCAGTTACGTTGTGACGTTTGGTAGCACACAAAGTGTTCCTCTGGCAAACGGGAGTTGCATAATCTCATAGTCATAGGAACATGTATAAGTCATGAAGAAAGCAATAGCAACATACTAAACGATCGGGTGCTAAGCTAATGGAATGGGTCATGTCAATCAGATCATTCAACTAATGATGTGATCCTGTTAATCAAATGACAACTCTTTGTCCATGGTTAGGAAACATAACCATCTTTGATTAACAAGCTAGTCTAGTAGAGGCATACTAGTGACACTCTGTTTGTCTATGTATTCACACATGTATTATGTTTCCGGTTAATACAATTCTAGCATGAATAATAAACTTTTATCATGATATAAGGAAATAAATAATAACTTTATTATTGCCTCTAGGGCATATTTCCTTCAGTCTCCCACTTGCACTAGAGTAAATAATCTAGATTACACAGTAATGATTCTAACACCCATGGAGCCTTGGTGCTGATCATGTTTTGCTCGTGGAAGAGGCTTAGTCAACGGGTCTACAACATTCAGATCCGTATGTATCTTGCAAATCTCTATGTCTCCCACCTGGACTAGATCCCGGATGGAATTGAAGCGTCTCTTGATGTGCTTGGTTCTCTTGTGAAATCTGGATTCCTTCGCCAAGGCAATTGCACCAGTATTGTCACAAAAGATTTTCATTGGACCCGATGCACTAGGTACGACACCTAGATCGGATATGAACTCCTTCATCCAGACTCCTTCATTTGCTGCTTCCGAAGCAGCTATGTATTCCGCTTCACACGTAGATCCCGCCACGACGCTTTGTTTAGAACTGCACCAACTGACAGCTCCACCGTTTAATGTAAACACGTATCCGGTTTGCGATTTAGAATCATCCGGATCAGTGTCAAAGCTTGCATCAACGTAACCGTTTACGATGAGCTCTTTGTCACCTCCATATACGAGAAACATATCCTTAGTCCTTTTCAGGTACTTCAGGATGTTCTTGACCGCTGTCCAGTGATCCACTCCTGGATTACTTTGGTACCTCCCTGCTAGACTTATAGCAAGGCACACATCAGGTCTGGTACACAACATTGCATACATGATAGAGCCTATGGCTGAAGCATAGGGAACATCTTTCATCTTCTCTCTATCTTCTGCAGTGGTCGGGCATTGAGTCCGACTCAACTTCACACCTTGTAACACAGGCAAGAACCCTTCCTTTGCTTGATCCATTTTGAACTTCTTCAAAATCTTGTCAAGGTATGTGCTTTGTGGAAGTCCAATTAAACGTCTTGATCTATCTCTATAGATCTTTATGCCTAATATGTAAGCAGCTTCACCGAGGTCTTTCATTGAAAAACTCTTATTCAAGTATCCCTTTATGCTATCCAGAAATTCTATATCATTTCCAATCAGTAATATGTCATCCACATATAATATCAGAAATGCTACAGAGCTCCCACTCACTTTCTTGTAAATACAGGCTTCTCCAAATGTCTGTATAAAACCAAATGCTTTAATCACACTATCAAAGCATTTATTCCAACTCCGAGAGGCTTGCACCAGTCCATAAATGGATCGCTGGAGCTTGCACACTTTGTTAGCTCCCTTTGGATCGACAAAACCTTCCGGTTGCATCATATACAACTCTTCTTCCAGAAATCCATTCAGGAATGCAGTTTTGACATCCATTTGCCAAATTTCATAATCATAAAATGCGGCAATTGCTAACATGATTCGGACAGACTTAAGCATCGCTACGGGTGAGAAGGTCTCATCGTAGTCAATCCCTTGAACTTGCCGAAACCCTTTTGCGACAAGTCGAGCTTTGTAGACAGTAATATTACCGTCGGCGTCAGTCTTCTTCTTGAAGATCCATTTATTCTCAATTGCTTGCCGATCATTGGGCAAGTCAACCAAAGTCCACACTTTGTTCTCATACATGGATCCCATCTCAGATTTCATGGCTTCAAACCATTTTGCGGAATCTGGGCTCACCATCGCTTCTTCATAGTTCGTAGGTTCATCATGATCTAGTAGCATGACTTCCAGAACATGATTACTGTACCACTCTGGTGCGGATCTTACTCTGGTTGATCTACGAGGTTCAGTAGTATCTTGTTCTGAAGTTTCATGATCATTATCATTAGCTTCCTCACTAATTGGTGTAGGTGTCATAGAAACAGTTTTCTGTGATGCACTACTTTCCAATAAGGGAGCAGGTACAGTTACCTCGTCAAGTTCTACTTTCCTCCCACTCACTTCTTTCGAGAGAAACTCCTTCTCTAGAAAGTTTCCGAACTTAGCAACAAAAGTCTTGCCTTCGGATCTATGATAGAAGGTGTATCCAACAGTCTCCTTTGGATATCCTATGAAGACACATTTCTCTGATTTGGGTTCGAGCTTATCAGGTTGAAGCTTTTTCACATAAGCATCGCAGCCCCAAACTTTCAGAAACGACAACTTTGGTTTCTTGCCAAACCATAGTTCATAAGGCGTCGTCTCAACGGATTTTGATGGTGCCCTATTTAACGTGAATGCGGCCGTCTCCAAAGCATAACCCCAAAACGTTAGCGGTAAATCAGTAAGAGACATCATAGATCGCACCATATCTAGTAAAGTACGATTACGACGTTCGGACACACCATTACGCTGTGCTGTTCTGGGTGGCGTGAGTTGCGAAACTATTCCGCATTGTTTCAAATGTACACCAAACTCGTAACTCAAATATTCTCCTCCACGATCAGATCGTAGAAACTTTATTTTCTTGTTACGATGATTTTCAACTTCACTCTGAAATTATTTGAACTTTTCAAATGTCTCAGACTTATGTTTCATTAAGTAGATATACCCATATCTGCTTAAGTCATCTGTGAAGGTGAGAAAATAACGATATCCGCCACGAGCCTCAATATTCATCGGACCACATACATCTGTATGTATGATTTCCAACAAATCTGTTGCTCTCTCCATAGTACCGGAGAACGGTGTTTTAGTCATCTTGCCCATGAGGCACGGTTCGCAAGTACCAAGTGATTCATAATCAAGTGGTTCCAAAAGTCCATCAGTATGGAGTTTCTTCATGCGCTTTACACCGATATGACCTAAACGACAGTGCCACAAATAATTTGCACTATCATTATCAACTCTGCATCTTTTGGTTTCAACATTATGAATATGTGTGTTACTACTATCGAGATTCAATAAGAATAGACCACTCTTCAAGGGTGCATGACCATAAAAGATATTACTCATATAAATAGAACAACCATTATTCTCTGATTTAAATGAATAACCGTCTCGCATCAAACAAGATCCAGATATAATGTTCATGCTTAACGCTGGCACCAAATAACAATTATTTAGGTCTAATATTAATCCCGAAGGTAGATGTAGAGGTAGTGTGCCGACTGCGATCACATCGACTTTGGAACCGTTTCCCACGCGCATCGTCACCTCGTCCTTAGCCAATCTTCGCTTAATCCGTAGTCCCTGTTTCGAGTTGCAAATATTAGCAACAGAACCAGTATCAGGTAGATGTAGAGGTACTACTTGCGAGCATTAGTAAGGTACACATCAATAGCATGTATATCACATATACCTTTGTTCACCTTGCCATCCTTTTTATCCGCCAAATACTTGGGGCAGTTCCGCTTCCAGTGACCAGTCTGCTTGCAGTAGAAGCACTCAGTTTGAGGCTTAGGTCCAGACTTGGGTTTCTTCTCTTGAGCAGCAACTTGCTTGCTGTTCTTCTTGAAGTTCCCCTTCTTCTTCCCTTTGCCCTTTTTCTTGAAACTAGTGGTCTTGTTGACCATCAACACTTGATGCTCCTTTTTGATTTCTACCTCCGCAGCTTTCAGCATTGTGAAGAGCTCGGGAATAGTCTTATTCATCCCTTGCATATTATAGTTCATCACGAAGCTCTTGTAGCTTGGTGGCAGTGATTGGAGAATTCTATCAATGACGCAATCATCTGGAAGATTAACTCCCATCTGAATCAAGTGATTATTATACCCAGACATTTTGAGTATATGCTCACTGACAGAACTGTTCTCCTCCATCTTGCAGCTATAGAACTTATTGGAGACTTCATATCTCTCAATGCGGGCATTTGCTTGAAATATTAACTTCAACTCCTGGAACATCTCATATGCTCCATGACGTTCAAAACGTCGTTGAAGTCCCGGTTCTAAGCCGTAAAGCATGGCACACTGAACTATCGAGTAGTCATCAGCTTTGCTCTGCCAGACGTTCACAACATCTGGTGTTGCTCCAGCAGCAGGCCTGGCACCCAGCAGTGCTTCCAGGACGTAATTCTTCTGTGCAGCAATGAGGATAATCCTCAAGTTACGGACCCAGTCCGTGTAATTGCTACCATCATCTTTCAACTTTGCTTTCTCAAGGAACGCATTAAAATTCAACCGAACAACAACACGGGCCATTTATCTACAGTCATACATAAACAAGCAAGATACTATCAGGTACTAAGTTCATGATAAATTTAGGTTCAATTAATCATATTACTTAAAGAACTCCCGCTTAGATAGATATCCCTCTAATCCTCTAAGTGATTACGTGATCCAAATCAACTAAACCATGTCCGATCATCACGTGAGATGGAGTAGTTTCATTGGTGAACATCACTATGTTGATCATATCTACTATATGATTCACGCTCGACCTTTCGGTCTCCGTGTTCCGAGGCCATATCTGTATATGCTTGGCTCGTCAAGTATAACCTGAGTATTCCGCGTGTGCAACTGTTTTGCACCCGTTGTATTTGAACGTAGAGCCTATCACACCCGATCATCACGTGGTGTCTCAGCACGAAAAACTTTCGCAACGGTGCATACTCAGGGAGAGCACTTCTTGATAATTTAGTGAGAGATCATCTTATAATGCTACCTTCAATCAAAGCAAGATAAGATGCATAAAAGATAAACATCACATGCAATCAATATAAGTGATATGATATGGCCATCATCATCTTGTGCTTGTGATCTCCATCTCTGAAGCACCGTCATGATCACCATCGTCACCGGCGCGACACCTTGATCTCCATCGTAGCATCGTTGTCGTCTCGCCAATCTTATGCTTCCACGACTATCGCTACCGCTTAGTGATAAAGTAAAGCATTACAACGCGATTGCATTGCATACAATAAAGCGACAACCATATGGCTCCTGCCAGTTGCCGATAACTCGGTTACAAAACATGATCATCTCATACAATAAAATTTAGTATCATGTCTTGACCATATCACATCACAACATGCCCTGCAAAAACAAGTTAGACGTCCTCTACTTTGTTGTTTGCATGTTTTACGTGGCTGCTACGGGCTTAAGCAAGAACCAATCTTACCTACGCATCAGAAACCACAACGATAGTTTGTCAAGTTGGTGCTGTTTTAACCTTCGCAAGGATCGGGCGTAGCCACACTCAGTTCAACTAAAGTTGGAGAAACTGTCACCCGCAAGCCACCTATGTGCAAAGCACGTCGGGAGAACCGGTCTCGCGTAAGCGTACGCGTAATGTCGGTCCGGGCCGCTTCGTCCAACAATACCGCCGAACCAAAGTATGACATGCTGGTAAGCAGTATGACTTATATCTCCCACAACTCACTTGTGTTCTACTCGTGCATATAACATCAATATATAAAACCTAGGCTCGGATGACACTGTTGGGTTTCGTAGTAATTTCAAAAAAATTCCTACTCTCACGCAAGATCATGGTGATGCATAGCAACGAGAGGGGAGAGTATGATCTACGTACCCTTGTAGATCGACAACGGAAGCATTTGGTTGATGTAGTCGTACGTCTCCACGGCCCGACCGATCAAGCACCGAAACTACGGCACCTCCGAGTTCTAGCACACGTTCAGCTCGATGACGATCCCCGGATGTCGGTGTACTAGAGTAGGGGTACCCTAGTATCCCGAACTTGTGCACGGGCAGTCGCAGCATCCCGCGGCAAGGCTTGCCGGGTGACCGCCAAGGTCCTCCGTGGTTCCTTTGGAGCCATTCAAGGACAAAGTATCCAAGCCAAGGAGACAAGACCCCGGCAAGAGGAGCTTGCCGGGAAGGCCAACCAAGGCATCTCAAGGAACTTGCCGCGACGCGCCATGCGTCCCGGCAAGGCCCGGTGAGCGACAAGCTCCCGGACGCGACAAGACAACGACCGCGGCAAGGTGCTTGCCGTGGCAAGCCACCACTCTGTGTCCGCGCTCCAGCACATCCACCAACGTGTCGCTCTGGGACCCTTCCAGGCGTACGTGGCGGGAGGCTGTGCAGCCAGCGGTGCGCGGTGGCAAGCGGCGCTGACAAGATTGCCATCGTGGCGAGCGGTGGCGTCCCTGACGGTCCCTTTTGCACTATTTAGGCGACGCAGACGGGCATTTAATGCCCTGGTCCCCTGCCGTCAGGGTTAGGTATGATACACTGTAGCAGGTAGCTGTACCAACCGCAACACCTTTCCATTTTTACCCTTGTCTACGTTGCCACCTATCGGTGACCCCTTGAGCATATAAAAGGAGGCCCATGCGCAACGTAGAAGGGGGGGGGGAGGAAGAGAACACTCATGCTCGGTCTCGTTAGCTGCTGGGGTGTACTGTAGCACTCCGCGCTCCCGAGCAAGAACTCAATACAAACCACAAAGCAGGAGTAGGGTTTTACGCATCCGTGCGGCCCGAACCTGGGTAAACTGCTCGTGTGCTTCGCCTCGATCCGCTCTTCGTGCGACCCTCGCCCCCGAACCGAAAGGGACTCGGTCCGCCGGTCCCATAGGTGCTCGTGGATTAGTACCCTGACATCCTTGGCGCGCCAGGTAGGGGTGTCGAGGTTGTGTGAACCAGATCCGGCGTTCACACGAGCTAGATCTTCATCATCTTCATCGACATGCCACCGAAGAAGAAGGCTTCGGAGGCGGCTGCTCCGTCCGCGCCGAACCCACCACCACCGGAGCAAACGGCTGATGGGGCAGACGCCGGCGGAAGAACGGGCGTCGACGAGGGAGCTCACGGTGCTGCCAGGTCCAAGGACAAGGCTGCGCTGCCCATCGGCGGCGTAGCCGGCTCCCACAACGACCGGGCGCACTCCAAGACCTCGGTGTCCGTACATGCACCGCGCCCATCTCAGGAGGCGCGGGACTGGAAGTGTCATGGTACTCACGGTACCATGCGTTTGCTGGACCAAGATCGTGCTGTTGGATCTCGGAGTGCTCAAGACCAGCATGCACGCCAACATGCTGGCACGAGCGAGGCACGGTCGCCTGGACGGGATACTGCTCCTTCTAACATAGTTAGAAGTCCGAGCATATCCCACTCCTCGCACCGTTCGCCACCGCCACCCGCCACTACAGCAGAAGCTTTGGCGCGAGCTCAACTGCTCCTGGACTACCCTCCAACGGCAGACAAGATCGACGACTGGAGGGCCACCATTCAGATTCTCATCGGCTTCGCCAACGGCGACACTCAACGGCAGCCGAACACGTCGTAGCCGCGGCAAGTCAGCCAGGCACGAGCTGGTGGCGACAAGACCGGTGGGGGTGCAACCACTGTGCACTCTCCGCCCCGAAGGCCAAGATCGCCGACTCGCCGGATCCACCTCGACAGCGACTCCACCGCGTCATCAGATCCACGAGCTCGTCGCGATCAGCGCCAAGTTCTTCACGAACGATAGCAAGAAGACGCTCGTACTCGCATCGAGCGCCGAAGAGAAGTGCGACATCAATCGGACCAGCGCGCTGGGCCCTCTGTCGACATGCATGCGCTAGGGGAACCAGGCGACTTGCCGTACGTGGTAGGTTGCCCTGCGTTTACTCGTGAGCTGCGGCAAGTCCAGTGGCCCAGCACGAAGAATTTCAAGCCAGACGTACCAGAGAAGTACGACGGCAAGTCGCATCCGTCGGAGTTCCTCAGCATCTACACCATCACGGTGCAGGCTGCCGGGGGCGGGACGACAAGATCCTTGCCAACTACTTTCCGCTGGTGCTCAAGCCCAACGTCAGGTCCTGGCTCATGCACTTGCCGGACAACTCCATATCCTCCTGGGCAGACCTATGCCATCAGTTTGTCGGCGCCTTTACAGGCGGCCACAAACCTCATGGCCAAGAGAGTGACCTTCATCTTCTCGCCCAGAAGGAAGGAGAGCCCCTGCGCAAGTACATTCAGAGATTCAGCCGTGTATAGCACAACATCCCAGATGTCCCCCCTGCTGCGGTCATCAGTGCGTTCCATCAGAACGTGCGTAACCGCAGGATGCGGGAGGAGATGGCGATGTGCAAGATCAAAGACGTCAGTGAGCTGTATGCCCTGGCCGACAAGTGTGCACGTGCTGAGGAAGGGAGGAAACTCCCCGGAGAGAATACAGGAGCAGGAGGATCTGACAGCGAGGATGCTGCCCCGGCAAAGAAAAACCGGCGGCGGAACAACAGGAAGAAGAAAGGCAAAGATGTGCTAGTCATTGAGCAGTCCGGCAACGAAGGTGGCGCCAAGAAAGCTAAAGCTGGTAGCTCCGGCAAGGAGATTGCCGCATGCACCAACTGCCAGACTGTGGCGGTCGCCGACAAGCAGGACGGCACCGACAAGCAGTATTGCAAGATCCACCGCACCAAGGGCCATGACCTCCAGAGCTACAAGAAGGTCGAGCAGCTTGTCCAGTAGCAAAAGGCTGAATACGAGCAACGCGACAAGGAGAGGGCCCAAGGAGGCGCTGGAGAATCCGGCAAGAAGCGCGTCGGCCGGGGAGGACGCCGCGGCAAGGCCAAGCAGCGGCAAGGAGACAGACCTCCTCGCGGCCGCGACAAGGATGAAGATGACGACGACGACGAAGACATGGATGGTGTCGAGACCAGTGAGCAGGAGTTCCAGAAAGCCACAGAGGTCTTGTGCGTTGACGGCGGTGCTTCTCTGCATACTTCGCACCGCCAACTCAAGCAGTGGGTGCGGGAAGTCAATGCGGCGAAACCACCTGTCGAGTCACGCAAGCTTCTGAAATGGTCCAGCACGCCTATCATCTTTGATATTGAGGACCACCCTGATCGCACAACTGCGGTCGGGTGCTTGCCGATGTTGGTATCACCAACTATCCGCAACCTCAAGGTCACTAAGATGCTAGTTGATGGCGGGGCCGGCTTGAACCTGATCTCCTCCGCTGTACTCCAGAAACTCCAGATCCTTGACAGCGAGCTTGAAGAGACCGGCACATTCCAAGGAATCAACCCGGGAAGGAGCAAGCCGAAGGGGAAGGTCACGTTGCCAGTAATATTTGGCAACGAGGTGAACTTCAGGACTGAGAGGGTCACTTTTGACGTTGCCGATTTTCCATTGCCTTACAATGGGATACTCGGCCGTCCAGCACTCGCCAAGTTCATGGCAGCCTCTCACTACGCATACAACATGCTGAAGATGCCAGGCCCGATAAGCGTCATCTCTGTCCCTGGCGACAAGAAGGATGCTCTTATCTGCGCCGACAAGATCTACCGGGAAGCGGCAGCCACAACAGATCGCAAGTCACCTGCCGTTGAAGCTCCCGGGGGGAAGAAGAAGACCAAGTCCGGCAAGAGTTCTGATGCCCACTCCGGCAAGCGCACCTCTTCGGAGTGCTGCGCTGCCGTCGAGGATGCACCATCAAGCTCCACCGGCAAGTGTAAGAAGACAATGGCAGCTCCGCCAGAGACCAAGAAGGTGTCCGCCAAGGAGGACGGCACTGGTGGTACCTTCACCATCAGTGCCACTCTCGACCCTAAATAGGAAAGCGCGCTCATTGCTTTCCTGCGGGCGAATGTCGACGTGTTTGCGTGGCAACCGTCTGACATCCCCGGTGTACCCAGGAAAGTAATTGAGCACCATCTTGCCGTTTGTCCTCATGCGCGGCCCGTCAAGCAGAAGGTCAGGAAGCAAGCAGTGGAGCGCCAAGAATTCATCGCAGAAGAGATCAAGAAGTTGGAAGCAGTAGGCCTTGTCAGAGGAGTGCTCCATCCTACGTGGTTGGCCAATCCTGTAGTCGTGCGCAAGGCGAATGGGAAATGGAGACTTTGTATCGACTTTACCGATGTTAACAAAGCTTGTCCCAAAGACCCATTTCCTTTGCCGCGCATGGACCAGATTGTTGACTCCACGGCCGGATGTGACTTGCTTTCATTTCTTGAGGCATACTTAGGATACCATCAGATCTTCATGGAAGAAGAGGAAGTTGATTTCTGGTGACTATTTTCCGGCAGAGCTTCCCGAAGCCGCCGCCAAGAAGGTCCCCAAGATCAACGCCAAGAGCGCTGAGGAGCAGTCTGCTCCGGCAAGCCCTAGGGTTTGTTCCGTTGAAGCAGAAACTCCGACAAGTTTTTCTCCGGCAAGCTTGCCGGGGAACGTCAAGCTCCGGCAAAGCCGCAGGTTCTCGCCGTAGAAGCGGATGTTCCCGTAGCAGCAGATTTGCCTTTAGTCCTTGTTGTCGAGCCACAAGCTCCAGCATGGACACATCAGATTGTCTGTTTCCTTCAGACAGGAGAACTTCCCGAAGAGCAAGAAGAAGCGGAAAGAGTAGCCCGGCAGTCAAGTATGTACCAGTTTGTCGACAACACACTGTACAGAAGAATACTCAACGGTGTGAAATTGAAGTGTATTCACCGGGAAGACGGACAAAAGCTGTTGGCAGAGATACATGGAGGCATATGTGGTCACCACATTGGCGCAAGAGCACTTGCCGACAAAGCATTCCGGCAAGGTTTCTTTTGGCCGACAGCCCTCCAGGATGCAACTGCACAAGTAACCAAGTGTGAAGCGTGCCAGTTCCATTCCAAGCAGATACACCAACCAGCTCAAGCTCTCCAGACGATCCCTTTATCCTGGCCATTTTCGGTCTAGGGGCTCGACATCCTCGGCCCCTTTCCCCGAGCAGTCGGGGGCTTTGAGTACTTGTACGTTGCAATCGACAAGTTCACAAAGTGGTCGGAAGTGGAAGCAGTGAGGAAGGTGACAGCACAGTCAGCAGTCAAGTTCTTCAGGTCGATTGTTTGCCGCTTTGGGATCCCTAACAGGATAATCACCGACAACGGTACACAATTCACGAGCCGCACCTTCATGCAGTACGTCCAAGATCTTGGCGCCAAGGTCTGCTTCGCTTCTGTTGCTCACCCGAGAAGCAACGGTCAAGCGGAGAGGGCAAATGCTGAAGTGCTGCGTGGCCTCAAGACCAGGACTTTCGACAGGCTGCACAAGTGCGGAAGAAGCTGGATCGAGGAGCTGCTGGTGGTTCTTTGGTCGATCAGGACGACGCCAAATCGAGCCACTGGCCAGACACCTTTCGCTCTAGTCTATGGAGCAGAGGCAGTTCTCCCCACGGAACTCGTATACGGGTCACCTCGAGTGCTCGCTTATGATGAGCTTGAGCAAGAGCAGCTGCGACAAGATGACGCGCTACTCCTTGAGGAAGACCGTCTTCAGGCTGTTGTACGAGCTGCTCGCTACCAGCAAGCTTTGCGCCGCTACCATAGCCGCAAAGTTAACGCCAGAAGTCTCGAGGAAGGCGACCTTGTTCTTCGGCGTGTTCAGTCCGCCAAGAATTCCAACAAGTTGACGCCGAAGTGGGAAGGCCCTTACCGGGTGAAACGAGTCACTAGGCCTGGCGCTGTCCGCCTTGAGACCGAAGATAGCATTCCGGTGAGCAATTCCTGGAACATTGAGCATCTTCGTAAGTTTTACCCGTAAGGCGCGGTTGCCGGAATCTGTTCCGGCAACCACCTTTTGTACAAGTCTTGCCGCTGTTGCATGTAATCCTTTGTACAAAGCCGGGCGCAGACCCCATGCATAAGTAAAGCTCATATGCTCCGCACATCTTGTCAATTTCATGCTTTCTATTTTTTGCATATGTGATCTGACACTTTGTGCAGCACCTACTCCCCGGTAAGCAATAACGAGCCGTAAGGCTCCATATCTTTATTTTCTCCTCTTTCTTTTTTCTCAAGGAAAGGAAGGTTCCCTCGCCCACAAGTTTGCCGGGGGGGGGAAAGGAGAAGATAATGGTATGGACCAGGCGTCGTTCAAGAAAGTTTCGCCTTACCGGGAAGCAAACAACAGAAAAGCTAAGTTTCCAAAGTTTGAGCAATCAGATTTTTTAAATTTTTAAGTTATCTCCCTTGAACGACTGCACTTTGTATGGAAAACCTGTGCGCGGAGGAACCAACTCGTAGCTAGTTGCGCCCTTACTTTGTTTCGAGTCCGCTCAACAACTTAAGTGAGCTGCGACTAGTTGCGACAAGGTTTCTTGTCGGTAGCGGCACCGCCAGCAGGCTGCTGACGTCCCGCACTCAGCGCTCGCGGCTAAGGTGCCTGCACCGGCAAGTTCCCTAAAAGCGTAGGGAAAAAACATACAAAGGGAGGAATCAAGTAAAGGGAATAGCATTGCAATCATTACCCGGAATAGAGTTATATTACAAGGTAGCTTGTCGCGGCTCTAACAGATTGTTCTCATAACATGACCAGCAGCGACAAGAAAAGAAGAAAACGGGCGGCCTAGTCTACGCGATCGCCCTCAATCCTCTTGATCCCGCTCACCTTATCCACAATGGGTGCGACAAGGGTCTTGAGCGCCTCCAGATCAGCATCCGGCGGCAGGGTCTTGAGGACGTTGGTGAGGTTGAGGCCCGGGTTGCGGAAGGCCACCTTCACCAACACCTTTTGAAGAGCTCCCGCGCAGATCTTGCGCGACTCGTCGGCCAGCTGCTTTGGGATCTTCTCCCGGAGCCGCTGGAGGGCCGTCGCCACGCCTTTGAAGAACAAGGTGAGCTTGGCGCTGGGTTGGAGGTTCTCATCAGAGGGAGGGGCGGACGTTCCGCCTTTCCGAATAAAGAAACCACCCACGATCTATCCCACGACGCCGCATTCAACGCGTGTCGTTCGGGGAGGGCGCGGTGGATACGGGGAGAGATACGACGTAACCCAGGCCGCGTGTGCCCGTGCCCTGTTTTGGGCCTGGCCCAACAGCGCTCGGCACCGTGTATGGCCCAGGCCCGGGGGCTCCTGTCGGTGTACTAGAGTAGGGGTACCCTAGTATCCCGAACTTGTGCACGGGCAGTCGCAGCATCCCGCGGCAAGGCTTGCCGGGTGACCGCCAAGGTCCTCTGTGGTTCCTTTGGAGCCATTCAAGGACATAGTATCCAAGCCAAGGAGACAAGACCCCGGCAAGAGGAGCTTGCCGGGAAGGCCAACCAAGGCATCTCAAGGAACTTGCCGCAACGCGCCACGCGTCCCGGCAAGGCCCGGTGAGCGACAAGCTCCCGGACGCGACAAGACAACAACCGCGGCAAGGCGCTTGCCGCGGCAAGCCACCACTCTGTGTCCGCGCTCCAGCACATCCACCAACGTGTCGCTCTGGGACCCTTCCAGGCGTACGTGGCGGGAGGCTGTGCAGCCAGCGGTGCGCGGTGGCAAGCGGCGCTGACAAGATTGCCATCGTGGCGAGCGGTGGCGTCCCTGATGGTCCCTTTTGCACTATTTAGGCGACGCAGACGGGCATTTAATGCCCTGGTCCCCTGCCGTCAGGGTTAGGTATGATACACTATAGCAGGTAGCTGTACCAACCGCAACACCTTTCCATTTTTACCCTTGTCTACGTTGCCACCTGTCGGTGACCCCTTGAGCATATAAAAGGAGGCCCATGCGCAACGTAGAAGGGGGGGAGGAAGAGAACACTCATGCTCGGTCTCGTTAGCTGCTGGGGTGTACTGTAGCACTCCGCGCTCCCGAGCAAGAACTCAATACAAACCACAAAGCAAGAGTAGGGTTTTACGCATCCGTGCGACCCGAACCTGGGTAAACTGCTCGTGTGCTTCGCCTCGATCCGCTCTTCGTGCGACCCTCGCCCCCGAACCGAAAGGGACTCGGTCCGCCGGTCCCATAGGTGCTCGTGGATTAGTACCCCGACACCGGACTCCGATCCAGCAAAGTGTCGGGGAAGAGTTCCGTCAGCACGACGGCGTGGTGACGATCTTGATGTACTACTCTAGCAGGGCTTCGCCTAAGCACCGCTACAATATTATCGAGGACTATGGTGGAAGGGGCACCGCACACGGCTAAGAATATGATCACGTGGATCAACTTGTGTTTCTCAGGGTGCCCCTGCCTCTGTATATAAAGGCTCAAGGGGGGGTGCGACCGGCCTAGGAGAGGCGCGCCAGGAGGAGTCCTACTCCCTCTGGGAGTAGGATTCCCCCCCCCAATCCTAGTTGGAATAGGATTCGCGGAGGGGGGAAAAGAGAGAGGGGGGCCAGCCCCCTCTCCTTGTCCTATTCGGACCAAGGGAGGGGAGGGGCGCACGGCCCATCTTGGGCTGCTCCTTCTCTTTTCCACTAAGGCCCACTTAGGCCCATATAGCTCCCGGGGGGTTCCGGTAACCTCCCGGTACTCCGGTAAAATCCCGATTTCACCCGGAACACTTCCGATATCCAAACATAGGCTTCCAATATATCAATCTTTATGTCTCGACCATTTCGAGACTCCTCGTCATGTCCGTGATCACATCCGGGACTCCGAACAACCTTCGGTACATCAAAATGTATAAACTCATAATATAACTGTCATCGTAACCTTAAGCGTGCGGACCCTACGGGTTCGAGAACAATGTAGACATGACCGAGACACGTCTCCGGTCAATAATCAATAGCGGAACCTGGATGCTCAGATTGGCTCCTACATATTCTACGAAGATCTTTTATCGGTCAGACCGCATAACAACATACGTTGTTCCCTTTGTCATCGGTATGTTACTTGCCCGAGATTCGATCGTCGATATCCCATACCTAGTTCAATCTCGTTACCGGCAAGTCTCTTTACTCGTTCTATAATACATCATCTCGCAACTAACTCATTAGTTGCAATGCTTGCAAGGCTTAAGTGATGTGCATTACCGAGAGGGCCCAGAGATACCTCTCCGACAATCGGAGTGACAAATCCTAATCTCGAAATACGCCAACCCAACATGTACCTTTGGAGACACCTGTAGAGCTCCTTTATAATCACCCAGTTACGTTGTGACATTTGGTAGCACACAAAGTGTTCCTCTGGCAAACGGGAGTTGCATAATCTCATAGTCATAGGAACATGTATAAGTCATGAAGAAAGCAATAGCAACATACTAAACGATCGGGTGCTAAGCTAATGGAATGGGTCATGTCAATCAGATCATTCAACTAATGATGTGATCCTGTTAATCAAATGACAACTCTTTGTCCATGGTTAGAAAACATAACCATCTTTGATTAACAAGCTAGTCTAGTAGAGGCATACTAGTGACACTCTGTTTGTCTATGTATTCACACATGTATTATGTTTCCGGTTAATACAATTCTAGCATGAATAATAAACTTTTATCATGATATAAGGAAATAAATAATAACTTTATTATTGCCTCTAGGGCATATTTCCTTCATGGATATAGTGTCATTTGGTTGCTTTTGGATATTTGGTATGTGAACACCATGTATGGTTGTAGTGCACTTTGCTTTGGATATTTGTATGCAAACAAGACATGTATTGGCTGATTGCTTTTGGATGTGGCTCTGGAACTTGCTACCCGATTGCTACCTTATGATATTGTTGTTGAAAATTCTGTTATATGTATGTATATATATATATAGGGTCGCGCTATTCGTCACCCTGGGTGAGGCATAGTTATTCTTCACCCCCTCTATTTTACCATCAATGCACCGTAAGTTTCGTCTTATTTCCGACGTAAAAAGGGACCGTAAGAAAATATATAATCGCCGTAAAAAATATTTTATGTTATGTAAAATTACAAACATAAAAACATAGTCTAAAATACACATAAACTGCAAATTTTCTGGTCTTATGACCTATATTTTTATTTTCTTATGTCAAATTTTACGTAGTGAATCAATAGGAATGTAACTATTTGAATTCGAAATATAATTTAATTATGAAATGATCGTAAGATTACCTCGGGTGAAGAATAACTTATTCTGCACCCTGGTTGATGAATAGTAACACTATATATATATATAATTATGATGTTTTTCTTCAAAATACAAGTGAAATGCCGCTGAATTTTTGAATTCTTGTTATTCCATTTTTCATTCCATGCTTCACAACCAAACACTGGAACGGAACCATCCCATTCCACTTTTTTGCTCTACCAAACACAGGAACGGAACCAACCCGTTCCTCTGGAATGGAATCATTCCATTCCATGACAGTTGGTTCTTCAGCCAAACACACCCCTAGAATGCTACCAGTCCATGGAGGTGTTGGGGAACGTAGCATAAATTCAAAATTTTCCTACGTGTCGCCAAGATCTATCTATGGAGTCATCTAGCAACGAGGGAGGAGTAGATCTACATACCCTTGTAGATCGCGCGCGGAAGCGTTCAAGAGAACGGGGTTGATGGAGTCGTACTCGTCGTGATTCAAATCACCGATGATCCTAGTGCCGAACGGACGGCACCTCCGCGTTCAACACACGTACGGAACGGAGATGTCTCCCATGCCTTGATCCAGCAAGGAGGAGGGAGAGGTTGATGGAGATCCAGCAGCACGACGGCGTGGTGGAAGTGGCGGGATTCCAACAGGGCTTCGCTAAGCGCTGCGGGAGGAGGAAGATGTGTCACGGGAGGGAGAGGGAGGCGCCAGGCCTTAGATTGGTTTGCTCCTCCTTTTTCCCCACTATATATAGGGCCAAGGGAGAGGGGGAGGCGCAGCCCTTGCCCCTTCCTCCAAGGAAGGGTGCGGCCAAGGGTGGGGAGGAGTCCATCCTCCCCAAGGCACCTCGGAGGTGCCTTCCCCTTTTAGGACTCTCCCCTTTTTCCCATCTCTTGGCGCATGGGCCTCTTGGGGCTGGTGCCCTTGGCCCATATAGGCCAAGGCACACCCCCTACAGCCCATGTGGCCCCCCGGGGCAGGTGGCCCCACCCGGTGGACCCCCGGGACCCTTCCGGTGGTCCCGGTACAATACCGGTGACCCCGAAACTTGTCCCGATGGCCGAAATAGCACTTCCCATATATAATTCTTTACCTCCGGACCATTCCGGAACTCCTCGTGATGTCCGGGATCTCATCCGGGACTTCGAACAACATTCGGGTTACCGCATACTAATATCTCTACAACCCTAGCGTCACCGAACCTTAAGTGTGTAGACCCTACGGGTTCGGGAAGCATGCAGACATGACCGAGACGTTCTCCGGTCAATAACCAACAGCGGGATCTGGATACCCATGATGGCTCCCACATGTTCCACGATGATCTCATCGGATGAACCACGATGTCAAGGACTTAATCAATCCCGTATACAATTCCCTTTATCTAGCGGTATTATACTTGCCCGAGATTTGATCGTCGGTATCCCGATACCTTGTTCAATCTCGTTACCGGCAAGTCTCTTTTACTCGTTCCGTAACACATCATCCCGTGATCAACTCCTTGATCACATTGTGCACATTATGATGATGTCCTACCGAGTGGGCCCAGAGATACCTCTCCGTCACACGGAGTGACAAATCCCAGTCTCGATTCGTGCCAACCCAACAGACACTTTCGGAGATACCCGTAGTGCACCTTTATAGTCACCCAGTTACATTGTGACATTTGGTACACCCAAAGCATTCCTACGGTATCCGGGAGTTGCACAATCTCATGGTCTAAGGAAATGATACTTGACATTAGAAAAGCTTTAGCATACGAACTACACGATCTTTGTGCTAGGCTTAGGATTGGGTCTTGTCCATCACATCATTCTCCTAATGATGTGATCCCGTTATCAACGACATCCAATGTCCATGGTTAGGAAACCGTAACCATCTATTGATCAACGAGCTAGTCAACTAGAGGCTTACTAGGGACATGGTGTTGTCTATGTATCCACACATGTATCTGCGTTTCCTATCAATACAATTATAGCATGGATAATAAACGATTATCATGAACAAGGAAATATAATAATAACCAATTTATTATTGCCTCTAGGGCATATTTCCAACAGTCTCCCACTTGCACTAGAGTCAATAATCTAGTTCACATCGCCATGTGATTAACACTCACAGGTCACATCGCCATGTGACTAACACCCAAGAGTTTACTAGAGTCAGTAGTCTAGTTCACATCACTATGTGATTAACACTTAATGAGTTTTAGGTTTGATCATGTTGCTTGTGAGAGAGGTTTTAGTCAACGGGTCCGAACCTTTCAGATCCGTGTGTGCTTTACAAATCTCTATGTCATCTCCTAGATGTAGCTACCACGCTCTATTTGGAGCTATTCCAAATAACTGTTCTACTTGGAGCTATTCTAAATTGTTGCTCCATTATATGCATCCGATATCTCTACTCAGAGCTATTCGGATAGGTGTTAAGCTTGCATCGACGTAACTCTTTACGACGAACTCTTTTACCACCTCCATAATCGAGAAAATTCCTTAGTCCACTAGTTACTAAGGATAACTTTGACCGTTGTCCCGTGATCCATTCTTGGATCACTCTTGTACCCCTTGACTAACTCATGGCAAGGCACACTTCAGGTGCGGCACACAGCATAGCATACTGTAGAGCCTATGTCTTAAGCATAGGGGACGACCTTCGTCCTTTCTCTCTATTCTGCCGTGGTCGAGCTTTAAGTCTTAACTTCATACCTTACAACTCAGGCAAGAACTCCTTCTTTGACTGATCCATCTTGAACAACTTCAAGATCATGTCAAGGTATGTGCTCATTTGAAAGTACCATTAAACGTTTTGATCTATCCTTATAGATCTTCATGCTCAATGCTCAAGTAGCTTAATCCAGGCTTTCCATTGAAAAACACTTTCCAAATAACCCTATATGCTTTACAGAAATCCTACATCATTTCTGATCCATTAGTATGTCAACAACATATACTCATCAGAAATTCTATAGTGCTCCCACTCACTTCTTTGGAAATACAAGTTTCTCATAAACTTTGTATAAACCCAAAATCTTTGATCATCGCATCAAAGCATACATTCCAACTCCGAGATGCTTACTCCAGTCCTCAGAAGGATTGCTGGAGCTTTGCATACTTATTAGCATCTTTCAGGATTGACAAAACCTTCCGGTTGTATCACATACAACCTTTCCTCAAGAAAATCGTCGAGGAAACAATGTTTTGACATCCTATCTGCAAGATTTTATAAATAAAGCAGTAATCGCTAATATAATTCCAACAGACTCTTAGCATCGTTACGAGTGAGAAAGTCTCACTGTAGTCAACTCCTTGAACTTGTCGGGAAACTTCTTAACGACAAGTCGAGCTTTCTTAATGGTGACACTTACCATCATTGTCTGTCTTCCTTTTAAAATCCATATGTACCCAACAGCCTTACGACCATCGAGCCGTTCTGCCAAAGTCTACACTTTGTTTTCATACATGGATCCTCCCTCGGAATTTATGGCCTCGAGCCATTTATCGGAATCTGGGCCCACCATCGCTTCTCCATAGCTCGTAGGTTCATTGTTGTCTAGCAACATGACTTCCAAGACAGGATTACGTACCACTCTGAAGTAGTACGCATCCTTGTCATCCTACGAGGTTTGGTAGTGACTTGATCTGAAGTTTCATGATCACTATCATAAGCTTCCACTTCAATTGGTGTAGGTGCCACAGGAACAACTTCCTGTGCCCTGCCACACACTAGTTGAAGAGACGGTTCAATAACCTCATCAAGTCTCCACCATCCTCCCACTCAATTCTTTCGAGAGAAACTTTTCCTCGAGAAAGGACCCGATTCTAGAAACAATCCCTTATTGCTTTCGGATCTGAGACAGGAGGTATACCCAACTGTTTTGGGTGTCCTATGAAGATGCATTTATCCGCTTTGGGTTCGAGCTTATCAGCCTGAAACTTTTTTACATAAGCGTCGCAGCCCCAAACTTTTTAAGAAATGACAGCTTAGGTTTCTCTAAACCATAGTTCATACGGTGTCATCTCATCGGAATTACGTGGTGCCCTATTTAAAGTGAATGTGGTTGTCTCTAATGCCTAACCCATAAACTATTGTGGTAATTCGATAAGAGACATCATGGTATGCATCATATCCAATAGGGTGCAGTTATGATGTTCGGACACACCATCACATATGGTGTTCCAGGCTGTATTAGTTGTGAAACAATTTCCACAATGTCTTAATTCTGTGCCAAACTCGTAATTCAGATATTCATCTCTATGATCATATCATAGATCTTTTATCCTCTTGTCACGACGATCTTTCAACTTCACCCTGAAATTACTTGAACCTTTCAATAATTCAGACTCGTGATTCATCAAGTAAATATACTCAACATCTACTCAAATCATCTGTGAAGTAAGAACATAACGATATCCACTACATGCCTCAGCACTCATTGGACTGCACACATCAAAATGTATTACTTCCAACAATTTGCTTTCTAGTTCCATTTTACTGAAACCGAGGCTTTCAGTCATCTTGCCCATGTGGTATGATTCGCATGCCTCAAGTGATTCAAAATCAAGTGAGTCCAAACGGTCCATTTGCATGGAGTTTCTTCATGCATACACACCAATAGACATGGTTCGCATGTCTCAAACTTTTCAAAAATGAGTGAGTCCAAAGATCCATCAACATGGAGCTTCTTCATGCGTTTTATACCAATATGACTTACGTGGCTGTGCCACAAGTAGGTGGTACTATCATTACTATCTTTTGGCATGAACATGTGTATCACTACGATCGAGATTCAATAAACCATTCATTTTAGGTGTAAGACCATTGAAGGTATTATTCAAATAAACAGAGTAACCATTATTCTCCTTAAATGAATAACCGTATTGCGATAGACATAATCCAATCATGTCTATGCTCAACACAAAACACCAATCTCGATGGTAGAAGGAGCGTACGATATTTGATTGTATCAACATTGGAAACACTTCCAACACATATCATCAGCTCACCTTTAGCTAGTCTCCGTTTATTCCGTAGCTTTTATTTCGAGTTACTAACACTTAGCAACCGAACCGGTATCTAATACCCTGGTGCTACTAGGAGTACTAGTAAAGTACACATCAACACAATGTATATCCAATATACTTCTATCGACCTTGCCGGCCTTCTAATCTACCAAGTATCTAGGGTAATTCTGCTCCAGTGGTTGTTCCCCTTATTACAGAAGCACTTAGTCTCGGGTTTGGGTTCAACCTTGGGTCTCTTCACTAGAGCAGCAGCTGAATTGTCGTTTCATGAAGTATCCCTTCTTGCCCTTGCCCTTCTTGAAACTAGTGGTTTCACCAACCATCAACGATTGATGCTCCTTCTTGATTTCTACTTTCGCGGTGTCAAACATCGCGAATATCTCAAGGATCATCATATATGTCCCTGATACATTATAGTTCATCACGAAGCTCTAGCAGCTTGGTGGTAATGACTTCGGAGAAACATCATTATCTCATCTGGAAGATCAACTCCCACTCGATTCAAGCGATTGTCGTACTCAGACAATCTGAGCACAAGCTCAACAATTGAGCTTTTCTCCCTTAGTATGTAGGCTAGAAGGAGGTCTTATACCTCTTGACGTGGGCACGAGCCTGAATCCCAATTTCAGCCCTCAAAACATCTCATATGTTTTGCGACATTTCAGAAACATCTTTGGTGCCTCAATTCTAAACCATTTAACAGAACTATCACGTAGTTATCAAAATGTGTATGTCAGATGTTCGCAACATCCACAGACAACGTTCGAGGTTCAGCACACTGAGCGGTGCATTAAGGACATAAGCCTTCTATGAAGCAATGAGGACAATCCTCAGTTTACGGACCTAGTCCGCATAATTGCTACTTTCAACTTTCAACTAATTTTTTTCTAGGAACATATCTAAACAGTAGAACTGAAACGCGAGCTACGACATAATTTGCAAAATCCTTTTTGACTATGTTCAGGATAATTAAGTTCATCTTATGAACTCCCACTCAGATAGACATCCCTCTAGTCATCTAAGTGATTACATGATCCGAGTCAACTAGGCCGTGTCCGATCATCACGTGAGACGGACTAGCCAACGTCGGTGAACATCTTCATGTTGATCGTATCTACCATACGACTCATGCTCGACCTTTCGGTCTTCTGTGTTCCGAGGCCATGTCTGTGCATGCTAGGCTCGTCAAGTTAACCCTAAGTGTTTTGCATGTGTTCTGAGGCCATGTCTGTACATGCTAGGCTCGTCAACACCCGTTGTATTTGAACGTTAGAATCTAACACCCGATCATCACGTGGTGCTTCGAAACACGAACTGTCGCAACGGTGCACAGTTAGGGGAGAACACTTCTTGAAATTGTTGTAAGGGATCATCTTATTTACTACCGTCGTTCTAAGCAAATAAGATGTATAAACATGATAAACATCACATGCAATCAAATAGTGACATGATATGGCCAATATCATATTGCTCCTTTGATCTCCATCTTGGGGCTCCATGATCATCATCATCACCGGCATGACACCATGATCTCCATCATCATGATCTCCATCATCGTGTCTCCATGAAGTTGTCACGTCATCTATTACTTCTACTACTACAGCTAACGGTTAGCAATAAAGTAAAGTAATTACATGACGTTTATGTTGACACGCAGGTCATAAATAAATTAAGACAACTCCTATGGCTCCAGCCGGTTGTCATACTCATCGACATGCAAGTCGTGATTCCTATTACAAGAACATGATCAATCTCATACATCACATATATCATTCATCACATCCTTTGGCCATATCACATCACATAGCATACCCTGCAAAAACAAGTTAGACGTCCTCTAATTGTTGTTTGCATGTTTTACGTGGCTGCTATGGGTTTCTTGCAAGAACGTTTCTTACCTACGCAAAGACCACAACGTGATATGCCAATTGCTATTTACCCTTCATAAGGACCCTGTTCATCGAATCCGATCCGACTAAAGTGGGAGAGACAGACACCCGCCAGCCACCTTATGCAACTAGTGCATGTATGTCGGTGGAACCGGTCTCACGTAAGAGTACGTGTAAGGTTGGTCCGGGACGCTTCATCCCACGATGCCGCCGAATCAAGATAAGACTAGTAACGGCAAGCATATTGAACAAAATCAACGCCCACAACTACTTTGTGTTCTAATCGTGCATACTAACTACGCATAGACCTAGCTCATGATGCCACTGTTGGGGAACGTAGCATAAATTCAAAATTTTCCTACGTGTCACCAAGATCTATCTATGGAGTCATCTAGCAACGAGGGAGGAGTAGATCTACATACCCTTGTAGATCGCGCGCGGAAGCGTTCAAGAGAACGGGGTTGATGGAGTCGTACTCGTCGTGATTCAAATCACCGATGATCCTAGTGCCGAACGGACGGCACCTCCGCGTTCAACACACGTACGGAACGGAGATGTCTCCCATGCCTTGATCCATCAAGGAGGAGGGAGAGGTTGATGGAGATCCAGCAGCACGACGGCGTGGTGGAAGTGGCGGGATTCCAACAGGGCTTCGCTAAGCGCTGCGGGAGGAGGAAGATGTGTCACGGGAGGGAGAGGGAGGCGCCAGGCCTTATATTGGTTTGCTCCTCCTTTTTCCCCACTATATATAGGGCCAAGGGAGAGGGGGAGGCGCAGCCCTTGCCCCTTCCTCCAAGGAAGGGTGCGGCCAAGGGTGGGGAGGAGTCCATCCTCCCCAAGGCACCTCGGAGGTGCCTTCCCCTTTTAGGACTCTCCCCTTTTTCCCATCTCTTGGCGCATGGGCCTCTTGGGGCTGGTGCCCTTGGCCCATATAGGCCAAGGCACACCCCCTACAGCCCATGTGGCCCCCCGGGGCAGGTGGCCCCACCCGGTGGACCCCCGGGACCCTTCCGGTGGTCCCGGTACAATACCGGTGACCCCGAAACTTGTCCCGATGGCCGAAATAGCACTTCCCATATATAATTCTTTACCTCCGGACCATTCCGGAACTCCTCGTGATGTCCGGGATCTCATCCGGGACTTCGAACAACATTCAGGTTACCGCATACTAATATCTCTACAACCCTAGCGTCACCGAACCTTAAGTGTGTAGACCCTACGGGTTCGGGAAGCATGCAGACATGACCGAGACGTTCTCCGGTCAATAACCAACAGCGGGATCTGGATACCCATGATGGCTCCCACATGTTCCACGATGATCTCATCGGATGAACCACGATGTCAAGGACTTAATCAATCCCGTATACAATTCCCTTTATCTAGCGGTATTATACTTGCCCGAGATTTGATCGTCGGTATCCCGATACCTTGTTCAATCTCGTTACCGGCAAGTCTCTTTTACTCGTTCCGTAACACATCATCCCGTGATCAACTCCTTGATCACATTGTGCACATTATGATGATGTCCTACCGAGTGGGCCCAGAGATACCTCTCTGTCACACGGAGTGACAAATCCCAGTCTCGATTCGTGCCAACCCAACAGACACTTTCGGAGATACCCGTAGTGCACCTTTATAGTCACCCAGTTACGTTGTGACGTTTGGTACACCCAAAGCATTCCTACGGTATCCGGGAGTTGCACAATCTCATGGTCTAAGGAAATGATACTTGACATTAGAAAAGCTTTAGCATACGAACTACACGATCTTTGTGCTAGGCTTAGGATTGGGTCTTGTCCATCACATCATTCTCCTAATGATGTGATCCCGTTATCAACGACATCCAATGTCCATGGTTAGGAAACCGTAACCATCTATTGATCAACGAGCTAGTCAACTAGAGGCTTACTAGGGACATGGTGTTGTCTATGTATCCACACATGTATCTGAGTTTCCTATCAATACAATTATAGCATGGATAATAAACGATTATCATGAACAAGGAAATATAATAATAACCAATTTATTATTGCCTCTAGGGCATATTTCCAACAGGAGGCGTGCAAGAAAGACTGTTTGAAACCCTCTGACATGGTGTCGATGACAATGACCCGTTCTCCTTTACTTGCCCCCTCTCCCACCTCTGCATTAGGTTCAATTCAAATTACCTGTATTTTGCCTGGGACCTAATGGATATTGTGTGAAAAAATAATTTGGGATAGAAGTAACTAATAAATTAGTTGTTGTAGTTTGATTTGACATGTTGCATCAATCTTCTTTTCTTTGCTACCAAATATTGTCGGTAACTCAGTTTTTCAACTACTCAACACCCGGCGTGGATGCCCGGTCACTTTACACTACCAGTTTGGTGGTCATACTCAAGATAAAGAATGTTGATTATCGGTATTGTGTTTTGGTCAATCTATCACTCCTAAGATTTTTGTTAGTGTTTGAATCTATGCCATGCCATGTTTCCCGTGAATCAAGATTGGATGCGACGGTAGCATCATCGCCGTCTGACATAGAAAGTCTCTGGTGAATCAAGGTTATATGGTAGCATCATTAGCTTCAATATAGTAGCAGAAAATATCAGCACACTTTTATGTAAACGTGCTCTAATTTAAATGGGACTGGACATTAGCAGCACAACAACAAAAAGAAGTTGACAGTGCCCTCTCTCAGGAGCACTCTCGTGAGCTCATCTTGATGGATACATGGACAGTGCCTTCAGGTTTTCGCCGGAACCGAGACACCGCATTTCCTGTGATCATGTGTGTGGATTTTGGATGTCCAACTGCACCTGCTTCCCCAACCTAAAAGTTTGAACCGAAACGCCTCAAGTGTCGAAAGAACTCCTGGTGCATGTTTCTTATCAACATTCTCAGTTATCAGAAAAGAAAGATAAATTTGTTTATATGTTGTTATTCTAGAGCACTCCATCTAGTATTCATGCATCTGACCAAATAAATCTTTGATGGCAATTTTTATGATGAAATATGTTTATTATTTTTCAAGATGTGTTTTTTTAAGTGTCGAAATCTATTCGTGTTGTCTCATTAAATGTTGAAATCTACGTTAATGTCGAAGTGTCTTATTGATGGTTGAAATCTTTTAAAAAGTTTAAATCTCTCATTAAGTATCGAAGTATATTTTTATTCCTGAGATATCTTATTTAGTGCTGAAATGTGCTTTTATATTGTTGAAATGTCCTAATAAGTGTTGATATCTCATTTAGTGTTTTTTAAGTGTTGAAATATCTCTTCTATAAATGTCTTATTAAGTGTCGAAACTTTTTTATTGTGGAAATGTCTTCTTGAGTGCTGAAATCTATTCTTAATAACGAAATCTCTTATCAAGTGTTGAAATCTACTTTATTGTTGGCATGTCTTATTTAGAACTGAAATATGTTTTTTATTGCTCGGATGTCTTATTAATTGCTGCAATATGATTTTATGGGCCAATTAATAGGTACTATTTTATTGCTTGATCTTTTCTGCACCGGATCTCCCTTCTCTCTATATACAAGCCATGTGTTGATAGAGCAAGCATGCATATCTTGTACCTAGCATTTTCAAACTACATTGGCAGAGGATGGACAAGCACACGATTCGCATCTACGCTCTAGGCGCTACTGTCTCTCCATCCCCTATGCTCCACACCTACTGCACAATGTATGCACTTCCACAGAGAGTTGTCAGTTCTTTCTCACCTTTCATTGCCTACTGCTTGTTTGGTAATAAGTCCAAAATGATCAGTTACCATATCAATGGCTAATTCTTTCACACCTAATTCATTTGTTGTTCCATATATAGGTCGGATCATCGGCGAAGAAGACGTGGATGAAGAGACGATCAATTTACCATATGGGCTTTGTGTCAACAATAGATTGTGCAAAGATGGATGGGTCTGCTTGTTTTGTCTCCTCAATCAAGAGTGCTACCCGTCCATGGTTGCATGTAAGAAAGATTGTCTGAAACCCTCTGCTACTGACATGGTGTCCATGACAATGACCCAATCTCATTTACCCGCCCCCTCTCCCGCATCTTCATTAGGTTCAATTTGAATTACCTATATTTTTCCCGGGACCCAATGTATATTGTGTGAAAAAATAATTTGGAATAGAAGTATCTACATTAGTTGTGTTGGGGAACGTAGTAATTTCAAAAATTTCCTACACACATGCAAGAACATGGTGATGCATAGCAACGAGAGGGGAAAGTGTGTCCACGTACCCTCATAGACCGAAAGCGGAAGCGTTAGCACAACACGGTTGATGTAGTCGTACGTCTTCACGATCCGACCGATCAAGTACCGAACGCACGACACCTCTGAGTTCTGCACACGTTCGACTCGATGACGTCCCTCGAACTCCGATCCAGCCGAGTGTTGAGGGAGAGTTTTGTAAGCACGACGGTGTGGTGACGATGATGATGTTCTACCGATGCAGGGCTTCGCCTAAGCACCGCTATGATATGATCGAGGTGGATTATGGTGGAGGGGGGCACCGCACACGGCTAAGAGATCAAGAGATCAATTGTTGTGTCTATGGGGTGCCCCCTGGCCACGTATATGAAGGAGTAGAGGAGGGGAGGGGCCGGCCCTCTCTATGGCACGCCCTAGGAGAGTCCTACTCCAACCGGGAGTAGGATGCCCCCTTTCCTAGTAGAACTAGGAGCCCTTCCAAGTAGTAGGAGTAGGAGAGAAGGAAAGGGAAAAGAGAAGAGAAGGAAGGAGGGTGCGCAGCCCTTCCCCCTAGTCCAATTCGGACTAGGCCTTGGGGGGCGCGGCCCGCCTCTCTCTCTTTCCCCTAAAGCCCAACAAGGCCCATATACTCTCCGGCAAATTTCCGTAACTCCCTGGTACTCCGATAAATACTCGAATCACTCGGAACCTTTCCGATGTCCGAATATAGTCGTCCAATATATCGATCTTTACGTCTCGACCATTTCGAGACTCCTCGTCATATCCCCGATCTCATCCGAGACTCCGAACTATCTTCGGTACATCAAAACACATAAACTCATAATATAACCGTCATCGAACTTTAAGCGTGCAGACCCTACGGGTTTGAGGACTATGTAGACATGAACGAGACACGTCTCCGGTCAATAACCAATAGCGGAACCTGGATGCTCATATTGGCTACTACAAATTCTACGAAGATCTTTATCGGTCAAACTGCATGACAACATACGTTGTTCCCTTTGTCATCGGTATGTTACTTGCCCGAGATTCGATCGTCGGTATCTCAATACCTAGTTCAATCTCGTTACTGGCAAGTATCTTTACTCATTCCGTAATACATCATCCCGCAACTAACTCATTAGTTGCAATTCTTGCAAGGCTTATAGTGATGTGCATTACCGAGTGGGCCTAGAGATACCTCTCCGACAATCGGAGTGACAAATCCTAATCTCGAAATACGCCAACCCAACAAGTACCTTCGGAGACACCTGTAGAGCACCTTTATAATCACCCAGTTACTTTGTGACGTTTGGTGGCACACAAAGTGTTCCTCCGGTAAACGGGAGTTGCATAATCTCATAGTCATAGGAACATGTATAAGTCATGAAGAAAGCAATAGCAACAAACTAAACGATCAAGTGCTAAGCTAACGGAATGGGTCAAGTCAATCACATCATTCTCCTAATGATGTGATCCCGTTAATCAAATGACAACTCATGTCTATGGCTAGGAAACATAACCATCTTTGATCAACGAGCTAGTCAAGTAGAGGCATACTAGTGACACTTTGTTTGTCTATGTATTCACACATGTATTATGTTTCCGGTTAATACAATTCTAGCATGAATAATAAACATTTATCATGATATAAGGAAATAAATAATAACTTTATTATTGCCTCTAGGGCATATTTCCTTCAGTCTCCCACTTGCACTAGAGTCAATAATCTAGTTCACATCGCCATGTGATTTAGCACCAATAGTTCACATCACCATGTGATTAACACCCATAGTTCACATCGTCATGTGACTAACATCCAAAGGGTTTACTAGAGTCAACAATCTAGATCACATCGCTATGTGATTAACACCCAAAGAGTACTAAGGTGTGATCATGTTTTGCTTGTGAGAGAAGTTTAGTCAACGGGTCTGCCACATTCAGATCCGTAAGTATTTTGCAAATTTCTATGTCAACAATGCTCTGCACGGAGCTACTCTAGCTAATTGCTCCCACTTTCAATATGTATCCAGATTGAGATTTAGAGTCATCTGGATCAGTGTCAAAATTTGCATCGACGTAACCCTTTACGACGAACATTTTTGTCACCTCCATAATCGAGAAACATATCCTTATTCCACTAAGGATAATTTTGACCGCTGTCTAGTGGTCTACTCCTAGATCACTATTGTACTCCCTTGACAAAAACAGTTTAGGGTATACAATAGATCTGGTACACAGTATGGCATATTTTATAGAACCTATGGCCAAGGCATAGGGAATGACTTTCATTCTCTTTCTATCTTCTATCGTGGTCGGGCTTTGAGTCTTACTCAGTTTCACACCTTGTAACACAGGCAAGAACTCTTTCTTTGACTGTTCCATTTTGAACTACTTCAAAATCTTGTCAAGGTATGTACTCATTGAAAAAACTTACCAAGTGTCTTGATCTATCTCTATAGATCTTGATGCTCAATACATAAGTAGCTTCACCGAGGTCTTTCTTTGAAAAACTTTTATTCAAGTATCCGTTTATGCTATCCAGAAATTCTATATCATTTCCAATCAGCAATATGTCATCCACATATAATATCAGAAATGCTACAGAGCTCCCACTCACTTTCTTGTAAATACAGGCTTCACCGCAAGTCTGTATAAAACTATATGCTTTGATCAACTCATCAAAGCGTATATTCCAACTCCGAGATGCTTGCACCAGTCCATAGATGGATCGCTGGAGCTTGCACATTTTGTTAGCACCCTTTAGATCATTAAAACCTTCTGGTTGCATCATATACAACTCTTCTTCCAGAAATCCATTCAGGAATGCAGTTTTGATATCCATTTGCCAGATTTCATCAAATGTGGCAATTGCTAACATGATTCAGACAGACTTAAGCATCTCTACGAGTGAGAAAATCTCATCGTAGTCAACACTTTGAACTTGTCAAAAACATTTTTGCGACAATTTGAGCTTTGTAGATAGTAACACTACTATCAGTGTCCATCTTCCTCTTGAAGATTCATTTATTCTCAATGGCTTGCCGATCATTGGGCAAGTCAACCAAAGTCCATACTTTGTTCTCATACATGGATCCCATCTCAGATTTCATGGCCTCAAGCCATTTCGCGGAATCTAGGCTCATCATCGCTTCCTCATAGTTCGTAGGTTCGTCATGGTCAATTAACATGACCTCCAGAACAGGATTACCGTACCACCCTGGTGCAGATCTCAGTCTGGTTGACCTACGAGGTTCGGTAGTAACTTGATCTGAAGTTACATGATCATCATCATTAGCTTCCTCACTAATTGGTGTAGGAATCACAGAAACATATTTCTATGATGAACTACTTTCCAATAAGGGAGCAGGTATAGTTACCTTATCAAGTTCTACTTTCCTCCCACTCACTTCTTTCAAGAGAAACTCCTTCTCTAGAAAGGATCCATTCTCAGCAACAAATATCTTGCCTTCGGATCTGTCATAGAAGGTGTACCCAACAGTTACTTTTGGGTATCCTATGAAGACGCACTCCTCCGACTTGGGTTTGAGCTTATCAGGTTGAAACTTTTTCACATAAGCATTGCAACCTCAAACTTTAAGAAACGACAGCTTAGGTTTCTTGCCAAACCATAGTTCATACGGTGTTGTCTTAACGGATTTAGATGGTGCCCTATTTAACATGAATGTAGCTGTCTCTAATGCATAACCCCAAAACGATAGTGGTAAATTGGTAAGAGACATCATAGATCACACCATATCTAATAAAGTACGGTTACGACGTTCGGACACACCATTACACTGTGGTGTTCCAGGTGACGTGAGTAGTGAAACTATTTCACATTGTTTTAACTGAAGGCCAAACTCGTAACTCAAATATTTTACTTCTGCGATCATATCATAGAAACTTTTATTTTTGCTATGATGATTCTCCACTTCACTCTGAAATTCTTTGAACTTTTCAAATGTTTCAAACTTGTGTTTCATCAAGTAGATATACTCATATCTGCTCAAATCATCTGTGAAGATCAGAAAATAATGATACATGCCGCGAGCCTCAATATTCATCGGACCACATACATCAGTATGTACGATTTCCAACAAATCTGTTGCTCGCTCCATTGTTCCGGAGAACGGAGTCTTAGTCATCTTGCCCATGAGGCAGCAAGCATCAATTGATTCATAATCAAGTGATTCCAAAATCCCATCAGCATGGATTTTCTTCATGCGCTTTACACCAATATGACCTAAACGACAGTGCCACAAATAAGTTGCACTATCATTATTAACTTTGCATCTTTTGGCTTCAAAATTATGAAAATGTGTATCACCACGATCGAGATCCAACAAACCATTTTCATTGGGTGTATGACCATAGAAGGTTTTATTCATGTAAACAGAACAATAACTATTCTCTAACTTACATGAATAACCGTATTGCAATAAACATGATCAAATCATATTTATGCTCAACGCAAACACTAAATAACATTTATTTTAGGTTTAACACTAATCCCGAAAGTATAGGGAGTGTGCGATGATGATCATATCAATCTTGGAACCATTTCCAATACACATCGTCACTTCACCCTTAACTAGTCTCTGTTCATTCTGCAACTCCCGTTTCGAGTTATTATTCTTAGCAACTGAACTAGTATCAAATATTGAAGGGTTGCTATAAACACTAGTAAAGTACACATCAATAACATGTATATGAAATATACCTATGTTCACTTTGCCATCCTTCTTATCCGCCAATTACTTGGGGTAGTTCTGCTTCTAGTGACTAGTCCCTTTGCAGTAGAAGCACTCAGTTTCAGGCTTAGGTCCAGACTTGGGATTTTTCACTTGAGCAGCAACTTGCTTGCCGTTCTTCTTGAAGTTCCCCTTTCTTCCCTTTGTCCCTTTACTTGAAACTAGTGGTTTTGTTTACCATCAACACTTGATGCTTTTCTTGATTTCTACCTTCATCGATTTCAGCATCATGAAGAGCTTGGGAATCGTTTCCGTTATCCCTTGCATATTATAGTTCATCACGAAGTTCTACTAACTTGGTGATGGTAAGAGAATTCTGTCAATCACTATTTTATCTGGAAGATTAACTCTCACTTGATTCAAGCGATTGTAGTACCCAGACAATCTGAGCACATGCTCACTGCTTGAGCTATTCTCCTCCATCTTTTAGCTATAGAACTTGTTGGAGACTTCATATCTCTCAACTCGGGTATTTGCTTGAAATATTAACTTCAACTCCTGGAACATCTCATATGGTCCATGACATTCAAAACGTCTTTGAAGTCCCGATTCTAAGTCGTTTAAGCATGGTGCACTAAACTATCAAGTAATCATCATATTGAGCTAGCCAAACGTTCATAACATCTGCATCTGCTCCTGCAATAGGTTTGTCACCTAGCGGTGCAACAAGGACATAATTCTTCTGTGCAGAAATGAGGATAAACCTCAGATCACGGATCCAATCCGCATCATTGCTACTAACATATTTCAACTTAGTTTTCTCTAGGAACATATCAAAAATAAAACAGGGGAGCTAAACGTGAGCTATTGATCTGCAACATAGATATGCTAATACTACCAGGACTAAGTTCATGATAAATTTAAGTTCAATTAATCATATTACTTAAGAACTCCCACTTAGATAGACATACCTCTAATCCTCTAAGTGATCACGTGATCCATATCAACTAAACCATGTCCGATCAACACGTGAGATGGAGTAGTTTCAATGGTGAACATCATTATGCTGATCATATCTACTATATGATTCATGCTCGACCTTTCGGTCTCAGTGTTCCGAGGCCATATCTATTATATGCTAGGCTCGTCAAGTTTAACCTGAGTATTCCGCGTGTGCAACTGTTTTGTACCCGTTGTATTTGAACGTAGAGCCTATCACACCCGATCATCACGTGGTGTCTCAGCACGAAGAACTTTCGCAACGGTGCATACTCAGGGAGAACACTTGTACCTTGATAATTAGTGAGAGATCATCTTATAAAGCTACCGTCGAACTAAGTAAAATAAGATGTATAAAAGATAAACATCACATGCAATCAAAATATGTGACATGATATGGCCATCATCATCTTGTGCCTTTGATCTCCATCTCCAAAGCATCGTCATGATTTCCATCATCACCGGCATGACACCATGATCTCCATCATATTGATCTATATCAATGTGTCGTCACATGGTCGTCTCGCCAACTATTGCTCTTGCAACTATTTCTATCGCATAGCGATAAAGTAAAGCAATTATTTGGCGCTTGCATCTTATGCAATAAAGAGACAACCATAAGGCTTCTGCCAGTTGCCGGTAACTTCAACAAAACATGATCATCTTATACAACAACTAATATCTCATCACGTCTTGACCATATCACATCACAACATGCCCTGAAAAACAAGTTAGACGTCCTCTACTTTGTTGTTGCAAGTTTTACGTGGCTGCTACGGGCTGAGCAAGAACCGTTCTTACCTACGCATCAAAACTACAACGATAGTTTGTCAAGTTAGTGCCGTTTTAACCTTCTCAAGGACCGGGCGTAGCCACACTTGGTTCAACTAAAGTTGGAGAAACTGACACCCGCTAGTCACCTGTGTGCATAGCACGGCGGTAAAACCAGTCTCGCGTAAGCGTACGCGTAATGTCGGTCCGGGCCGCGTCATCCAACAATACCGCCAAACCAAAGTATGACATGCTAGTAAGCAGTATGATTTATATCGCCCACAACTCACTGTTGGGGAACGTAGCATAAATTCAAAATTTTCCTACGTATCACCAAGATCTATCTATGGAGAAACCAGCAACGAGGGGAAGGAGAGTGCATCTACATACCCTTGTAGATCGCTAAGCGGAAGCGTTCAAGTGAACGGGGTTGATGAAGTCGTACTCGTCGTGATTCAAATCACCGATGATCAAGTGCCGAACGCACGGCACCTCCGCGTTCAACACACGTACAGCCCGATGACGTCTCCCATGCCTTGATCCAGCAAGAAGAGAGGGAGAGGTTGATGAAGATCCAACAGCACGACGGCGTGGTGGTGGATGCAGGGCGTCACAGTAGCAGGGCTTCGCCTGTACTATGAAGGAGAGACGTAACGGGGAGAGAGGAAGCACCAAAGGCTGAGGTATGAAATCCCTCCTCTCCTCAACTATATATAGGAGGACCAAGGGGGGGTGGTGCGCCAGCCCAGGAGATCTAATCTCCTTGGTGCGGCGGCCAGGGGAGGTTTCCCTCCCCCCCAAGGCACCTCGGGGTGCCTTCCACCACTTGGACTCCTCCTTGGTGGAAACCCTAGGCGCATGGGCCTATAGGGGCTGGTGCCCTTGGCCCATATAGGCCAAGGCGCACCCCCTACAGCCCATGTGGCCCCCCGGGACAGGTGGCCCCACCCGGTGGGCCCACGGGACCCCTCCGGTGGTCCCGGTACAATACCGATAACCCCGAAACTTGTCCCGATGGCCGAAACAGCACTTCCTATATATAATTCTTTACCTCCGGACCATTCCGGAACTCCTCGTGACGTCCGGGATCTCATCCGGGACTCCGAACAATATTCGGGTTACTGCATACACATATCTTCATAACCCTAGCGTTACCGAACCTTAAGTGTGTAGACCCTACGGGTTCGGGAGACATGCAGACATGACCGAGACGTTCTCCGGTCAATAACCAACAGCGGGATCTGGATACCCATGATGGCTCCCACATGTTCCACGATGATCTCATCGGATGAACCACGATGTCAAGGACTTAATCAATCCCGTATACAATTCCCTTTGTCTAGCGGTATGTTACTTGCCCGAGATTCGATCGTCGGTATCCCTATACCTTGTTCAATCTCGTTACCGGCAAGTCTCTTTACTCGTTCCGTAACACATCATCCCGTGATCAACTCCTTGGTCACATTGCGCATATGATGATGTCCTACCGAGTGGGCCCAGAGATACCTCTCCGCTTACACGGAGTGACAAATCCCAGTCTCGATTCGTGCCAACCCAACAGACACTTTCGGAGATACCTGTAATGCACCTTTATAGTCACCCAGTTACGTTGTGACGTTTGATACACCCAAAGCACTCCTACGGTATCCGGGAGTTGCACAATCTCATGGTCTGAGGAAAATGATACTTGACATTAGAAAAGCTATAGCATATGAACTACACGATCTAGTGCTATGCTTAGGATTGGGTCTTGTCCATCACATCATTCTCCTAATGATGTGATCCCGTTATCAACGACATCCAATGTCCATGGTCAGGAAACCGTAACCATCTATTGATCAACGAGCTAGTCAACTAGAGGCTTACTAGGGACATGGTGTTGTCTATGTATCCACACATGTATCTGAGTTCCCTATCAATACAATTATAGCATGGATAATAAACGATTATCATGAACAAGGAAATATAATAATAACCAATTTATTATTGCCTCTAGGGCATATTTCCAACAGTCTCCCACTTGCACTAGAGTCAATAATCTAGTTCACATCACCATGTGATTAACACTCACAGGTCACATCGCCATGTGACTAACACCCAAGAGTTTACTAGAGTCAGTAGTCTAGCTCACATCACTATGTGATTAACACTCAATGAGTTCTAGGTTTGATCATGTTTCTTGTGAGAGAGGTTTTAGTCAACGGGTCTGAACCTTTCAGATCCGTGTGTGCTTTACAAATCTCTATGTCATCTACTAGATGCAGCTACCACGTTCTATTTGGAGCTAATCCAAATAACTGTTCTACTTGGAGCTATTCTAAATTGTTGCTCCATTATATGTATCCGGTATCTCTACTCAGAGCTATCCGGATAGGTGTTAAGCTTGCATCGTCGTAACCCTTTACGACGAACTCTTTTACCACCTCCATAACCGAGAAACTTCCTTAGTCCAATAGTTACTAAGGATAACTTTGACCGCTGTCCTGTGATCTATTCATGGATCACTCTTGTACCCCTTGACTGACTCATGGCAAGGCACACTTCAGGTGCGGTACACAGCATAGCATACCGTAGAGCCTACGTCTTAAGCATAGGGGACGACCTTCGTCCTTTTTCTCTATTCTGTCGTGGTCGAGCTTTAAGTCTTAACTTCATGCCTTACAACTCAGGCAAGAACTCCTTCTTTGAACACCTTCAAGATCATGTCAAGGTATGTGCTCATTTGAAAGTACCATTAAGCGTTTTGATCTATCCTTATAGATCTTGATGCTCAATGTTCAAGTAGCTTAATCCAGGCTTTCCATTGAAAAATACTTTCCAAATAACCCTACATGCTTTCCAGAAATTCTACGTCATTTCCGATCAACAATATGTTAAAACATATACTCATCAGAAATTCTATAGTGCTCCCACTCACTTCTTTGGAAACACAAGTTTCCCATAAACTTTGTATAAACCCAAAATCTTTGATCATCTCATCAAAGCATACATTCCAACTCCGAGATGCTTACCCAGTCCTTAGAAGGATTGCTGGAGCTTTGCATACTTATTAGCATCTTTTCAGGATTGACAAAACCTTCCGGTTGTATCACATACAACCTTTCCTCAGAAAATAGTCGAGGAAACTATGTTTTGACATCCTATCTGCAAGATTTCATAAATAATGCAGTAATCGCTAATATAATTCCAACAGACTCTTAGCATCGCTACGAGTGAGAAAGTCTCATCGTAGACAACTCCTTGAACTTGTCGGAAAAACATCTTAACGACAAGTCGAGCTTTCTTAATGGTGACATTTACCATCATTGTCCGTCTTCCTTTTAAAATCCATCTATACTCAACAGCCTTACGACCATCAAGTAGTTCTTCCAAAGTCTACACTTTGTTTTCATATATGGATCCTCTCTCGGATTATATGGCCTCGAGCCATTTATCGGAATCTAGGCCCACCATCGCTCCTCCATAGCTCGTAGGTTCATTGTTGTCTAGCAACATGACTTCCAAGACAGGATTATGTACCACTCTGAAGTAGTACGCATCCTTGTCATCCTACGAGGTTTGATAGTGACTTGATCTGAAGTTTCATGATCACCATCATAAGCTTCCACTTCAATTGGTGTAGGTGCCACAGGAACAACTCTTTGTGCCCTGCTATACACTAGTTGAAGTAACGGTTCAATAACCTCATCAAGTCTCCACCATCCTCCCACTCAATTCTTTCGAGAGAAACTTTTCCTCGAGAAAGGACCTGATTCTAGAAACAATCCCTTATTGCTTTCGAATCTGAGACAGGAGGTATACCCAACTGTTTTGGGTGTCCTATGAAGATGCATTTATCCGCTTTGGGTTCGAGCTTATCAGCCTGAGACTTTTTCACATAAGCGTCGTAGCCCCAAACTTTTCAAGAAATGACAGCTTAGGTTTCTCTAAACCATAGTTCATACGGTGTCATCTCATCGGAATTACGTGGTGCCCCTTTTAAAGTGAATGTGGTTGTCTCTAATGCCTAACCCATAAACTATTGTGGTAATTTGATAAGAGACATCATGGTATGCATCATATCCAATAGGGTGCAGTTATGATGTTCGGACACACCATCACACTATGGTGTTCCAGCCTGTATTAGTTGTGAAACGATTTCCACAATGTCTTAATTTTGTGCCAAACTCGTAATTCAGATATTCATCTCTATGATCATATCATAGATCTTTTATCCTCTTGTCACGACGATCTTTCAACTTCACACTGAAATTACTTGAACCTTTCAATAATTCAGACTCGTGATTCATCAAGTAAATGCACTCAACATCTACTCAAATCATCTATGAAGAAAGAACATAACGATATCCACTACATGCCTCAGCACTCATTGGACTGCACACATCAAAATGTATTACTTCCAACAATTTGCTTTCTAGTTCCATTTTACTGAAACCGAGGATTTCAGTCATCTCGCCCATGTGGTATGATTTGCATGCCTCAAGTGATTCAAAATCAAGTGAGTCCAAACGGTCCATTTGCATGGAGTTTCTTCATGCATACACACCAATAGACATGGTTCGCATGTCTCAAACTTTTCAAAAATGAGTGAGTCCAAAGATCCATCAACATGGAGCTTCTTCATGCGTTTTATACCGATATGACTTACGTGGCTGTGCCACAAGTAGGTGGTACTATCATTACTATCTTTTGGCATGAATATGTGTATCACTACGATCGAGATTCAATAAACCATTCATTTCAGGTGTAAGACCATTGAAGGTATTATTCAAATAAACAGAGTAACCATTATTCTCCTTAAATGAATAACCGTATTGCGATAGACATAATCCAATCATGTCTATGCTCAACGCAAACACCAATATCGATGGTAGAGGGAGCGTGCGATGCATGATCATATCAACATTGGAAACACTTCCAACACATATCATCAGCTCACCTTTAGCTAGTCTCCGTTTATTCCGTAGCTTTTATTTCGAGTTACTAACACTTAGCAACCGAACCGGTATCTAATACACTGGTGCTACTAGGAGTACTAGTAAAGTACACATCAACACAATGTATATCCAATATACTTCTATCGACCTTGCCAGCCTTCTAATCTACCAAGTATCTAGGGTAATTCTGCTCCAGTGGTTGTTCCCCTTATTACAGAAGCACTTAGTCTCGGGTTTGGGTTCAACCTTGGGTTTCTTCACTAGAGCAGCAGCTGAATTGCCGTTTCATGAAGTATCCCTTTGTTCCCTTGCCCTTCTTGAAACTAGTGGTTTCACCAACCATCAACAATTGATGCTCCTTCTTGATTTCTACTTTCGTGGTGTCAAACATCACGAACATCTCAAGGATCATCATATATGTCCCTGATATATTATTGTTCATCACGAAGCTCTAGCAGCTTGGTGGTAATGACTTCGGAGAAACATCACTATCTCATCTGGAAGATCAACTCCCACTTGATTCAAATGATTGTTGTACTCAGACAATCTGAGCACAAGCTCAACAATTGGTCTTTTCTCCTCAGTTTGTAGGCTAAGAAAATCGTCGGAGGTCTTATACCTCTTGATGTGGGCACGAGCCTGAAATCCCAATTTCAGCCCTCAAAACATCTCATATGTTTCGTGACGTTTCAAAAACGTCTTTGGTACCTCAACTCTAAACCGTTTAACTGAACTATCACGTAGTTATCAAAATGTGTATGTCAGATGTTCGCAACATCCACAGACCACGTTCGAGGTTCAGCACACACTGAGCGGTGCATTAAGGACATAAGCCTTCTATGAAGCAATGAGGACAATCCTCACTTTACGGACCTAGTCCGCATAATTGCTACTATCAACTTTCAACTGATTTTTCTCTAGGAACATATCTAAACAGTAGAACTAAAGCGTGAGATATGACATAATTTGCAAAATTCTTTTGACTATGTTCAGGATAATTAAGTTCATCTTATGAACTCCCACTTAGATAGACATCCCTCTAGTCATCTAAGTGATTACATGATCCGAGTGAGCTAGGCCGTATCCGATCATCACGTGAGACGGACTAGTCATCATCGGTGAACATCTTCATGTTGATCGTATCTACCATACGACTCATGCTCGACCTTTCGGTCTTCTGTGTTCCGAGGCCATGTCTATGCACATGCTAGGCTCGTCAAGTTAACCCTAAGTGTTTTTGCTGTGTAAATCTGTCTTACACCCGTTGTATGTGAACGTAAGGATCTATCACACCCGATCATCACGGCGTGCTTCGAAACGACGAACTGTAGCAACGGTGCACAGTTAGGGGAGAACACTTCTTGAAATTTTAATGAGGGATCATCTTATTTACTACCGTCGTTCTAAGCAAATAAGATGTATAAACATGATAAACATCACATGCAATCAAATAATAGTGACATGATATGGCCAATATCATATAGCTCCTTTGATCTCCATCTTGGGGCTCCATGATCATCTTGTCACCGGTATGACACCATGATCTCCATCATTGTGTCTTCTTGAAGTTGTCTCGTCATCGACATGCAAGTCGTGATTCCCTTGACAAGAACATGATCAATCTCATACATCACATATATCATTCATCACATCCTTTTGGCCATATCACATCACATAGCATACCCTGCAAAAACAAGTTAGACGTCCTCTAATTGTTGTTTGCATGTTTTACGTGGCTGCTATGGGTTTCTAGCAAGAACGTTTCTTACCTACGCAAAACCACAACGTGATATGCCAATTGCTATTTACCCTTCATAAGGACCCTTTTCATCGAATCCGATCCGACTAAAGTAGGAGAGACAGACACTCGCTAGCCACCTTATGCAACTGGTGCATGTTTGTCGGTGGAACCGGTCTCACGTAAGAGTACGTGTAAGGTTGGTCCGGGCCGCTTCATCCCACAATACCGTCGAATCAAGATTGTACTAGTAACGGCAAGCATATTGAACAAAATCAACGCCCACAACTACTTTGTGTTCTACTCGTGCATAGAATCTACGCAATAAACCTGGCTCTGATACCACTGTTGGGGAACGTAGCATAAATTCAAAATTTTCCTATGTATCACCAAGATCTATCTATGGAGAAACCAGCAACGAGGGGAAGGAGAGTGCATCTACATACCCTTGTAGATCGCTAAGCGGAAGCGTTCAAGTGAACGGGGTTGATGAAGTCGTACTCGTCGTGATTCAAATCACCGATGATCAAGTGCCGAACGCACGGCACCTCCGCGTTCAACACACGTACAGCCCGATGACATCTCCCATGCCTTGATCCAGCAAGAAGAGAGGGAGAGGTTGATGAAGATCCAGCAGCACGACGGCGTGGTGGTGGATGCAGGGCGTCACAGTAGCAGGGCTTCGCCTGTACTACGAAGGAAAGACGTAACGGGGAGAGAGGAAGCACCAAAGGCTGAGGTATGAAATCCCTCCTCTCCTCAACTATATATAGGAGGACCAAGGGGGGTGGTGCGCCAGCCCAGGAGATCTAATCTCCTTGGTGCGGCGGCCAGGGGAGGTTTCCCTCCCCCCCAAGGCACCTCGGGGTGCCTTCCACCACTTGGACTCCTCCTTGGTGGAAACCCTAGGCGCATGGGCCTATAGGGGCTGGTGCCCTTGTCCCATATAGGCCAAGGCGCACCCCCTACAGCCCATGTGGCCCCCCGGGACAGGTGGCCCCACCCGGTGGGCCCACGGGACCCCTCCGGTGGTCCCGGTACAATACCGATAACCCCGAAACTTGTCCCGATGGCCGAAACAGCACTTCCTATATATAATTCTTTACCTCCGGACCATTCCGGAACTCCTCGTGACGTCCGGGATCTCATCCGGGACTCCGAACAATATTCGGGTTACTGCATACACATATCTTCATAACCCTAGCGTTACCGAACCTTAAGTGTGTAGACCCTACGGGTTCGGGAGACATGCAGACATGACCGAGACGTTCTCCGGTCAATAACCAACAGCGGGATCTGGATACCCATGATGGCTCCCACATGTTCCACGATGATCTCATCGGATGAACCACGATGTCAAGGACTTAATCAATCCCGTATACAATTCCCTTTGTCTAGCGGTATGTTACTTGCCCGAGATTCGATCGTCGGTATCCCTATACCTTGTTCAATCTCGTTACCGGCAAGTCTCTTTACTCGTTCCGTAACACATCATCCCGTGATCAACTCCTTGGTCACATTGCGCATATGATGATGTCCTACCGAGTGGGCCCAGAGATACCTCTCCGCTTACACGGAGTGACAAATCCCAGTCTCGATTCGTGCCAACCCAACAGACACTTTCGGAGATACCTGTAATGCACCTTTATAGTCACCCAGTTACGTTGTGACGTTTGATACACCCAAAGCACTCCTACGGTATCCGGGAGTTGCACAATCTCATGGTCTGAGGAAATGATACTTGACATTAGAAAAGCTATAGCATATGAACTACACGATCTAGTGCTATGCTTAGGATTGGGTCTTGTCCATCACATCATTCTCCTAATGATGTGATCCCGTTATCAACGACATCCAATGTCCATGGTCAGGAAACCGTAACCATCTATTGATCAACGAGCTAGTCAACTAGAGGCTTACTAGGGACATGGTGTTGTCTATGTATCCACACATGTATCTGAGTTTCCTATCAATACAATTATAGCATGGATAATAAACGATTATCATGAACAAGGAAATATAATAATAACCAATTTATTATTGCCTCTAGGGCATATTTCCAACAGCGACATGGTCTTTGGCGGATTCTGTTCAGAAATATTGGTTTGAGTAGGAATAGAGGCGACTGGAAGGTTTGGTAATGTTTCGCTTTTGAACAATGTTGCAGGTCGAAGTGAGTGAGCACACACACTTATAGGAAATTGCTCCAGTGTCTAGAATGGCCACTTTATCGGTTGGGCTAGGATGAGAGATTAGACAAATAGATTAGATTTTTCACCGGGGTCTGTTTATATTGTTGGGATGTGTTATTTAATGATGAAACATGTTTATTGTTTGTCAGGATGTGTTTTTAAGTGTTGAAATATATTCTTAAATGTTTATATCTATTTTAATGTTGAAATGTCTTATTAATTACTGAAATCTTTATAAAGGATGAAATTAAGTGCTGGAATATATTTTTTATTCTTGAGATATATTATTAAGTGCTGAAATATGTTTTTATTGTTGAAATGTCCTAATAAGTGTTGAAATCTTTTCTTCATTTGTTGGAATTCGTTTTTAAGTGTTGAAATATCTCTTCTTGTATGTATGTCTTATTAGTGTTGGAACTTTTTATTGAGCAATTGTCTTATTAAGTGTTGAAATATGTTTTAATAATAAAATCTCCTATCAAGTCTTGGAATCTTCTTTATTGCTTGAATGTCTTATAAGTGTTGGAACTTTTTATTGAGCAAACGTCTTATGAAGTGTCGAAATCTGTTTTTAATAATGAAATCTCCTATCAAGTGTTGGAATCTTCTTTATTGCTCGAATGTCTTATTTAGGTATGCCTTATCAAGTGTTGGAATCTTCCTATTAGAAATAATGGTACTACCATAAGATATGTGCTTCTAGTATGAAGCTCTTAAATGAGGTACTCCCCCCAATCCATATTAATTGTCGCTCAAATGGATGTATATAGCACTAGCTACATCCATTTAAGCGACAATTAATATGGATCGGAGTGAGTACTACAAATTTTAATTAGGCCAGTTAATAGGTACTATATTATTGCTTGACCTTTTCTGCACCGGATCCCCATCTCTCCATCTATACAAGCCCTGTGTTGATAGACCAATTGTGTGTATCTTTTCCCTAGCATTTTCAAACTGCATTAGAAGAGGATGGACAGGTACACAGTTCGCATCAACGGTTTAGCCTTGCTACTGTCTCTCCATCTCCTATGCTCCGCACCTACTGCGCAATGTATGCACTTCCACAGAGAGTTATCAGTTCTTTCTCACCTTTCAATAGTTGTTGCTTGTTTGTAATTAATCAGTCCGAAATGATCAGTTACCATATCAATGGCTAATTGATTGTTGTACCATAGGTCGGATCATCGAAGAAGACGTGGATGACGAGAAGATCAATTTCCCGCATGGGCTTTGTGTCAATGGTAAACCGTGCAAAGATGGATGGCTTTGCTTGTGTTGCCTTGCGAATCTAGAGTGCTACCCGTCCATGGATGCGTGCAAGAAAGACTGTCTGAAACCCTCTCCTGCTGATATGGTGTCGATGACAATGTCCCGTTCTCCTTTACCTGCCCCCTCTCCCGCCTCTTCATTAGGTTTAATTTGAATTACCTATATTTTGCCCGGGACCTAATGGATATTGTGTGAAAAAATAATTTGGAATAGAAGTATCTCATACATTAGTTGTTGCAGTTTGATTTGACATGTTGCATCAATCGTCTTTTTTTTACCAATTATTGCCGGTAACTCAGCTTTTCAACTACTCAACGCCCAGCGAGGATGCCCGGTCATTTTTTGTTAGTTTTACACTACCAGTTTGGTGGTCATGCTCAAGATAGAGTATTGATTATCGGTATTGTGTTTTGGCCAATCTATCGCTCCAAAGATTTTTTTCTGTGTTTAAAATGATGCTGTGCCATGTTTCTGGTGAATCAAGATTAGATGCTAGCATCATTAGCTTCAATATATTAGCAGAAAATATCGGCACGTGCTCTAGTTTAAATGGGACTGAGCATCAACAGCACAACAATAAAAAGAAACTGACAGTCCCCTTCTTGATAGATACATGAACAGCATCTTGGACATGTATTTCACCGGAACCAGGACACCGCATTTCCTGTGATTATGGGTTTTGCATGTCCAACTGCACCTGCTTCCTCAACCTAAAAGTTTGAACCCAAACGCCTCAGGTGTCAAATAACTCCCGGCGCATGTTTCTTATCAACATTCTCAGTTATCAGAAAAGAAAGATAAATTTGTTTGTACGTCGCATGGCAGCATACCAGCGTTGCGACGGATATGTCAGAATTAGTAAACCCTAAGAAGAGGCTGCAACATAAGGATACAGAGTCTTTGACAGATGACAGGGAGGCTAGCTTTCACCAAACACTAGTTACAATAAGTGCCACCATTCATTCCTGGCTTCAGATCCTAGATTGACAGGAAGCTTCTCTCTACTTGCTGTTTGTACCTTCTCGATGCCCAGCCAGACGGGGCCGACGTCAGCTTCTGTCTACATTCCCGACACCACAAAAGGGAACAAACCACCCTACGTCGCCACCGGAGCGAGCCTGACAACATCCCAGGCAACCCTCATCACGCCGCCATGCCTCGACTCTGCCTCCTGGAATGTTCTTCCCGACGCCTCGGAAGGGTGGGGGAGTTCCCTCCATTTCTCAACCTTGAGCTCGGTGACGTCGATGATGCAGACGTGGCTCTCCGCCAGGCTCTTCCCTTGGGCCCTGCCATCAACCTGGAAGATCTCGCCCCTGCCGATTTCATTCCCTTCATTGTCAATCAGCAGAACGGGGCGGCCAGGCTCGAATGACAATGATCTTGTGAACGGGCGGCTCGTCATCATGTCTTGTGTACTTGGCTCGCTGGAGTCTGGGGTAACGAGCCTGCTGCTGCCCTTGGAGTTGGATAAGCCTAGAGCATTCAGCACCCTTGAAGGCGGCAAATAGCTCTCCTCGCCTGCACTCTCTGAGGAGTCACCCAACTGAGAATTAGCTGGTGTAGATGACTTGTCAGCACCCTCGCCCTCGTATGGCACTCCTCTTTCTTTCGCGATACGAGCGAGCTTAGCTTTTCTGTTGTTCAGCCTAGATAGAATTTAAAAGAAAAGGCTATTATTACAAACAGATACAGAATGCAGGCACAAAAGAAAATCTGTATGATACAGGAATAACTAAATTTGAAGGACTAAGAGTTGGTTATATTATGGAGCAGTACATTCATAGGAAAGAAGACGGATAATTTCACCTTACCAATTCTTTAGTTGCGATGATGTGATCTCTGCACCCTGAAAAGTAAGGACGCATTTCCATTAATCAGACAAAGCCAAAACTAGTTAGTCAGACCTAATGAAATATTTACCCAACTGAAAAGGCATATATATATCATTCGCGGCAAGAAAAAAAAAGAAAAGGCATATAATATATATTACCTGCCCACTCAGCTTCTCTGCCCATGTCTGAAGGGAAGCGGCATTCTTATGCATCTCGGGCTCATCAACCAGAGCATTCTCAATTTCATTTACCTGCCCGTCGTTCATGATAGTTCGCTTCTTTCCTCTCCTACTAGGCTGCCTCTCATCCTCGTCCCGGAGACAACTTTCCTTGGTAGGTTCTGGTGTTTTGAAATGGTCTACACTTCTGCAGCGTGGGACCTCCATGCTGGTAGCAGTACTGGGACCCGGATAGCCCGCGCTAGTCGTTCTCGCAACGCCAAGATGGATTAGGTTCTGACCGACTGAATTTTGCAGGACCCCACCATTTGTAGTGGCACGGTTTCTTGGAGTCTCATCCCTAGCATTTCCATCTTGTCTCATGGGGGGCGTCGCCATAGACTCTTCAATGTTTTGCACATCCTGCTAGTATCAGTTTTGGATTGGGATCAAATACATTACCAAGTCAATGGCTAATATTAATGTAATCGATAATGTTACCTTAGGAGGGCCATCCATATTGGGATCTGGAACACTAGCCCTTGCTGGCTGGGGCTGCTGCACCGGTTGCAAGTCTACCTTCATTTCTGATGTGACGTCACTTTTTGCCACCTAAAACATCACATCATGAAATCATCTTACTTAAGAAAATGAGGTACTGGCAAAAACTTTTGAGTAGACTGCTAAGAAGTATGAAGCTGCCACCCAATGCATGGTTCCAGGCTATTTTCTAGTTTACACATTGAGCGCACACCCGTCACACCAACCATACAAAAGAAACAATAAATTTGCCTGAGGACATTATGCACTTTAAAACTATACTTGTAGAAATGTAATTTACTACTTTTACAAATTATCCCTTGAGAACCAGAAAACAGAGACCCTAAACATAATGCTTTGGTATGATGTTTGAGATCAATGAGTAAAGCAAAAAAACCTGCGATATTCTCTGTCCAACTTGCGATTTACACCAACGTTGCAACTTATAAGAAAAATCACTGCAGAGAGGAAAGGTAAAGTTTAGAGAAGCGTCAACAAAGAAGTTGTCAGCTGAGGGCAACAAATTCAAACCAATCAGGCATACGGCAAGAAAGGTATAAAGAATATTGTTTCTATGTGGCACACCAAGGACCAGTCAAAATGACATTACCCACCTTAATAGTTGCACATCTTCCTCATTTAACAAGTTACCAGGGATTAATGATTTAGCATAATGGGACAAAGATCCTGCAAACCGAGCAAAAGAAGACATAAGATATGCAATGCGATGAATTAACATAATCACAACAAATTGCAAAACAGAAAGACAAGCGACTGTACCCAAGTTTGTACAAACTATGGTGATCTCATCGGCTGCTGGATGGTCCAATGATGGCTTGGGACTCTCTGATAACAAGTATTTCTGAAATTTCTGAAGAAAGAGGTCTCTTTCCTGCTCTGTTAACATACATGACAATGGAACTTGCGTTTAACAAGGTTACACAAAAAATCATACAGCGTCTCGTAGCCACTGAGAGAAGATCTGACCTTCGCATATGTTTGGAACAAAGACGTGCAAATTTGCTATTATTTTCACCACACAGGATGTTCTTGTCTGTGCATATTGTATTGAAGGCATGCTGATAGAGCGAAAATTGCATGAATAGTTAACTTTCGCTTCAGTCAGCATATTTGAAGCAGCTAACAGTGCCAGGTCAGCTGCACCAACTGGATCATAATCCAGATTAGCATCATCTTCCATCACTGGCAGATCGACAGAGCACCAACTTGAGACAAACTCATCATGAGGAGTCGCCAAAATTTGCGTCAGAAAGGGAATCTGCAGAGAAGATGAACGAAATTGAATTAGCTAAAATAAGAGTTTTGCGGTTGCAAAAAGACTATATATAACCCTATCAAGGTACGTATTAAAAGCAGTCGGTTTCAAAGCTTACAGTATTAGTTATGAAGGAAGATCTAAAGTTTGAATCATCAGAAAAGACATCAACGAGACGCAATGCACTGATAAGCACAGAACCCATGGGGTAACTCTTATCATGGGAACCGGCAGCAGGTTTTTGTTTTCTTCCAAATGCGATCTTCAGCAAATCAAGAACCTGCAGTAATCATTGTGATAAATTTGATAGGAACCAAATGATATTTTCAAATGCTGCAGAAAAGGAGTAATTTCAACCCCAGCTGTGGTCAGACCTAGGAGAACTAACCTCCAGCCCTAGTTGCATGCTCTTTGGCAAAGTGGCGACTTCATCGAGGTAAGAAATACTTTCAGATTCACACAGTTGTAACAACTACAGAGTATTTAACCAGGCATTAGTTATAAAGGCAACACTGGCAGTATACAGTGGTAGTACTTGAATTAAACAAAGTAATTCAAGACTCATGACAAACTTACGATAGAAAGGATTTTAGCCTTCTGTCTGGAAATGGAAGAAGCAATATCAGTTGATCCTTTCAGCCATTCTGGAACACCTAACTTCAATATCGTAAACGAGAGTGACAGTATGCCTCCATTTCTACAGAGCTCCTGCATTTAGTAACTTCTTGAGTCAATATCCTCCAAGGGCATACAAGATGTAATGATATACAGAAACAGTAACATATTTGAGTACATACTCACTTCTTTTAGTAGAAAACACAGGAAGATGGATGTGTCACTAAATTAAAGTATTATTCCACACACTAGATTAGTCTAGGTTAATCAGTTGATCTATTTTCTGGAGATCTTATGCAAGGGGGTAACAAGATGGAATTGAACTAAAACTGGAGAACAAGTAATGAGTTTTTTTGGGAGAGAGTTAGGGTGATATACTTCTGTTTGCATCACTGATCAGTATGCCGAAACAAGTATATCTTGATAAATCATAAAGAAGAAAAGGAGCTCACATTCAGCAGTTTTCCCCTTAACAGTGGAACTAAAAATACAAGGAAATGCATTTAAAAAAATCAAGGAAATGAGACGCATAGGGATATACGGGACCTTGTTTTTTAAAATACGATCTCGGAATAACTTCTGCTGGCACAGTGACAAAAGAAATTGCAATGATGCTTCGCACTGTTGGCATATGAAGTAAGTGAGTTGTGAGTCAAAAGGGCCAACAGGAAAGGCTTTGGTGCCCAATGTCGATAGCCTGACACTCAATAACCTCATATCTTCGTGCAGACTATCAAAGGCTACATCCATAAAGATATCAACCTGACCACAAAACAGCAAATATTAACAGAGATGAACAGATTGAATACAAAGTACCTAACAGGCAGATCTATGTCTTGCTGGTATAACATTCATATCAAAGGATGCCATAGTGATCCAGGGAGTACACAAAGAAAGAACTACGCGAAGGTCAGGTGTTTGCTTTTTTTTCTACCGAAATATCTTTCTACTGAGATGTATAAACGAAACAGGAATCAATAACTAAACAGTAGTCAGCAAAAACTTATAAGCAACGAAGGTTCAGATAACCCAGTAGAATAGCTAAAGGAAGTTAAATACTAACATAATATCTTAGTATTATATAATAAAATGATGCCTGCGGATAACAGCCTGTAATAATATAGCGCAGAAGTTGACACATTTTAAGAATACTACTAGTTTTAGCTCAGATTGGCCTGGGAGCTACACTTGTTACTAATCTGGTTGAACCACAAAACACCACAAGTATAAATGAATTTGATTGGAATCTCTAAGAAAAGAGTTGACACTCCGCAATATGTTAAGAATTCTATTCAGGATGAGGACAAAACCAGCGATAAACATGTCATTATCATTTATGAAATCAATTTGCAGCGCAACAAGATTATTACAGAAAAGTTGGCCATGATGATGAAAAACAACAAAATCTGGGAGTTCAGAAATCAAAAGCAATGCAAAATAGGGGCGAGGTTAAAAAATACTCCCTCGCCCCCATAATATAATATCTTTTTTGACACTATCATAGTGTCAAAAAAGATCTTATATTATGGGACGGAGGGAGTAGAATTTAAACATTAACATGTTATAAATTCGAGAAGCTAGTTATATGCTTTTATATTTCACAGTTTCTTCAGAATCAAGCCATGGAACGAAATAATCACTAAATTACCATATGGGTTACCTACTACTTACCTTTGGATGTGCAAGAAGAATATGAACAAGCTCATGCCACTGAGATGAGAAGTAACTTGTCATCAGATGAAGACTTCCTGCTACAAGTGATGAATGTATGAAGGGAGAAGCGCCGAGATGATCTTCCTAATTTAGAACAATAGCTGTTACCAGAAATTAGTATGAAATGATAACAATTAAGTATAAGCATGCCGCCCTCAATAAATAATTTGGTGGTTGTCGAACCTTCTTCCAGTGGGACAGAACGGATAGCAGAAAGAATATCAGGTCCATAACTTGTTCAGATAACTTCACATCATCCAGAAGAACCTGCACGAAGATAAACAAGGATTGTGACTCAATGCTCATCTTTTACTCATTTAGCATCTAACCATAAGTAAAAGCAAAATTATTTAACAAATTAAGCTTTATTGGAGAAAGACACAAAGATCATATGATGTGATTCATGAGTCAACTATGACATAGAGAAAGAGAGAAGTCGCAGAATATCAAGATTCAAATGAACAGGGTAAGAAATTCGTATGCGATGAAATGAACGAGAGAAGTCACCTGCTCGAGCTTGGTGTGGCGAGTTGCTAGCTCAGACAAACAATGCAAAAAGCGCACGGCACGGAGCACATATGTCAAATCTGAACCTCTTCCGATATCCAAACTTACAGCAAGAAGATGGAGAGGAAGCGATGACACAAGCTTCTCCATGTCCACCTGCAGAGAAGACGTGTCAGCGAAAGGGTGGCTGAAATAGGTGTGAACATTGTAGCTAATAAGCACCTGCTCTGGACCTCCGGCTTGCGCCTTGGACTGCAAGACGAAGCTGTCGGACTCCTTGAGCATCTCACTAAGTTCCCTAGTGGTCAGCCCACTAAGGTCTTGGACAGCAGAAATCATGTCTATCATCTGCACCCAACAATCGAAATATAAGTATTCTGGTTTGGCGGTAGTGAGAAAATATTCAAACATCTTTCTTGTACATGAAACGGAGCTTAGAGGTGAATTCATTATGCGGTCAAGTAAGTGTCTTGAAAGTAAAGATTCTGCTAACCAAGATGCTTTCACAAAAATGCAGGATCACATATACATGTTGACAGCAACCGACCAACCGACCGAGCGACGACCCCAGTTGGCAACCTGGGCTGAATTTGCCCAGGAAATGTGGGATATTAAGTAGCACTTGCGTGGAGAATTTTGTGGAGCACACACATACATAGTAATCTGTAGTGCTCTCTGCATCTACCAAGAGGAAAAGAGGCAAAAGTATGTGCTTGTGCAGCAGATTCGATCGAACCTAACAAGGCAGAGGCACTAATCTCGACCCCCGTATATGAACTTTTTTTGTGAGCAGTCGGTACAGTACAACCGTAAGAAAAATTCTAGAGGATAATCCCACATGGCTTGTTTACGCTTAATCTCACTAACTAATAATTCATATACGCACCCATCTAGGTGATGATTCAACAAGCGACGGGAAACAAAGATGTAAAGATTACAGGAAATCTGCACACACATACATACATCTGACAATAAACTTCAGAAAGAAATCCCCATCCAAGCGGGGATCAGAAGCGGATCATGGCACCAGTTGATGGCCTAGAGCAGCAGCACGCGGGGACGAACTCTGACCACAGAGTGAAGGGGCGCTGCCACCCCGCTTCCCCCAAGCAGACGAAGAAGAGCCCGCCTCACGCCGAAGCCGCCGCGCCGCTTGACGGAACAGGAGCATGGGTAGACGGGTCGGAGATGTGGTGGCGCAGGGAAGGCCCGCGTCCAGGCGCCTCGCCAGCTCGAGTCATGGAGGCGATGCAATTTGGGCGCGGCCAAAAAGATGGTCGGCCGAGAGGCGATGCAATTTGGGCGCGGCCAAAAAGATATAGGGAAGGGATTTATCTAATGGGGATGTAAAGTGGGGCAAAAGATCTAATTTTCCGGCGCGGCCGGAGCGGTCGCTGGGCAAACGACGGCGAGGAGCGGTGCGGGGGCGTGTGTGTGGCGGCCCTGAGGGGATCCAGAGGATGGGGATCGATTGGGAAGAGGACCTCCCGATCTCTCTCGCTAGGGTTAACAGGAGGTTTGGCTGGGCCTTGGTTGGGCCGGATTTTGGAGAGGAAGGCCTTGCTGCCTGGCTGGAGAGAGGAAGCAGGCTTTGCATTTATTTTTGCCCGTTGCAATGCACGTACATTTGTACTACTCCCTCCGTTCACTTTTATAAGTCATTTCAGACAACTGAAAATAGGCTATTTTGCACATTGTCTCAAATGTCTTTAAGGCCTTATAAAAGTGAACATAGAGAGTAATTTAGTAGTAATAATAATAATACTCGTTAACCAGAGGGGGAACAAAGAATCATCGACCGACAAGGAAAGAAATACCCGAGATCCAATCCAATCCAATCGCTGGCTCGTCCGTCCGTCCGTCCGTCCTGCAATCGACGAGGTAACAAGAGGCGGGCGAAATTGCGGGCAGGCTAAGAGGGTCGTATATTTATTTATTTATGATGAGGTCTATCTATCTATCTCTCGCGCGGGCGGGGAGAAGGAGGAGGCTTCCGGATCCGATTCGCCCACGGCAAGCAAACCAAAGCAAAGGGGGGAAACGGAATAGGACAAGGGCGAGACGAACAACGAGACTCACTCTTCTCTTCCTCTGGCGCTCAGGCAGGCGGAGAGGGAGAGGAGGCGGTTGTCGGTCGGCGATGTGGACGGAGAAGGCGGTGGGAAAGGAGAAGGAAGGGGACACGTGGACGCGGCCCGTTCGTCGGTTACCTCCAAACCAAACCAAGGAGGGAGGGAGTGAGGAAAAGGGAACCCACTTTGCTTACTTGCTTTACTTTACTTTGTCCAAACCACTTACTACTTGGATTGGAACACGCCCTCCTTTAGTTTGAGTTTGAATTGAACCAAACCTCTCTCAACCTACTTGGATCGGAGTTGGATTATTCATTAGAGCCCCCTTTTTTCATAAATAAAAATCCAACATGTTTATACAAGATGAATGAAATATTCGTGCCAAACACCTAAAACAATACAATGTGGGTAATACAATACAGTGTAGGAGGCCTCGGGACGTACGTGAAGCTTTGACATGGACGGGAGCTCTTGTTATCACCTAAAACGTCGTCTTCCACCCCAAGAACAAACCGCATCGATGGGTGGGATAGCCACGTCACCAACCTAGAGTCGGCTCCCACGTGGGGTTCGGGTACAACCACCCCCAACAACATGTATCAGGTACCGGTGATCGCCCAGCCAATAATGGTCGTGAAAGCACGGTATATCGTTAGTGTGACAAGATAAGCCATCTTATCAAGGATAACTTGATCTAGGGGGTTTATATATGAATCCCACGAATAAAAAATATTATGATATTGTTGCCAACCGGTTGGTTGCCGGTTCCCACGATATAACATGCTGCCAACCAGTTCAGTTGGTTGCGGGATCTACGAAGTCATGCAATAAATAGTATGAGAAAAAACTTGCAAGCAACAATGCCAATGGTGATGGGATGAGAAGATCCTCATCAACATGTCATGAACTCTAGAATATTTTGTTTGCTTCTAATGAAATCATACACCAGAAACTTGTATCTGGATAAATTTTATATCGGATTTTCATTCAGATATCCCAACTGAAATATTTAAGAATATTCAATTATGCACAAACACAAAAGAGAAATGGACATCATATTTTTTGTATACTGTTTGAAGCACAACGAAAATAAGTGATATTTTCAATCGATGGATGTTTCAATCGTATATAAGAGAATAATATAACACAATTTTCTTTGATTCAATATACTAATTAAAATAATCAAAACACAAATCATTTTTAAATTATATATTTTAATAGACTAAATAAAGGTGTAAACATTTGGTATAAAGGCCTCGAAACAGGAGTGCATTATTCCAGTGTGGTTTCTACATCATCTCTACAACCTACTACAAATAGAATGCAACACAATTTCTCTGGCCTGTATAGAGAGTTGTATGTTGTTGTAATACTATTAGGTAAAATACATACATACGCTTGCATATTGTGCCATTTATTTAGGTAACAACCACATATGTAGATATGTGCTAGCAGCGATAGCCTGAGCCTCATTTCTCTGTGCTAGATATATAAATGAGCATTACTACTACATCATAAAGTATACATGTCAGAAAATTTGCCAAAAATCACTCACCGGGTAACTTGGTTTCATTCATCTTAAGCTTACTTCACTTCACATCAAGCTTATTAAGCTTGTTGTAGTACTAGTATTAGGCAAATAAAATGAATGCATAGAAATCTAGCGAAAGTCGGCGGCTAAGGAAGGTATTCGGTCAGGAACTCACAATGATGCACCCGACGAACGAACCGGGAAGGAAACACATATGCACCTTGTTTGTGAGGACCGGGCCCGATCTAGGGGTCCCGCGGCGAAGCTAGAGGCCGGGGGCGGCGGCGAGAGCGGGGCCCGGGGTCGATCTGGGCGGCAGCGCCGATCTTCTGGCGTGGGAGCTCGGTGGGGGTGGGCCGCGATGGAGGAGGTGGTCGGGGATGGGGGATGGGAGGCGATGGCGGAGGGGCGAAACCCTAGGGTCGGGGAGGGGAGGAGAGGGGAGCCGCTCGCTCGTTGGCTGGGAGAGAGGCGAGGCGATAGAGGGAGAGTGAAGGGGCGTGGCATGGTAGGCTGAGGTAATTTCTCCCAACTCGGAAACTATGTGGGGTGTAGAATAGGTTCCGATCGGGGTAGACTTCGTATCATGCACGCCACCATCGTAGTTTCCCCACGCCAGTTCTCGCTACGATGATTAAGGATTTTTCCCATGGACGCGGCCACGCTAAGGGTTTTTCGTTATTTACCTGTCAGTTACAAAGACGCAGAACCGAGGCTTTTACTGTTGCCTCGAATTACCTCAACATCTTAACCTTCACGATGATGGTAATACGCCCCGTGCCCAAACTTGGTGATGATGCTGGTGGTCGGGGGCCCCCTTTACACAACATTCATCAAGGTTATTAATAACTCAAACATACAAAAGGGGATTCCATGTTTCGGGTACGCGTTCGTCTCAAACACAACTAGACCTCATCCTTATTCCCCCCGAGAACTAGTAATTACTCCTCAAACCTACAGGTGAATAACATAGAGGATGGAGACAAAGTTATAAGTCAATATGATGCTCTTGATCATATTTATCACCAAGTTGGGCTTTACATATTTGATCTTCAAGAGTTGGAGTGACTTCAAGACTAGCAAGATATCCTCGAGGAGAATTTCAAGGTTGATCTTCCGAAATTGTTCACATAGAGATTTGGTTCAATCATGAGGTTATTTCAATAAGCTTTGCGACCGAGAGCGTCGGCTATGGCATTTGCCTTTCCTGGAGTATGAGAGATACCAAGATTGAAGTCCGCAATGGTGTCCTACCTCCGTGTTGAGCCTAGTGCTCGGTGCAACTCCTTTGGCAGGTCATCATGCACCGACATCTGAATCTTCTCAGCTAGTGGCTCCTCCCCTCTGACGGCGTGGGAGAGTTCGACGACATAGGAGAAGTGGTGATAAACACTGAACCAGAGACTGAGCTCCGGGGCGTAGTCCGCCTTTGTCATGGAACGACATGAGCTAGTCGTTGGTCTTACTCCACTCGTGAGTCATGGTGTGGAAAGTGGGTGTCGATGTCCTCGGCATAACCGATGGAGAAGCATATGGTGTCGCTGTTGATGATGATGTAGGGGCCGACGAAGGTGTGCTTGTGGTGGATGATGAAGGGTGGCAGTGGGAGGACGTCGCAGTGCCAGGCAGGGAGACTGCCAGCGGCGTGTTCTTTTGCTCCTGTAGGATCGACATGGTGAGCACGCAGTCAGTATCGGTGTCAAAGCGAAAGATGCGGTTGGTGTGGTCGGCGATGATGACCTTGTTCTCCGAGGCTGTCATGAAGAAAGTCACAGAGCGAATGAACGTCCAGAAGGACTGGCACACTAGCGGCCTCACAGTCACCAGGGGTGTCGGCGGCTTGATCTTGGGTGCCGCCATCTCCGCCATTGCCAAGTCAGCCTTGTAGATTCTCCTTGTGTTGGTGCCGAGGCCTTGGCGGGCATGAGCGTTGGCACCACCTTGGTGTGCGCGACCGCTTCTTCAGGTGTCTGGTAGAACAAGTCAACCTTGGAGAGGTCCAAGCGTCGAAGCGAATACAAGTTATTGCGCCCGTTGAACACCCGCAGGTTCAAGAAACCGCCGCCCGATGACGTTGTCGCTTATCGAAGTCGAATGCCGTAGATGATCTACTGGCGGCGGTGAACCTGGAAGAGCAGAACGACGGCGGAACGACAGGAGAGTTGGATGGGAGGTAGAGGTGGCCTAGAGCACGTGCAAGTTATGGCGCATTTGTACCGATCACCGTTGATGGGACCTCCTACTCGGCGACCCGCGTGTTGGAAACCGGCCGCGCGCATCCCCTCGCTCCCCAACACGCCCTTCAGGGCGGGCCCATGTGCGGGCCGAGACGCCCCCTGGTTTTTTTCCTTTTGTTTTGTCAACAATTCAGGATATAAAAAAGTTCTAAATTTCAAAAAAAAAATTAAAAAAAAATGAAAGAATTCAAAAAATGTTCGAGAATTCGAGAATGTTCACGAATTTGTGAAAAAATGTTCAAGAATTTTAAAAAAATTAATGAATTTAAAAAATGTTCATGATTTCGAAAATGTTCATGATTTCAAGAAATGTTCACGAATTCAAAAAATTTACAAGATTTAAGAGAATGTTCACGATATTCATAAAAGGTATTCACAAATTTCAAAAATGTTCATGATTTTGAAAAATTGTTAATGAATTCCAAAATGTTCATGATTTCAAAAACATGTTCACGAATTCAGTAAATGTTCACAATTTAAGAGAATTATCACAAATTCATAAAAAATTATGAATTGGAAAAATCTTCGTGATTTTGAAAAATTGTTCGCGAATTAGACAATGATCATTATTCCAAACAAATCTTCATGATTTCAAAAAAAGTCATGACCTAAGACAATATTCAAAAATTTGTAAAACAATGTTCTAGATTTAAAAAAAACTGTTCATGAATTTTAAAAATGAACGTATGATTTAAAAAAAAGGATTTTTAAAAACGTTCACAATTTTTTTTGCAAATTTAAAAACAAGAATAAAAATTTAAAACGAAAAAAAAGAGAAATAAATAAAAAGTTAAACAGATAAAGAAACATAAACAAAAGATGAAACAATAAAAAATAAAAAAGAAAGAAAATATAAGGAAAAACAAAAAAATCCACTTGGGACAAAACCCAAAAATGGACCGGTCCATACATAAACCAGCTCGTAAGAGGGGAGGGGGTTACGGGGGAAAATATATGGTGCACCGGAGCTTGTGGTGTTTCTGGTGCACCGAACTCACCTTTGTGCTTTTAAAATGTTTAAAATTTCTGAAAAAAATTAGCAGACTCACACAACATTAATGTAAGTTGTCATAAAATTTCAAGTTAAAATTCGAAACATAACTCGAAAAACAAAAATGACAAATTCAACGTTGAATAGTACATAACATAAATTGGGCTTTAGATTTGGCCCATTATCACACTCATGTCAAAATTGTCATTTTTGTATCTCACAAAATATTTTAAAATTTTATACGAAATTTTGTGACATCGTACATTGATGTTGTGTTAACATGCTAGAATTATTTCAGATTTTTTAAAATATTTTATGACATTCGGTGCACCGGTAGCACCACAACTACGAGTGCACCAGATACATTCCCAGGGTTACGCGTGCGGTCGTGTCGGCGACCCGTGCGCCAAATAGTATTCCCCATCATCGATCTGCGGAGGGCCGCAACCTTTGATTGCTTCAGTCAGACCTCTGCGTTGGAGGATGGTTGCGTGTGCCATCTTCATACATGGGCCTAACAATAGGGATTCCTTCCTGTTCCTTTATGTATAAGGGTGCTTCTTCTTTAGCGCTTCAGGCACCCGTTAGCATACATTTTGCAAATGGGAGCACACAGCCCCTCCGTGCTGGGCCGGCCCAAATCCCCTTTGTTTATCTATTTTTAAAATGCAAAAAAAAACGCTCCATAGGAGGGAATCAAACCACCGACTTCCCACATTGAGGGACACACTGACCACCGCACTACACAACAAGATCTGATAAGTTACTCTTTTTTATCCTTTCTTCTTCTTGTTCTTTCCCTTTTTTCATTTTTTGTTTTTTCAATTCCTTCTTCCTTACTCGATGGAAAAAGAATTCATGAACTTTTTGAAAGCACAAGTGCTTCCTGGGTGATTTTGATAATTAATGACAACAAATCTCTTGTTGGACTAATACTTTTACCTAGTATGTTTCAGACAAGTTCAACAAATTAAGTGGCATGGACTAAAGGATGTGGAACCCCTTCAAGATGCTGAGGACAAAGGATTAGCTCAAGCTTCAAGATCAAGACTCTACATTTTCTATTTTAGTGATCCAAGATCACATTGAGTCTATAGGAAAAGCCAATACTATCAAGGAGGTATGAGGTGTTGCTTGATGAGGTTCTTGCTTCATAGTGCTTAGTGATATGCTCCAAAAATCCCAACTACCTTCCCACATCCACATATGACCTAAACCAAAAAGTCAAACTCGGCCCCACCGATTCTTTCTATCCGGCGCCACCGAGTTCAGATGTCATAGCCACTGTCACAAACCCTAACCAAATCGGTTTTACCGATAGGGATCTCGGTCTCACCGAGATGGGATTGTAATCTCTCTGTGTATGTCCATTACCAAAATCGGTCCCACCGAGATTGAGCAATCAGTACTACCGAGATTACAATGCAAACTTTCTGCTTAGCTTATTACCAAAATCGGTCCCACCGAGTTTGTGTAATCGGTCTCACCAAGTTTGCGTGACCAACTCTCTGGTTAGCTTATTACCAAAATCGGTCACACCGAGTTTGTGTAATCGGTCTCACCGAGATCACGTTATGCCCTAACCCTAACCATATCGGTCCTATCGAGTTGCATCTCAGTCCCACCGAAAATCCTAATGGTCACTAGGTTTGCTAAATCGGTCCGACCGAGTTTCTCAATTCGGTCTCACCGAGATTGGTAAATTGTGTGTAACGGTTAGATTTTGTGTGGAGGCTATATATACCCCTCCACCCACTCTTCATTCATGGAGAGAGCCATCAGAACATACCTACACTTTCAATACACATTTTCTGAGAGAGAACTACCTACTCATGTGTTGAGGCCAAGATATTCCATTCCCACCATACGAATCTTGATCTCTAGCCTTCCCCAAGTTGCTTTCCACTCAAATCTTCTTTCCATCAAATCCATATCCTGTGAGAGAGAGTTGAGTGTTGGGGAGACTATCATTTGAAGCACAAGAGCAAGGAGTTCATCATCAACACACCATTTGTTACTTCTTGGAGAGTGATGTCTCCTAGATTGGCTAGGTGTCACTTGGGAGCCTCCGAAAAGATTGTGGAGTTGAACCAATGAGTTTGTAAGGGCAAGGAGATCGCCTACTTCGTGAAGATCTACTGCTAGTGAGGCAAGTCCTTCGTGGGCGACGGCCGTGGTGGGATAGACAAGGTTGCTTCTTCGTGGACCCTTCGTGGGTGGAGCCCTCCGTGGACTCGCGCAACCGTTACCCTTCGTGGGTTGAAATCTCCATCAACATGGATGTACGATAGCACCACCTATCGGAACCACGACAAAAACATACGTGTCTCCAATTGCGTTTGAATTCTCCAAACCCTTCTCTTTACATTCTTGCAAGTTGCATGCTTTACTTTCCGCTGCTCATATACTCTTTGCATGCTTGCTTGAAATGTATTGTGTTTGTCAAACTTGTGCCAAAACTCCACTTCAACTTAAAGAAATTAAAAACTGCAACTTTTGCTACTTAGTGTCCAATCCCCCCCCCCCTCTAGACACCTCTTCTCGATCCTTTCACTTTTTCATTTTACGATGAACTTTTTTGAAATTGAAGATTTGTTTTCAAATTTTGATGAAAAATTTCATTTTTTGGTGATATTTTTCAAATTTGATGATTTCTTTTTGAAAACCGATGAACATTTTTCAAATTTGATAAATGTTTATTCAAATTTGATGAACCTTTCCAATTCGATGATTTTTTAAAGTTTGTGAACTTCTTTCAAATCCATGAAACTTTTTTAATTCATGATTTTTTTTCAATTTATATGCAAAAAATTGGATCATTTTTTTTTCAATTTTTTGTTTTTCTATTTTTTTAAAGTCAACAGTTGACGGGTCAACGATTGAAGTCACAGTAGATTTGAGTTGAGAGTTTTTGTACCTATTTAGATATATTAAAACTGAGCACCCTCCCAGCCCTCTCAGGCCATCAGCATTCCTAATCGTTAGATCGCCGCTTTTAGTCATTTTGGGCCGTTGGATTTGTTGTTTTATTCCATGTTTTCTCGCTAAGTGGGCTAGGCAGCTACTCCGATGGCAATTTTCTGAGCACTCTGGTTCGTTGGGCCTAGCCGCCCCACAAAGCCCACGAAGAAATTTACACGAGAGAAAAGGACGAGCGACTACTCTCGAGAAACCGGTACGCCGCCGCCGCTACCTTCCACGCTACCCCTCCCGTCACGCGCCCTCACGCCACCTCGCCGCCGGCCTCCGCCCCTCCTATCCTCTCTCCCAAAGCCACCGACCTCGTCTCCCACCCTCTCCTCCCACCTCATTTAAGAGAAGAGAAGAGGGAGATCGACCAGGTCAGGCGCCGACCATGGCGGCGGCCAGATCCGCCATGGCCGCAAACACCTCGCCAAGGATCAGGATCTTGGTCACCACGGAGATCACGATCAACGACCAGTCCGTCCTGCGTCACCTTCACTGACGCCGTGGCTCATCGGCGACGCGACCATGAACCAGGCCGCCACGAACCTCGTCGGCACTGTCTTCGGTGAGAACTGCCAACTAACTGTCACCTGCTAATTTTCCCTTTTTTTGTTTAGGGGCAGTCTTTGTTTTGCATGGTAAGGGCAGTCCTTTTGTTAGTTAATCAAGTTTCTTAGGTTGATGGGTTTGTGCCACGGCGTTTTGTGCTTGTGTTGCATATATATATTTATCACAGTAGTATCGACAATGTAGACATGCCCAGAGCCTAATCTGCATCCTTGCCATCTCATTCTTCAGTTGTCAAATGCTTAGTCAGCTATTCAGATTCCTGCATCTTTTTTTCCAGTTTTCCCCATATTGATCTATGTATTATGGTGAATCTTTCAATCCAAGATGTCATAAGACGATATAGAAGTTTGAGATTAATTCTTGGCTGAAACATATAAAAAATACAAATATGTATGAGTTGTTGGATGGAGGGTTGGCCAGAATTCCGCTAGCAGTCAGCACAGGAGAACCAGGACAGTGGCAGTGGAGCCTCCAGCGCCACGGCACCGATGTCGTCGTTCCCACTCCATAGACCACCAACTAGATTCACCGATGCCTGGATGAAAGCAAGGGAACCCATCCAGATTCGTCTGATGCGTTCAAGAAATCAATAGTGTTGTCATACATGACAAGCTGAACAGGGTTAGTGGATAAACACCCATCTTGTTAAAAGTAAAATAATGTTCTGTTGGTACATATTTGTGTATATGATGAGAGATGAAAAATCTGAGTTGTCATGCTTGTGCATTAGCATGGTTCAGGAGTTTTAGCTGGTGCTTTTCAAGATCAATAAGACGGAGTGTTTGTTCGCTGATCCATTAAGTCCACAATGCATGTGTGTATAGGAATTTTTTGTTTGTATCGCACAATGAAAATTTATTTTTTTCATTCTAATGTAATTAATATGGAGTCAGTCCCACTTTTGTTTTTTGGCATATTACTGGGACCCTGCAGATATAAAACACACTGTTTACCATTCTGTAGGAACCATAAGCAATACTAGACAATTCCTCGCGCGTTGTTGCGGGAATTGGTGGCAATATGTTTAGATAATACTTGGTTGAATGTAACATGGATATTTCGATTAACAATATGACCATGAAAATACAAATATAAGAGATTTATTGTACTTTATTCATTTATTGTTGCAATGTCGATTAAATAAGTAGCATAATGTTGGTTTATAGTTTGTTGGAGTCGTCCACGTGGTTGTCTTCTTCATCGAGGAGAATTTGGACATGTTTAAATCCGTTCTTCATGTACTCGAAGATGTATTTGGTGGACCTGAATGGATGTTCCTGGAGTAGCTTTGTGATGTTGTCTTCACGTGCGTCCTCTTTCAAAGTGATCCATGTTGCGGATTTAGTGGCATTTTTCATGTCTGCAATAGCCTCCATGCATGTGTTGGGGAACGTAGCATAAATTCAAAATTTTCCTACGTGTCACCAAGATCAATCTATGGAGTCATCTAGCAACGAGGGAGGATTGGATCTACATACCCTTGTATATCGCGCGCGGAAGCGTTCAAGAGAACGGGGTTGATGGAGTCGTACTCGTCGTGATTCAAATCATCGATGATCCTAGCGCCGAACGGACGGCACCTCCGCGTTCAACACACGTACGGAACGGAGACGTCTCCCATGCCTTGATCCAGCAAGGAGGAGGGAGAGGTTGATGGAGATTCAGCAGCACGACGGCGTGGTGGAAGTAGCGGGATTCCAACAGGGCTTCGCTAAGCGCTGCGGGAGGAGGTAGATGTGTCACGGGAGGGAGAGGGAGGCGCCAGGCCTTAGATTGGTTTGCTCCTCCTTTTTCCCCACTATATATAGGGCCAAGGGAGAGGGGGAGGCGCAGCCCTTGCCCCTTCCTCCAAGGAAGGGTGCGGCCAAGGGTGGGGAGGAGTCCATCCTCCCCAAGGCACCTCGGAGGTGCCTTCCCCTTTTAGGACTCTCCCCTTTTTCCCATCTCTTGGCGCATGGGCCTCTTGGGGCTGGTGCCCTTGGCCCATATAGGCCAAGGCACACCCCCTACAGCCCATGTGCCCCCCCGGGGCAGGTGGCCCCACCCGGTGGACCCCCGGGACCCTTCCGGTGGTCCCGGTACAATACCGGTGACCCCGAAACTTGTCCCGATGGCCGAAATAGCACTTCCTATATATAATTCTTTACCTCCGGACCATTCCGGAACTCCTCGTGACGTCCGGGATCTCATTCAGGACTCCGAACAACATTCGGGTTACCGCATACTAATATCTCTACAACCCTAGCGTCACCGAACCTTAAGTGTGTAGACCCTACGGGTTCGGGAAGCATGCAGACATGACCGAGACGTTCTCCGGTCAATAACCAACAGCGGGATCTGGATACCCATGATGGCTCCCACATGTTCCATGATGATCTCATCGGATGAACCACGATGTCAAGGACTCAATCAATCCCGTATACAATTCCCTTTGTCTATCGGTATGTTACTTGCCCGAGATTCGGTCGTCGGTATCCAATACCTAGTTCAATCTCGTTACCGGCAAGTCTCTTTACTCGTTCCGTAACACATCATCCCGTGATCAACTCTTTGGTCACATTGCGCATATGATGATGTCCTACCGAGTGGGCCCAGAGATACCTCTCCGCTTACACGGAGTGACAAATCCCAGTCTCGATTTGTGCCAACCCAACAGACACTTTCGGAGATACCTGTAATGCACCTTTATAGTCACCCAGTTACGTTGTGACGTTTGATACACCCAAAGCATTCCTACGGTATCCGGGAGTTGCACAATCTCATGGTCTAAGAAAATGATACTTGACATTAGAAAAGCTTTAGCATACGAACTACACGATCTTTGTGCTAGGCTTAGGATTGGGTCTTGTCCATCACATCATTCTCCTAATGATGTGATCCCGTTATCAACGACATCCAATGTCCATGGTTAGGAAACCGTAACCATCTATTGATCAACGAGCTAGTCAACTAGAGGCTTACTAGGGACATGGTGTTGTCTATGTATCCACACATGTATCTGAGTTTCCTATCAATACAATTATAGCATGGATAATAAACGATTATAATGAACAAGGAAATATAATAATAATCAATTTATTATTGCCTCTAGGGCATATTTCCAACAGTCTCCCACTTGCACTAGAGTCAATAATCTAGTTCACATCGCCATGTGATTAACACTCACAGGTCACATCGCCATGTGACTAACACCCAAGAGCTTACTAGAGTCAGTAGTCTAGTTCACATCACTATGTGATTAACACTCAATGAGTTTTAGGTTTGATCATGTTGCTTGTGAGAGAGGTTTTAGTCAACGGGTCCGAACCTTTCAGATCCGTGTGTGCTTTACAAATCTCTATGTCATCTCCTAGATGTAGCTACCACGCTCTATTTGGAACTATTCCAAATAACTGTTCTACTTGGAGCTATTCTAAATTGTTGCTCCATTATATGCATCCGGTATCTCTACTCAGAGCTATCCGGATAGGTGTTAAGCTTGCATCGACGTAACCCTTTACGACGAACTCTTTTTACCACCTCCATAACCGAGAAACTTCCTTAGTCCACTAGTTACTAAGGATAACTTTGACCGCTGTCCTATGATCCATTCTTGGATCACTCTTGTACCCCTTGACTGACTCATGGCAAGGCACACTTCAGGTGCGGTACACAGCATAGCATACTATAGAGCCTATGTCTTAAGCATAGGGGACGACCTTCGTCCTTCCTCTTTCTATTCTGCCATGGTCGAGCTTTAAGTCTTAACTTCATACCTTACAACTCAGGCAAGAACTCCTTCTTTGACTGATCCATCTTGAACAGCTTCAAGATCATGTCAAGGTATGTGCTCATTTGAAAGTACCATTAAGCGTTTTGATCTATCCTTATAGATCTTGATGCTCAATGTTCAAGTAGCTTAATCCAGGCTTTCCATTGAAAAACACTTTCCAAATAACCCTATATGCTTTCCAGAAATTCTACATCATCTCTGATCAACAATATGTCAACATATACTTATCAGAAATTCTATAGTGCTCCCACTCACTTCTTTGGAAATACCATTTTCTCATAAACTTTGTATACACCCAAAATCTTTGATCATCTTATCAAAGCATACATTCCAACTCCGAGATGCTTACTCCAGTCCTTAGAAGGATTGCTGGAGCTTTGCATCCTTATTAGCATCTTTCAGGATTGACAAAACCTTCCGGTTGTATCACATACAACCTTTCCTCAGAAAATAGTCGAGGAAACTATGTTTTGACATCCTATCTGCAAGATTTCATAAATAATGCAGTAATCGCTAATATAATTCCAACAGACTCTTAGCATCGCTACGAGTGAGAAAGTCTCATCGTAGTCAACTCCTTGAACTTGTCGGAAAAACATCTTAACGACAAGTCGAGCTTTCTTAATGGTGACATTTACCATCATTGTCCGTCTTCCTTTTAAAATCCATCTATACTCAACAGCCTTACGACCATCAAGTAGTTCTTCCAAAGTCTACACTTTGTTTTCATATATGGATCCTCTCTCGGATTATATGGCCTCGAGCCATTTATCGGAATCTAGGCCCACCATCGCTCCTCCATAGCTCGTAGGTTCATTGTTGTCTAGCAACATGACTTCCAAGACAGGATTATGTACCACTCTGAAGTAGTACGCATCCTTGTCATCCTACGAGGTTTGATAGTGACTTGATTTGAAGTTTCATGATCAATATCATAAGCTTCCACTTCAATTGGTGTAGGTGCCACAGGAACAACTCTTTGTGCCCTGCTATACACTAGTTGAAGTAACGGTTCAATAACCTCATCAAGTCTCCACCATCCTCCCACTCAATTCTTTCGAGAGAAACTTTTCCTCGAGAAAGGACCTGATTCTAGAAACAATCCCTTATTGCTTTCGAATCTGAGACAGGAGGTATACCCAACTGTTTTGGGTGTCCTATGAAGATGCATTTATCCGCTTTGGGTTCGAGCTTATCAGCCTGAAACTTTTTCGCATAAGCGTCGCAGCCCCAAACTTTTAAGAAATGACAGCTTAGGTTTCTCTAAACCACAGTTCATACGGTGTCATCTCATCGGAATTACGTGGTGCCCCTTTTAAAGTGAATGTGGTTGTCTCTAATGCCTAACCCATAAACTATTGTGGTAATTCGATAAGAGACATCATGGTATGCATCATATCCAATAGGGTGCAGTTATGATGTTCGGACACACCATCACACTATGGTGTTCCAGGCTGTATTAGTTGTGAAACAATTTCCACAATGTCTTAATTCTGTGCCAAACTCGTAATTCAGATATTCATATCTATGATCATATCATAGATCTTTTATCCTCTTGTCACGACGATCTTTCAACTTCACCCTGAAATTACTTGAACCTTTCAATAATTCAGACTCGTGATTCATCAAGTAAATATACTCGACATCTACTCAAATCATCTGTGAAGTAAGAACACAACGATATCCACTACACGCCTCAGCACTCATTGGACTGCACACATCAAAATGTATTACTTTCAACAAGTTGCTTTCTAGTTCCATTTTACTGAAACCGCGGCTTTCAGTCATCTTGCCTATGTGGTATGATTTGCATGTCTCAAGTGATTCCAAAATCAAGTGAGTCCAAACGGTCCATTTGCATGGAGTTTCTTCCTGCATATGTACCAATAGGCATGGTTCGCATGTCTCAAGTGATTCAAAATCAAGTGAGTCCAAAGATCCATCAACATGGAGCTTCTTCATGCGTTTTATACCGATATGACTTAAGTGGCATTGCCACAAGTAGGTGGTGCTATCATTACTATCTTTTGGCATAAACATGTGTATCACTACGATCGAGATTCAATAAACCATTCATTTCAGGTGTAAGACCATTTGAAGGTATTATTCAAATAAACAGAGTAACCATTATTCTCCTTAAATGAATAACCGTATTGCGATAGACATAATCCAATCATGTCTATGCTCAATGCAAACACCAATCTCGATGGTAGAGGGAGCGTGCGATGCATGATCATATCAACATTGGAAACACTTCCAACACATATCATCAGCTCACCTTTAGCTAGTCTCCGTTTATTCCGTAGCTTTTATTTCGAGTTACTAACACTTAGCAACCGAACCGGTATCTAATACCCTGGTGCTACTAGGAGTACTAGTAAAGTACACATCAACACAATGTATATCCAATATACTTCTATCGACCTTGCCAGCCTTCTAATCTACCAAGTATCTAGGGTAATTCTGCTCCAGTGGTTGTTCCCCTTATTACAGAAGCACTTAGTCTCGGGTTTGGGTTCAACCTTGGGTTTCTTCACTAGAGCAGCAGCTGAATTGCCGTTTCATGAAGTATCCCTTTGTTCCCTTGCCCTTCTTGAAACTAGTGGTTTCACCAACCATCAACAATTGATGCTCCTTGTTGATTTCTACTTTCGCGGTGTCTAACATCGCGAATATCTCAAGGATCATCATATATGTCCCTGATACATTATAGTTCATCACGAAGCTCTAGCAGCTTGGTGGTAATGACTTCGGAGAAACATCACTATCTTATCTGGAAGATCAACTCCCACTTGATTCAAATGATTGTTGTACTCAGACAATCTGAGCACAAGCTCAACAATTGGTCTTTTCTCCTCAGTTTGTAGGCTAAGAAAATCGTCGGAGGTCTTATACCACTTGACGTGGGCACGAGCCTGAAATCCCAATTTCAGCCCTCAAAACATCTCATATGTTTCGTGACGTTTCAAAAAACGTCTTTGGTTCCTCAACTCTAAACCGTTTAACTGAACTATCACGTAGTTATCAAAATGTGTATGTCAGATGTTCGCAACATCCACAGACCACGTTCGAGGTTCAGCACACTGAGCGGTGCATTAAGGACATAAGCCTTCTATGAAGCAATGAGGACAATCCTCAGTTTACGGACCTAGTCCGCATAATTGCTACTATCAACTTTCAACTAATTTTTCTCTAGGAACATATCTAAACAGTAGAACTAAAGCGTGAGATATGACATAATTTGCAAAATCCTTTTGACTATGTTCAGGAAAAATAAGTTCATCTTATGAACTCCCACTTAGATTAGACATCCCTCTAGTCATCTAAGTATTACACGATCCGAGTCGACTAGGCCATGTCCGATTAACACGTGAGACGGACTAGTCAACGTCGGTGAACATCTTCATGTTGATCGTATCTTCCATACGACTCGTGTTCGACCTTTCGGTCTCTATGTTCCGAGGCCATGTCTTCACATGCTAGGCTCGTCAAGTTAACCCTAAGTGTTTTTGCATGTGTAAATCTTGCTTACACCCGTTGTATGTGAACGAAAGGATCTATCACACCCGATTAACACGTGATGCTTTGAAGCGACGAACTGTAGCAACGGTGCACAGTTAGGGGAGAACACTTCTTGAAATTTTAATGAGGGATCATCTTATTTACTACCGTCGTTCTAAGCAAATAAGATGTATAAACACGATAAACATCACATGCAATCAAATAGTGACATGATATGGCCAATATCATGTAGCTCCTTTGATCTCCATCTTGGGGCTCCATGATCATCTTGTCACCGGTATGACACCATGATCTCCATCATCATGATCTCCATCATTGTGTCTTCCATGAAGTTGTCTCGTCATCGACATGCAAGTCGTGATTCCCTTGACAAGAACATGATCAATCTCATACATCACATATATCATTCATCACATCCTTTTGACCATATCACATCACATAGCATACCCTGCAAAAACAAGTTAGACGTCCTCTAATTGTTGTTTGCATGTTTTACGTGGCTGCTATGGGTTTCTAGCAAGAACGTTTCTTACCTACGCAAAACCACAACGTGATATGCCAATTGCTATTTACCCTTCATAAGGACCCTTTTCATCGAATCCGATCCGACTAAAGTGGGAGAGACAGACACCCGCTAGCCACCTTATGCAACTAGTGCATGTTTGTCGGTGGAACCTGTCTCACGTAAGAGTACGTGTAAGGTTGGTCCGGGCCGCTTCATCCCACGATGCCACCGAATCAAGATAAGACTAGTAACGGCAAGCATATTGAACAAAATCAACGCCCACAACTACTTTGTGTTCTACTCGTGCATAGAAACTACGCATAGACCTAGCTCATGATGCCACTGTTGGGGAACGTAGCATAAATTCAAAATTTTCCTACGTGTCACCAAGATCAATCTATGGAGTCATCTAGCAACGAGGGAGGATTGGATCTACATACCCTTGTAGATCGCGCGCGGAAGCGTTCAAGAGAACGGGGTTGATGGAGTCGTACTCGTCGTAATTCAAATCATCGATGATCCTAGCGCCGAACGGACGGCACCTCCGCGTTCAACACACGTACGGAACGGAGACGTCTCCCATGCCTTGATCCAGCAAGGAGGAGGGAGAGGTTGATGGAGATTCAGCAGCACGACGGCGTGGTGGAAGTAGCGGGATTCCAACAGGGCTTCGCTAAGCGCTGCGGGAGGAGGTAGATGTGTCACGGGAGGGAGAGGGAGGCGCCAGGCCTTAGATTGGTTTGCTCCTCCTTTTTCCCCACTATATATAGGGCCAAGGGAGAGGGGGAGGCGCAGCCCTTGCCCCTTCCTCCAAGGAAGGGTGCGGCCAAGGGTGGGGAGGAGTCCATCCTCCCCAAGGCACCTCGGAGGTGCCTTCCCCTTTTAGGACTCTCCCCTTTTTCCCATCTCTTGGCGCATGGGCCTCTTGGGGCTGGTGCCCTTGGCCCATATAGGCCAAGGCACACCCCCTACAGCCCATGTGCCCCCCCGGGGCAGGTGGCCCCACCCGGTGGACCCCCGGGACCCTTCCGGTGGTCCCGGTACAATACCGGTGACCCCGAAACTTGTCCCGATGGCCGAAATAGCACTTCCTATATATAATTCTTTACCTCCGGACCATTCCGGAACTCCTCGTGACGTCCGGGATCTCATCCGGGACTCCGAACAACATTCAGGTTACCGCATACTAATATCTCTACAACCCTAGCGTCACCGAACCTTAAGTGTGTAGACCCTACGGGTTCGGGAAGCATGCAGACATGACCGAGACGTTCTCCGGTCAATAACCAACAGCGGGATCTGGATACCCATGATGGCTCCCACATGTTCCACGATGATCTCATCGGATGAACCACGATGTCAAGGACTCAATCAATCCCGTATACAATTCCCTTTGTCTATCGGTATGTTACTTGCCCGAGATTCAATCGTCGGTATCCAATACCTAGTTCAATCTCGTTACCGGCAAGTCTCTTTACTCGTTCCGTAACACATCATCCCGTGATCAACTCTTTGGTCACATTGCGCATATGATGATGTCCTACCGAGTGGGCCCAGAGATACCTCTCCGCTTACACGGAGTGACAAATCCCAGTCTCGATTCGTGCCAACCCAACAGACACTTTCGGAGATACCTGTAATGCACCTTTATAGTCACCCAGTTACGTTGTGACGTTTGATACACCCAAAGCATTCCTACGGTATCCGGGAGTTGCACAATCTCATGGTCTAAGGAAATGATACTTGACATTAGAAAAGCTTTAGCATACGAACTACACGATCTTTGTGCTAGGCTTAGGATTGGGTCTTGTCCATCACATCATTCTCCTAATGATGTGATCCCGTTATCAACGACATCCAATGTCCATGGTTAGGAAACCGTAACCATCTATTGATCAACGAGCTAGTCAACTAGAGGCTTACTAGGGACATGGTGTTGTCTATGTATCCACACATGTATCTGAGTTTCCTATCAATACAATTATAGCATGGATAATAAACGATTATCATGAACAAGGAAATATAATAATAATCAATTTATATTGCCTCTAGGGCATATTTCCAACAGCATGTACTTCTTGTGAGTTTTTCTTGATGCATGAGTTGACGAAGAGGGTAGAACATTCTTTGTTGTGTAAGGTTGCATCTTGTAGAAAAGTATGCGGGCCAATTGTGAAATATTAGACATGAAACCGGCGAAATAGCGTTGCACGTAATAGACATACCTTTTGCCTTGTTGCTGCTTTTCCATGTATTTGACAATAGTGAACTTTTCAGTGTGAGAAAAGGTTTGCTTGTAGATATAGGTTGTATGGGGGGGGGTATTATATAGGTGGACTGCAATCGTAAGAGTTTTTAACCGAAAGATGTTTTAGAAATGCTCTATACACTATTAACTAAGCAATGAATGAATTAACTGAGCAATGAATGAACTAACTGAGCAATGAATTTTTAGAAACTGGCAATTGTGACTTACATTGTGATAGTAGGAACAACCATTTGAGGTGTTAATGTAGGAATCAATATTTTCCATGCATGCACGATTATACAGTTTACAAAAAAATATATTATGGCCCATTTATAGGAGTGTATCCATTGTTGATAAGCACAAAATTGCAAATATTGTCAGAAAACTCTGAAGTCGCTTGCATAGAACCAAAAGTACGCATGAGTAGACATCTCAGTTACAATATAAAGGTACTGGGTATGATAACATTCTCGGTCACAATAGAAGTTGAGCAAGAAAAAAAATTATTGTTGTCAGCTGGCAGTGTCAAAGCACTGTGGAAGTTGAACATTCTTGATTATTTGTCGTTTGGAGCACTGTGGAAGTTGGCTGTATGGGCATTGTGGAAGCTGCCTGTATGAGCATTGTGGAAGTTTCCTACATGAAGTGTGATACATATTATTTTTAGAAATGCAACATATATTAGAAGTTCTAGATGTTTGAATAAAAAAACCAAGGTACATAATATACAATACCTTTGTATGCACTTTCATTTTAGCCTGTCTTTTCATAGTTGTTTGCTGCATTTTTATTGTCTGCATTGGTGGGTACAGAAAATATTTAGAATTGTAAATATATGAACATAAAAGTTCATTGGCGAGATATTCAACTACAGGTAATGGGATGTAATACATACTCTCGCTTTGCTTTTGCCTTTTCGAAAGAGGACGATCTGTGCTTTTTGAGCTGCATTCAAAAATTCGATTGCATTGAGCAGGAAACTAAATAAGAAAGTAATATTATAGGTACATGATTGTTAGGATTGCATTGGCAGGAAACTAAACATAAATAAATCCTTTGTAGTGGTTGTGAGTGTTGTGAAGCATTAGACATGAAACTAAACAGAGTTGTTGGCATCATCCTTGTAAAAATCAATCCTTCTTTTTACTTCGGAGCTGATTTGGATGTACATTATAAATAAGAAAGTACGTTTATCAGAGGAATTGAATAAGTATGGAGGTTAGTTAAGCATTAGACAGATGAACATACAAAATGGAGCAATTATTAGATTTACCAAAGAAAAATCCTAAAGGTTGAAATGTTTAATCTCAACTTCGCTTGGAGGTTTGTGAAGCATTACACACATGAAATTCTATGTTGCCAAATTTACCTGGATTCACTTTCCTTTGTAGTGATAGGCTGATAGGTGTGCGGTTATCACTTGGAGGTGTACTGTTGAAGGGGGCCTCTGGCTGCTGTGCACTTGGACTCAAAAAAATATAGATAATGCTCATCAAAAAATATGTATTTAATGTTTTGTCAATATATTTTCAGAATTTAAATTGATAAATGGCCAGGAACCTCTCATCATTTATGACAAATGAAGTTGGTGCAAGGTTATCTTGTGCTGACTGAAAAAGCTTCACATGTCAAGTTAATAGGATGATATATGAAGGTAATGAGTATCAAAAAGTTGTTACCTTTGAAGCAGTTAAGAGAGGAACCGATTTGGTACTGTCCACGGGGAAACTTTTTTTCAGGACATATTTTATAGGGTACTTGGTAGCTAAATCAATATTCATTCCTATGTAGAATAACCTTTCTTTACCAATGGCTTTATCTAGGGAAAGCACATGATCCACAACATCTATTTTCATGTTCATAGAAACTTGCTCAGCATGACACTCAACCAAGTCTTCAGCTATTTTATTAAACGCAACTGCATCCAAACTTGCTGAGCTATCTATTAGTGTAAGGGGGAGCTTATACCTGAAGGATTGTAGACTTGTTAGTGACATGAATAAGAGAAAAACAATTTATAATGATTAGATTTAGGAAGATCTATGGTACATTGGGCATGGAACAGGAAATTGGCAGGCGCATGTTGGGGTATCTGACATGTTGTTGTAACCTTTTCCACAACGCTTGCATGCTTTGTAGTATCATTTGTCTGATGGTATAATGGATGTCACTTTTGCAATACTACTGAATGTTGCTCCTCCCTTGTGGCATAAAAGGTTGGAGCATCAATTATATATATATTTTGGATAGAGAGGTTTTAGAAACAAACTATCTCGGAAAGTACTGACCTGAAAAGATGTGGTTGGCAAGGTAGATATTTGTTCAGTGGTATACAGCTTGCCTGCTGCTTCAAGTGGAGATAGATGTCCGACTTTAGGGAGATTCTTTTGTAGAGTTGGAAATTTCCATTGGTAGCTTCAAATTTTTTTGATAAGCTATTAGTATGTTGTAGCAGCGAACAAAAAAATTAGGCAAATGGCAATGAGGGAGGTGGAGAACCTGCTGCGATACTGTTGAACTTCAGGTATATTGAGGTCAAGATACACCTGTGTTGCAGAACTTGAAGATCCTTGTATTGTACCTATAAGATAATGTGGTTAATAATATATTTAAATAAATCCTTTCATTTTTCCTTAAAGAAAGCTCGTTTGATAATTCACCTGTAAACTTCTATGAAGTTGCAGTTATAGCAGCAAAAATAGCTATCACAATTCCTTCTAGAGATTTTTTAAGTACTGCTTCTTCATCAAATGATTCTCCATGTTTGCCCCGTAGAACTACTTCTTGCGTTTGTTCACTGGAAAAGCAAGGTATACTTATAGAATTGCAGGAAAAAGGGTCTTTAAGGAAGAAATTAAGTGGCATCGTTGCAAGAAGACATACTCTAGGTTTCGAATTTTTTTCTTCCGAAGTTTGTTCTGAGATGTTGGGCTAGCATAATCGTATGGACCAACATCACTTATTACTCCAATAATATCTGAACAGACAAATTATGTATAGAAAGCTAATAAGCATTATAACTGTTAGGAGAGAAAATAAGGAACCACAGATTACCTAGGAGTGGTTTTGAATCAATTGCTTTTCTTGGCAGTTGATCAAATGGACAAAAGTTGAAGGAAACAGTAGGTATATTTGCTCCTCTTGAGTGCAATGCATGGACCTTTGTGTCATGTTTGAATTGCAGCATGTAGTTCTGATGGTGGTAGGCATATGATTTGCTTCTGTTACCAATAGCTACAATATCTGCAATAATGTAGACAGATCCTTCTGATAGCAATCCATGAAACTGTTTTTCAAATTTTCTGGGCACACTCATCTGTGCCATGTTGCCCTGCAAACAAATGAAATAATTAAATGTGATATGTAAATTTAATAGCATTTTGACTACAAATGTGAATGTGCAATTTGGAGCACACAATTACACTTACATCTTCATCTAAGAGAATGCCATCAATGCTTAGCAAGCCATCTCCATATCTAGGATTAATTATTTTAGCATCCCAAAGCCTTATCAGGCATGCAAAGACCCTACAGTTTTGCTGTCCTGAAGTGATGCTTTTAAGTGCTATACTTGACTCCATATCTCAGATATCTATGAATGAATAATAAGACTGTTAGGAAAAAATATGGTATGCTAAAAATGTTTAGAACATATCTCGAAAATTTGAGGCAAATCATAAATTACCTGTCAGTTCTAGGTTCTATGCCTATTTATTTGACTGAATACCTCAGCATATACTACATTATGTGTGCAATGTTCATAAGAAAATGGGCTGTTTTCAATCAGAACTCACAAGCCCTCTGGTGATGTAACTCTTGAAAATGCTACATATAATTGACCGTGGGAGAAAACAGGAGATGGCAAGTAGACACCAACTCGGTTCAGTGTTTGGCTTTGACTTTTGTTTATTGTCATAGCATATGAAAGGCGAATAGGAAACTGGCGACATCTTAGTTTGAAAGGCCACTTAGACTGAGCTGACGTAGTGACAATTCTAGGAATATATACTCTTGAGCCTATAGATTTTCCTGTTATGATTTGTCCTTCTATTACACGACCTGTTAGTTGTGTAACAATGAGTCTAGTGCCATCACAAAGCCCTCTTGATGGATCAAGATTACGAAGTAGCATGATATGAACACCAATTTTCAAATGCAGCACATGGTCTCGAAGACCAAGTATCTCAAGCTTGTTTAGAAACTCAGTCGGATATAATGCCTCTAGAGTAGAATGATTAGGGCAGCTGTCGTCAAATGAATCTGCACTATAATATGACATTTCACTTATTGGTAGCTGAGAAATCATTCTGGTATTTATTTTAGAAACAACAACATTGGTGGGTGCAAGAATTGCACGATCACACAAATATGATGTATTGTTAGCAGATTCACAGCCTGACTCATAGACAAATGAAATCAATCCATCTATATTTCTAGACTCTGCGGGCAAAAGGAGATACTGGGGTATCTCTATAAATATGCTGCTGGGGTCATTTGGAATAGGAATAAAAGGCTCAGTGCCATTTCCATCTTGTAATAGCCACTCAGCAAAATTCCGTAATGCTTCTCTCTTTGAGATGGACAGAGATGCTGAGGAGAGCCTCATATTTTCATTCAATTGAAGAAGTGTGCACTGGTTCCACAAATAAGAGTTAACAATGCAAGATTTTAAAATCTGTTGTCTTGTTGCATTTTTTATTACCGGAAGTGTTTGACGAAAATCCCCACCAAGAACTACAGTGATGCCTCCAAACTGCATGTCTTCAACATTCGGTCTAGTATTTGACATTATATCCCTGAGAGTGCGGTCTAATGCTTCAAAACAATATTTATGATTTATCGGTGCTTCATCCCAAACAATAAGAGATGTATTTTGAATAAGTTCTGCCAGGTGTGTATCTTTCTTTATACTACTCATTGAATTTTGAGAAATTTCCAAAGGGATTTTAAAATGGGAATGTGGTGTTCGACCTCCTGGGAGCAATAGAGAAGCAATTCCTAATGATGTAACTGCCAATGCAATTTTCCCTTGGCTTCGTAACGAATACAGTAAAGTAGTCCATAGAAAAGTTTTTCCAGTCCCTCCGTATCCATAAACAAAGAATGTTAGGCCTTCATTATTTATTGCAGAATTATAGATAGCATGAAATACATCCTTCTGGTTGCTGTTTAGCTTTGGAATATTATCATTCAAAGTGGATGTCATGTCTGGAATATCATAGCTAAGCTCATCGAGCAAAATTCGGTTTTTTGAAGAAGCATTTCCCATATCATCTGGTAGTGGCAAATTAAAATGGGATAAGCAATACCCAGAATCCCTTAGCAATTTATCAAGCTCAATGAGAAGACAAGATGTCACGTACGAATGTAGTGATGATTTGCTTGTCTGAGAAGGACCAGGATTCAACCGATGTGCTATATCTTCAGACATTGGTGATGCATGTTCTTCAAAAAGTTTGATAGGATTTGTTACATCACAAAAAAGCAGCAGGGTAACAAAAAGCTGACGTAATTGAAATGGTAATGCCCACTGAGCTGCATCTTTTAAAGCATTCGACCACTCTTGGTCATCACCTAGGAGACCTAGAGCTTCACATGCAGCACGAAATGTAGGATACACTTGGCCTGATATAGTTTGGATATCAGTGAAGGATGTTGGGCCTTTACGAACGTGGAGCAACATCCGCAAGTAGAATAATTCGCCTTGTGAAGGGTTGACATGTGCAATTCGGGCAATTTTATTATGAGCACCTCGACGAAAACCCCAATATTTCTCTTGTTGGCGCCATGTCCAATATTCAGGAAATTCTATGTAGGTGTATCGTCGAGCCTCCGTGTGTTGCACATTAGCCTCTAACCATGCAGTCAATTTAGTTGCCATATTTTTTGGGTATTCAATTACTTGTTCCAGATTATCATCTTCAGAGAAAATTACATTATTCTCAAGAGGAAGATGAACGGGGAGCCTTTCTACGGAAGGTTCTGTATGGTGAATATCATACTCGAACAAACGCCAAGCAGCATCATTTGGTGTGACACAACGACACTCTAAATAGTTATCAATTTCATTAATTGTCTCAGTCGATGAATCTGATGACGTAGACTTGGAGTAGAGGCCAATTCTAGCACAATCAAATCCTTTTGTAACATACTTGAAAAGATATTTGTGCATACCATCATGATTAACCTTTTCTACATTTATGTGGGCTTGATACTTAACCACCAGATCAACATTATGAGGAACAATGTATCTATTGTCAATGTAAACTTTATTTTTTCTAGCAGTTATTCCGTTGTTTGGTCGGGCATATTCAGTAAAACCGTTCTCCCGTATAGTGGTTTGCTCACAGAAATCCTTCGGGTAAAATTTTGTGCACTTTCCTTCTGACATGCATGGGGAAAACTGGTTGAGAGGGCCACAAGGGCCATGCACCATGAAAGAAGATATAGCTTCATATCCAATTGGGTCTTTCAAAGGATCTGGCAATTGAGCAGAAATAATTGAATTTATCTTCTGTGCATCTAAGGGGGCTTCTTTGGCTAACCATATAATTATATAAGCATGTAGGAGGCCACGTTTCTGAAATTCAACTGTGTAAATAACTACAGGAAAGTACAATTTTTTTAATAACTAACACAAAAGTTATGTTATGCAAAGGAAATAAGTTTGGGGAAAGTGCTATTACCCGCATTTATGGGACCGAATAATTTTTTCTTTTTAATATCATCCATCAACATATCAAGCTTCATTTTGAATACCCGGTTGATAATATCTGGACGGTCAGATGGCTCTTGTCCTGGAATGGAGGATAAAGCCTCCATAACTTCAGGCCAGGCAGCATTTGATGTGAACGTCACAAATAGGTCTAGGCAACCATATTTTCTACAAAATAGCGTTGGAGTCTTGATAGTTTTGGTATAAATAGCGAGGGCCTCCAGTAAAGGAGGATGGTAATATAATCCTCTGCCCAACAGAAGAACCGGATGTAATACCTCTTGACACAGAATTTGCCAAAGAACTAAATGATGATGATCTATATTTACTCTGAAAGCTAGGCTTGCGGTAGAATCCAATACGGAATGTTTCAACACAACAATAGCCATCCACAAAGTAAGCCTGTGTTAATCTTTTGCATCATAATGGAGTATTGAAGTCATTTGGCCTATCATGCAACCTATATGTGTAGTACTGTAGCATTGTGACTTTTTGGTGCTGATTGGCTGAAGTGCTTGATCTTTGCCGGTACATAAGCTCATCATGGTAGCCATCTTCTCCGTATGGAAATAACAGAGGATACTGCATGGACATAAACTTGGGGTGTTTCTCACTTATTCGCTGTAACTGTGATGAATGGTCTTGTATTATAATGCCTCATCCTACATTAGATGACCCAATATCACCAACCACTAATCCAACAACCTCAGACGCAACTGGAGCACTATAGATGTCTCCATGGGCATCAGGTTTGCCATATATCCTGATTGTTAAATGGTCAGAATCACTCCCAGCTAACCTTTGACTTGCTGTCCTAAACAGCTTGACAATGGGGTTATGTGTGTTCAACATTTGTATGAGCGATTGAACAATGCCTTCGTTAGCTTGGAATGAAGAGCGTGAAGACGAAGTAGAGCGTGAAGATGAAGCAGAGCGTGAAGACGAAGCAACATTTATTCAGTTTGAAACCTCATGCTCAGTATCAAACATGCATAACTGTGCATATTCTGGTCGCTCCCCAGTTGGTCTCAAGGAACCAATGCGGTGGCAAATCTGCCTACTAACCTTGAAAACATATGGGCCTCGTCCATCGTTTATGGTTTCATTAATTTTAGCTCCCATTTAAGTCATTGCAAACATCGTATTGTACTGCCTAATATGTTTAAAGAAATGACTGGAGAGTGTTCTGTCTTGGGATGTCAGTAAATCCAAGAGGGGTTGAGGAGGAGGATCATATGGCTGAAGGTAAACTTTTCCTCCCTTGCAACACAAATTATATGTTGGATTTGGAGTATGTCTTTCTCTGCGTAGACGCTCTTCATACCAAAATAGAGCACCACAATGCTTGCAAGAATGATGGGGACCTCCAAGGTTTAAGGGTTGAAATATAGTTCCTGAAAGATAAGCTGGGAAGAGTTTTTTTGTAAATGTAGTCATCCCAAAACTCTTAGGCGTGAACTGGAATGTGGGTAGAATCTCAAGGTTATGGGCAAAGACCAGATTTTGTTTTTGTGATGTCGATGTGGATGATTCTTCGTTTGCAGGTTGTTGTGATGTTTGTTTTCCTCTAGAGGTTGTTGCTTCATAGATATGAAGAAGTAGATGGTGAAATAAATCGCAAGACATATTGTATGGAAGATAACATATTCGGAGGAATATAATGTGCCTAACAAACCTCTTTTTCCTTTTTGAGCCATGAGTTCCAGACGCATACAGCGGTTCTGAGCAGCAACATATGGGTTTACTCAAGGAGGAGGATTAGGTAATGATGGACGGCGTTTTCGTCCAACTGAATTATGCGAAGAGCTTTCTGCCCTATCCATGTCGGCAAGTCTACCAAACGCAAGGTGATAGAAACAGATGAACGACGCGAAAATACTAAAGCAAATTATATAAGGGGGTGAAATGCAAGGTGTATGTCTTCTCATACCATATAAAAAACTAAAACTGAAGAATACAAGTTCAATTAGCAAAAGTAAATTCAGATTTGGACAAATGCAAGGCGATGGCGTGAAGAAACTAAAGAATATCCTCCTAAAAACTCTGTAAAATGCAGGGGATGAATGCAAGGCATATGGATTCCTGTACCATATTGAATTTAAATTGGATAGACAAACAAAAATTCAGAACAGATAAAGAAAAGCAGAGCTAAGTATTCAATGTAGCGAAGCATACAAAAATTCAGAAATAGCAGTTAAATTCATATATGAACGAAGTACACAAAACTTTAGAGTAAGTAATAGATGGCAACAATATTTACCTACAGGAGCCGTCAATCCAAGGCGTCTGGGTATGCAGCAGGGGAAGAACAACCAAGATTGGAGGCCGGGTGTCCAATTTTGTCCAGTACCTGAGGAAGTCCAAAGCTGTGATGAATCAGCAAAAATGTCACAGGGAATGTGCATGAGGACGGGGGAGAGATTGCTCACCAGGAGTAGCTGTATGACTGCTATGGAGGATGATGGGAATGAAATGGGTTGTGGAGCACCCAATTTAAATGGGAATAAGTCAGTTACTTGTGGAGATCAATAAGTCAGTTACTTATGGAGATCGTGGGGAGAGGAAGTGAACAATATCAATCATCAATGACCTGCAGTCGAAGGATTTATTTGCTTTTTAGTTGAACAGTTTAATTGATAAGATAAAAGTGTGGGCCATTTGGTGTCAGCAAGCTAAAAACCACTGAAGTACAACGGGATTACATCACCTCCACGTCGAGAAGCTTAGTCAGAAGTAGTGAACTAAATGCGGCTCTGTTGACCTGGGGAAGACGTAGATAAAACCGGGTTCCTGGCAAACGATGATGGCAGTGGAGCAGAGCAACGGCGCCGGTGGCCAGAGGGCGGAGCAGAGCAACGACACCGGTGGACAAAGGGCGGATGGCTTGCATCCCAACTGCACCTAGAGGCTTGGAGCAGAGGAAGGGGGTTCGCCCAGCTTGACAGTATTGTTCCTTGACGACCTGGGGCAGCAGCAACAGAACCGCGCCCGGTCCGCGTCCCAGCGCCCAGAAGACGTCGTACCGGCGGCCGCCGGTCGGCCGAAACAAACGGCCAACAACGGGCAGCGCACGGTGGTGGACGGGCGGCGTGAGGAAGCGAGGGGGCGGCCATGGCGCGGTGAGCACTGGCGCTGGCCGACGGCAGGATTCGGCCCAGCGGAGAAGCAGGCGGTGGAGGCGCGAGGCGGCCATGGCAGGTAGAGGTGGGTGGGATCCAATCCTGCGGGAGAGCCGGCGGCCGTGCAGGATGCGACGGAGGAGGAGGCCGCGGAGGTGCGGGACGGCCATGGAGAGGTGACCACCGGCTCCGGTGCTGGGCTGGAGATGGGCAGGAGTGTCGGCGGCCGTGCCGTGCCGTGCGGGATGCGGGATGGCCGGATGCGGGTGAGGGAAAAGGAGTGCCTGCGGGTGAGGGAAAATACAGGTTTTTTCCCACCGCCGCGACTGGAGGGGAATAAGTTGGAAACTGAATGATTACGTGGCTGCGGGTGATGGAAAGTGATTGGATGATTATGTAAACTGAATAATGATGTGGCATATTGCTGATGTGGATAGTGTGCATGATGAGAGAATAGGGAGAAGTGGGGAGCAACTTCTTAAGAATGGTAGATATGGCAAAGACATCCTCCTAATTGTAGAATCATGCATGCTTTTTGGGCACACACGTACATATATCGTAATATGTAATACTAACAAACAGATGATTTAACAAGCCAGATCTACTTGAGCAAATGTACCCGCCACTTTCTTGGGACATTTAATTGCCCATAGAATCATGCCGGCTTTGATAGCCGGGACTGGAAGGGACATTATCTGTCTTGTTAAAAGTCTTGATCGTATATACTAAGGTCATAGGACTCCACATGCTACCAGTTTCTTATGAAAAACAATCTTCACAAAAACTGATCCCCACCTACGTCGACTCACATCCAAACCATTGGCATCCAGTTACCTCTTATATACAACCTCCACCTGAGCCTAGGACTGATTAGTTGGACCAGTATTATCCTTTTATTAGATATATAAATATGTGTGCATAGGTGAATCATTGATGTGGGAATGATGTTGATACTTGGTACACAATATGATCTCTGTTAATACGATAGTGCATTTCCCTCAACATTTTCCCTGTTTTTACTGGTCTTTGATCTTCTTTACACAAAACAGAATGGAATTCTTGGATTTGAAGAAATTTCCCTTACATCTCCTGGCAAGAAAATTGACTGTACATTCAGAAAAGAATCATGGTATTTGCATGGATAGTTTACCTTTAAATATGGCAGTAGATTACAGAAAAAATTCTACTATGAAAATGACACATAATAGAAAAGTCTGCACCATACAGTGGCACTTATACCTTGCATCTCCCATATGATAATTTGTAGTATGAATTTCTGCTTAGAGTGATTAGATGGACCTAGAAGAAATGTACAACCACTGGCACATTTTTGTAGAAGGTTATAAATTTGGAAATAAATTGTAGCGCATGCTTTACTGTTATCTTGCATTTAAATTATAGCTTTTGATCTTGTCATCTTTACATGTTGTTTAACATCCTATGCAGCTTGACATTGATTCAAAGTGCACGAACCTGAATGCAGGCATCATTTTGACCGGAAGGCCTTTCTTTTTTCGTTCTTTGGGATCAGTAAACATCGTTGTGTAATTCAATACCTGGATGGTTTTGGGCAACTTTATAATTTAGTAAACAATACTAACACCACACTTAATTGAAATATTTTGTGTGTTTCTTGTGCTCACCTTGCAAGACCTTAAAAACAGGATGACAAAGAATTTGGTATACATTTCCTAATTAAATGTCTGTCTTATATTGCAGTTTATATTATTATCAATGATTGTTTGATGGATTAAATTTTTGTCTTATATTATCAATGATTGTTTGATGAAATATATATTACCTTTCCTAACATAGTAAAGCTATGTTTAGAAGTATCCACTAATTAACTTGTGAGGAGATCAAAATCATGCTTACTCAATATCATAAATAATGAATGAACTTGTACAATAATCAGTTGGGTACCTTCTTTTAGTTTGAGTGGTTCATGATTTGGATAGTGTTTATAGATGCTGGTTTAAATCAGTGTCAATTAATTTGGATTGGAGGGAGTATCATATTTTGTTGTGTCATATATATTATTGAAATCCCTACCACTCTATTGACAAAATGGATGGGCGCGGCAACGCGCGCCATCAATGATCTAGTTACTTTTAAGAGTTGCACACTCTCTAGATGAATAGATGTAGACTTGAGTGTTGAAGTGTAATTTTTTTCACCAAGTCAAAGTTTTCAGCAACCAAAAGTAATTGTGGTCTGCGAAGCAAGTTTGTTTAAGGTTTGGAGATCGCCAGTAATGATCTATCCCAGGTGAATTCAACTGAAGTCTAATCAACATCATGTTGAAGAAGAATAGAACGAAGAGAGTTTATCTTCTGGATTCAATCCCAAGTCCCTTCAACTAGTCATAGCTCTTTGGCAGAAAAGTGAACTGGTTTACCAAATCATCTATCATCTTCGAGCACCATTGGTTATTTCTACTCTACTGCAGTTCTTCCAGTAGTTTATCTTCTGTGCTCTTTGTCTCGATAGATAATTGTGTCATATATCTTCCTTTGTTTATTATGTGTAGCATGACTATGTTGTTCAGTCTATTTCGATTTGCCGAACTTAAGATAGTTTGTCCGTATGCTGGTCTCTTGATTCTCTTGTGCTACTTTGTTATTCAGCTGAGTTATGCTCTGATGACCATTTCTCAGTAGGGTGTATTTAGTATCGTGATCTGTTTCGTCATATTGTCCTCCATGTTGTTTGTGTTGCTTTCTTTCTGTGTGACCATTGTTGTCGCGAAAGTTCTCTACCACTACACTAGGTAGATTATCATCGCTTCCGTCAAAAGTTTTGCTTAGTCGTATTGGTTTAGCCTGTTTGTCTTCATGTGCTTGTGCTTACTTTGTTTCAGTGTTCCTATTGTAGTATTACTTTTGTTGTTTTGTCTCCAGAGGTTTGAAGTTTTGAAAATAAACAAATTAAATATCCCATTGACCCCCCTCCAGTGGTATACGCTCAATCGCACACAATGTTTGTCTAGAGTCAAAGGGTACAAATTTTGTTCAAGTTCATATGAAAACTATCAACAAACACAATACCAAATTAGTTATCATTAAATACGTCATAAAATGTACTTTCAAAATTATATCAAATTAGCATTGTAATTTTTGGTAGTTTTTCTACAAACATGGTCTATATTTGTTATATTGCCTCAGTTAGCGGCCTTGACCGAGTGCTCAAAGGTATGCACTCACTCATCATATAATCATTTATCGAAAAAGGCTTTCGCCCCGCTTTATAGATAAAGCAAACCGCCAAGAGCACACATACATGAACTAATCCAGGACAAACGTACCCACAAAACACAACAAGAGATCCAAAGGGTTCTGCTGAGGGCACAACTCAACAAGCCCTAAAAGACAACAAAGAAAACGCCATGGCAGAGGAGGATCGCCAAGCATCTAATCAGGCTCTGGAGGCGGCGATAGGCGGACTGCCATCGATCGAAAGTCGGCGATGAAGGCGGAGATGGCATCCCGGTCTCGAGGGCGGCTAAGCGGCCGCCAAAGCTGCAAGTAATTAGACAGTTTGAAAATAGCGTCAGTAGCCCGGCGAAGCGGAGTGCGCTGAATCACAAGTTTGTTGCGGATCGTCCAGAGGGTCCACGCAAGAACGCCAATCTCAAGCCACCTAATGTGCCGAGTGGGCAGGGGGAGTTCTGGAGTTCGGTGAATAGGTCGGGGAAATTGGTGTGGCACCAATTCCCCCCACCGCCTCTCTAAAACAGCTCCAGACGAACTGGGCAGATACGCAGGCGAAAAAGATGTGATTCGAGTCCTCGGGGATACTACAGAGCGGGCAAAGACCAGAGCCCGGACCATTGCGCTTGCGGACCTCCACTCCAGAAGGGAGCCGGCCGCGGATCCATTGCCACATGAAGATCCATATCTTCAGAGGCAGACGGATGGGCCATACCACCAGGAGGGGGGACGGAGCGGAGGACGGAGCGATGGCCGAGTAGAGGGACTTGGTGGAGAATTGGCCCGAAGGGTCAACGCGTCACGGAACTTGGTCCGGGCCAGCGTCGACGTCCGGCTCATGGAGGGCGATGCAATCAAGAAGCTCCTCCCAAGCAGCAGTTTCTGGAGGCCCAAATGGCCTCCGGAAAGCAAGGCGCCCTAAGTCAATAAGGGCCCATTCAACTGAGATCATCGGGATGACAGCGATGGAGAAGAGCTCGGGAAACCGGGCCGCGAAGGGCGAGTCTCCCGCCCATCGGTCGAACCAGAACAGGGTCGCTGAACCTGATCCCACTGAAATGGAGGTCCCAATACGGAGAATGGGGAGCAATTGGATCACAGACTGCCAAAATTGGGATCCACCAGACCGTTGATAGAAGGCCAAAGGTTGGCCACGCAGGTACTTGTTCCGGATGATGTCTAGCCACAACCCACCATGCCCTTGCAAGATGCGCCAAAGCCATCGGGAGAGGAGAGCGATATTCATGCGTTTCGAACACATGATACCGAGGCCGCCCTGCTCCCGAGGCTTACAGATGTCGGGCCAACTAACCATATGGTATTCCTGTCTGTTATTGTCCCCGGCCCAATAGAAGCGGGACTGGACCTTCGCAATCTCATGGTGGAGCGTCTCATGGAGGCTGTAGAAGCTCATGAGGAACAAGAGGAGACTGGAGAGCGAGGAGTTGATGAGGATCGCCCGGGCCGTCTTTGACAGCCACCGGCCCTGCCATGGCTCAATGCGCGTCTGCAACTTGGACACCGTCGGTCGCAGATCAGCCACCGTAAGCCAAGAGTCACTAATGGGCGTCCCCAGGTAGGTTGTGGGGAAGGTGCCCAGGCGGCAATTCAGGCGGTTGGCGATGTCGCGGGCCTCGGCCGGAGAGTAGCCCATCACCATCACATCACTCTTATTGAAGTTGATCTTGAGGCCAAACATTTGTTGGGAGCAGAGGAGGAGGAACTTAAGGTTAGCAATGTCCGCGTTCGAGCCTTCGACCATGATGATGGTGTCGTCAGCGTACTGGAGTAGGGAGATGCCGGTGCCGCCGGCCAAGTGGGGAGCGAGCCCATGAATATGGCTTGCCGCCTTAGCCTTGTCCAGGATGGCCGCCAGTGCATCCACCATCATGTTGAACAGGAACGGGGAAAAGGGATCACCTTGCCTCACCCCACAAAGAGTGGGGAAGTAGGGGCCAATTTCCCCATTTATGTTCACGTCAGTGCGACCACATGAGACCATCTGCATCACCCTGAAGATCCAGCGGTCATCGAGGCCTTTCCGTAGAAGAATTTCCCGAAGGAAGGGCCAGCTAACGGTTCCCGGTAGTAATTTTTTTGGGGGAAAAGTCTATTGCCCATCATGGCGTCTCTGAACCTTGGCAATATTGGAGCTGAGTCTCTCAGCTCTCTCAATTCATTTCCACCCACAAAAATAAATAAATCATTTCACCGGTCACAACACAAGTACACAAAAGAGAACATACCATTTTGCTTTTCTCCTTCGTATTATCTTCTTCTGAGCCAAAAAAAGAGACATGCTTGTAACCTCCCTAAATAGCCATGCAACAAGAGAAAATCAGGCGTGCCCTGATTTTGTGCCACACGCGCACTAAGAAATTCTGCCAACATGCAAACACATCTAGCAAGCAAAATGTAACGTGAGGTTAGAGATCATCCAAAAATTATTTACTACTCTTTCTTTATTGGTTTTCCAAGAACAGCAGCAACAAAATGAATGTTCTTTTCGCAAAAAGGAAAAAAAATGGATGTACAAAAAAAAGCAACAACAAAATGAGATGAATACATGCATGTGAGAACATGAATGAAGGACTTTGAAATGAAGTACTCCTTCCGGTCCTTTTTACTCCGCGTACTACATTTGTCAACCTCTACAATACCAAATATATATACTATGAAACTTTATTTCATAATGAATCTAACACTATTGATTTGACATGGTAAATGTTGATGCTTTTTTCTATAAGTTTGGTCAAAGGAGAGATATTTTTGATTTGGGACAAAGCTTATATGAGGACATGAGAGAGTACAAGGAAGGAATGCATGCATGCATTATCAAGCGGGCAGAATCTTGACGATACATACTTTACGGCACTCTTCACCTGTGCTCTTCTGTTCGCAACAGCCCTTGAAGCAATCCAAGTTTTGCTGTATGGCATTCTTGTCGGCGGGGGTGGCCTTGATGTAGCAGAACCTCGAGGCCGTACGGTCGCATTCGATGTGAGCACCGTCGGTGCAGCTCGGATCCTTGCATGCCGCGCCGAGGTCCGCGATGCAGTGCTTGCCGGCAAACTCTCCGACCGTCTTGTTGCCGGGGCAGGCCCCATACTCGTCGACGGCCGCGCGGAGGGCCGCGTGCCCCCACGGCCATGCCGTAGAAGCGAAATCAAAGTTGTCTCCACCGACCTTGGCGAGCTCGTCGAACATGCCCTTGATGGCCTTGACGCTGTCGGCATCATCGCGGCAGGTCGTCTCGACCATGGTGGTGCACGCGGGGTCCTTGCCGCAGAGCTTGGAGTACTCGCCGACGCAAGCAGACTTGTCATCCCCCCTCACCACCGGCATGGATGATGTGGCCACCACCACGAGGGTGACGGCGAGGAACGACCCGGCGACACTAGCCTCCTTGCGCTCACCGGCCATCGATCTATCTTGTTGTCGATTTCTACCTTTCTAGACTAGACTAGATGATGAGCACTGATACGGTGTTGATCGAGATGCTATATATCTAGAGCTGCATTATCTTCTCTGGTATCATATAGGCGATCGATGGCCCAGAGAGTCCGGTGATGTGATTGTGAGGCCATGAGCCATTAGAGCTCCATACATGCATGCCAAATTTAAATTGGTGCATGCACTTCTACTACTAGACCTTGCAAAACGCTCACCCACACATGTGTTGGGTGCAGATGATACCAACAACAACTTTTGCAGAATCCTTTTCTCTAGCTAAAAGAAGAAAATGGAAGGGGCAAATTTTGTTTACTTCCTTCTTGTCTCTTTTTAGTGGTCAGAAAACAAGTTGTACTGCCGAGTAGATTAGTTTCAGTTTCAAGTATGAGACAGGACTTTTAGGTCCCGGGGGTCGGGACACCCGACTATCCTCACCGTCCATCCACAGTGTCTGACTTGGCGATCCCTGCCCTGTCCTGCAACGGGAAATTGATTTGCAGGCTATGTGAACAGTAAGAGCTGGAGAAGTAAATTACTTGAAAATGGCAATGGAGTGCTAGGTTACTGTTCAACCTATAGAGATTCTCCCTCACATGTCACACAACTCGGTCAGTGTTGCTGCTTTTCCGTGAAGCGATCAAAATAACCAATTAAATAATTGTCTTCATGCCAGATATAGCATGGTGCGACGAACATCAGGAGAGAGAAAACATATACTCCCTCCATTCCACAATGCAGTGCTTTCTTTATCCATGTGTTTCAACTTTGACTGTAAATTTAACTACCAAGATCGATTGCGGCGGGAGCAAAAATTATATCAGTGAATTCGTATTTGAAAGAAGTTTTCAATTATATAATTTTTTCTCCCGCCGCAGTTGGTCTTGTTGGTTAAATTTATGATCAAAATTGGACTTCGGAAAGCGCAGGCGCACTATATTTTGGAATGGAGGGAGAGTATGGAACGAATGAAGAGGAGAGAGAGTATGGAACGCTGTGCGTTGTTGTTTACAGAAGTTGCATGCAAAAGTTGAGAGAGAGAACTGCTGCATGCAAAGCTTTTTTGGGGAGATTTTTTAGGAGGGTATCTACAGAACAGTTGCATGAGGCCAACTCCATCGCACGGTCTCAAACGAACGTCCGGATTGGCCGGATTTTGTCCCTTTAGAGCGCTGATGGGTTCGCCGTGTCCGGTTTTTTCAGATGGGTCGTGCGTGCGCGCACCGCGCGGCCGCACCCCAAATCGTGTCCGGGGTGGACATGAATAAAAATTATATAAAAATAACTAAAAAAATAAATAAACGCATTTAAAAAAACATAAAACATATATAGGGGTCGGCCACAAAACGGCCCAGTTTCCACGGCCACTTAAAAGGCCCAGTTTCATAATTAACATAAAAAACAAAATATAAAAACGCCTCCCGCGCACACCTGCCGCGCCCGTCGGTGCCGTGGCCGTCGCCGTCTTCACTGGCCGCCGGTGTCGTCGTCGTCGCTGACGAGATCGACGTAGGGCGGCGGCGTCCAGAGGTGGGCCGGAGGTGCGTGGTGGACGGGGGCGGGCTGGACGGCCGGAGGTGCCTGCACCACCTCCTCCCGTGGCGACGCATCCCGCTCCAGTGACCGCGGCGGAGTGGGGGCACCAGTTCACGCCCACGCCGGCGGCCATCTTCGGAGCAGTGCAGGACCAGCCCCACCCCTGGCCCAGCAGCTGCTGGAACGCGGCCGGCGGGTCCTCCCTCCTCTCCTCCTCCACGGCCACCATCTGCAGCTCCGGGAAGGCGACGTCCCCGGCGGCAGAGAGGGCCATGGCCTCCTCCAGGCCGTCCCACTGCCGCTCGTCGTGCGTGTACATGGAGTCATCCATGACACGCTGCAGGAGATGGGCCTCCTCCTCCACTGTCATGCGAGGAGGTGGAAGGGGCGACGGAGACGGCGATGGCGACGGCGTGGGCGTGACGCCGGGCACCCGCCTACGCCCGCGCTCCCGTCGTGGCCGCCGCGGCCCCGTCGAGGTGCCGGCGAAGAAGGACGCGCGCCTGGTGTCGTGCTCGTCACGAAACCAGGTGTCCTAGAGCCCAGAGTCGGGGGCGTACCTGGGGTCGTAGAAGAGGTCGTCGGAGAGGAGGCAGCGGCAGCGCTCGATCTCCTCGTCGCGCACACGGCAGCTCGTCGGGACCGGCAGGATCGGGACCCGGTCAGCGGAGAGATGCCAGTTATTGGGGAGATGGATGTCGCTCCAGGGGAGCGGCGTCCTCGTCTCCCAATAACGGCGGCACACCGACACGCGGATGTAATGCCGGTCGCGCTCGCCGGCGGACGTGGGCGCGATGGAGAAGGCGGGCGGCGCGGGGGCCCGGCGTGGTGGCGATGGCGAGGCGGGCTCCTCTTTCTTCACCGAGCCGCGGCGGTGTCCCGACGAGGAACCAGCCTCGCGGTCGTGCTTGCCTTTGTGGCCGTAGTTCCAGAGGCCCATGGCTGCGGGCGGCCGGCCAGCGAGGTCTTGGCTAGGGTTTTGGGAGCAGCTGCTGTCGGGTTTCGAGAAGGCCGCGGGGTGACGTGGGGCAGTATGGACGATGACCCGTCCACGCTTCCCACTTAAAGAAGGACGGCGACCGTTCGACGTGCGGATGACAGGTGGGGCCGCCCGCTCGTGCGCATTGATGTGGGTGGGTGGGAGGTAGGTGGCCGCCTGCCACGCGGCCCCGACGCGGACGAGCGCGCGCCCGTTTGTTGTCCATCGCGACCCAAACCCGGTGCAAGTTTGCGCTCGAAATGGGTCGGCCCGGACACAAAACGGACAAGATGGGTCTGGACCGTAGCGCGCTGGGCCGCCTCCTTTGTCCGTTTACCCTAAACGGACGGGGCGGGACAGGATAGGGTCGCGCGGTGAAGTTGGCCTGACACGCTGCCTGCATAGCTATGACGAGTCTTTTCAGCACTAGGCTGTTCCTGCTGCCCCATGAGACGGCTACTGTCCATCATAGCGACATAGCCTACTACTCCCTAATAGCACCATAATTAAAACTGTCAAATGGACTGGTAAGCATGCAGACACTCGAGCTGCTCTGCGGGTTGACACAAGACCGCACGAATCTCAGCGATGTCAGATGGATAGATAACAGGGTGCCCTGACCCCCCAGGAGCTACCACACCTTTTGGACTTCAAGTATTTTGTGCCGCGGATCCAATCAGAAGGAATTTCATCGCTCTGCTCATGATAGTTGGTCGAGTTCCCTTTTCCTTTTTTGTTGAGTTTTGCCTCTCCATCTTTTCTTGTCTCCATTCCGACTTATTCGCTTCTTTGCGTAAGCACTTGGTTCGCCAGCTTCCTGAATTGGTATCATCATGAGAGAGCCGGTGGAGACTTTCCTCACCTATTTGGTCTTATTCCCTCTGCTCAAACCGTGAGTCATTCATGCAACGTACAAGTACTAATAGCGTGATATGATTGCGGATCTGCCAGGAGATCATTCTTTCGATTCTATCTCCTCGCTTTAGGTCTTCCTTCTTAATAAAGGGGTTATGACACTCTGAGTCCATCAGTGTTGAAGGAATGGACAGAAACAGGCAAAGACAAAGTACTGATTTGACTACCGATAGAGAGCAGAGCTAGAGACAAGATGCCTAGGAACCAATGCATAGGGGGTAAAGCACAACACCTAGTGAAAGGATCGATATGGTTGACTAGAGGGGGGGGGTGAATAGGCAACTACCAATTTTTAGCTTTTCTTTACCAAATTAAACTTTGCATCAAAGTAGGTTGTCTAGATGTGCAACTAGGTGAGCAACCTATATGATGCAATGACAACAAGCATACAAGCAAGCAAGGGAACAAACACTAAAGAGCTTGCACAAGTAAAGGTAAGAGATAACCAAGAGTGGATCCGGTGAAGACGAGGATGTGTTACCGAAGTTCCTTCCTTTTGAGGGGAAGTACGTCTCCGTTGGAGCGGTGTGGAGGCACAATGCTCCCCAAGAAGCCACTAGGGCCACCGTATTCTCCTCACGCCCTCACACAATGTGAGATGCCGTGATTCCACTATTGGTGCCCTTGAAGGCGGCGACCGAACCTTTACAAACAAGGTTGGGGCAATCTCCACAACTTAATCGGAGGCTCCCAACAAGACCACGAAGCTTCACCACAATGGAATATGGCTCCGAGGTGACCTCAACCGTCTAGGATGCTCAAACACCCAAGAGTAACAAGATCCGCTAGGGATGAGTGGGGGAATCGAAAATCCCTTGGTGGAAGTGTAGATCGGAGTCTTCTCAACCACTCCCGAGCAAATCAACAAGTTTGATTGGCTAGAGAGATAGATCGGGCAAAATGAAGCTTGGAGTATTTAATGGAGCTTGAGCAATAAATGGAGCTTGGGGGAAGAAGAGGTAGGTGGAAAGGAAGAAGGGGGCTCCCTTTTATAGTGGGGGCAACAATCCCGTTGCCCCCCACCAACCAGCCCCGCACAGGGCGGTACTACCGCTGAGAGGGGGCGGTACTACCGCCAGGGGAGTGGTACTGCCGCGCCATCCAGCGGTACTGCCGCGCTGAGGAGACTAAAAGGGAAAAGCTCCAACTGCGGTACTACCGCGGTGGTAGGGCGGTACTACCGCTCCAGGAACGGTACTACCGCCACTACAACCGTGACTAGTGCCGCAAAACCCGACATGAGAAAAGGACCTCTCGAATCGAGGCGGTAGGAGCCAGACTGCCCAGCGGTACTACGGCAGTGGGGTCAAGGGCGGTAGTACCGCTGTGTAGCGGTACTACCGCTTGTGACCCTTCAGCCGTAGTACCGCAGGCGGTGCGGTACTATCGCTGGGGTGAGAGAGAGAGAGGGAGAAGCGATCCCTCAAAGAGGCTGAGGACCAGGCGGAGGTGCCGGGCCCCCAGCGGTACTATTGCTGTGGAGCCACGGCGGTACTATCGCTGTGGAGCGGTACTGCCGCTTGTGGCTTCTCAGCGGTACTACCGCTGGGTGCACGGTACTGCCGCTCAGACCCAGACAGGACAAGGAAGAGAGGAGAGATCTCTTCAATGGACAGGAAAAACTCGGAGGGTGAGAAGCTAATGTGTACGTGAAGATTCCACCCATGCAAAACCCTAGCGGACCCCCTCTTGATAGTACGGTGCCCTCTACGCAACTAGTCCACCGAGAAAGAAACGAAAGAGCTACACCGTCTTGAAATACACTCCGAGGGAAAGAAGGCGTCTCGTGCCAGGGGAGAATCTAAGAATAATTCAAAGCACTAGATTAGTCCGCCAACATGTTGTCATCAATCACCAAAACTACCTTGAGAGAGATATGCCGTAACAATCTCCCCCTTTTTGGTGGATTGATGACAACTAGGGATTTGCGCAAGGAAAAGAAATGAGATGAAGTAAACTAAGAACTACAAAATATAGACGGGCTCCCCCAGAATGTGTGCACCTAGAGATGGCACGACACACACATTCGGATCAACACTCCCCCTATATTTTATAGTCCAACAGTACTAAGCACATGATCTATGAGAGAAGTGAATAGACATGGCAAGCATGCATCTCATAATAACCTACAGTATCTGAAAAGACATAAGTAATAAGGTAGCGATAGGGAGCATATGTCTCACACCATATGTCTAGAACTTAGGTCTCACACCAAACCAAACCAAAAGAAACACGCAAGAAACCACAAGCCGACTCAAACAAACCACAGGAAGCAAAGTCCCTACACTCTCTCCCCCTTTGGCAGCGAGACACCAAAAAGGGCATAGAGTGACACTACAACTCCAGGTGATGGGAGGTGGAAGAGCTCGAACATCACATCTCTGCATCTTCATCGTGGGTCGAAAACTGCTCGGCATCGGAGTCGGTCCAATGGCAGTTCTGATGAATCCAGTCCTCCTCTTCAGTGATCTGACCCTCAGACCCACTGGCAACTGTAGCTCCCATCTGACGCATGAGCTCCTTGTGGCGCGTCCTGGCATGCTTCTCCGTCACATGAGTCATGTACTGACCATGAGACTCCATGCAGAAAAGCTTCTTCATCTTACGCTTAAGCTTCTAGGCCCACGACGGTTCTGCACTAGAGGGGCCAAAGTTCTCCTCATGATCATCAGTAGAAGCCTCACCCTCGGTCCCCATGGCAGCAGTAGCAGCAGCAATAGCAGACGGACCCCGCGTGGCAGCAGTAGTAGACGGACCCCCTGTGTGAGGCGTTGTCCAGTTGTCCTTCTTCCTCAGACGCTTGATCTCATGAGACACCAAGTCTCCAGTTTCTAGCAATACTCTGGGATAAGTTTGTGCCCAGGCCCTCTCAATGAGCCCCATGATGAATGGACCATAGATAGGACACTTGCGCTCAGACACGGCAGATAGAAGTTCAGACCACATGACATGAGAGATATCCAGGCTCTCTCCAGTGCTTGCTTCCTTCTCATGCTGACAGAAAAGTAGCATGTCCACGAGGTAAGAGTGGACCATATCCAGATTCCCGATCCGAGGGAAGAGAGTCTCACGGAAAATGCGATGAAGAATGTCCAGATACGGAGACAACTCATAGGTCTTCTTCTCAGTCACCGGGTGAACCTTCACAGTGCAGTAGGGCCAGAGGGCTTGCTTGTGGGTGGATGTAGCATTGCGGTGAGGACGGAAACCGACAGGAGTCTCAAGCCCGGTATCCACCACATCAAGTAACTCCATGAAAGCCTTCCACTTGACAGAAAGTAGCTTACCATTGGTCATCCATCTCAGAGTCTTGTCGACATCCGTCCCAAGATGGACGGTGGCATAGAATTGAGCTACCAAATCCGCATCAAAATCCTTGTTGAATTGCATGATCCTGAGAATGTTCCGCTGAGTGCACATCTGAAGAGCTTCGCCAAAGTACTCTGGGTCCTTCTCCATAGCATCAGTATCAATGGAGCGAACATCAACAAAAAGATTCTTCTTGGCCTTGATCACATCGAAGTAGATGGCAAACTGAAAACGGTTCCAAAACGGGCGGTTGACCAAAGTGGGTTCTTTGGCCACCGCATAGGGGTTGCGGCGACGATTCTCCCAAAACTCCTTGTTTGTCATCTCAGTCATAGTCTTCCCTTTGGGTTTCTGGGCGGCCCGCTTCGAATGCTGAGGAGGTGGAGGAACACTTGCAGATGCACTTGCTAGAGGCGGTTGGGTGCTCGAGGAACCACCGGCAGGCTCAGAGGTACGGTAGCGTTTTGATGTGGCACGCCCAGGGTTGATACGGCGACCTTGCTGCTCGGAAGGGTCATCACCTGGAGCCAAACACAAGAAAACGCAAAGCAACCAGAAAGAAAGAGCATAAGCCAACAAGCACAACAAAAAGATCAAGGTGAGGTAGGAAAATGATGGAAATTGGCATACAGCGGTAGTACCGTGACCTGTCTGCGGTAGTACCGCCCCAAGCGGTAGTACCGCCCCAAAGGGAGCGGTAGTACCGCTCTAGGTCAAGCGGTAGTACCGCTCCAAAGGGAGCGGTAGTACTGCTTGAGGCGGATAAACAGCAGTTTCCTAGCGCGAGGCAGTGAAACAGCGGTTTCCTACTTCCGTGGTCAGATCCGGCACTACCGGCCTACCAAATTCAAAAATAATCCTACCAAACTCTAATCTAGATAGTCTAGTTGCCTTCTCCAACCAACTCAAGCCTAGATTTAGCCAAAAATCTAGAGATGCAACCACCATTGCCCCTAAGAAATAAGAACTGAAAAGGAGACAAAACGAAAGAAAGAACGGGGGCAATACCAACATCCATGGCAAGAGGACGTGGTGGGGATCGACTCCACCAAAGGAAATGAAGAGGGACGCCCTGGAGTCGGAGATCCGCCGGAGCCCTCCCGCGGCGAGTGGAGGCTGGAGAGAGAGGAAGAGAAAAGAGGGGTGAAGTGAATGGGTATGGGGGAGAAGAAACCTCCCCCTGCCCCCGACTTAACCCCTTGTCCTCGTCCCCCAGCGGTAGTACCGTGCTGGGGGGGCGGTAGTACCGCTCACGAGCGGTAGTACCGCACACCACCAGCGGTAGTACCGCCCAGCATGCCACGGCAACTAAACAGACAGGGCTTAGGCTCAACGAAACGACAAAAACGGCAAACACAACTGCAAACGAACAAGACACACCTCTTCACAAGAGGGCGGTGGCCGAGGCCACCTATGTTTGAGTCAAAAGGTATGGCACCGCGAAGATTTTAACCTTGGGCCCATGACCAAAACTCGTCTTTTAAGCACAAGTGCCGTCAACAATGGCTAAAGTGAAAGACTTGATCAATTTATGCATAATGGGGGGGGGAGGGAGAGTTCATTGAGAGAACAACACTCCCGCTATGTCCATGCCTACACCTAAACTAGACAACAAATTGAGCATGGTAGGGTGTGCACGGGTTCAAGCCACATTGCTCGAATCAATGATATTTAGCTCATGCCTTAACTCGCGAAATCTTGCTTCATCCAAGGGCTTCGTGAAAATATCTGCAAGGTTGTCATGAGTGTTGACATAGTTGAGCTCGATCTCTCCTCGCCTAATGTGATCCCGGATGAAGTGATACCGAATCTCAATATGCTTCGTCTTGAAGTGTTGCACCGGGTTGAGAGAAATCTTGATGGCACTTTCATTGTCACACCAAAGAGGCACTTTGTCACAAGTGACACCGTAATCCTTTAAAGTTTGCCTCATCCATAAGAGTTGTGCACAACAACTACCGGCCGCAACATACTCCGCTTCGGTGGACGAGAGAGACACACAACTTTGCTTTTTGGAAGACCAACTTACCAAAGAGCAGCCAAGGAATTGGCACCCTCCGGAAGTGGACTTCCTATCCACTTTGTCTCTCGCCCAATCGGAATCCGAGTACCCTACAAGCTTGAAGTTTGATCCTCTTGGGTACCATAAGCCAAAGTTTGGGGTATGAGCCAAATATCGAAAGATTCGTTTGACCGCCACATAGTGACTTTCCTTAGGTGCGGCTTGAAAACGTGCACAAATACCCACACTCAACATGATGTCCGGTCTAGATGCACAAAGGTAAAGCAAGGATCCAATCATGGAGCGATATACCTTTTGATCCACCACTTTACCATTGGGATCTAAGTCAAGTTGGCACTTGGTTGGCATTGGAGTGGAAGCCGGCTTGACGTCACTTAGCTTGAATCTCTTGAGCATGTCTTGAGTGTATTTGGATTGATTGATGAAGGTTCCTTCTCTTCTTTGCTTCACTTCGAACCCTAGAAAGAACTTCAACTCCCCCATGGAGGACATCTCGAACTTTGAGGTCATGAGAGCGGCAAATTCCTCATTCAAAGCTTTGTTAGGAGAACCAAAGATAATATCATCAACATATAATTGGCACACGAACAACTCCCCTTTGACCTTCTTAGTAAAAAGAGTGGGGTCGATTATCCCAACTTCAAACCCACGGTCTTGTAACAACTCGGTAAGGTGGTCATACCACGCACGTGGGGCTTGTTTAAGGTCATAGAGTGCCTTATCGAGTTGATACACATGACCGGGGAAGTAGGGATCCTCGAACCCGGGGGGTTGCTTGACGTACACCAATTCATTAATGGGACCATTAAGAAAAGCACTCTTCACATCCATTTGATGTAACTTAAAGTTATGATGAGAAGCATATGCAATCAACATGCGAATGGATTCAAGACGAGCAACGGGAGCAAAGGTTTCACCGTAGTCGATACCCTCGACTTGGGAGTAGCCTTGTGCTACCAAACGAGCCTTGTTGCGAATGATAATCCCATGGGCATCTTGCTTGTTCTTGAATATCCACTTGGTTCCAATGACGTTGTGGTTCCCCGTTGGCCTTGGCACCAATCTCCACACTTTGTTGCGCTCGAAGTTGTTGATTTCTTCGTGCATGGCATTGAGCCAATCCGGATCTTCTAGCGCCTCATAGACCTTGAGGGGTTCCACACAAGAGACAAACGTGTGATGCTCACAATAGTTTGCTAATTGTCTACGAGTGCTTATCCCCTTTCTTAAGCTTCCAAGCACATTCGTCATGAGATGATCCTTGGTGGAGAGCTTGGAAGCAACCTTGGCGGCACGACGCTCTAATTCCTCCTCGGTGGTGAGTTGAGGAGCGGTTACTTGATCATCTTGAGCGCCGTCATGAACTTGTTCTTGATCTTGAACTTGCTCGGGGGAGAGAACTTGACCTTGGGCATCACTTGGTGTGTCCACACCGTCTTGAGTATGATCTAGCCCTTGGTCTTGTTCATGAGGTTGAGGGCCTTCACTTTGTTCTTCGGAAGCGTGTGGGCCTTGGGTTGGTGATGGCTCCACTTGAGTGGAGCATTGTCCTTCTCCTTCGGCCACAAGGGGTTCCTCAATAGGTAGGATAAAACCAACACCCATTCTTCTTATGGCTTGAGGAGGAATTTCATCACCTACATCACAAGCGCCACTTTGCTCCACTTGGGAGCCGTTATTCTCATCAAACTCCACGTTACACGTTTCCTCAATAAGTCCCGTGGATTTATTGAGGACACGGTAAGCATGAGAGTTTGTAGCATAGCCAACAAATATGCCCTCATAAGCTCTAGCCTCAAATTTAGACAACCAAACACCTTTCTTGAGAATGAAACACTTACACCCGAATACCCGGAAGTACTTGAGATTGGGCTTGTTACCGGTGAGTATCTCATATGGAGTCTTGTTCAAGCCCTTGCGGAGGTAGAGCCGATTGGATGCATGACACGCGGTGTTGATGGCTTCAGCCCAAAAGTTGTACGGAGACTTGAACTCTGCCATCATGGTCCTTGCCGCATCCATCAACGTCCGGTTCTTCCTCTCTGCAACACCGTTTTGTTGAGGGGTGTATGGTGCGGAATATTGATGCTTGATTCCCTCATCACTAAGAAATTCATCCAAGGTGTAGTTCTTGAACTCGGTGCCGTTGTCACTTCTTATTGTCAAGATCTTTGCATTGTATTGACGTTGTGCTTCATTTGCGAAGTCAATGACGGTTTGTTGGGTCTCGCTCTTCCTCTTGAAGAAATACACCCACATGTACCTTGAGTAGTCATCCACAATCACCAAGCAATACTTTCTACCTCCAAGACTATCAAAGGATGGGGCCCCAAAAAGATCCATGTGAAGGACCTCCAAGGGCCTCTTTGAATAAATGATAGTCGTGGGAGGGTGAGCCTTCTCATGTAGCTTTCCTTCGATACAGGCACTGCAAGCACGATCTTTAACAAAACTAACATTCGTTAGTCCACGGACATGGTCCCCCTTTAGGAGACTTTGCAAAGATCTCATATTGACATGGGCTAAACGGCGATGCCAAAGCCATCCCACATCAACTTTAGCCATTAGGCATGTCGCGGTCTTAGTGGGTTGCTCCGAAAAGTTAATCACATATAGACCGTTCTCGACATGCCCAACAAAAGCTACTTTAAGAGTCTTGCTCCACAAGAGGGCCACGGTATCAATGTCAAAGAAAGTGGCAAAGCCCATGATTGCAAGTTGACGAACGGAAAGTAAATTGTACGCAAGGGACTCAACAAGCATGACCTTCTCGATCGTGAGATCATGAGAGATGACCACCTTGCCAAGTCCCAATACCTTAGAGGATGAGGTGTCACCCCACTCGACATTGGTGGGCATAGATGGAACTTTGTGCACGTCCACCACCAAGTCCTTGCTTCCGGTCATATGATTTGTAGCTCCGCTATCGAGCAACCATGATCCACCACCGGAAGCAAACACCTACAAGAGATCAATGCTTGGTTTTAGGTACCCATTTTGTAATGGGTCCTTTGATGTTAGTAACAAGGGTCTTAGGAACCCAAATAGACCATTCAATGTTCTCATGAAGAGAACCAACAAATTTGGCATAAACATGCCCATCACTAGCTCGGCATAACACATAAGAAGGATTAAAATCGCCGGTTTTGTTGGGAGAGGTGACATTGCCCTTCTTGACTTTGTTCTTCTTCTTCTCCTCGGGGACACTCTCTCCCGCCCTCACAAAGGTTTGCATGAGGGGAGGAGGTCGTTTGGTCTTGTCATTCTTCTTCTTGTTCTTGGAGTCGGGGACGTACCCAACCCCTTCCTTCGCCACACCTCCCTTTTGGTTGATCAAGAGATCGTTGAGGTTCTTCTTGCCTTGTATGCACGTCGCAAGACCTCTCTCAAGTTGCGCCTTCAACTTAGCATTTTCCTCAACAAGATGCATATGCTCACAACACGGGTTAGTAGCATTTGCATTATCAATCAAAACCATATGAGGAAAAGTTGCTTTCTCCATAGTTAGCTTCACTTGGAGTTGATCATGAGACTCCTTGAGACTAGCGTGAATACCCTTCAAGGCCTTGTGGGCCTTGTCAAGTATATCAAACTCCTCTTTGAGTCTAGCAAGATCAACCCCAAGTTTGGCCTTCTCGGAATTTAGCACACGAGAAACAACGAGGGCATGATCATAATCTTTCTCTAACTTAGAATGATCAACGTTGTGTGACTCCTCAAGAGCCAAACGAAGACCACGCTCTTCCTCAAGAGCATTGGAAAGATCCGAAATCTCATCGGCATAGTCACGACTATGCCCTTCCATCTTCGAGATGGTGTCTTCGTGAGCCTCGATCATGTCATTGGCCTCACCAAGTTGTTCCAAGAGAGCAACAAAGTGCTTCTTGGATTTTCCCTTGAGTTTGCCCATAAAGGCCTCAAACTCGTTAGCCTCCACATAAGCTCCCTCAACTTCATTAATGCTATATGATGGGGAAGGATGATTAATGATGGTAGTTTTGATGTTGGAGGTTACCTTGCTGGTGGCTTTAGCCATGAGGCACTTGGCGGTAATGCTCTCGTTGGGTGAGTCGAAGAGAGACACTCGTGACGTTGTTGCAATGGCAATGGAGGCCATGGCAACCGACTCATCATCTTCATCATCGTCATCATCCTCATTGTACTCTTCTTGCACAACCAAGGCCTTGGGAGGAGTCTTTTTGGTGAAGTTGTTCTTGTTGGGGAACGACTTGGCCTTGTCCTTTCGGATGAGTTTGCCACCATTGTCTTCCCTCTTCTCATACGGGCATTCCGCAACGAAATGACTCACGTTGCCGCAATTGTAGCAAGTCCTTACACGTTGCTTGCCCCTTGTGCCACTCGAGTTGTTTTTGCTAAAGTTGGGCCTCGAGTTTTTCTTGCTCCAAAATTGCCTTGAAGCAAGTGCCATATGTTCATGATATGCATACTTCGTATCTTCGGGGTTGCTCTCCTCTTCTTCCTCTTCTTCTTCTTCCACAGTGAGCTTGGCCTTCAATGCAAGGTTAGGCTTCTTTGCCCGTTGAGAACGGAGCACCGCATTGTCGGCGGTCTTGTCCAAAATGTTCATGGCCACAAACTCGTCCAACACTTCACTTGAGATCAAAGTGTGGAAGTCCGGTCTTTGGCGAATGACGGAGGACATGGCCTTGTGGTAGGGCATCATTGCCTTGAGGAATTTGCGCTTGATCCAATTGTCATCCGTGTCCTTGCTCCCGTGATCTCGTAGTGAGACCGCGAGTTTAGTGACTCTCCGATAAAGCCCACGGGGTTCTTCATCTTCCTTCATTGCAAACTCATCGGCCTCATCTTGTACCACTTCATAGTTGGAGCGTTGAATGCTTGCGCTTCCCTGGTAGAGAGACACGACACAATGCCATGCATCTTTGGCCAAGGCGAAGGGACGAAGATGAGGTAGGTCTTCGGGTGGAATTGCATCTTGAATGATGAAGAGAGCATTCTCATTGAATTGATTGTCCGCGGCTTCTCGAGGAGTGAAGTTGCTTGGATCATGTGGATAGAAACCTTCTCAATGATTCTCCAAAGGTTAGTGTTCACATGATTTAAATGACGTTTAAAGTGGTAAACCCAATAATCGAAATCCTCATTTTTCACAATCTTAGGAGGAGGACCGGCATGATTCAAATGAGTAGAAGGAACCGGTCCACCATAAACAAGTGGTGGTTCCACATGGGCAAAGATGCCGGTGCCATTCTTGCCACTAGAAGAAGGAGCCTTTTCACTACTAGCTTCCCCCTTGTCGGGGATAGCATCCGACACCTTGTTGGCGGGATCCCCCACTTTCAACGGTGCGGTGGATAGTTTAAGCCCCTCAAGAAATTTAGTAAACATGCTTTCAACTTCGGTCGTCATGGAGGTTTTAAATGTCTCTAAGGCTACATTGAACTCCTCACGAGAGACTGAAGTTCCCCCATCGCCCGTAGACGAGATAGGATTCACACTGGAGTGTTCCTCCGCTCCGTCTACGATATCAACCATACTCTTCGGACGGTAAAGTCCTTACTAAAGAGACGAGGCTCTGATACCAATTGAGAGGATCGATATGGTTGACTAGAGGGGGAGGGCGTGAATAGGCAACTACCAATTTTTAGCTTTTCTTTACCAAATTAAACTTTGCATAAAAGTAGGTTGTCTAGATGTGCAACTAGGTGAGCAACCTATATGATGCAATGACAACAAGCATACAAGCAAGCAAGGGAACAAACACTAAAGAGCTTGCACAAGTAAAGGTAAGAGATAACCAAGAGTGGATCCGGTGAAGACGAGGATGTGTTACCGAAGTTCCTTCCTTTTGAGGGGAAGTACGTCTCCGTTGGAGCGGTGTGGAGGCACAATGCTCCCCAAGAAGCCACTAGGGCCACCGTATTCTCCTCACGCCCTCACACAATGCGAGATGCCGTGATTCCACTATTGGTGCCCTTGAAGGCGGCGACCGAACCTTTACAAACAAGGTTGGGGCAATCTCCACAACTTAATCGGAGGCTCCCAATAAGACCACGAAGCTTCACCACAATGGAATATGGCTCCGAGGTGACCTCAACCGTCTAGGGTGCTCAAACACCCAAGAGTAACAAGATCCGCTAGGGATGAGTGGGGGAATCGAAAATCCCTTGGTGGAAGTGTAGATCGGAGCCTTCTCAACCACTCCTGAGCAAATCAACAAGTTTGATTGGCTAGAGAGATAGATCGGGCAAAATGAAGCTTGGAGTATTTAATGGAGCTTGAGCAATAAATGGAGCTTGGGGGAAGAAGAGGTAGGTGGAAAGGAAGAAGGGGCTCCCTTTTATAGTGGGGGCAACAATCCCGTTGCCCCCCACCAACCAGCCTGCACAGGGCGGTACTACCGCTGACAGGGTGAAGGAAATATGCCCTAGAGGCAATAATAAAGTTATTATTTATTTCCTTATTTCATGATAAATGTTTATTATTCATGCTAGAATTGTATTAACCGGAAACATAATACATGTGTGAATACATAGACAAACAGAGTGTCACTAGTATGCCTCTACTTGACTAGCTCGTTAATCAAAGATGGTTATGTTTCCTAACCATGGACAAAGAGTTGCTATTTGATTAACGGGATCACATCATTAGGTGAATGATCTGATTGACATGACCCATTCCATTAGCTTAGCACCCGATCGTTTAGTATGTTGCTATTGCTTTCTTCATAACTTATACATGTTCCTATGACTATGAGATTATGCAACTCCCGTTTGCCGGAGGAACACTTTGTGTGCTACCAAACGTCACAACGTAACTGGGTGATTATAAAGGTGCTCTACAGGTGTCTCCGAAGGTACATGTTGGGTTGGCGTATTTTGAGATTAGGATTTGTCACTCCGATTGTCGGAGAGGTATCTCTGGGCCCTCTCGGTAATGCACATCACATAAGCCTTGCAAGCATTGCAACTAATGAGTTAGTTGTGAGATGATGTATTACGGAACGAGTAAAGAGACTTGCCGGTAACGAGATTGAACTAGGTATTGAGATACCGACGATCGAATCTCGGGCAAGTAACATACCAATGACAAAGGGAACAACGTATGTTGTTATGCGGTCTGACCGATAAAGATCTTCGTAGAATATGTAGGAGCCAATATGAGCATCCAGGTTCCGCTATTGGTTATTGACCGGAGACGTGTCTCGGTCATGTCTACATTGTTCTCGAACCCGTAGGGTCCGCACGCTTAAGATTTCGATGACAGTTATATTATGAGTTTATGAGTTTTGATGTACCGAAGGAGTTCGAAGTCCCGGATGAGATCCGGGACATGACGAGGAGTCTCGAAATGGTCGAGACGTAAAGATCGATATACTGGACGACTATATTCGGACATCGGAAAGGTTCCGAGTGGTTCGGGTATTTTTCGGAGTACCGGGGAGTTACGGGAATACGGGAGAAGAAGTATATGGGCCTTATTGGGCTTTAGGGGAAAGGGAGAGGCAGGCCGCGCGCCCCCCAAGGCCTAGTCCGAATTGGACTAGGGGGAGGGGCTGCGCCCCCTCCTTCCTTCTCTTCCCTCTTCCCCTTCCTTGTCTCCTACTCCTAATACTTGGAAGGACTCCTAGTTGGACTAGGAAAGGGGGAATCCTACTCCCGGTGGGAGTAGGACTCCCCTAGGGCGCCATAGAGAGGGCCGGCCCTCCCCTCCTCCACTCCTTTATATACGGGGGCAGGGGGCACCCCATAGACAGACAAGTTGATCCACGTGATCATATTCTTAGCCGTGTGCGGTGCCCCCTTCCACCATAGTCCTCGATAATATTGTAGCGGTGCTTAGGCGAAGCCCTGCGACGGTAGTACATCAAGATCGTCACCACGCCGTCGTGCTGACGGAACTCTTCCCCGACGCTTTGCTGGATCGGAGTCCGGGGATCGTCATCGAGCTGAACGTGTGCTAGAACTCGGAGGTGCTGTAGTTTCGGTGCTTGATCGGTCGGGCCGTGAAGACGTACGACTACATCAACCGCGTTGTCATAACGCTTCCGCTATCGGTCTACGAGGGTACGTAGACAACACTCTCCCCTCTCGTTGCTATGCATCGCCATGATCTTGCGTGTGCGTAGGAAATTTTTTGAAATTACTACGTTCCCCAACAGTGGCATCCGAGCCTAGGTTTTATGGTTTGATGTTATATGCACGAGTAGAACACAAGTGAGTTGTGGGCGATATAAGTCATACTGCCTACCAGCATGTCATACTTTGGTTCGACGGTATTGTTGGATGAAGCGGCCCGGACCGACATTACGCGTATGCTTACGCGAGACTGGTTCTACCGCCGTGCTTTGCACATAGGTGGCTGGCGGGTGTCAGTTTCTCCAACTTTAGTTGAACCGAGTGTGGCTACGCCCGGTCCTTGCGAAGGTTAAAACGGCATCAACTTGACAAACTATCGTTGTGGTTTTGATGCGTAGGTAAGATTGGTTCTTACTTAAGCCCGTAGCAGCCACGTAAAACTTGCAACAAACAAAGTAGAGGATGTCTAACTTGTTTTTGCAAGGCATGTTGTGATGTGATATGGTCAAGACGTGATGAGATATAAGTTGTTGTATGAGATGATCATGTTTTGTTGAAGTTATCGGCAACTGGCAGAAGCCTTATGGTTGTCTCTTTATTGTTGGAAATATGCCCTAGAGGCAATAATAAATTAGTTATTATTATATTTCCTTGTTCATGATAATCGTTTATTATCCATGCTATAATTGTATTGACAGGAAACTCAGATACATGTGTGGATACATAGACAACACCATGTCCCTAGTGAGCCTCTAGTTGACTAGCTCGTTGATCAATAGATGGTTACGGTTTCCTGACCATGGACATTGGATGTCATTGATAACGGGATCACATCATTAGGAGAATGATGTGATGGACAAGACCCAATCCTAAGCATAGCACTAGATCGTGTAGTTCGTATGCTAAAGCTTTTCTAATGTCAAGTATCATTTCCTTAGACCATGAGATTGTGCAACTCCCGGATACCGTAGGAGTGCTTTGGGTTTGCCAAACGTCACAACGTAACTGGGTGGCTATAAAGGTACACTACGGGTATCTCCGAAAGTATCTGTTGGGTTGGCACGAATCGAGACTGGGATTTGTCACTTCGTGTAAACGGAGAGGTATCTCTGGGCCCACTCGGTAGGACATCATCATAATGTGCACAATATGATCAAGGAGTTGATCACGGGATGATGTGTTACGGAACGAGTAAAGAGACTTGCCGGTAACGAGATTGAACAAGGTATCGGGATACCGACGATCGAATCTCGGGCAAGTATCGTACCGATAGACAAAGGGAATTGTATACGGGATTGATTAAGTCCTTGACATCGTGGTTCATCCGATGAGATCATCATGGAACATGTGGGAGACAACATGGGTATCCAGATCCCGCTGTTGGTTATTGACCGGAGAACGTCTCGGTCATGTCTGCATGTCTCCCGAACCCGTAGGGTCTACACACTTAAGGTTCGATGACGCTGGGGTTATAAAGGAAGCTTGTATGTGGTTACCGAATGTTGTTCGGAGTCCCGGATGAGATCCTGGACGTCACGAGGAGTTCCGGAATGGTCCGGAGGTAAAGATTTATATATAGGAAGTCCTATTTCGGCCATCGGGACGAGTTTCGGGGTCATCGGTATTGTACCGGGACCACCGGAAGGGTCCCGGGGGCCCACCGGGTGGGGCCACCTATCCAGGAGGGTCCCATGGGCTGAAGTGGGAAGGGATCCAGCCCAAAGTGGGCTGGGGCACCACTTCCCTTATGGCCCATGCGCCTAGGGTGAAGGGGGAACCCTGAGGAAGAGTCCCAAGGAGGGAAGGCACCTCCTAGGTGCCTTGGGGGGGAGGGAAACCTCCCCTGGCCGCCGCCCCCTAGGAGATTGGATCTCCTAGGGCTGGCGCACCCCCCCTTGGGTTCCCTATATATAGTGAGGGTAGGAGGGCTTCTTGAGACACCCCTTATGCCTTTGGTGCAGCCCCTCCCTCTCTCCCAAGTCCTTCTCCTCTCCCGTGGTGCTTGGCGAAGCCCTGCAGGATTGCCACGCTCCTCCACCACCACCACGCCGTTGTGCTGCTGTTGGATGGAGTCTTCCTCAACCTCTCCCTCTCTCCTTGCTGGATCAAGGCGCGGGAGACGTCACCGGGCTGTACGTGTGTTGAACACGGAGGTGCCGTCCGTTCGACACTAGGATCATCGGTGATTTGAATCACGACGAGTACGACTCCATCAACCCCGTTCACTTGAACGCTTCCGCATAGCGATCTACAAGGGTATGTAGATGCACTCTCCTTCCCATCGTTGCTAGTCTCTCCATAGATAGATCTTGGTGACACGTAGGAAAATTTTGAATTTCTGCTACGTTCCCCAACAGTGGCATCATGAGCTAGGTCTATGCGTAGTTTCTATGCACGAGTAGAACACAAAGTAGTTGTGGGCGTTGATTTTGTTCAATATGCTTGCCGTTACTAGTCTTATCTTGATTCGGCGGCATCGTGGGATGAAGTGGCCCGGACCAACCTTACACGTATGCTTACGTGAGACCGGTTCCACCGACTGACATGCACTAGTTGCATAAGGTGGCTAGCGGGTGTCTGTCTCTCCTACTTTAGTCGAATTGGATTCGATGAAAAGGGTCCTTATGAAGGGTAAATAGCAATTGGCATATCACGTTGTGGTTTTGCGTAGGTAAGAAACGTTCTTGCTAGAAACCCATAGCAGCCACGTAAAACATGCAAACAACAATTAGAGGACGTCTAACTTGTTTTTGCAGGGTATGCTATGTGATGTGATATGGCCAAAAGGATGTGATAATGATATATGTGATGTATGAGATTGATCATGTTCTTGTAATAGGAATCACGACTTGCATGTCGATGAGTATGACAACCGGCAGGAGCCATAAGAGTTGTCTTAATTTATTCATGACCTGTGTGTCAACATAAACGTCATGTAATTACTTTACTTTATTGCTAACCGTTAGCTGTAGTAGTAGAAGTAATAGATGAAGTGACAACTTCATGGAGACACGATGATGGAGATCATGGTGTCATGCCGGTGACAAGATGATCATGGAGCCCCAAGATGGAGATCAAAGGAGCTATATGATATTGGCCATATCATGTCACTATTATTTGATTGCATATGATGTTTATCATGTTTATACATCTTATTTGCTTAGAACGACGGTAGTAAATAAGATGATCCCTCATTAAAATTTCAAGAAGTGTTCTCCCCTAACTGTGCACCGTTGCTACAGTTCGTCGTTTCGAAGCACGCCGTGATGATCGGGTGTGATAGATCCTTACGTTCACATACAACGGGTGTAAGACAGTTTTCCACATGCAAAACACTTAGGGTTAACTTGACGAGCCTAGCATGTACAGACATGGCCTCGGAACACAGAAGACCGAAAGGTCGAGCATGAGTCGTATAGAAGATACGATCAACATAAAGATGTTCACCGACGTTGACTAGTCCGTCTCACATGATGATCGGACACGGCCTAGTTGACTCGGATCATGTAATCACTTAGATGACTAGAGGGATGTCTATCTGAGTGGGAGTTCATAAGATGAACTTAATTATCCTGAACATAGTCAAAAAGGTCTTCGCAAATTATGTCGTAGCTCGCGTTATAGTTCTACTGTTTAGATATGTTCCTAGAGAAAAATTAGTTGAAAGTTGATAGTAGCAATTATGCGTAAACTGAGGATTGTCCTCATTGCTTCATAGAAGGCTTATGTCCTTAATGCACCGCTCAGTGTGCTGAACCTCGAACGTTGTCTGTGGATGTTGGGAACATCTGACATACACATTTTGATAACTACATGATAGTTCGGTTAAACGGTTTAGAGTTGAGGCGCCAAAGATGTTTTTTGAAACGTCGCGGAACATATGAGATGTTTCGAGAGCTGAAATTGGGATTTCAGGCTCTTGCCCACGTCAAGAGGTATAAGACCTCCGACGATTTTCTTAGCCTGCAAACTAAGGGAGAAAAGCTCAATTGTTGAGCTTGTGCTCAGATTGTCTGAGTACAACAATCATTTGAATCGAGTGGGAGTTGATCTCCCAGATAAGATAGTGATGCTTCTCCGAAGTCATTACCACCAAGCTGCTAGAGCTTCGTGATGAACTATAATATATCAGGGACATATATGATGATCCTTGAGATATTCGCGATGTTTGACACCACAAAAAGTAGAAATCAAGAAGGAGCATCAATCGTTGATGGTTGGTGAAACCACTAGTTTCAAGAAGGGCAAGGGAACAAAGGGATACTTCATGAAACGGCAATTCAGCTGCTACTCTGGTGAAGAAACCCAAGGTTGAACCCAAAGCCGAGACTAAGTGCTTCTGTAATAAGGGGAACAGCCACTGGAGCAGAATTACCCTAGATACTTGGTAGATAAGAAGGCTGGCAAGGTCGATAGAAGTATATTGGATATACATTGTGTTGATGTGTACTTTACTAGTACTCCTAGTAGCACCAGAGTATTAGATACCGGTTCGGTTGCTAAGTGTTAGTAACTCGAAATAAAAGCTACGGAATAAACGGAGACTAGCTAAAGGTGAGCTAACGATATGTGTTGGAAGTGTTTCCAATGTTGATATGATCAAGCATCGCACGCTCCCTCTACCATCGAGATTGGTGTTTGCGTTGAGCATAGACATGATTGGATTATGTCTATCGCAATACGGTTATTCATTTAAGGAGAATAATGGTTACTCTGTTTATTTGAATAATACCTTCAATGGTCTTACACCTAAAATGAATGGTTTATTAAATCTCGATCGTAGTGATACACATGTTCACGCCAAAAGATAGTAATGATAGTAGCACCCACTTGCGGCACTGCCACGTAAGTCATATCGGTATAAAACGCATGAAGAAGCTCCATGTTGATGGATCTTTGGGCTCACTCGTTTTTGAAAAGTTTGAGACATGCGAACCATGTCTATTGGTGTATATGCATGAAGAAACTCCATGCAAATGGACCGTTTGGACTCACTTGATCTTGAATCACTTGAGACATGCAAATCATACCACATGGGCAAGATGACTGAAAGCCTTGTTTTCAGTAAAATGGAACTAGAAGGCAACTTGTTGGAAGAAATACATTTTGATGTGTGCAGTCCAATGAGTGCTGAGGCAGGTAGTGGATATCGTTATGTTCTTACTTCACAGATGATTTGAGTAGATGTTGAGTATATTTACTTGATAAATCACGAGTCTGAATTATTGAAAGGTTCAAGTAATTTCAGGGTGAAGTTGAAAGATCGTCGTGACAAGAGGATAAAATATCTATGATATGATCATAGAGATGAATATCTGAATTACAAGTTTGGCACAGAATTAAGACATTGTGGAAATTGTTTCACAACTAATACAGCCTGGAACACCATAGTGTGATGGTGTGTCCGAACATCATAACTGCACCCTATTGGATATGATGCATACCATGATGTTTCTTATCAAATTACCACGATAGTTTATGGGTTAGGCATTAAAGACAACCACATTCACTTTAAATAGGGCACCACGTAATTCCGATGAGATGACACAGAATGAACTATGGTTTAGAGAAACCTAGGCTGTCATTTCTTAAAAGTTTGGGGCTGCGACGCTTATGTGAAAAAGTTTCAGGCTGATAAGCTCAAACCCAAAGCGGATAAATGCATCTTCATAGGATACCCAAAACAGTTGGGTATACCTCCTGTCTCAGATCCGAAAGCAATAAGGGATTATTTCTAGAATCGGGTCCTTTCCCAAGGAAAAGTTTCTCTCGAAAGAATTGAGTGGGAGGATGGTGGAGACTTGATGAGGTTATTGAACCGTCTCTTCAACTAGTGTGTGGCAGGGCACAGGAAGTTGTTCCTGTGGCACCTACACCAATTGAAGTGGAAGCTTATGATAGTGATCATGAAACTTCATGTCAAGTCACTCCCAAACCTCGTAGGATGACAAGGATGCGTACTACTTCAGAGTAGTACGTAATCCTGTCTTGGAAGTCATGTTGCTAGACAACAATGAACCTACGAGCTATGGAGAAGCGATGGTGGGCCCAGATTCCGATGAATGGCTCGAGGCCATAAACTCCGAGAGAGGATCCATGTATGAAAACAAAGTGTAGACTTTGGCAGAACGGCTCGATGGTCGTAATGCTATTGAGTACAGATGGATTTTAAAAGGAAGACAGACAATGATGGTAAGTATCACCATTAAGAAAGCTCGACTTGTCGTTAAGATGTTTTTCGACAAGTTCAAGGAGTTGACTGTGATGAGACTTTCTCACTCGTAGCGATGCTAAGAGTCTGTTGGAATTATATTAGTGATTACTGCATTATTTATGAAATCTTGCAGATAGGATGTCAAAACATTGTTTCCTCGACGATTTCTTGAGGAAAGGTTGTATGTGATACAACCGGAAGGTTTTGTCAATCCTGAAAGATGCTAATAAGTATGCAAAGCTCCAGCTATCCTTCTGAGGACTGGAGTAAGCATCTCGGAGTTGGAATGTATGCTTTGATGAGATGATCAAAGATTTTGGGTTTATACAAAGTTTATGAGAAACTTGTATTTCCAAAGAAGTGAGTGGGAGCACTATAGAATTTCTGATGAGTATATGTTGTTGACATATTGTTGATCAGAAATGACGTAGAATTTCTGGAAAGCATATAGGGTTATTTGGAAAGTGTTTTTCAATGGAAAGCCTGGATTAAGCTACTTGAACATTGAGCACCAAGATCTATAAGGATAGATCAAAACGCTTAATGGTACTTTCAAATGAGCACATACCTTGACATGATCTTGAAGGTGTTCAAGATGGATCAGTCAAAGAAGGAGTTCTTGCCTGAGTTGTAAGGTATGAAGTTAAGACTTAAAGCTCGACCACGGCAGAAGAAAGAGGAAGGACGAAGGTCGTCCCCTATGCTTTTATCATAGGCTCTCTACAGTATGCTATGCTGTGTACCGCACCTGAAGTGTGCGTTGCCATGAGTCAGTCAAGGGGTACAAGAGTGATCCATGAATGGATCACAGGACAGCGGTCAAAGTTATCCTTAGTAACTAGTGGACTAAGGAATTTTCTCGATTATGGAGGTGGCAAAAGAGTTCGTCGTAAAGAGTTACGACGATGCAAGCTTAACACCTATCCGGATAGCTCTGAGTGGAGATACCGGATACGTATAATGGAGCAACAATTTAGAATAAGCTCCAAGTAGAACAGTTATTTGGATTAGCTCCAAATAGAACGTGGTAGCTGCATCTAGGAGATGACATAGAGATTTGTGAAGCACACACGGATCTGAAAAGGTTCAGACCCGTTGACTAAAACCTCTCTCACAAGCATAACATGATCAAACCCAGAACTCATCGAGTGTTAATCACATGGTAAATGTGAACTAGATTATTGACTCTAGTAAACTCTTTGGGTGTTAGTCACATGGGGATGTGACCTTGACTATTAATCACATATCGATGTGAACTAGATTATTGACTCTAGTGCAAGTGGGAGACTGTTGGAAATATGCCCTAGAGGCAATAATAAATTAATTATTATTATATTTCCTTGTTCATGATAATCGTTTATTATCCATGCTATAATTGTATTGACAGGAAACTCAGATACATGTGTGGATACATAGACAACACCATGTCCCTAGTGAGCCTCTAGTTGACTAGCTCGTTGATCAATAGATGGTTACGGTTTCCTGACCATGGACATTGGATGTCATTGATAACGGGATCACATCATTAGGAGAATGATGTGATGGACAAGACCCAATCCTAAGCATAGCACTAGATCGTGTAGTTCGTATGCTAAAGCTTTTCTAATGTCAAGTATCATTTCCTTAGACCATGAGATTGTGCAACTCCCGGATACCGTAGGAGTGCTTTGGGTTTGCCAAACGTCACAACGTAACTGGGTGGCTATAAAGGTACACTACGGGTATCTCCGAAAGTATCTGTTGGGTTGGCACGAATCGAGACTGGGATTTGTCACTTCGTGTAAACGGAGAGGTATCTCTGGGCCCACTCGGTAGGACATCATCATAATGTGCACAATGTGATCAAGGAGTTGATCACGGGATGATGTGTTACGGAACGAGTAAAGAGACTTGCCAATAACGAGATTGAACAAGGTATCGGGATACCGACGATCGAATCTCGGGCAAGTATCGTACCGATAGACAAAGGGAATTGTATACGGGATTGATTAAGTCCTTGACATCGTGGTTCATCCGATGAGATCATCGTGGAACATGTGGGAGACAACATGGGTATCCAGATCCCGCTGTTGGTTATTGACCGGAGAACGTCTCGGTCATGTCTGCATGTCTCCCGAACCCGTAGGGTCTACACACTTAAGGTTCGATGACGCTGGGGTTATAAAGGAAGCTTGTATGTGGTTACCGAATGTTGTTCGGAGTCCCGGATGAGATCCCGGACGTCACGAGGAGTTCCGGAATGGTCCGGAGGTAAAGATTTATATATAGGAAGTCCTATTTCGGCCATCGGGACGAGTTTCGGGGTCATCGGTATTGTACCGGGACCACCGGAAGGGTCCCGGGGGCCCACCGGGTGGGGCCACCTATCCAGGAGGGTCCCATGGGCTGAAGTGGGAAGGGATCCAGCCCAAAGTGGGCTGGGGCGCCACTTCCCTTATGGCCCATGCGCCTAGGGTGAAGGGGGAACCCTGAGGAAGAGTCCCAAGGAGGGAAGGCACCTCCTAGGTGCCTTGGGAGGAAGGGAAACCTCCCCTGGCCGCCGCCCCCTAGGAGATTGGATCTCCTAGGGCTGGCGCACCCCCCCCCTTGGGTTCCCTATATATAGTGAGGGTAGGAGGGCTTCTTGAGACACCCCTTATGCCTTTGGTGCAGCCCCTCCCTCTCTCCCAAGTCCTTCTCCTCTCCCGTGGTGCTTGGCGAAGCCCTGCAGGATTGCCACGCTCCTCCACCACCACCACGCCGTTGTGCTGCTGTTGGATGGAGTCTTCCTCAACCTCTCCCTCTCTCCTTGCTGGATCAAGGCGCGGGAGACGTCACCGGGCTGTACGTGTGTTGAACGCGGAGGTGCCGTCCGTTCGGCACTAGGATCATCGGTGATTTGAATCACGACGAGTACGACTCCATCAACCCCGTTCACTTGAACGCTTCCGCATAGCGATCTACAAGGGTATGTAGATGCACTCTCCTTCCCCTCGTTGCTAGTCTCTCCATAGATAGATCTTGGTGACACGTAGGAAAATTTTGAATTTCTGCTACGTTCCCCAACATTTATTGCATAAGATGCAAGCGCCAAATAATTGCTTTACTTTATCGCTATGCGATAGCAATAGTTGCAAGAGAAATAGTTGGCGAGACGCCCATGTGACGACACATTGATATAGATCAAGATGATGGAGATCATGGTGTCATGCCGGTGACGATAGAGATCATGAGGGTACTTTGGAGATGGAGATCAAAGGCGCAAGATGATCATGGCCATATCATGTCACATATTTTGATTGCATATGATGCTTATCTTTTATGCATCTTATCTTGCTTTGATTGACGGTAGCATTATAAGATGATCTCTCACTAAATTTCAAGATAAAAGTGTTCTCCCTGAGTATGCACCGTTGCCAAAGTTCGTCGTGCCCAGACACCACGTGATGATCGGGTGTGATAAGCTCTACGTCCATCTACAACGGGTGCAAGACAGTTTTGCACACGCAGAATACTCAGGTTAAACTTGACGAGCCTAGCATATGCAGATATGGCCTCGGAACACTGGAGACCGAAAGGTCGAGCGTGAATCATATAGTAGATATGATCAACATAGTGATGTTCACCATTGAAAACTACTCCATCTCACGTGATGATCGGATATGGTTTAGTTGATTTGGATCACGTGATCACTTAGATGATTAGAGGGATGTCTATCTAAGTGGGAGTTCTTAAGTAATATGATTAATTGAACTTAAATTTATCATGAACTTAGTCCTGGTAGTATTTTGCAAATCATGTTGTAGATCAATAGCTCGCGTTGTTGCTTCCCTGTGTTTATTTTGATATGTTCCTAGAGAAAATTGTGTTGAAATATGTTAGTAGCAAAGATGCGGATTGGATCCGTGATCTGAGGTTTATCCTCATTGCTGCACAGAAGAATTATGTCCTTGATGCACCGCTAGGTGACAGACCTATTGCAGGAGCAGATGCAGACGTTATGAACGTTTGGCTAGCTCAATATGATGACTACTTGATAGTTTAGTGCACCATGCTTAACGGCTTAGAATCGGGACTTCAAAGACGTTTTGAACGTCATGGACCATATGAGATGTTCCAGGAGTTGAAGTTAATATTTCAAGCGAATACCCGAGTTGAGAGATATGAAGTCTCCAACAAATTCTATAGCTAAAAGATGGAGGAGAATCGCTCAACTAGTGAGCATGTGCTCAAATTGTCTGGGTACTACAATCGCTTGAATCAAGTGGGAGTTAATCTTCCAGATAAGATAGTGATTGACAGAATTCTCTAGTCACCATCACCAAGTTAGTAGAACTTCGTGATGAACTATAGTATGCAAGGGATGACGAAAACGAATCCCGAGCTTTTCATGATGATGAAATCAATGAAGGTAGAAAGAAAGAGCATCAAGTGTTGATGGTTGACAAGATCACTAGTTTCAAGAAAAGGGCAAAGGGAAAAAGGGGAACTTCAAGAAGAACAGCAAGCAAGTTGCTGCTCAAGTGAAGAAGCCCAAGTCTGGTCCTAAGCCTAAGACTAAGTGCTTCTACTGCAAAAGGACTGGTCACTGGAAGCGGAACTACCCCAAGTGATTGGCGGATAAGAAGGATGGCAAAGTGAACATAAGTATATTTGATATACATGTTATTGATGTGTACTTTACTAGTGTTTATAGCAACCCCTCAGTATTTGATACTAGTTCAGTTGCTAAGATTAGTAACTCGAAACGGGAGTTGCAGAATAAACAGAGACTAGTTAAGGGTGAAGTGACGATGTGTATTGGAAGTGGTTCCAAGATTGATATGATCATCATCGCACACTCCCTATACTTTCAGGATTAGTGTTGAACCTGAATAAGTGTTATTTGGTGTTTGCGTTGATCATGAATATGATTTGATCATATTTATTGTAATACGGTTATTCATTTAAGTAAGAGAATAAATTGTTGTTCTGATTACATGAATAAAACCTTATATGGTTACACACCCAATGAAAATAGTTCGTTGGATCTCGATCGTAGTGATACACATAATCATAATATTGAAACCAAAAGATGCAAAGTTAATAATGATAGTGCAACTTATTTGTGGCACTGCCGTTTAGGTCATATTGGTGTAAAGCGCATGAAGAAACTCCATGCTGATGGGCTTTTGGAATCACTTGATTATGAATCACTTGATGCTTGCGAACCATGCCTCATGGGCAAGATGACTAAGACTCCGTTCTCCGGAGCGAGCAACTGACTTATTGGAAATAATACATACTGATGTATGCGGTCCGATGAGTGTTAAGGCTCACGGCAAGTATCGTTATTTTCTAAACTTCACAGATGATTTGAGCAGATATGGGTATATCTACTTGATGAAACATAAGTCTGAAACATTTGAAAAGTTCAAAGAATTTCAGAGTGAAGTGGAAAATCATCGTGACAAGAAAATAAAGTTTCTACGATCTGATCGCGGAGACAAATATTTGAGTTACGAGTTTGGTCTTCAATTAAAACAATGTGGAATAGTTTCACAAACTCATGCCACATGGAACACCACAGCATAATGGTGTGTCCGAACGTCATAACCGTACTTTATTGGATATAGTACAATCTATGATGTCTCTTACCGATCTACCACTATCCTTTTAGGGTTATGCATTAGAGACAGCTGCATTCACGTTAAAAGGGCACCATCTAAATCTGTTGAGACGACACCGTATGAACTGTGGTTTGGCAAGAAACCAAAGTTGTCGTTTCTCAAAGTTTGGGGTTGCAATGCTTATGTGAAAAAGTTTCATCCTGATAAACTCAAACCCAAATCGGAAAAGTGTGTCTTCATAGGATACCCAAAAAGTTACTATTGGGTACACCTTCTATCACAGATCCGAAGGCAAGACTTTTGTTGCTAAATTCGGAAACTTTCTGGAGAAGGAGTTTCTCTCGAAAGAAGTGAGTGGGAGGAAAGTAGAACTTGATGAGGTAACTGTACCTGCTCCATAATTGGAAAGTAGTTCATCACAGAAATCTGTTCCTGTGACTCCTGCACCAATTAGTGAGGAAGATAATGATGATGATCATGTAACTTCGGATCAAGTTACTACCAAACCTCGTAGGTCAACCAGAGTGAGATCCGCACCAGAGTGGTACGGTAATCCTATTCTGGAGGTCATGTTACTTGACCATGACGAACCTACGAACTATGAGGAAGCGATGATGAGCCCAGATTCCGATAAATGGCTTGAGGCCCTGAAATCTGAGATGGGATCCATGTATGAGAACAAAGTGTAGACTTTGGTTGACTTGCCCGATGATCGGCAAGCCATAGAAAATAAATGGATCTTCAAGAGGAAGACGGACGTTGATAGTAGTGTTACTATCTACAAAGCTAGAATTGTCGCAAAAGATTTTCGACAAGTTCAAGGTGTTGACTACGATGAGAGTTTCTCACTCGTATCTATGCTTAAGTCTGTCCGAATCATGTTAGCAATTGCCGCATTTTATGAAATCTGGCAAATGGATAAACAAAACTGCATTCCTTAATGGATTTATTAAAGAAGAGTTGTATGTGATGCAACAAGATGGTTTTGTCAATCCTAAAGGTGCTAACAAAATATGCAAGCTCCAGCGATCCATTTATGGACTGGTGCAAGCATCTCGGAGTTGGAATATACGCTTTGATAAGTTGATCAAAGCATATAGTTTTATACAGACTTGCGGTGAAGCCTGTATTTACAAGAAAGTGAGTGGGAGCACTACAACATTTCTGATAAGTATATGTGAATGACATATTGTTGATCGGAAATAATGTAGAATTATTCTGCAAAGCATAAAGGAGTGTTTGAAAGGAGTTTTTCAAAGAAAGACCTCGGTGAAGCTGCTTACATATTGAGTATCAAGATCTATAGAGATAGATCAAGACGCTTGATAAGTTTTTTCAATGAGTACATACCTTGACAAGATTTTGAAGTAGTTCAAAATGGAACAGTCAAAGAAAAAGTTTCTTGCCTGTGTTACAAGGTGTGAAGTTGAGTAAGACTCAAAGCCCGACCACGGCAGAAGATAGAAAGAGAATGAAAGTCATTCCCTATGCCTCAGTCATAGGTTCTATAAAGTATGCCATGCTATGTACCAGATCTATTGTATACCCTACCACTGAGTTTGGCAAGGGAGTACAATAGTGATCTAGGAGTAGATCACTGGACAGCGGTCAAAATTATCCTTAGTGGAATAAGGATATGTTTCTCGATTATGGAAGTGAAAAAGGTTCGTCGTAAAGGGTTACGCCGATGCAAGTTTTGACACTAATCTAGATGACTCTAAGTCTCGGTCTAGATACATATTGAAAATCGCAGCAATTAGCTAGAGTAGCTCTATGCAGAGCATTGTTGACATAGAAATTTGCAAAATACATGCGGATCTGAATGTGGCAGACCCGTTGACTAAACTTCTCTCACAAGCAAAACATGATCACTTTTTGGGTCTTAATCACATAGCGATGTGAACTAGATTATTGAATCTAGTAAACCCTTTGGGTGTTAGTCACATGGAGACGTGAACCAATCACATAAATATGTGAACTATTGATGTTAAATCACATGGCGATGTGATCTAGATTATTGACTCTAGTGCAAGTGGGAGACTGAAGGAAATATGCCCTAGAGGCAATAATAAAGTTATTATTTATTTCCTTATTTCATGATAAATGTTTATTATTCATGCTAGAATTGTATTAACCGGAAACATAATACATGTGTGAATACATAGACAAACAGAGTGTCACTAGTATGCCTCTACTTGACTAGCTCGTTAATCAAAGATGGTTATGTTTCCTAACCATGGACAAAGAGTTGTTATTTGATTAACGGGATCACATCATTAGGTGAATGATCTGATTGACATGACCCATTCCATTAGCTTAGCACCCGATTGTTTAGTATGTTGCTATTGCTTTCTTCATGACTTATACATGTTCCTATGACTATGAGATTATGCAACTCCCATTTGCCGGAGGAACACTTTGTGTGCTACCAAATGTCACAACGTAACTGGGTGATTATAAAGGTGCTCTACAGGTGTCTCCGAAGGTACATGTTGGGTTGGCGTATTTCGAGATTAGGATTTGTCACTCCGATTGTCGGAGAGGTATCTCTGGGCCCTCTCGGTAATGCACATCACATAAGCCTTGCAAGCATTGCAACTAATGAGTTAGTTGCGAGATGATGTATTACGAAACGAGTAAAGAGACTTGCCGGTAACGAGATTGAACTAGGTATTGAGATACCGACGATCGAATCTCGGGCAAGTAACATACCGATGACAAAGGGAACAACGTATGTTGTTATGCGGTCTGACCGATAAAGATCTTCGTAGAATATGTAGGAGCCAATATGAGCATCCAGGTTCCGCTATTGGTTATTGACCGGAGACGTGTCTCGGTCATGTCTACATTGTTCTCGAACCCGTAGGGTCCGCATGCTTAAGGTTTCGATGATAGTTATATTATGAGTTTATGAGTTTTGATGTACCAAAGGAGTTCGGAGTCCCGGATGAGATCGGGGACATGACGAGTAGTCTTGAAATGGTCGAGACGTAAAGATCGATATATTGGACGACTATATTCGGACATCGGAAAGGTTCCGAGTGGTTCGGGTATTTTTCGGAGTACCGAGGAGTTACGGGAATACGGAAGAAGAAGTATATGGGCCTTATTGGGCTTTAGGGGAAAGGGAGAGGCATGCCGCGCGCTCCCCCAAGGCCTAGGCCGAATTGGACTAGGGGGAGGGGCTGCGCCCCCTCCTTCCTTCTCTTCCATGTTCCCCTTCCTTGTCTCCTACTCCTAATACTTGGAAGGACTCCTAGTTGGACTAGGAAAGGGGGAATCCTACTCCCGGTGGGAGTAGGACTCCCCTAGGGCGCGCCATAGAGAGGGCCGGCCCTCCCCTCCTCCACTCCTTTATATACGGGGGCAGGGGGCACCCCATAGACAGACAAGTTGATCCACGTGATCATATTCTTAGCCGTGTGCGGTGCCCCCTTCCACCATAGTCCTCGATAATATTGTAGCGGTGCTTAGGCGAAGCCCTGCGACGGTAGTACATCAAGATCGTCACCACGCCGTCGTGCTGACGGAACTCTTCCCCGACACTTTGCTGGATCGGAGTCCGGGGATCGTCATCGAGCTGAACGTGTGCTAGAACTCGGAGGTGCTGTAGTTTCGGTGCTTGATCGGTCGGGCCGTGAAGACGTACGACTACATCAACCGCGTTGTCATAACGCTTCCGCTATCGGTCTACGAGGGTACGTAGACAACACTCTCCCCTCTCGTTGCTATGCATCACCATGATCTTGCGTGTGCGTAGGAATTTTTTTGAAATTACTACGTTCCCCAACAGAGGGAGGGGGTACTACCGCCAGGAGAGCGGTACTGCCGCGCCATCTAGCGGTACTGCCACGCTGAGGAGACTAAAAGGGAAAAGCTCCAACTGCGGTACTACCGCGGTGGTAGGGCAGTACTACCGCTCCAGGAACGGTACTACCGCCACTACAACCGTGACTAGTGCCGCAAAACCCGACACGAGAAAAGGACCTCTCGAATCGAGGTGGTAGGAGCCAGACTGCCCAGCGGTACTATGGCAGTGGGGTCAAGGGCGGCAGTACCGCTGTGGAGCGGTACTATCGCTTATGACCCTTCAGCCGTAGTACCGCAGGCGGTGCGGTACTACCGCTGGGGCGAGAGAGAGAGGGAGAAGCGATCCCTCAAAGAGGCTGAGGACCAGGCGGAGGTGCCGGGCCCCCAGCGGTACTACTGCTGTGGAGCCACGGCGGTACTACCGCTGTGGAGCGGTACTGCCGCTTGTGGCTTCTCAGCGGTACTACCGCTGGGTGCACGGTACTGCCGCTCAGACCCAGACAGGACAAGGAAGAGAGGAGAGATCTCTTCAATGGACAGGAAAAACTCGGAGGGTGAGAAGCTGATGTGTACGTGAAGATTCCACCCATGCAAAACCCCAGCGGACCCCCTCTTGATAGTACGGTGCCCTCTACGCAACTAGTCCACCGAGAAAGAAACGAAAGAGCTACACCGTCTTGAAATACACTCCGAGGGAAAGAAGGCGTCTCGTGCCAGGGGAGAATCTGAGAATAATTCAAAGCACCAGATTAGTCTGCCAACATGTTGTCATCAATCACTAAAACTACCTTGAGAGAGATATGCCGTAACACCTAGGAATAGGAACCAACAACACAACAAAATTATAAGAAATTACCCAGCAAGAAAACTCTTGTCCCTTTTCCTTTCTCAAAAGAAAAATGATGCATGGAATAAAATCCACACTACCAATTCTGAATTTTTGGATGAAAGATTATTATTATTGTTATCACCTTTCATGCTAGCTTCCCCTTCGCTCGAAGCCTACAATCCTCGACGGTGATGGCATCTTCTTTCTTCTTTGGGAGGAAAGTGATGGATGCCTGGGTTACCCTTCAAACATAAGAGCCATTGCTAGGACAGAACTTTTGACGCCATTTTTCCTATTTTTAAACTCAAATTGATAAATCCACATGGCGAGTAGGAATAGTTTTGAGTTTCTGGTCAGTTTTCTTTTGAGAATCAAACCTCTAATTGGTTTTTTGCTTAAAAAAACTGCAAAAAAAGCTTTCATGGTTTTGAAATTTTTTCACAAAAATGTAAGTAGTTCACAAATTTCTTAAAAAAGTGAACGGTTTTGAAAAAGTTCACTAATTTTTAAAAAGTATGTGCATGTGAAAAATGTTAATCAATATTGAAAAATTCATGAATTGAAAGACTTCCCAGTTTTCAAAAACAAAAGTTCACAAATTTCATAAAAGTTCATGACTTTGAAAAGTTCACAACTAAAAAATTCACAAAAATGAAAAAAGTTCACAAATCTGAAAAAAGAAATTCACAAAGATGAGAAAAATCATAATTCAAAAAAAAAAATTCTGGAATTTGAGAGAAGTTCACGGAGTTGAAAAAAATGTACAAAAAAATTGGAAAAAAATCACAGCTTAAAAATGAAAAAAGAAAGAATAATAAATCTAAAACCAAAAGATAAAGATAAATAAAAATATAACCAAAAAGAAAGGAAAAAAATTGAGAAAATAAAATAAAAATGATAAAATCGGCAATAACCCATGCGAGGGAATACCATAAGAAAACCACCCAGAAAACTGCAGTACAAATCATTGGAAAAAAGAGTGAAAAAATTCCTGCATGTGCCGGCCCATTTTCAGACATAGTGCATAGTAGTGCGTGCGCCGGCTAGCAATTTGTGTTGTAACCGGTGCTTAAGGCACATAATAGGAACTGAGTTCCATCCAATGGGGTTCATCTGGCCAATATGATACGAATGGCCACTGTATAGACCGGCCCATCATTGCTAGAAAGAAGAAAAAAGCTGATCCAAGAAGAGATTCTCCCCTATTTCTGTTTATCATTTTCACTGGCAACTTCCTGGCTGAAATGGAATCCATTTTGTCCAGCGGACGACCCATGGCGGGGCCTTGTAAACCCTTTCCTTCGTCGTCTAGTTGGACCACCCTTCGACTCAAAATAATACTGTAGATGGATCGCCTTGCATATAAGGAATCTGATCCTCGATGATGATGTATCCATAATTGAGAATCACAGAGTGGAGCCTGCCATTTGTTGAAACCCTAATGGTTTGTACGTGGGTTTTCCCGTTCTAGCCTACTCGGGAATTTCGGATCCATCCATCTTAGAAGCCCTAGCATCCCTTGAAACTCTTACTCTAGCAGTGGGCTGCAAATCCAAAGGTGTTTGACTGCTTCCGGTTGATTGGAGGTTGTCAATGCAATTGACAATGGAACCCGTTCTAGCTACTACATCGTCCTGATGAAGATCAACCATCGTACGAGAGACTTCATTGAAGCTCGCTTCTACATGAAGGACAACTGTCAAACACTCTTGCTCATGATCTAGCTCGAAATTGCATTAATGTTATTAATCGACGCCATCTCTAGCTCCAAACTCCCTTGCCATTGCTATTGTACCCAATGTGATTGAGCAATAAAGCGTTACACTATCCCTAAAAAGTTGACTTTATGTACAAAAAAATTGACCGCTCGTTGTGTACAGTACAGTACAGTACATGTATGTATGTGTTAACTTGCTCGCGGGGAAAGCCGTCATCCACTATGTATTCAATTCATCTAAAAAAACATTCTTTTTGAAAACTTAAGAAAAGCATTTAAAATACTATTCATTAATTCAGAATTTAACATGCATGCACTTAGAAACCTTTTTGACAACTGTAAAAAAACATTGTTTTGTTTTAATATTTATGCATTTAAAAAAATGAATTTTTTTTCAAAAGTTCAATATTTTGAAAAAGAGGTTCCTAGTTTGAAGATTTCTAATATGCTAAAAAATGACACGAATTTAAAAGATATTCATTAATTCAGAAAAAATACCCAACAATTATTAATATGGTCATGAATTTTACAGAAATATTCTTGAATTTTAAGAATATTCACAAATTAAAAATGGTTGTGTAATTTTCGATGAATTTAGAAAATCAGAAATTAAAAAATGTTTGCTAATTATATGATCATGAAAATTTCAAAAGTTTTCATGACTTTTAAAAATATTTAAATTTTGTAAAAATATTTCCCAATTTAGAAAACAGTTCGCAGTTCTAGAAAATAATAAAGAATTTATATAAATCCCAAATTATAACAAAATCTTGAATCTGAAAAAAGTACACAAATTTGTAAAATATACGAAATTTAAGAGAGAAAAATCATGAACCCTATATACCTAAGAGAGTCATTTCAACCAACTTATTTATCTTAACATGCAAGCATGTCACCTCATCATACAACTATGAATGGGATAAGGTCCACCTCGACATGCAATCCTGCATAGGAAAGAGTCAGCACAACATTCAACCATGCATGGGAAAATGTTTCTCACTCAATTGTTCTACTTATATTCAATAAATACTTCTACAACCATACATAATCAAATATAATAAGTTATATGTAGTTTTAATATGAGCCCAAATTTTCATCAACCAATTCCCGCAGCATCGAGTGGGGTATCATCTAGTTTAGAAAATGTTAATGAATTTGAATAATAGAAAGGTAAAAAAAAGAAACGAAAATAAAAAGATAGAAAAGTACTCCCTCCGTCCCATAATATAAGAGTGTGTTCTTATATTACGTTCTTATATTATGGGACAGGGGGGGGGGGGGAGTAGAAAAATTGTAAATAAATTTTTTGCCCAAAAAGGGGTGTGTATTTCATACCAAACGTGAATTGTTCCCCGTAATGGGGTGGGGAATAGGATTTTCCAATTTTCCGTAGGCACCATAGTAACCTTTTTCTTCTTTTATCAATTACAAGTTGGTATTTCAATGGGTCTTTTAGCCCAAATGATATGAATACCTAACAGGTTTCAATTTGCAAAGAAATATAAGAGTTTTTAGATCACTACTTTAGTGTTCTAAACACTCTTATATTTCTTTGGAGAGGGAGTAAACAGATAAGACGAGGAGACGGGAAAATATGCGTGGACGCCAGGACGGACACGACTCCGCGTGTGCACCTGCCTTGATGCATACAAATCATGTGTATACAAACCACATACATACACAAATACATGTGTGTGGTTGTACGTACCAAACATCAACCATTCACGGAGCTTCGCATGAAGTCGTCACCAAAGCCACTGCGCAAACAAGCCTAGCTGAGAGCCTGAGATGCTCAGGTTTCTTGTGCTGCTAGTCGTCCAAAGATGATTAAGTTTTAGAGCTGGCGCGAGCTTTCACATTTTTCTGGATTTATTTTAGCCTTTTTTTAGTGATGTCGTTCCTTAAGTGAAATGATGTTTTCATCGACTACAAGGAGCCTGTGATGACTTCATCAATCTTAAATTTTTTAGCCCAATCTCTTAGTGGTGTTCATAGGGGTAAGCTGTGTGTCCATGTGTTTATAATGGCAAGTGTTCATACAAAGAAAGTACAATGGCAGAAACGAAACGACCATTACATCCTTTATAATGACATGACCAAAACAACACCATGACTCTAAAATCGCCCAAGTAGGCGCCATCCACGCAACACCAAGCAACCAACCACGGCCCAAAGTTCTATAAACTCACACCCTATAGCAACCCGAAAGTGGTACATAGCTCGACTTAAAGACGCCCGTCCTTTTATCTCCCTGCGATGGTGGCATCCATATTGGTATGTTCGTCATTGGGGGGGGGGGGGGCAGGAGTTTGCACCGAGTTGGTGTTCAACATTTTGGCCGCTTCCCACTTATCCCATGTAGATTCCTAGTTCATCATAGGGATAATATGCACATTTACTCTCTGGTTTTATACATAGGTTCCATGGCCCATTGGGCCCAGAGAGGTTCAGTCATATGGTGTTTTAGGGATTTAACTTACTATTGTGTTCTCGCACACGTCACAGGTCCTTCTGATGGGAATGACTTAAGTGGGCGGCAAAACAAACAATTCATAAACTAGAGACCATCATGATGATCACCATCTTTACCATGGTACAGTTTGACAAATTCATAATTTCCTATTTATTCAATCCAAATTACAATACAACTTTTGATCTCAACCAATACAACCACCTGGTCCACCATAGTTGAACGTATAACCCTTCTTAAATTCGAGAAATAAATCATTTGCATCATAACAATCTTTCCTATCAACTAACTTGACCATCCCAGTGTAACGGGGGTCAAAAGCTTGACCCTTTGAGTTGTATTTCTTAATGTGATTGAAGTAGGCAGATTTCTTCTCATTATAATCAGGGAAGTGTCCACTACCCATTGGTGGACCATGTGCATTCTTTAAGTAATTCACGAATCCAGTCAATGCTTGTATACGTGGTGTTTCAGGGCAAAGCTCCTTTGGAAAATGTCCCAAGAATGATGGTGTTTCTAAATCATGACGGTACACCACCCAATCTCCAGAATTTGGATCCTGTAGTCAATGAGGGACTGATGAAATCGATGAACAATAAATTTCATGCACAAGAAGAGTATAAGCAAGTTTTAATTAGCAAAAATCTTGGGTGACATATAGTTTCCCAGAACCTAAAGTTCCATATTTTTTAATATAATACCATAGCACTGAACTCCTTCTTTGTTAATTTTAATTTTGCATTCTTAAATAGTTGCAAGCCGCCCTATTTTTCCTATTCATGTTGCCACTGCCACATTAGCAAGTCATGTATGGTAGTTCTAAGTTTTTTTTGCGCTACTTTCATTGTATAGGTGCAACCATGCCACATTAGAAAGTCATGTGTGATAGGCAAAAGTTATATTTTTCATAGTATTTATTTTTTGAACCCTTGCATCCCTGCCAAATCAGCAAGTCATGCATGTCCCTCATAGTTTGCCATTTTTTGCATAAATGTTTGGGTTGTTACTAATGTTATATGTGTTGGACACTTGAAGAATACATATGTAATTCATGTTTCACATTTTTTGTTAGAAACAAGGCATTCTGTTAACTGTAATGAAAATGTTATATAACATCTATTTATGCATTTCGTTCAACAAGATTCCTGCAGCAACGCGCGAGAAATAGTAGAAAATGTATAAGCTTATGTAGTGATCTTGTTGACTAGGAAGAATGTTGCACCTTGTTGAGGCTAAGCCTGATGTAGTGATCTTGTATGCCATAAATTTATGGAGGAGCAATGGCTTGTCCCGGCACTAGCTTAGCTCCACTCGCAGGAACAAATCCTCCGCATTGTAAGTTGTAGCACCCCTTTGATCTCGAGTCCTTCTATGTAATAAAAAAGGGAACATGCATTATTGTCGATATAAAGAGACTAATACTTGGTCTGATAATGTCTCAAACTATTACAAAATACATCTAGACTATATACGGACAATAATATATAAGTTGTTTGAATGACATTGTTTACACTTACGGTCCAATATGTAAAGAAGCGGATATCTCTGTTGTGGTACAAAGAGGGCGAAATCTGCAAGGAAAACCATATTACAAAATAGTAATTCGTTCAAAAGAATTGGAGGTTACTAGGATAGGTGATATGTTTGTACGTGGAAGCCGGCTTGAATTAAGCTGTAGTGTCCTCGATCTTGACAATAGATCTGTATGGATGCTCCAGATTCTTGAGAGTTTTCAATATTTGGTGAAGCCCATATACTCATTTCAGCTCGAAGGCCATAGAATTGTCCTGGCATTGTGTGCCACATTGCATACTTGTGACAGAAATTATACCTCAAATTAGTGAATAAATAGAAAAGCTATGGAGCAGGACATAATAAACAAGTGAGGCTTTTCCTTCTTGGCCGTGATACGAGGTTCTCCTACGGTCCTACCGGACATATATAATTGGGATTTTTTTGCATGCTCCTTTGGAGATAATCTAGATTTTCATTGGCCTTGTGGCGTGTATGTCATAATGGAACTAGATTTCTCCACGGGGTGTGGTGTCATTCCTATGCAATTAGACCTTTTCTGGTCATACATGCATTGCTATAAGTCATATGGTTTTGTCGATTGCTCAGGTGCTTGGGTTGAACAAATCTTCTATCCTCCACATAGCAGGGGTAAAACAAAATTTGACTTTCTCTCTATCCCTCTCCCTCTCTCTCTCTATCTATATATACCTCTGTGATAGGTGTGAAGCGTATTGCTAGTAGAGTGTTGGCATGTGAGGATAAGTCTCAAATAGAGTATGGCTTTGTTCCTTTCTTAATCTATTTGTTTTTGGTGTTCTGGTAGCATGTCTTGTTTAGCTCATCACTTTCGTGCCCTATATGTAGGGCTTCAAGCCTAGTTCATTTAGGTGTATGCCTTTTTAGGCTGTCAATTATGTACCACCTTGTCTCTCTGACCACCGACCATAATTAACCTTGATGAACTATGGTTTAGGTGGATCATTAATGAATGTGGATTTCTATTGTTTCATCTCTATGATTTAAAGATGTGATGCTCATGTTCAAAACTACCTTTGAATTTGCCTTTTATATTTATCGCACACCATCGTGGCATACATTGTGATTTTGATGATGGCCAATGGTCAGAAAGAAATCAACAAACATCTGAAATCTAACACATGAAAAAGTAGATAAAGATATGTCCATAGAGGGGAAAAGAAAGAGTGAGAAAGTGTACATGAGAAATAATATTACTCCCCTCATCCGTGGAATCAACTCTCCATGGAAACTGAAAACTTTTAGGACTTAAAAGAGTGGTGTTCTGCATTGCAAATGTTAGTGCATGGTTAGTCAACATATATAATTGACATACAAAGTCTCCGAAAGATATAAGTATTATTTTCTACTTGTGGTGTCCTAAAATTTTAGTTGGGAACATATGTAATGTAGAGTCGTTACTAATGATTGCAACCAATAGTAATTGTCAAGATTAACTACTCAGATAGATGCAAGAATTGGATGAATGCATAAACCACTCCACAAAGAATTGCATGTAAAAAAATGTAAAGTAAGATGTTACTTACCTTCTCATTCTTCTGTAGATTTCCATCCATGTCTATTGATTCAACCAAGGTGGGGTAGCAAGGTCTAAACAAAAAACACAGTAAGACCAATATGGGAACATAATCACCACCCATTCGTATATAGGAATTGTGTTCCTTTCGATGAAGCATGTAACTATGTGTTTCCTTACTTACTTGTATATCTTTTGGAGAACACAACTTATATAGAGTTGAGCCCCGTTCTTATTTTGGAAAACTTTAAATGTCATCGTATTAATGATTCACTCAACATTTAACGAGTAGTCATCTAGTGCAACATTCTTTCTGAATATGGATATAAATCAATTATTCAATCAATGTTCATTTACTATGGACTTGTTTTACATCCAATTAATGATTGCTTGGTACCTATCTATTCATGTGGATATACATCCATTTATACATCAATATTTATCAATAATGGACTGGAGTTACATCCAAAGAATGGATACATGGCTATCTATATTTTTTATATGGAAATACAAGCTATTTAGGCTTCCTATACTATTCAACCACGGGGCATCCCCAAATGGATTCCTTTCTCCATTACCAACAGTGGTGGTGGTGAGGGAATAGAAAAGATCCGTATAATATTCATCACAAGGGTTTCCTGAACCAACCCAAATGTTCGAGAGGTCATGCCATCTGTACCAAGGTCATCTCAACCAGAGAGCTCTACCAAATGTGTCAAGATGCAGCACTTCAAGACCCCGGTTGGACGGCAAACGGTTTCCCAATTTACCATGCACTTATAGCTCATGACCTTATCGGTCCCCAACTAAACGAAGGCACACTCAGTCTTGGTCATGCTCTTGAGGATGGGTGTGGAGGGGGGGGGACTAGAGGCGTTAGGTGGTGGATGGCTTGCGAGGTGATGATTGACTTAACAAGTGCACCGTGGCCCACTGAGGTGATATGCATGCCCTCCCAAGGCACAACTTTATTTGCAATTTTGTCCTCAAGGTATTGAAAATCGACCCGCCTAAGCTACCAAACAGATAGTGGGAGGCCCAACTATCCCATTGGGAAGGAGGATCTCATGGCAGGCAGCCCCTCGGAGATGAGATCCAAATCCAAGTGGCTACGCCGAATGGGCACCACCGAGTGGAAGTTTGTTTACACCCCTTCATCTCACCGAACCCCTATAGTATGCGTGCAAGGTTTTGGGTGTCCTCCTTAAATGGTGCCACAAAAAAAGCTGCATCATCTGCATAGTGCAAGCTCTAGAAGATGGTTCTGCGGCCCCTAATATTTGAAGAAGGCCAAGCCTCATGGCCAAGTCGAGTATTTGCTGAAGGTCTGAAGCTGGTCAATGGCAATGACAAAGAGTAGCGGAGAGAGCGGTTCACGCTACCTCAATCCTCAGCCATGAGCGATGGGGGACCCGGAACCCCATTGAGGAGGACACTCAAAGAGGAGATGCAGAGAAGGGTTGTGATCCAATCATGAAATGTCCTAGGGAAGCCTTTCCTTTGAAAAATGCCAAGAATGTAGCCCCAACGCACCGAAGCAAACACTTTCGGAGTGTCAAGCTTGAAGAGAAGTTTTGGGGTCCTATTTTTGTGAAGCCAGCGGGCAAGGTTCCTAACATACATTATCATTTATCTTCTCCTCTTAATGAAGGAACTTTGGGTGTTGGAGACGAGGTTGTTCATAAGGGGGAAACGCCAAGTGGCAAGCATCACGGCGATGGTATGGATGAGACTAGTGGGTCTAAACTCGGTGATGTCTTCCGCCCCATCCTTCTTTGGTAAGAGCATAATATTTGTGGAGTCGGGCCAATGTAAGTTTGCAACGTGTAGGTTGGTAAAATTATGAATCACATTCATCACCTCCACATTAATGATGTTCCAACAACTCTTAAAAAAAGCAGCGGTGAAGCCTTCCCGGTCAGATGCCTTGTCACTCGGCATGCATTTTGTCAATGGTGCTCTTGGCCTCCTCGGTGAACGGATCATAGTCGGTGTGCACTAAATTTAGATCCTCCCAATTAAAATCTTGGGTTCTCGCACGACCTCTACCAATGACATTGGAATAACGATCATGGACAAACGTTTCCTTCTCCAAGCGGCCGATTAGCCAACTGTCGTCGTGCTTTAGCCGACGGGTGTAGTTTTTGCATTGTCTCGCATTGACCCTGAGATGGGAAACTTTAGTGTTGGCGATGCAGGCGCATTGCTTCTTGCGTGCCCTTTCCAAGACAGCAAGGCCCGTGACCTTCCTTATGTATAGGTACTTGTTGGTAGGGAGTCTTCTTTCAGACCTGCTTGCATTGTACTCCTATTTTGTAGCTGTATGATACTGCCAAGTGCCAACACAGGCTGGCCCTTATGGCTTCTTAGGAACACACGTAGCACTATTAGTACATGCTTTGCTTCCACAGGGAAGGGAATCTCTCTGGTGTTAATCAACGAGGATGTCTTAATTTGAGACCTGATCATTGTGCCCTCTACGTGCTCGACGTCATGTCTGTCGGTCCGCTGTCGAGCGGCGATTCCGACGTACGGCCGCCCTTGTCCGGGGCGCCTTGTCTGTTTGACCGTATTGTTGTCGAGAGTAGGATCTGCCCACTAGGCCTAACCAAGCCAAAACGTTTGATCGCGTGCCTGCTTTTTTTTTTTTTTTTGCGGGGTAAGCACTGGCCCATCCTTCAAGGCCACTGTTCTGACGATGGCTACGCTCTTCACGCACAGGCAGCGTCGTGGCCGTGTCTGATCTGACCCATTGCCTCCTCGATATAAGCATGGTAGGTATTTTTGGCCTTGTGTTTTTTGTAGTTTTGGAACTTGGAATGTAGCCCTTGTATCATTGTACTATGTGATCTGATTCCCTCGTTGCAAGGACAAGAGCGGGATGAAAAAATTGTTGTTGATCATCCATGCGTATGCGTGCATGCATGTGCGAGCAGAGCATGTAGAAGTAGAATAGCAGCAGAGTACAGTTTTTTTTTTATGAAAAGAATAGCCGCAGAGTACGTAGGATGCGATGCCAGTTGCAAGGGACCTACATGCTTATATATAATGTATACCACAATAACATGAGGAAATTTGAAGCAAAACAGACAATAACACGAGGAGAGTCAGGTGAAGGAATGTGATGTGGATGAGACCGTCTTCTTGGCGACCCGTTCATTGTGCCGCGTACTCGGCAGGTATCTGTCGGACCGTCGTTCAGCCGCGATTCCGACGGCTCTCTTCGGGCGTCGTTCGACCGACCGACCGTGTTGCCATCGGCGACTCTGACAGCTCTCCGATGTTGCTCTTGCTGTTGCTGTTGCAATTGCGGTGCGTGCGTGCACTGCATCCCTCAGCTGAATCTTTACTCAGAGATTGTGCGTGCTCTGACCGGGTGAATCTGGACGTGCTTTTCCATCCAAAGAACAGAGCTCAGACTCTCTCGTGGAATCGTCTCTGATTGGGTATGCAATGTGTACGTTGATTTGGATCTTTGGAGCATCAATTTCCATCTCTATCTGCGAGGGCAAGAGCACTATGCTGATGTGGAACAAGTGTGGATATATTTACACTAAGAAGAAACTTGAAGCCCACCCGGCCGATCATCATTCAGACGTTCACAGCCACTGGTGTGAGGAACCCTCTGCTCTGCTATGACAGTTGATGATCAGCACGCAGTGCAGTGCACTGCAGTGGGGTGCAGTGCAATGCAACCAACCACGAGCAAATCGGGACCATGGAATGCGCCAATAGAGGACACACACAACAAGGACGACGACGTGTAAAATCTAGTGCCATGCAAGCCAAGTTAGGTACTGTACTGTAGGCATCTTGGAAAGATCAAGGATAGGATGCATTCGCTGTATCCGTCGTACGGTGGTGTTATGTTGATCTGAATCTCACCCATCTCGTCATCCAGTCCGGTCCGCGCGCTACGAGCGGCACGGGTGGGTTCGCTCAGTACGAGAGACCGATGCACATTCCACATGTGACGACGTGCGCCGGCCGGTTCCATCCATGGATAGATCGACGGAATTCTCTTCACCTTGCCACACATCAACATGCATCCACGGTCCATCTGCATGCATGTTTCCAGGAACATGTGTGTCATGGTCTGGGATGTTTCATGTATACTCCACTACGTAGCAGAGATCGATGAGATAAACCGGAGGGAGCTCGATCAAATTACAAGTGCATCTGCCTGCCAGTGGTGGATGTTTCACCCCCGGTCGAAAGAGGGGGTGGGGTGTACAGATGGGTTAGAGAAAGGAAGACGATGCACATGTGAGCTTTTAAGAAGAGGACGACGCCCGCTGACTTCGCGTGGTCGGTCTGACCAAGGCCGGACAGTGGTTTCACCCCGGCGCAAGACTAGATGCAAGAACACCTGCTGCACCACCTCCATTGATTGCCGAAACACAGTTACCATCGTGACTCCCACCAATAGGGCCGTCATCCTACATCTATGACAACTTTCCCCACATCAGAGCATCTACAGCGGGACTTAGTAAATCCGCCTCCTCAAATGTTCGCAACTACGTCAATGCACACTCATCGTTGGGCTACTCCATCACTACTAACTAAACATGCCATCGGACTACCAAAATTTGACATGTTTGGCTTTGGTGGAGTTCATCCACGGCTGCCCTTGCCCATCCCGGCGTCCTTGCCGTCCTTTTCGCGGAAGCACTAGTCAAAGACGCAATACGGATCGAGCCGGATCTACTCGCCGCCGGAGCTGTCCCCGCCGTCACTGACCGCCTTCTCCTCCTTTGGTGGCAGTCCGGCCATAGTTTGCCCAATTCTGCTCTTGGGCAAGGGCGCGCGTGTTCCTCTGCCGTTTCTTCACAATACGCGTGCGGATGGCTTCCTCGTCTGTGGCCGCCCGCACCGCCGCATCAGCCGCCTCTGTCACCCGCCATTTCCACAGCGATACGGGCCTCGGCGGCCCTTATCCTCTCCTTGCCACGCGGGCCGCCCGTCCCTGACAGGACGCATAGTCTGCCCACAGGTGATGGGGAAGGAGAGGTGTTCCGGCTGCCGGGACCACGGGGAACCAGCACCAGAGGACCCGAGCGCCCGGTGAGCCGACGCTATGGAGTTGCGGCGGACAGATCCGTCCGTTGACCGGGCGCTGTTCTCTTGGGAGCGGCGGAGTGCAATGCGGACTGCCATTGCCTCCTCCAACCCGCATGGGATGACACCCCAGTCGACGGATCCGGAGTGGTCGGAGCCCGACCCACTGCCTGCCATGCCAGAGAAGGCCGAAAACCACCGGAGGTGAGCTCGGTTGGCGGAGGGGAGTGAAGTTGAGTGGCTGGGCTTTGCTCCGACGAGCGGATGGGGACGAATATATGTGGCGTCGAGGGGGCCAGCATGGGTCGGGTCCGACGTGACGGGTGCGCCCGGGTGCTCCATTATCCATCCCACATTTGGGCTGAATATGAGGGGTGCCGGTCAATCCGGGCGTTTCAGACCTGTTTGAGGCGTCCATGACCGGTCACTGACCGGACGAACCGCTTGGATGTTTCGGTAGGGTTTGAGGCGCCCGTCTGTAGATGCTCTCACCCCTGCAATGCCCCACTGCGGCTGCGAGCCCAGATACACGTGAAACCATCATTGCCGCCTGCCTAACGAGGAAGGGAGCTGGGTGTTCCGAGAGCCGCCATCGGAGATAAACCTTCAATGCCGGCCCGCGCCAGCCCCTTCGTACATGAAGACGTGGAAAGCCTGCTGCAACTGGCGCCGGCCAGGCTTCACCCGGATGCACCATCTGCCTCTGGCGGTGGTGAGGGAGGAGGCGGGCGAAGGAGTACCCCGGTGGCGCAATCTCGGGATCCTTCCATCGCAAGGTAAAAAAAAGACACGGCATGGGCTGAGAGTTCCTTTTTTTCCGTTTGGCTAAACCTTTTGCCTACTAATTACCTGGTGGCGCTTATGGTTTTTTTTATCTATTCGGACGCTTTTGGCTTCTTAGAGCATCTTCAATAGCATGTATATATTTAGATGTCTATATATTTATATAGACAATTGTTTAAAAAGATTCTTTTATATACACGTCTAGTTTTGCATCAGAACGTTTATATACAGGGACCATGATAGATGGGCCGTCGCTGGGGAGAGAAAGAAATCATGACTGCAACTGAGTTTAGACGACGCCTTCACAATGTCCAGACGTGGACATTGTCGAGGTTGATTTAGAGGATGTGTATATTTGAACGACTATATCGACAAGCTGTTGGACGTCTGTCTTAGGCTCATGTCATGGAAAACGAGTATAAACATCCATATTGACAAGCTATTGGAGATGCTCTTAGGAACACACATATCCAGAATTGACCTCGCTTATAAAAGAAGTTTGAATATGATCTTTTTTTGGTCACGCCAACATCCTTGACGTTTGGCTTACACGGGAGACGCCATGATCCATGGCGTCTGGACCTGGCTTGCATGAGCTTAGTTGGCGTTGACGTGGCAAGACGAAACGCCATGCTCCTTGGCGTTTGGAGGAAACGCCATACGTCTTGGCGTTTGGTCCTTGGGCGCTCAGATTTGACTAGCTGCCATCGCTGCATGCATGCACGTCGTCTGCCTCACTGCCTGCCATAGCATACTTAGGTGAGTGACATGAGACGTAGGTTCTATGCGTGCATGCATGCATGCATGGGTAAGTAGGTCGTTATGTGGCGGAGCACGTTGATTATCACCGATGAGCTGTGACAGTGTCCCTAGTTCTTTCATGATCTGCTTTATGTTAAGAAAATTAGCTGACCCACGAATGGTAAAATCGATATATACTCCACTATAAGTGCTACTAGATAGATTCCTTAACCAAGTCTTGGGTATCATCATTACGCTCTTGTATGCAACTGTACTACAATGTTAGAGCATCTGCAGCCGGACACCTTAAACCATTCCTTATACGTCTGCGGAAGCGTCCAATCAGTGACCGGATAGGAAAGAGAAGAAAAAACACGACCCAACCGCACCCAACGTATCATTCCTATACGCCCGGGCTGACTGCGAACCCTCATATCCATCTCAAACATGGGGAGGATATGAGGGCTCGCGGATGCGCCCGGGCATTCCGCAACGTAGGACGCGGCCCCACCACGGACCATTTTTTCTCTTTCTTTATTCATTCTTTTATTTCTCTCTCTCTTCATCTCCACCAATCATGTGCAAGTGTCCGGACATATGAGAAAAAAATAAGTGTGGTTGTGCAGACGGATAAATAAGGGCTTAAAACGGACACACCTGGTCACTGACTGGCCGCGTCCGCGGGCGTTTAAGGGGTCATATTTGCTATGTCTGGCTGTAGTGCTCTTAGCATTCTTGCACCGTAGTTCCCTTTTAGAGTACGGAGTACATAGCACCAAAATCACTGAGACGTTCCTCTTTAGTTCTGAATCGAGTGAAATGCATAAAACCAACATAGTCATGTCCGTAAATGCAGAAAACCATCACAATCATGTCCGTAAATGCAATAAACCGCCATTTTATAAATTATAACAAAATGCACAACACGTAACTCTTGACAGTGAAAAAAAATACTGACCAAAATTTGAATCTCGTTTTGACGTGGCAAATCATACGCGTGAAAAAGGGATATACAACGCTGACAAACATCTTCGGTGTGGATCAGCATTACGGCCTCCTCTGATGTGTGTGGTGGTTGGTGGGGGTGATTAGTGTAGGATTTGGAGCGATAGATGATGCGTCGGGTCTTCATTTTATCCTGGAGTAGCTCATCCTTGGTCATATAGGCGTGCAGTGGTTGGGTCCAGTCTTGGGTGTGGATCACCAATACTGTCATTGACCCATCGGCCGGAGTTGGCTCCTCGGGAAGTTGCGTCTGCATTGAAGCGGCGGCTGACGAGAGGTTGCGTCGATCAGCGCCACCCTCTGTCCGTGTTAAGGCATATCTCTCTCGGTGTAGTTTTGATGATTAATGACAACATATTTGCGGACTAACCTTGTGTGTTGAGCGTTTCAGAGATTCATCCTTTGGCTCGAGACGATTTCTCTCTCTTCGGAGTGTTTTTCAAGACGGTGTAGCTCTTTCGTTTTTTGTTGGTGGACTAGTTTCTTAGGAGTCATCATACTATCAAGAGGGGGTCCGCTTTGGTACGGCTAGGGTGGAATCATCACGTACACTTTCGTTTCATACCCTCCAAGCCTTCCCGCGTCGTTGGAGGTCTTTTTCCCTGCAGTTTGAGCTGTCTTTGGCCCGAGCGGTAGTACCGCGGTGCCCAGCGGTAGTACCGCTTGTGTGTCCTCAGCGGCAGTACCGTTTGTGTGTCCTCAGCGGCAGTACCGCTGCGGTACCGGGCCACTACTGCCTCGACTCGAGGGGGACATTTCTCGTGTCGGGTTGAGCGGCACCTGCAGCGGTTGTAGGTGCAGTAGTACCGCTCGAGAGCGGTAGTACCGCCCTGCCACCGTGGCAGTACCGTGCTAGGCCTGTCCGGCAGTACCGCGCTGGGCCAGTCCCTCCTCTGTCTTCTAGCCCTCTCAGCTGGGCGGTAGTACCGTAGGGGGGAGCGGTAGTACCGCTGCCCTCTGCGGTAGTACCGCCCTCTGCGGGGCTGTTTAGTGGGGTAACGGTTGGATTGTTATCCCCACTATAAAAGGGGGTCCCATTCTTCTTCGTTGACTTACCTCTTCCCCCTCAAGCTCCATTAATGCTCCAAGCACCATTTTTGCCCGATCTCTCTCTCTAGCCAATCATACTTGTTGATTTGCTCGGGAGTGGTTGAGAAGGCCCTACTCTACACTTCCACCAAGAGAAATTTGATTCCACCACCAATCCCTAGCGGATCTTGTTACTCTTGAGTGTTTGAGCACCCTAAACGGTTGAGGTCGCCACAGAGCCATAGTCCATTGTGGTGAAGCTTCGTGGTGTTGTTGTGAGCCTCCGATTGAGTTGTGGAGTTTGCCCCAACCTTGTTTGTAAAGGTTCGGTCGCCGCCTCCAAGGCCACCGATAGTGGAATCACGGCATCTCGCATTGTGTGAGGGCGTGAGGAGAATACGGTGGCCCTAGTGGTTTCTTGGGAAGCATTGTGCCTCCACACCGCTCTAACGGAGACGTACTTCCCCTCAAAAGGAAGGAACTTCGGTAACACATCCTCGTCTTCACCGGGTCCACTCTTGGTTATCTCTTACCTTTACTTGCACAAGCTTATTAGTATTACTTCTCTTGCTTGCTTGCTTGTTCGTTGTTGTTGTATCATATAGGTTGCTCACCTAGTTGCACATCTAGACAACCTACTTTGATGCAAAATTTAATTTGGATAAAGAAAAGTTAAAAATTGTTAGTTGCCTATTCACCCCCCCCCCTCTAGTCAACCATATCGATCCTTTCAGTCCGGTCACATCACGCGGCATCAATGCTGGCTGCTCCGTGCTCTGAGCCGGCATGAATGCGGCGCGGTAAGCGGAGCGTGCATCAAAAGGAAAGCGCGGGAGAGGCGGGGGGGGGGGGGCATGGTGGTCAGAATAGGGCTTGGGAGCAGTGGGAAAAAAATACGTCCGGACCACACCGCGGACCGATACAGGCGCGTTGGATGGCTTCCTTGGACTGATACAGGCGCGTTGAATGGTTTTCGCAGTTCGAACGAATGCGGAAGGTTTACGGGTCTGTGTTAGAGATACCCTTAACGAGGCTCTTATATTTGATTATGGGGTCATATATGCGTTTACGTAGTGAAAGATCATGAACGGCAATTAAACTAGATGACCTTGATAATGGGCGTGCTAGGGCCAACAACGACCTAGTTACCTAAGCCACTGCAGGGTGCATGCATGCGTGCGCGCACACAGAGAAGCTAGCGAGCGGCCGAGCATGCATGGAGCGATGCAGCCGGTCAGCAATTAGCAAATCTTAGTCAGGGACCAAACGCTAAGAACTATGGCGTTTCCTCCAAACGTCAAAGAGCATGGCGTTTCGCCTTGCCACGTCAACGCCAACTAAGCTCATGCAGGCCAGGTCCAGACGTCATGGACCATAGCGTCTCCCGTGTAAGCCAAACGTCAAGAATATTGGCATGACCAAAAAAGGTCAGATTCAAACCTTTTTTACAAGCGAGGTCGATTTTGGAATTTGTTTGCACAAAAGGGTATTTGTCCTCCGAATGCATCGATGGATACACGATCCTCCTTCTCCACGCACTTGCAGCAGCAGGAGCAGCTGTGGCCCTGTTTGATGATCCATTGCCTCTCGAACGGTATTAGCAGGTCAATCTGCACATGTTTCTCGAAGGAAAATAGTTCTCTGACGGCTCTTCTCCGCGTGGCTCGACCGACCGACCGCGTTGCTGTCGCGACTCTGATAGCTCTCTGAGGCCAACTCCAGCCGCGATCCCATCCAAACATCCGTTTTGTCGGATTCTATTCGTTTAGATAGAACAATGGGGTTACGTCTGGGCATTTTCTAGGATGCGGTGGCCATGCGTCCAACATACGGCCGCATACTGTCCACGTACATTTTCTTTGCAAGCCCATATTTTTTTCATCATTAATTTTAGATACATGAAAAATACATAATCAAATTTTGACTAGAAAAGCAAGACGAAAGAAAACAAAAACCATAAGAATACATTTTAGAAGGTATCCAATTTTCATAACCGTTCCTATAAGTTGGACTAGTGTCTTCTTGATGCATTCATTGTTGATCTGTGGAGGCTTGATCTTGGGTACTTCTTTCTTCTTCAAGTGTAAAGAAGTAGACGTTTCTTCCTCACATCTACTCTCATGTTTAGCCTTTATTCTAGCAACAAGTGCACTAGTCTTATCTCTAGCCTCTATGCTAGCTAAAGTGCATGAACATCTACTAAATTGCGCTCTATCAATATATCGATATACTCTTCTTCTCAATACCAAAACTTGCATCCATTCTACACAATAAAACAATTAGGTTAGCACAACTAGTCAAATTCGGGAGCACAACCGAAGCTAAAGTAGCACATACCCCATCGTTTGAGCACTTGGTGAACACCTATTCGGGATGTTCCGGCGTTGTAGACACGTGGCGCAAGACCTTCTTTGGGCAGTCGTCGCACTTAATGAGTGCCAACGGTGCGCCGACGAGCTTTTGGGCCAGCACCGAGCCCGGCCAACCGTCATTCATGTATCTGTCGGCGGACCATCGACGATGTAGATCCGAGCGGCTAGAGGAGGAGCCAGTACCTGCATGCGGCCTTGCGGCCTTGCCGGGGCCTTCCGGGCCGGTGCTCGGCCAGTCCATGGCACAGCGCGGCCTCCCACAGTCGGGCGAGCTCAAACTCGACTGAATCTGCTCCAAATCCGGCCGTCGGGTGCGCAAATCAGACGACCATGGTTGGGTAGCTCAGGGGCGTCAAGGGAAAGGGGGCTGGGCGAGTGCTCGTCCGAGCTACACAGCTGCAATGGCAGCGCGCGGCGGCGGCGGCGAGGGGCAACAGTGGAGAAGAGTGAAGGGAGTGCGGCTGGAGGAGGAGGGGGCGGATAGAAAAAAGGACCCCTGTGCCACCGACGGGCGGGTCAAGGGAGGACAAGCGCACACGACCCGCCCGTCCGCGCGCTGTCCGTTTTACCCGTAAAATGGCCTAAACTTGGGTCGGGATGGGTCGAAAGCGGACAGAAAACGGATAAAAGTCTGTTTGTGTCTGCGCGCTGGGCCGTTTTATCCCAAACGAACGCACCCGGACAGAATGGGATCGCGCGCTCAAGTTGGCCTGATGTCGCTTTTGCTGTTGCCATTGCGGTTCGTGCGTGCACTGCATCCTTCCCGACTTGGCCGGCCGTCCCCTCGCCTGAATCTTTGCTCACAGACTGTGCATGCTCTGCCCGTCTGACTCTGCACGTGTTTTTTGATCGAAGAAACAGAATGCGCACATTGATCTGGATCCTCGGAATCCCTGATTCGCAAGGCAGAAGAAGCAGAGCTAGCAATAGCGCATGGATCGATCCTCACAAGCCGAGGAATTTGTAGATGCGTGCGTCGAACCCACTGCTCTACCCTTCTCTGCTCCAAGATTTGGCCAGCCAGGATGCAGTGCTGGCGCATAGATAGATCATGACCTTTCCAATGCGCCAGCGATGGACGACGTGTAAAAGCTAGTACTCCTACCACGCAAGCAAAGGCATCTAGTAGGTCGCTTGCGAGGATCCAGCATCTCGGATTGGATGGATATCGATGGATGCATGCGCCGTATGGACAGCAACGGTAGTACGGCCGTGCGATGTTGATGTGATGAATCTCGTCTCGCCGTCATCCAGTCCGTGCGAAAAGGAAACTACGAACAGCAAGGGTACGAGACCGACGCACATGCGACATGTGAGCACGTACGCCTGTACGCGTGCGCCGGCCGGTGGAATTCTCCGCCTATCATTGCCAATTGATCTACACCTTGCCACGCATGCATGCATCCAAACGGGCCCTTCATCTACATACATGCTTTCAGGAACATGTCAGATTACAATGGACATGCAGCCGTCTGGGCTACCTGTTCCATGCATACGAAGCAGAGATCGATGAAATGAACGGGTCAGATTACTATTACATTTCCCATTAAAAAAAACTATTACAATTGTAGAGAAAGGTTTGATGCAACACACACATGCATGGCCCATGTCCTTACGTACAACCCTAATATCAAAGCTAATATAGAGATAAGAGACAACATGGCTTAGATAACTATACGTGCATGGCACATGCATAATGTCATTCAACACCCCCTTTCCCTCCCTCACACTCGAAGCGTCATTGCTGGCGATACAGAGACTGAACTGGAACTCCTCGAACGTGAATGTTGGCAAGCCTTTCATCATGATTTCCGGAAATTGTTGAGTCAGTCACTATTTTAGGTTAGGGTTTTTTTTGTCCTCGTAGGTGTGGTGCTCGAGCGATGGCTACGCTTCTTTTTCAAGTTTATCTTTTTTGGTTCTGATGCTCCTCAAGTTCATCCATGTGGAGTAGTCAACAAAGCTCCGACATAGATTCCTGTCGTCTCATTACGGCGGTGAGGTTAGGTTTCTTGTCGAGATTTGGTGTCAGGTGCTTCATATGTATTCAAGGGGTTCAACAGTGACGACTAGGCTCCAGGGCTTTGGTCCTTAGGGTAGATGCAGGCAGACTTTCTGACTATCATTGACAAGGTCAAGCCGGCTCTGGAAGGGAAGCGGCGGCAACGGCACACCGACGGCTTGTTCTAGTGGCGGCAGTGATGTTCAGAGGTCTCAAAATCTCGATGTATTTCTTATTACGTTTTGGTGTTTTGTACTGAAGAAAATATGCCCTAGAGGCAATAATAAAGTTGTTACTTATATTTCCTTATATCATGATAAATGCTTATTATTCATGCTAGAATTGTATTAACCGAAAACTAGATACATGTGTGAATACATAGACAAAACAGAGTGTCTCTAGTATGCCTCTACTTCACTAACTCGTTGATCAAAGATGGTTAAGTTTCATGACCATAGACATGTGTTGTCATTTGATGAACGGGATCACATCATTAGAGAATGATGTGGTGGACTAGACCCATCCATTAGCCTAGCATAATGATCGTCAAGTTTTATTGCTATTGCTTTCTTCATGACTCATACATATTCCTTTGACTATGAGATTATGCAACTCCCGAATACCGGAGGAACACCTTGTGTGCTATCAAACGTCACAACGTAACTGGGTGATTATAAAGATGCTCTACAGGTGTCTCTGAAGGTGTTTGTTGGGTTGGCATAGATCGAGATTAGGATTTGTCACTCCAAGTATCGGAGAGGTATCTCTGGGCCCTCTCGATAATGCACATCACTATAAGCCTTGCAAGCAATGTGACTAATGAGTTAGTTATGGGATGATGCATTACAGAACGAGTAAAGAGACTTGCCAGTAACGAGATTGAACTAGGTATGAGGATACTGACGATCAAATCTCGGGCAAGTAACATACCGATGACAAAGGGAATGACGTATGTTGTTATTGCGGTTTGAACGATAAAGATCTTCATAGAATATGTAGGAACCAATATGAGCATCCAGGTTCCGATGTTGGTTATTGATTGGAGATGTGTCTCGGTCATGTCTACATAGTTCTCGAACCCGTAGGGTCCGCACGCTTAAATGTTCGATGACTATTTGTATTATGAGTTATGTGTTTTGGTGACCAAATATTATTCGGAGTCCCGGATGAGATCACGGACATGACGAGGAGTCTCAAAATGGCTGAGAGGTAAAAATTCATATATTGGACGATAGTATTTGGACACCGAAATGGTTTCGGGACGTTTCAGATATTTATCGGAGTACCGAGGGGTTACCGGAACCCCCCGGAAATGTGATGGGCCAACATGGGCCATATGGGAGAGAGAGGGGAGCCCACAAGGGGTGGCGCCTCCCACCACATGGGTTGTCCAAATTGGACAAGGGGAAGGGGCGTCTGTCGGTGTCAAAACCGGCGGATCTCGGGTAGGGGGTCACGAACTATGCGTCTAAGGTCGATGGTAACAGGAGGCAGGGGACACAATGTTTTACCCAGGTTCGGACCCTCTCTATGGAGGTAATACCCTACGTCTTGCGTGATTGATCTTGATAAATATGAGTATTACAAGAGTTGATCTACCACGAGATCGTAATGGCTAAACCCTAGAGGCCTAACTTGTATGGTTATGATAATGAATATCCCCTCCGGACTAAGTCCTCCGGTTTATATAGACACCGGGAGGATCTAGGGTTACACAAGGTCGGTTACAAAGAAAGGAATCTACATATTTAGTCGTCAATCTTGCCTTCCACGTCAAGGAGAGTCCCATCCGGACACGGGTGCAGTCTTCGGTCTTCGTATCTTCACAGCCCATCAGTCCGGCCCATGGCTAGCAGGCCGGACGCCCGAGGACCCCTTAGTCCAGGACTCCCTCAGCGCCCCCCTTTCCTTTCCCCTCTCCCTCTCCTTCCCTCTTTCCCCCTCCATGAGAAGGAAAGGGGGGGGGGTGAATCCTACTAGGATTAGAGTCCTAGTAGGACTCCCCCTCTTGGCGCGCCCCTGGTGGCCGGCCTCCTCTCCCTCCTTTATATACATGGGCAGGGCACCCCTTGGAGACACACCAATTGTTCCAAGCCGTGTGCGGCGTCTCTTACCACAGTTTACTCCTCCGGTCATATTCACGTAGTATTAAAGAATAATAAAAAATTATTCTAATGAATTTTATTCTTCTTCTTCGGCTTAGGCGAAGCCCTGCGCGGATCACATCACCATCAACGTCACCACGGCGTCGTGCTGACGAAACTCTCCCTCGATCCTCTGCCGGTACGTTCGAACTGAACGTGTGCTGAACTTTGAGGTGTCGTACGTTCTGTACTTGATCGGCTGGAACGCGAAGACATTCGACTACATCAACCGCGTTAACCTAACGCTTTTGCTTTCGGTCTACGAGGGTACGTGGACACACTCTCCCCCTCTCGTTGTCATGCATCTTCTAGATAGATCTTGCATGATCGTAGGACTTTTTTTTGAAATTGCATGCTACGTTATCCAACATGTACTTCCTAGGAACTTTGATAATGGCTCTTGATCCCAAAGTATGATTCTCTTCATAATTAACATTGTCCTTATGTCTAATGCTCCATGACATTTTTCATAAGGAACGTGATCTTTCTATGCGTAATTAATGTGATCCTCCCGCCCAGTAAATGATACTCTTCTTAGTTGACACAAAACCAACAAATGTACGAAAGCAAACAAAATCATGACGTACCATCGGAACCGCAGACACCCTTTAAGTAGAAGAGATGTGCACAATTGGTTAGCAAAGTGTATAGCATAAAACTACCAATTTTCGTGTTACGGTTTCAAAAAACTACCGAAAATTTGTTTGTGACTGATAACTATCATTTTTGTCGCTGATTGTTTCAAAAAAAAATCCAAAACGCCTGTTGCTAAGAAATTAAACTGGTTTATGACAGGTCGGGCCCGCACCTAAATGAACCGTCAGTTTGGCCGTTAGATGACATGTGGGGCCCACATGTCAGTGCCTCTTCCTCATAAAAACAATTGGGTCCTTGTAAATGTTCTAAAAATGCAATCGGGTCCCTATAATCTTTTGAAAAATGCAATCAAGTCCCTATAATCTTTTGAAAAAAGCAATCGGGTCCCTCCCATGGCCGTGCGCCCGCAGCCATGCTCGCCGGCAAGCATCTGTCGTGAGGAGCTCGCCGGCCAGCCATGGCGCCGCCGTGGAGCTCCCTTCTGTTGCTCGTCGCCATCCAGTACGCACAAGGTGCGGGTGGACGGCTTCGTCGCCCTGCTGGACGCCGCCATGGAGGACGGCATCCAGGGAGGCCTCCTGCCGGAGTTAGCCGCCCGTGCCACCCGCACCCGCGACCCATCGCCGCCTGGACCCTGCACAAGCGGTGGCTGCCGAGGTTGGCCCGACAATGCGGCGCAGCGCCTCTGGCCGGTGGCGCCATGGCTCCAGGCCGCAGAGGACGACGCGGCGGGCTACAAACTATGGGGGGGGAGAAGAGGATCTGGGGAGAGGAGGCAATTGGGGAGGCGGAGGAGCGACCGGCCAACGCCGGTGAGGTGGAAGAAGAGGCGGCTGGCGCTGGTGGAAGGGGAGGCAGTCGGCGCTCCGTGGCCCTGGTGGACGCCGAGGTCCGCAAGGACGCAGTTGTGTGGATGGATGCAGTCGTGCGTGTAGGCCAGCGGTGTGACCGACGCCCATGGCCACGCTGTTGTCTCCGCTGAACTTCGGGGTCTGTCACCGGCTGGGAGTTGACTTCGAAGAAGGAGAAGGAAGGCAGAGAGGAGTGAAGGGAATGAGGAAGAGACACTGACATGTGGGCTCCACATGTTATCTAACGGTCAAACGAATGGTCAAACTGACGGCCCGTTTAGATGCGGGCCTGACCTGTCATAAACCGGTTTAATTTCTTAGCAACAGGCCTTTTGGGTTTTTTGAAATAGCCGACGCCAAAAGTGGTAGTTATCAGTCACAAACAAAATTTTGATAGTTTTTTGAAACCATAACGCGAAAAGGGATAATTTTATGCTATTCACTCTGGTTACTATAACATTCTTTTTCAGACAGCCTAGTGATTGTTTTTCATCACACCAAATCATATTGTTGTTCATCGTGGCCGTGTCTGATCTGACCCATTGCCTCGATATAAGCATGGTAGGTATTTTTGGCCTTGTGTTTTTTGTAGTTTTGGAACTTGGAATGTAGCCCTTGTATCATTGTACTATGTGATCTGATTCCCTCGTTGCAAGGACAAGAGCAGGATGAAAAAAATCGTTGTTGATCATCCATGCGTGCATGCATGTGCGAACAGAGTATGCAAAAGTAGAATAGCAGCAGAGCGCGTAGGATTAGTAACAACGAGCTGCTCACAGGATGTCAGAGTCGCCCAAGGCAACACGGTCTGTCGGTCCGTCAAACGACGCCGGAAAACAGCCGTCGGTCTCGCGGCTCGACGACGGTCAGACAGATACCCAACAAAACGACGGTTTCATCCACGTCACGTTCCTTCACCTGCTCGCCCTAATATTGTTTTTCTTTTCTTCAAATGTCCTCCTGCTATTGTGGTATAAACATGTATTCCGTCGGTTGCACTGGAACTGGCATCGCAGCTCTCCGATGTTGCTGTTGCTGTTGCCATTGCGGGTGCGTGCGTCCCTCCGCTGAATCTTTGCTCAGAGATTGTGCATGCTCTGACCGGGCGAATCTGGACGTGCTTTTCCATTCAAGGAACATTGCTCTGATTGGGTATGCAATGTGTGCGTTGATTTGGATCTTTGGAATGTCGCCCTTGGCCCTTTGTTTTCTAAGTAACAGCGAGGGCCAGAGCAGTATGCTGATGTGGAACAAGTGTGGACATACTTAGGGGGTGTTTGTTTTCAGAGACTTTTTTGTGTAGGGATTAGAAAAAGTTCCTCTTAGAGACTTTTTTATCAAACGGGAGAGACTTTTTAGGGACTAAACTAGGCATTTGGGACTAAATGAAGAAGACTCTCAAGGTGAGTCTTTTTTGGGACTTTTCCAACAATGCATCTCCATGCATTCATTGGCCCGTCACCCCATGTTGTTGTTTGATTGTTATTTCTCTATATACTAGGGGCAACATGGTCATTTAATAATCTTTAGGAAGGGACTAAGGACTTTTTAGTCTCTGAAAATAAACAGGGAGAGACTTTTTAGTTGGGACTAGAAAAAGTCCTGGGACTTATGAAGCAAACGGGGCCTTAGACGAAGAAGGAACTTGAAGCCCATCCCGGTGGATCATCATTCAGAGTTTCAGACATTCACAGCCACTGATGTGAGGAATCCTCTGCTCTGGCAGTTGATGATCAGGCCCCAGTGGGGTGGGGTGCAATGCAACCAACCAGGAGCAAATCGGGACCATGGAATGCGCCAACAGAGGACAGACACAACAAGGACGACGACGTGTAATATCTAGTGCCATGCAAGCCAAGTCAGGTACTGTACTGTAGGTAGCTTGGAAAGATCAAGGGTAGGATGCATGCGCTGTATCCGTCCGTACGGCGGTGTGATGTTGATCTGAATCTCACTCGTCTCGTCATGCATCCAGTGCGTGCCAAAAGAAAACTAGGAGCGGCACGGGTACGGGAGACCGACGCACATGCGACATGTGGCGACGTGCGCCGGCCGGTTCCATCCACACGTACACGTACCGCGTACGTACGTACTCGTACATGCTTCCACAGGGAATCTGGTGGTAATCAACGAGAGAGTCTTAATTTGCGACGTGATCATTCTGCCTAGTAGTCTGTCGGTCCGCTGTCGAGTGGCGACTCTGACGCCTCCTGTCCGGGGGCGCCTTGCCTGTTTGACTGACCGTATTGCTGTCGATGTACTACGTATGCATGCGCCGTATGGACAACAACGGTACTACGGCGGTGTGATGCTCATCTCAATCTCGTCTCGTCGTCGTCCAGTCCGTGCGAAAAGGAAGCTACGAACGGCACGGGTGGGTTCCTTCTCATCAGTACCAAGAGACCGACGCACATGCCACATGTGAGGACGTACGCCGGCCGGCTCCATCGATCCCATAGATCTTCACCTTGCCACGCACGCATGCATCAAAACGGTCCATCGATCTGCATGCATGCTTCCAGGAACATGTCAGATTACAATGAACATGCACCCGTCTGGGCTGCCTGTTCCATACTTCCATGCATACGCAGCAAAGATCGATGAAATGAACCGGTCAGATTACAATTGCAATTTCCATTAAAAAAAGATTACAATTGTAGAGAAAGGTTTGATGCAACACAATTGTATTAAGGCCTGGTGTATGATTAGATGCATGGCCCACGTCCTTACGTACAACCTTAATACTCCCTTCATTCTAAAATATAGTGCGCCCGCGCTTCCCGAGGTCAAACTTTGACCATAAATTTAACGTACGAGACCGACTGCGGCGGGAGAAAAAGTTACATACTTAAAAACTTCTTTCGAATACGAATTCACTGATATAATTTTTGCTCCCGCCGCAATCAGTCTTGGTAGTTAAATTTACGGTCAAAGTTGAAGTACGGGGATAGAGAAAGCACTACATTGTGGAATGAAGGGAGTATCAAAGCTGGTAGGGAGAGATAGAAGAGAACGTGGGCTAAATAACTATCCGTGCATGGCACATGCATAATGTCACTCAGCATCCCCTCCCCAGCAATCGAAGCGTCGTTGCTGGCAGTGGCGGATCCAGGATTTAAAGTTACCCGGGACGGACTTTTAAAAGAAACGGAAAATCGAAGCCACGATATAATCAAGCAAGACAATCAATAAAATTAAATTGTCAACTGTGCATTCAGGCAACATGATCAACACAATTATTTATTCAAAATAGTTTCATTCTCAAGAACGAGAGAAAGAAACATAACACAATTTTTTTATACAGTCTAACTTGGACTCCCTCTTATTCAATATTCCATTATTTATCCAAAAAATGTCTAATTTTCAAGTCCATTGCAATACACTAAACATGTAAAAAAGCAGATTAATTTAAATCTTAGCACAACATGACACTTGTTCAAACAAAAGATAAGACATGTTTTTGCCACTAAGTTGCCAATGTTGGCTGCTCGATTGTAGTTTTGAGCCAACGGCCCCAAAAACAAGAGACTCATTCTCTTTCTCCATCCAGTACTTGGACCGACCTGGGCACCGCCATGGGAAGGCAGAAGTGGAGCACCGTGTCTTGCAATTGGAAACATCAAACCCAGGCTGCAGATAAAAAGTAATGGGCTAATCTCATCTTTAATTGGGCCTTACTTGACTGGCCCATCTCCTAGTGAATCGTGGCCTATCGTGTATCTCTCTTAGCGAACCATTCCTTTCCTCTCCTCTAGCTCGTCGCTCAACCTCATCTCAGATCGAATTCGCTCACCTCCCATGGTGGCCACGCCAAAGCAATAGATGGGATACCCTTGGTCCTCAAAATTTACCCGAGGCGGCCGCTCATACATGACCCCACGCTAGCGTCGTCCCTGGTTGCTGGCGATGTAGAGACTGAACCGGAACTCCTCGAACGTGGACGTCGGCAAGCCTTTCGTCATGATGCCCACAAATTCTTGAGCCGGTTAGTAGTTTAGGTTGGGTTTTTTTTAGTCCTCATAGGTGCGGTGCTCAGACGATGGCTACACTTCTTCTTCGAGTTTGTCGTTGGGGTTCCGATCCTTTTCGAGTTCATCCATCTGGACGTAGTCAACAAAGATCTAGCATAGATTCTGGTTGCCTCATTAAAGCAGCGAGGTTAGGTTTCTTGTCGAGATTTGATGTCAGGTGTTGCAGATGTATTAATTCAAGGGGTTCAACGGCGACAACGGGGCTCCAAGGCCCTGGTCCTTATTAGGGCACATGCGCGCAGACTTTCCAACTATCATCAACATGGTCAAGTCGGCTTCAGTAGGGAAGCGATGACAACGGCACACCGACGGCTCGTTCTGGTAGCAGTAATGGTTGTTTGATGGCCTCCGAATCTCGATGTATTTTTTTAATGCTTTAGGTGTTTTGTACTTTCAATGAACTTTAATAATAGCTCTAGATCCCAAAGTATGATTCTCTTCATAGTTTAACATGGTCCTTATTTTTAACGCTGGATGACACTTTTCATAAGGAACGAGATTGTTCCTTCCAAATAATAGTACGATGTGTAATTAACATGATCCTCCCGCCCAATGAATGATACTCTTCATAGTTACACGAAACCAGCAGATGTATAAAACCAAACCAAATCATGACAGTACCATCAGAGCCGCAGAACCCCTCTAAGCAGAAGAGATGTGCGCTACTGATTACTGTAAAAAACAATTTGCAGACAACCTACTGAATTGTTTTTCATCACACCAAATCATATATACAGTCTGTTCATCGTAGGGAGTTTTGTCCCAGACCTGCCTTTCCTTGTAAGTACTGTCGAGTGCCAACACGGGCTGGCGCTTATGATCTCTCTGGTGTTAATCAACGAGTGTACCTTAATTTGCGACCTGATCATTGTGCCTTGTACTACGTGCTCGACGGTATGTCTGTCGGTCCGCTGTCGACTGGACGGCTCCTGTCCACGGGCGCCTTGTCTGTTTGACCGACCGTCTTGTTTTTTTGTGAGCCTAGAGAAGAAGGAACGTGATGCCGATGAGACCGTCTCTTGGCGACCTGTTTGGCGTGCCACCTACGTGGCCGGCGGAACGATTCGGAGATAGATGCGCATGGGGTTAGGGTTTTTGATGGCTTGTGTGCGGATCTTGACCCTGCACTACCCGAGACGGAGGAGGACACCATTTCTGAGGTGTCTCTTTATGTAGATGAGCCCGAGGCGATAGAAGCAGAGAATGACTGTGTTGATGAGGATGATGGTCACCTTAAGTCAAAGCGGATGTGGAAACGGAAGGTTTATCCCGTCTCGGCAGCACGTAGGAGTGCTAGGATCCGCACTGCAAAAAAATTTCATGATGAATTATGAGAGGCATTTTCTGGAATAGCAGAGGTCTTAGAGACTTGGCTAAAAGAAGATTTCTAGCGGAGGCTTCTATTGAACATCAGTTAGATTTTATTGCATTGTCTGAGACTGGAAGAAGCAACTTCACTTCTCAATTTCTTGCCACTTTGTCCGGGGGGGGGGGGGGTAGATTTCGATTGGCATTGCCTCCCCCTCGAGGAAGATCCGGTGGGGTTCTACTTGGGGTTAAGTGCGAAACGTTGGAAGTTCGGAGTGTAGTTTTGGGAGATTTTGCCGTCAAGTTTCGAGTTCGAACTAAGGCAGATGGGTTTGATTGGGCTTTGGTGGCGGTGTACGGAGCTGCGCAACCAGAGCTCAAGCCAGACTTTTTGGCGGATCTGGTTCGTATTTGTGATAACGAACAGCTCCCCCTCTTAGTGGGGGGTGATTTCAACATTATCTGTAGAAGGAGGAGAAGAATAATGACAATTTTGACGGCCGATGGTCGTTTATGTTCAACACTATTATCGAAAGTTTGGATCTCGGAGAGATAGAGCTTTCGGGTAGGAAATTCACTTGGGCTAATTCGTTACCGGTCCCGACGTTTGAGAAACTTGACCGTGTCCTAGCAAGTGTCGAATGGGAACAGAAGTTTCCTCTGATAACCGTGCAGGCATTGACAAGAGGTGTCTCTGATCATACACCGTTACTAGTTGATTCAGGAGTTCAAACTTTTGTGGGCAACAAGAACATTTTCTCGTTTGAACTTGCCTGGTTTGAAAGAGAAGGTTTCCTTGAGTTGTTAGCTCTGGAGTGGGCTAAAGACTCAGGAGGAAGGACGCCTATCGAGCGATGGCAATGCAAGATTCGTCATCTCCGAAGGTTTCTTCGAGGATGGGCTAAGCACACGCATGGTATTTATAAGGCGGAGAAGGAGAGACTTCTTCTACTTATTCAAAACCTTGAAGTTGTTGGGGAACGTAGCAGAAATTCAAAATTTTCCTACGTGTCACCAAGATCTATCTATGGAGAACCAGCAACGAGGGGAAGAAGAGTGCATCTACATACCCTTGTAGATCGCTAAGCGGAAGCGTTCAACAGAACGGGGTTGAAGGAGTCGTACTCGTCGTGATCCAAATCACCGGAGATCCTAGTGCCGAACGGACGGCACCTCCGCGTTCAACACACGTACAGCCCGGTGACGTCTCACATGCCTTGATCCAGCAAGGAGAGAGGGAGAGGTTGAGGAAGACTCCATCCAGCAGCAGCACAACGGCGTGGTGGTGGAGGAGCGTGGTGATCCAGCAGGGCTTCGCCAAGCACCGCGAGATATGAGGAGAAAGAGAGGGGTAGGGCTGCGCCAAGGAGAGGAACTCGTGTGTCTTGGGCAGCCCAAACCTCAAGTATATATAGGGGGAGGGGAGGGGCTGCGCCCCACCTAGGGTTCCCTCCCTAGGGGTGGCGGCAGCCCCCAGATCCCATCTGGGTGGCGGCCAGGTGGAGGGGAGAGGGAGGCGCACCAGGCATGGGCCCTAAGGCCCATCTGCCCTTAGGGTTTGCCCCTCCTCCTCCCCTTAGGCGCCTTGGGCCCTTGTGGGGGGCGCACCAGCCCACCTGGGGCTGGTCCCCTCCCACACTTGGCCCATGCAACCCTCCGGGGCCGGTGGCCCCACTTGGTGGACCCCCGGGACCCTCCTGGTGGTCCCGGTACGTTACCGATAAAACCCGAAACTTTTCCGGTGACCAAAACAGGACTTCCCATATATAAATCTTTACCTCCGGACCATTCCGGAACTCCTCGTGACGTCCGGGATCTCATCCGGGACTCCGAACAACATTCGGTAACTACATACAAACTTCCTTTATAACCCTAGCGTCATCGAACCTTAAGTGTGTAGACCCTACGGGTTCGGGAACCATGCAGACATGACCGAGACGTTCTCCGCTCAATAACCGACAGCGGGATCTGGATACCCATGTTGGCTCCCACATGCTCCACGATGATCTCATCGGATGAACCACGATGTCAAGGACTTAATCAATCCCGTATACAATTCCCTTTGTCTATCGGTACGATACTTGCCCGAGATTCGATCGTCGGTATCCCGATACCTTGTTCAATCTCGTTACCGGCAAGTCTCTTTACTCGTTCTGTAACACATCATCCCGAGATCAACTCCTTGATCACATTGTGCACATTATGATGATGTCCTATCGAGTGGGCCCAGAGATACCTCTCCGTTTACACGGAGTGACAAATCCCAGTCTCGATTCGTGCCAACCCAACAGACACTTTCGGAGATACCTGTAGTGTACCTTTATAGCCACCCAGTTACGTTGTGATATTTGGCACACCCAAAGCACTCCTATGGTATCCGGGAGTTGCACAATCTCATGGTCTAAGGAAATGATACTTGACATTAGAAAAGCTTTAGCATACGAACTACATGATCTTGTGCTAGGCTTAGGATTGGGTCTTGTCCATCACATCATTCTCCTAATGATGTGATCCCGTTATCAACGACATCCAATGTCCATGGTCAGGAAATCGTAACCATCTATTGATCAACGAGCTAGTCAACTAGAGGCTTACTAGGGACATGGTGTTGTCTATGTATTCACACATGTATCTGAGTTTCCTATCAATACAATTCTAGCATGGATAATAAACGATTATCATGAACAAGGAAATATAATAATAATCAATTTATTATTGCCTCTAGGGCATATTTCCAACAGTCTCCCACTTGCACTAGAGTCAATAATCCAGTTCACATCGATATGTGATTAACACTCAAGGTCACATCCCCATGTGACTAACACCCAAAGAGTTTACTATAGTCAATAATCTAGTTCACATTACCATGTGATTAACACTCGATGAGTTCTGGGTTTGATCATGTTATGCTTGTGAGAGATGTTATAGTCAACGGGTCTGAATCTTTCAGATCCGTGTGTGCTTTACAAATCTCTATGTCATCTCCTAGATGCAGCTACCACGTTCTATTTTGAGCTATTCCAAATAACTGTTCTACTATACGAATCCAGTTTACTACTCAGAATAATCTGGATTAGTGTCAAAGTTTGCATTGGCGTAACTTTTGGGAACGTAGTAATTTCAAAAAATTTCCTACGCACGCGCAAGATCATGGTGATGTATAGCAACGAGAGGGGAGAGTGTGATCTACGTACCCTTGTAGATCGATGCGGAAGCGTTGATGCAACGTAGAGGAAGTAGTCATACATCTTCCCGGTCCAACCGATCCAAGCACCGTTACTCCGGCACCTCCAAGTTCTTGACACACGTACAGCTCGATGACGCACCCCGGGCTCCGATCCAGCAAAGCTTCGGGGAGGAGTTTCGTCAGCACGACGGCGTGGTGACTATCTTGATGTTTAACCGTCGTAGGGCTTCGCCTAAGCACCGCTACAATATGATCGAGGTGTAATATCGTGGAGGGGGGCACCGCACACGGCTAAGGAACGATCACGAAGATCAATTTGTGTGTCCTAGGGTGCCCCCTTGCCCCCGTATATAAAGGAGCCAAGGGGGGGGGGTGCGGCCGGCCCTAGTACGAGGCGCGCAGGAGGAGTCCTACTCCTACTGGGAGTAGGACTCCTCTCCCTTTCCTTGTCCAAGTAGGAGAGGGGGAAGGAAGGGAGAGAGGAGAGGAAGGAAAGGGGGGGCGCCGCCCCTCCCTCCTTGTCCAATTCGGACTAGGGGGAGAGGGGGCGCGCGGCCTGCCCTGGCTGCCTTTCCTCTTCTCCACTTTAGGCCCATGAGGCCCATTAACCCCCTGGGGGGTTCCGGTAACCCCCCGGTTCTCCGGTTTTATCCGAAACTTCCCCGGAACAGTTTCGGTGTCCGAATATAGCCGTCCAATATATCAATCTTTATGTCTCGACCATTTCGAGACTCCTCGTCATGTCCGTGATCACATCTGGGACTCCGAACAACCTTCGGTACATCAAAATACATAAACTCATAATGAAACTGTCATTGTAACTTTAAGCGTGCGGACCCTACGGTTCGAGAACAATGTAGACATGATCGAGACACGTCTCCGGTCAATAACCAACAGCGGGACCTGGATGCCCATATTGGCTCCTACATATTCTACGAAGATCTTTATCGGTCAGACCGCATAACAACATACGTTGTTCCCTTTGTCATCGGTATGTTACTTGCCCGAGATTCGATCGTCGGTATCCAATACCTAGTTCAATCTCGTTACCGGCAGTCTCTTTACTCGTTCCTTAATGCATCATCCCGCAACTAACTCATTAGTTGCAATGCTTGCAAGGCTTAAGTGATGTGCATTACCGAGAGGGCCCAGAGATACCTCTCCGACGATCGGAGTGACAAATCCTAATCTCGAAATACGCCAACCCAACATGTACCTTTGGAGACACCTGTAGAGCACCTTTATAATCACCCAGTTACGTTGTGACGTTTGGTAGCACACAAAGTGTTCCTCCGGCACACGGGAGTTACATAATCTCATAGTCATAGGAATATGTATAAGTCATGAAGAAAGCAATAGCAACATACTAAACGATCGGGTGCTAAGCTAGTGGAATGGGTCATGTCAATCAGATCATTCAACTAATGATGTGATCCCGTTAATCAAATGACAACTCTTTGTCCATGGTTAGGAAACATAACCATCTTTGATTAACGAGCTAGTCAAGTAGAGGCATACTAGTGACACTTTGTTTGCCTATGTATTCACACATGTATTATGTTTCCGGTTAATACAATTCTAGCATGAATAATAAACATTTATCATGATATAAGGAAATAAATAATATCTTTATTATTGCCTCTAGGGCATATTTCCTTCAGTAACCCTTTACGACGAACTCTTTTACCACCTCCATAATCGAGAAAATTCCTTAGTCCACTAGTTACTAAGGATAACTTTGACCGCTGTCCTGTGATCCATTCTTGGATCACTCTTGTACCCCTTGACTGACTCATGGCAAGGCACACTTCAGGTGCGGCACACAGCATAGCATACTGTAGAGAGCCTATGACAAAAGCATAGGGGACGACCTTCGTCCTTCCTCTTTCTTCTGCCGTGGTCGAGCTTTAAGTCTTAACTTCATACCTTACAACTCAGGCAAGAACTCCTTCTTTGACTGATCCATCTTGAACACCTTCAAGATCATGTCAAGGTATGTGCTCATTTGAAAGTACCATTAAGCGTTTTGATCTATCCTTATAGATCTTGATGCTCAATGTTCAAGTAGCTTAATCCAGGCTTTCCATTGAAAAACACTTTTCAAATAACTCTGCATGCTTTCCAGAAATTCTACATCATTTCCGATCAACAATATGTTAACAACATATACTCATCAGAAATTCTATAGTGCTCCCACTCACTTCTTTGGAAATACAAGTTTCTCATAAACTTTGTATACACCCAAAACTTTGATCATCTCATCAAAGCATACATTCCAACTCCGAGATGCTTACTCCAGTCCTTAGAAGGATTGCTGGAGCTTTGCATACTTGTTAGCATCTTTCAGGATTGACAAAACCTTCCGGTTGTATCACATACAACCTTTCCTCAAAAAATCGTCGAGGAAACAATGTTTTGACATCCTATCTGCAAGATTTCATTAATAATGCAGTAATTGCTAATATAATTCCAACAGACTCTTAGCATCGCTACGAGTGAGAAAGTCTCATCGTAGTCAACTCCTTGAACTTGTCGGAAAACATCTTAACGACAAGTCGAGCTTTCTTAATGGTGATACTTGCCATCATTGTTCGTCTTCCTTTTAAAAATCCATCTGTACTCAACAGCCTTACGACCATCGAGCCGTTCTGCCAAAGTCTACACTTTGTTTTCATATATGGATCCTCTCTCGGATTATATGGCCTCGAGCCATTTTGGAACCCAGGCCCACCATCGCTTCTCCATAGCTCGTAGGTTCATTGTTGTCTAGCAACATGACTTCCAAGACAGGATTACGTACCACTCTGAAGTAGTACGCATCCTTGTCATCCCACGACATTTGGTAGTGACTTGATCTGAAGTTTCATGATCACTATCATAAGCTTCCACTTCAATTGGTGTAGGTGCCACAGGAACAACTCCCTTTGCCCTGCCACACACTAGTTGAAGAGACGGTTCAATAACCTCATCAAGTCTCCACCATCCTCCCACTCAATTCTTTCGAGAGAAACTTTTCCTCGAGAAAGGACACGATTCTAGAAACAATCCCTTATTGCTTTCGGATCTGAGACAGGAGGTATACCCAACTGTTTTGGGTGTCCTATGAAGATGTATTTATCCGCTTTGGGTTCGAGCTTATCGGCCTGAAACTTTTTTCACATAAGCGTCGCAGCCCCAAACTTTTAAGAAATGACAGCTTAGGTTTCTCTAAACCATAGTTCATACGATGTCATCTCATCGGAATTACGTGGCGCCCTATTTAAAGTGAATGTGGTTGTCTCTAATGCCTAACCCATAAACTATCGTGGTAATTCAATAAGAGACATCATGGTATGCATCATATCCAATAGGGTGCAGTTATGATGTTCGGACACACCATCACACTATGGTGTTCCAGGCTGTATAGTTTTGAAACAATTTCCACAATGTCTTAATTCTGTGCCAAACTCGTAATTCAGATATTCATCTCTATGATCATATCATAGATATTTTATCCTCTTGTCACGACGATCTTTCAACTTCACCCTGAAATTACTTGAACCTTTCAATAATTCAGACTCGTGATTCATCAAGTAAATATACTCAACATCTAATCATCTGTGAAGTAAGAACATAACGATATCCACTACACGCCTCAGCACTCATTGGACTGCACACATCAAAATGTATTACTTCCAATAAGTTGCTTTCTAGTTCCGTTTTACTGAAAACGAGGCTTTCAGTCATCTTGCCCATGTGGTATGATTTGCATGTCTCAAGTGATTCAAAATCAAGTGAGTCCAAATGGTCCATTTGCATGGAGTTTCTTCATGCATATACACCAATAGACATGGTTCGCATGTCTCAAACTTTTTTTTAAAAAACGAGTGAGCCCAAAGATCCATCAAGATGGAGATTCTTCATGCGTTTTATACCGATATGACTTACGTGGTAGTGCCACAAGTAGGTGGTACTATCATTACTATCTTATATCTTTTGGCATGAACATGTGTATCACTACGATCGGGATGGTACTATTCAAATAAACAGAGTAACCATTATTCTCCTTAAATAAATAACCGTATCGCGATAGACATAATCCAATCATGTCTATGCTCAACGAAAACACCAAATAACAATTATTTAGGTTTTAATACCAATCTCGATGGTAGAGGGAGCGTGCAATGCTTGATCACATCAAGCTTGGGAAAAACTTCCAACACGTATCGCCAGCTCACCTTTAGCTAGCTAGTCTCCGTTTACTCCGCAACCTTTTATTTCGAGTTTACTAACACTTAGCAACTGAACGGGTATCTAATACCATGGTGCTACTAGGAGTACTAGTAAAGTACACATTAACACAATGTATATCCAATATACTTCTATCGACCTTGCCAGCCTTCTCATCTACCAAGTATCTAGGGTAATTCTGCTCCAGTGGCTGTTCCTCTTATTACAGAAGCACTTAGTCTCGGGTTTGGGTTCAACCTTGGGTTTCTTTACTAGAGTAGCAGCTGAATTGCCGTTTCATGAAGTATCCCTTCTTTCCCTTGCCCTTCTTGAAACTAGTGGTTCCACCAACCATCAACAATTGACGCTCCTTCTTGATTTCTACTTTTGTGGTGTCAAACATCGCGAATATCTCAAGGATCATCATATATGTCCCTGATATATTATAGTTCATCATGAAGCTCTAGCAGCTTGGTGGTAATGACTTCGGAGAAACATCACTATCTCATCTGGAAGATCAACTCCCACTCGATTCAAATGATTGTTGTACTCAGACAATCTGAGCACAAGCTCAACAATTGAGCTTTTCTCCCTTAGTTTGCAGGCTAAGAAAACCGTCGGAGGTCTTATACCTCTTGACGTGGGCACGAGGCTGAAATTCCAATTTCAGCCCTCGAAACATCTCATATGTTTCGCGATGTTTCAAAACCGTCTTCAGTGCCTCAACTGAACTATCACGTAGTTATCAAAATGTGTATGTCAGATGTTCGCAACATCCACAGACAACGTTCGAGGTTCAGCACACTGAGCGGTGCATTAAGGACATAAGCCTTCTATGAAGCAATGAGGACAATCCTCAGTTTACGGACCTAGTCCGCATAATTGCTACTATCAACTTTCAACTAAATTTTTCTCTAGGAACATATCTAAACAGTAGAACTGAAGCGCGAGCCATGACATAATTTGCGAAGACCTTTTGACTATGTTCAGGATAATTAAGTTCATCTTATGAACTCCCACTCAGATAGATATCCCTCTAGTCATCTAAGCGATTACATGATCCGAGTCAACTAGGCCGTGTCCGATCATCACGTGAGATGGACTAGTCAACATCGGTGAACATCTTCATGTTGATCGTATCTACCATACGACTCATGCTCGACCTTTCGTTCTCTTGTGTTCCGAGGCCATGTCTGTACATGCTAGGCTCGTCAAGTTAACCTAAGTGTTTCACATGTGTTCCGAGGCCATGTCTGTACATGCTAGGCTCGTCAACACCCGTTGTATTCAAACGTAAGAATCTATCACACCCGATCATCACGTGGTGCTTCGAAACGACGAACTTTCGCAATGGTGCACAGTTAGGGGGAACACTTTCTTGAAATTTTAATGAGGGATCATCTTATTTACTACCGTCGTTCTAAGCAAATAAGATGTATAAACATGATAAACATCACATGCAATCAAATAGTGACATGATATGGCCAATATCATATTGCTCCTTTTGATCTCCATCTTTGGGGCTCCATGATCATCAACGTCACCGGCATGACACCATGATCTCCATCATCATGATCTCCATCATCGTGTCTCCATGAAGTTGTCTCGCCAACTTATTACTTCTACTACTATGGCTACTGGTTAGCAATAAAGTAAAGTAATTACATGGCGTTGTTCAATGACACGCAGGTCATACAATAAATAAAGACAACTCCTATGGCTCCTGCCGGTTGTCATACTCATCGACATGCAAGTCGTGATTCCTATTACAAGAACATGATCAATCTCATACATCACATATCATTCATCACATTCTTCTTGGCCATATCACATCACATAGCATACCCTGGAAAAACAAGTTAGACGTCCTCTAATTGTTGTTTGCATGTTTTACGTGGCTGCTATGGGTTTCTAGCAAGAACGTTTCTTACCTACGCAAAAACCACAACGTGATATGCCAATTGCTATTTACCCTTCATAAGGACCCTTTTCATCAAATCCGATCCGACTAAAGTGGGAGAGACAGACACCCGCTAGCCACCTTATGCAACTAGTGCATGTCAGTCGGTGGAACCAGTCTCATGTAAGAGTATGTGTAAGGTCGGTCCGGGCCGCTTCATCCCACGATGCCGCCGAATCAAGATAAGACTAGTAACGGCAAGTAAATTGACAAAATCAACGCCCACAAATACTTTGTGTTCTACTCGTGCATAGAATCTACGCAATAGACCTAGCTCATGATGCCACTGTTGGGGAACGTAGCAGAAATTCAAAATTTTCCTACATGTCACCAAGATCTATCTATGGAGAAACCAGCAACGAGGGGAAGAAGAGTGCATCTACATACCCTTGTAGATCGCTAAGCGGAAGCGTTCAAGAGAACGGGGTTGAAGGAGTCGTACTCGTCGTGATCCAAATCACCGGAGATCCTAGTGCTGAACGGACGGCACCTCCGTGTTCAACACACGTACAGCCCGGTGACGTCTCCCATGCCTTGATCCAGCAAGGAGAGAGGGAGAGGTTGAGGAAGACTCCATCCAGCAGTAGCACAACGGCGTGGCGGTGGTGGAGGAGCATGGTGATCCAGCAGGGCTTCGCCAAGCACCGCGAGATATGAGGAGAAAGAGAGGGGTAGGGCTGCGCCAAGAAGGAGAGGAACTCGTGTGTCTTGGGCAGCCCAAACCTCAAGTATATATAGGGGGAGGGGAGGGGCTGCGCCCCACCTAGGGTTCCCTCCCTAGGGGTGGCGGCAGCCCCCAGATCCCATCTGGGTGGCGGCCAGGTGGAGGGGAGAGGGAGGCGCACCAGGCATGGGCCCTAAGGCCCATCTGCCCTTAGGGTTTGCCCCCCTCCTTCCCTTAGGCGCCTTGGGCCCTTGTGAGGGGGCGCACCAGCCCACCTGGGGCTGGTCCCCTCCCACACTTGGCCCATGCAGCCCTCCGGGGCCGGTGGCCCCATTTGGTGGACCCCCGGGACCCTCCTGGTGGTCCCGGTACGTTACCGATAAAACCCGAAACTTTTCCGGTGACCAAAATAGGACTTCCCATATATAAATCTTTACCTACGGACCATTCCGGAACTCCTCGTGACGTCTGGGATCTCATCCGGGACTCCGAACAACATTCGGTAACTACATACAAACTTCCTTTATAACCCTAGTGTCATCGAACCTTAAGTGTGTAGACCCTACGGGTTCGGGAACCATGCAGACATGACCGAGACGTTCTCCGCTCAATAACCAACAGCGGGATCTGGATACCCATGTTGGCTCCCACATGCTCCACGATGATCTCATCGGATGAACCACGATGTCAAGGACTCAATCAATCCCGTATACAATTCCCTTTGTCTATCGGTACGATACTTGCCCGAGATTCGATCGTCGGTATCCCGATACCTTGTTCAATCTCATTACCGGCAAGTCTCTTTACTCGTTCTGTAACACATCATCCCGAGATCAACTCCTTGATCACATTGTGCACATTACGATGATGTGCTACCGAGTGGGCCCAGAGATACCTCTCCGTTTACACGGAGTGACAAATCCCAGTCTTGATTCGTGCCAACCCAACAGACACTTTCGGAGATACCTGTAGTGTACCTTTATAGCCACCCAGTTACGTTGTGACGTTTGGCACACCCAAAGCACTCCTACGGTATCCGGGAGTTGCACAATCTCATGGTCTAAGGAAATGATACTTGATATTAGAAAAGCTTTAGCATACGAACTACATGATCTTATGCTAGGCTTAGGATTGGGTCTTGTCCATCACATCATTCTCCTAATGATGTGATCCCATTATCAACGACATCCAATGTCCATGGTCAGGAAACCGTAACCATCTATTGATCAACGAGCTAGTCAACTAGAGGCTTACTAGGGACATAGTGTTGTCTATGTATCCACACATGTATCTGAGTTTCCTATCAATACAATTCTAGCATGGATAATAAACGATTATCATGAACAAGGAAATATAATAATAATCAATTTATTATTGCCTCTAGGGCATATTTCCGACAGAAGTTAAAGCTGAAACTTCTATCTTGGATTCCAGTGAGTTGGAAACAAAGATATAGGCGGAGATGTGACTTAAACAGCTTCTTCGCGAGGAGGAATTGAAGTGGGCGTTGCGAGCTAAGGTTCGCAAGATAGTACAAGGCGAGGACAATACTCAATTCTTTCATATGATTGCTAATGGGAAGCATCGTAAGAACAGAATTTTCTAGCTAGAACAAGACAAAGGGACGATAGTTGGTCAAGACAATCTGAAAGTCTACATTATCAATTATTATAAGTAGTTGTTTGGTCCCCCGGAAGAGAATTTTGTGTCCTTAGATGAGTCTAGGGTTGAGGATGTTCCTCAACTTGAGAATGCCGAGAATGAGCTCCTGACTGCTCCTTTCTCTGAGAAAGAGGTGTTTGAAGCCATTGCACAAATGGAGAATAATAAGGCTCCAGGACCGGATGGGTTTCCGGCGGAGTTCTACAAAAAGTGCTGGCATTTTATTAAGGGTGATTTGATGCCCATGTTCCAGGAGTTTTTTGAGGGACAGCTTCAGTTGTTTAAGCTGAATTTTGGAACGATAACTCTTCTTCCTAAGAAGACAGACACGGTTCGCATTGAGCAGTTTAGACCTATATGTCTGCTTAATGTGAGTTTCAAAATATTCACCAAGGTCGGGACGAACAGACTTACGCAGATTGCGCACTCTGTGGTTAATCCGTCCCAGACTGCTTTCATGCCTGACAGAAACATCCTTGAAGGGGTTGTTGTCTTGCATGAAACGCTCCATGAAATCCACTCAAAAAAACTTGATGGTGTAGTTTTTAAAGTGGATTTTGAAAAAGCATATGATAAAGTTAAATAGCCTTTCCTTCAACAAGCTTTGCGTATGAAAGATTTTGATCCGGCCTGGAGAAACCAGATTGATTCCTTTATGCAAAAAGGGAGTGTAGGGATTAAAGTGAATGACGACATAGGTCACTATTTCCAAACACACAAGGGGCTAAGGCAAGGAGACCCGATGTCACCGATCCTATTTAACATAGTGGCTGATATGCTCACTATCTTGATAGGTCGGGCAAAGGATGCAGGGCAGGTAGGTGGCCTGGTCCCACATCTAGTTGACGGAGGGATTTCCATTCTTCAGTATGCTGATGATACTATCATCTTTATGGAGCACGACTTGGCGAAAGCAAGAAACATGAAGCTGCTGTTATGCTTATTTGAACAATTATCTGGCCTCAAAATTAACTTCCACAAGAGCGAATTGTTTTGCTTTGGAAGAGCAAAGGATGACCAGGACACGTATAAAGAATTGTTCTGATGTGAATTGGGCTCTTTACCGTTTACGTACTTAGGTATACCCATTCATCATCGTAAGCTGACTAACATTGAGTGGAAATGCATCGAGGATCGCTTTGAAAAGAAACTGAGCTGTTGGAAAGGGAAGCTCATGTCATACGGAGGACGATTGATTCTGATTAATTCGGTCCTTACCAGTATGCCTATGTTTCTCTTATCCTTTTTCCAGGTTCCGGTGGGAGTCAGGAGAAGGTTAGATTTCTACCGATCTCGATTTTTTTGGCAGAATGACGAGCTCAAACGAAAGTATAGGCTTGCTAAGTGGGATATAATCTGTAGGCCGAAGGACCAAGGGGGTCTAGGGATTGAAAATTTGGAAGTCAAAAACATATGTCTCCTTAGCAAGTGGCTATTTAAACTGTCGTCTAAGACGGAAGCTACTTGGGCACAGATTTTGCGTAGTAAGTATCTTTATGCTAAAACCTTGGCTCAGGTAAATGTGAGGCCTTCCGACTCACCTTTTTGGAAGGGTTTGATGAGAGTCAAACAACTTTTTTTCAACAAGTTAAAATTTATTGTCGGGAATGGTGCCACTACGAGGTTTTGGGAGGATACGTGGCTTGGGGAGACTCCCTTGCACTTCAATATCCTACTTTGTACAACATTGTGCGACGTAGAGAAGCCTACGTTGCAACTGTTCTACAATCCACTCCCCTCAATATTAGTTTTCGGAGGACACTAGTTGGAAATCGTTGGGAGGCCTGGCTCCACCTTGTTAGACGTTTAATGGAGGTCCGGTTGACCCAGCAACCAGATCAGTTGTATTGGAAACTTACTAAGAACGGTGTGTTCTCGGTTAAGTCTATGTATCTGGATGTCATTAACTCTAGCGTTGTCCCTTCCTCGATTCACGTTTGGAGAGTAAAGGTTCCCTTACGTATCAAAGTGTTTATGTGGTTTGTGCATAAACAAGTCATTTTGACTAAGGATAACCTGGCAAAACGCAACTGGATGGGCTCATCTAGGTGTAGCTTTTGCGATCATAACGAAAACATCAAACACCTCTTTCTCGATTGTCCGTTGGCTAAGATACTGTGGCGGTCGATTCATATTGCGTTTAATATTAATCAGCCCACCTCTATCAACATGTTATTTGGAACATGGCTTGATGGGGTTGATTCCGATACTGCAAGACACATTCGTGTTGGCGTTTGTGCTTTACTTTGGGCAGTATGAAACTGCAAAAATGATTTAGTATTTAACAGATCAACAAACATTCACTTTTTGCAGGTTATCTTCAGGGCCACGGCATTCATCCGTATGTGGTCGCTACTCACTCCGACGGAGGCCAGGGAGTGTTTGGTTACTGCGTCTACCCGATGGGAGATGGTAGCGCGGGATATTTTCAACCGGTTTGGATGGCGGTCATGTAATAGGATAGGCATGTAGTGCTCCTATTGTGTTTGCCAGCCGGTTGTGGCTTTGGGTTTTCGCTCTTTCGAGCTTTTTGTTTATCTTCGCACCTCGATACTTGCCGACTTTATTACTGGACTTTATTTTTAATAATATGAGCCATATGCATCTTGCTGATGCAGAGGCTGGGGTAAACCCCCTTTTCGAAAAAAAACGTGGCCGGCGGAACGTAACTGTCGGACCGTCGTCGAGCCGCGAGTCCGACAGCTCCTTTCCGGTGTCATTCGGCCGACCGACCGGCTGTGTTGCTGTCGCGACTCTGACGGCTCTCTGCTGCTGCTGCTGTTGGCATTGCGGTGCGTGCGTGCACTGCATCCTCCCGCTGAATGTTTGTCAGACACGGGTGGGTTCACGCACCCGTTCGATTTTATTTTCCACCCGCGAAATGAAGGAAACGAACTAAAACACTAATGAAGAAGCAAGCTGAAACTTTAATAGGGTGATGAAGGAAACAATTCCTACAATATGGACGTGTTTAAAGAAAACAAGAAATCTATCTCCAGAACAGGAGGTTCACCTGGAGCAATGAGAGGTCAAATCCTACCTTGTGCAAGCTTGACTCTTTCTTTTGCAATGCGGAATGGGACACAACCTTTGATGATCACGTTCTCCATGCGCTATCTTCGTCTCTCTCTGACCATTGCCCCCTTCTGCTTGCCGAGGATAAGGGGCCGCGGAGGCCTAGGACCTTTAGATTCGAGAATTTTTGGGCGTCTATGCCCGGATTCACCGAAGTGGTCCAAAAGGCCTGGGCAGAGCCAGTTGAGCACACCGACCCTTACATTCTGCTTTTCCACAAGCTAAAGAAGACGGCCATGCGGCTCTCGGAGTGGAGTAGAGGCCTATTCTCCAAGGCTAAGATCCATCTTCACGCCACCCTATTGGTTATCCTTCGCCTCGACATTGCCCAGGAGAGTAGGCTTCTCTCCCCTGAGGAGCGTGACCTTCGTGCTCGCCTTAAGAGAAGGGTGATAAGCTTGGCCGTGCTTGAGAAAGCACGCAAAAAGCAGTGTGCCCGAATCGCTAACATCAAAGAAGGAGATGCCAACACCAAGTTCTTTCACCATCGAGTCAACGCGCGGAGGAGAAAAAACCACATCCACTGCATCATGAACGATCAAGGGTGGGTAACCGAACACAAGGCCAAGGAGAAGATAATCCATGACCACTTCTTGCATGTCATGAAAAGAGGAAGCAGAAGTACGACGGACTTAAATTGGGAGGAGCTCAATTTGGAGTCGCATGACCTGCACGAGCTTGATTCGCCCTTCACTGAGGAGGAGGTCCTCGAGGCAATAAATAGCATGCCTAGCGACAAGGCCCCAGGGCCAGATGGCTTCACCGGCCTGTTCTTCAAGAAGTGTTGGGCCATTGTCAAGCTCGACCTCATGGCGGTGATCCAGTGCTTCGACTCCCTACACACAACAAACCTCCACTGGTTCAACTCTGCGAATATTGTGTTGCTTCCCAAGAAGGATGGGGCGGAGAGCATCGTTGACTTCAGGCCTATTAGTCTCATTCATGCGGTCGCCAAGCTCATCGCCAAAGTGCTCTCTAGTAGGCTTGGACCGCACATGTCCGCCCTCGTCTCCAATGCCCAAAGTGCCTTCATCAAAACACGGAGTATCCATGACAACTTCATGTCTGTTAGGAACCTTGCTCGTCGCCTACACAAGTGCAAGACCCCTTCTCTCCTGTTCAAGCTGGATATTCACAAGGCCTTTGACTCCGTCAAGTGGGAGTATTTGCTTGACCTCCTGCGGAGGCGTGGCTTCCCTAGCAAATTCCGGGAGTGGATTGCGGCTCTCCTTTGTTCCTCATCTTCGAGGGTTCTCTTGAATGGGGTAGCCGGCTCTCCCATCAAGCATGGCCAAGGGCTTCGGCAGGGGGACCCCATCTCTCCTCTCCTTTTTGTCATTGCCATCGACCCTTTGAAGCAAATCCTCGACACGACAACTAGAAAAGGCCTTCTGCACAAGATCCGTGGGAGAGGGGTCATCGTGCGTACCTCTCTTTACGTGGACGATGCGGCTATGTTTGTTGCGCCCATCAAAAGAGATGTGGACAACCCAGCGGCCATTCTGAGGGGATTCGAGGACGTCACCGGTCTGTGCACTAACTTCCATAAGAGCTCAATGGTGTCCATTAGATGTGGCAACCTCGACTTGGACCGCATAACCCATCGGCTGCCGGGTGTTAGGGATGCCTTTCCGCTGCGTTATTTGGGGCTACCGTTGTCAATTTGGAGGCTGAAGCTTGCTGATCTTCAATTCTTAGTGGATAAAGTGGCGAGTAAATTGACAACATATGAGGGCCAAAACATCACCACCATTGGACGCGTGGCGCTCGTCAAGTCGGTTCTCGCTTCCCAAGTCATCTACTTCATCACGCCGCTTGTCATACAAACCACCATCATGCAAAACATTGACAAACTCGAGCGGGCATTCCTTTGATCGGGATCAGATAAGACAACTGGGGCAAAGTGCAAGGTCAATTGGGACACTGTCAGTAGGCCGCTTGACCATGGTGGGCTTGGGGTCCTAAACACCTTCAAGTTCGCGCGGGCCTTGCGTCTGCGGTGGCCTTGGTATGAGTGGAAGGAGCCCACAAAGCTGTGGGTTCGAGGTGGGAACCCGCGTGATGAGGGTGACCTAAATTTTTTCTACGCATGTACCACCATTACGGTTGACAATGGTGCGCGGACACCTTTTTGGGACTCTCCTTGGCTTCTGGGTCGCAAGCCCAGAGACATCGCTCCGCTCATTTATGAGGCTTCCTCGTGGAAGCGCTGGAAGGTGCGGGAGGCTCTCAAGGAGAGCGCGTGGATTCTCAAAATCAGGCCACCTACACCAGCCTCCATTGAGCATGTTTCACAATTCTTCACCCTATGGACGCTGCTCCAAGAGGTCCACCTTGATGAGCTTGCCACGATGACATCCTTTGGAAGCACACGGCTTCCGGGAACTACTCCACGGCCTCCGCGTACAGGGCGTAGTTTTTGGGCTTGGTCCTCTCCCCCATGGACCAAATGGTTTGCAAGGTTTGGGCCCCTCCGAAAGTCAGGTTCTTTGCTTGGCTCGCGCTTCAAGATAGGATCTGGACTGTAGATAGATTGCAGAGGCGAGGCTAGCCAAACTGTGGCCCTTGTCCCTTGTGCAGAGGGGTGCAGGAATGCGGTCCCCATCTATTCTTCAGATGCCGCTTCACCCTCAGGCTCTGGAACATGGTGATTCAGAAGCTCTGCATCCACGACATGGACACGTCCACATGGCACTTGTACGACTCCATCAAGGAATGGTGGGCGAGTTTGAGCGCCGAGGGCACCGCCAACCGAAAAGCGAAGGCTTCAATAACCATGTTGGTTTCATGGGTGATCTGGAATGAGCGTAATGCAAGGGTGTTTAGACACAAGAGTGCCCCTCCGCATGTTTTGCTAAACAATGTGATCGAAGAGTCTAACCTTTGGGTTAAAGCTGGGGCGAAAAAATTAGGGTCTTTCTTATTGCGAGAGTAATTGACATGCCGTTTCTTGGCACTGTGTTGTAACAAACTCTTTCTCCTCCTCATTTAATATATGAGGCAAATCTTTTGCCTTCGTTTTAAAAAAAATGGTGATGTATGTTCTGTCTTAAATAGAAACTAAGTAGTACAGTAGGAGTACACGTTATGTGATTAGAAATGACTTAGGCCCTTCCCAATGCTCCATGGTGTACAGGTGCTTAGCATGCCACATCGGTAAAAAAATCTGATGTGGCATGATAGTTAAGAAGAGAAAGAATATTTTGGTGACCCCAAAAAGAACCAATGCCAAGCGTGCTGACCTATACAAAATAGTTGAATGAAAGAAGTTTGCCCTATGCATGGGAGAAAGCTTAGCAACAACAAACTAAGCACCTATGCATTGCGAACTTCAGTTGCTTAGCTATTTAATGCTCTTGGCACCTCATCCAAGCACCAATGCATTGGAAGTAGCCTTAGTAGATGCTCTAAGCAGGCAGACATGCATGCACACGCATTGAACACGATCTACTCCAATAATAAAGGCCTGTTTGGTTCCAATAAGTCACCTGACTTATAAGTCAGGTGACTTAAAACCAATGACTTATAAATCACGCCTGTTTGATTGTCACCTTACTTATAAGTCACCTGACCACACCTTTTCACCTTCTTTTTTTATGTAAAGGTGGTGGAACCCACGCAAAAGGGGGTGACTTGTAAGTTTTAAGTTGGGGTGGAGCAACTTATGACTTATAAGTTGGGGTGACTTATAAGTTGGGTCTGTTTGGCAAAATAAGTCACTTTTTTTCACTTTTCGACTTATGAGTTGGTGACTTATTTGGAACCAAACATGCCCTAATGTATTCTATTTGCATCCTTGCGTGACGCGTGCGCGTCGGCGGCGCCTAATAATTTAGGCGCTCTCCTCTCAATGACACGCACACACACGTGTGGGCCATCCATGCCTTGCCTTGACCGCCATTAATTAATCAATTAATTCACTTCCTTTTTTCGGTTTATAAGACTTATCTCAAAATTTTAGTTTTCCCTTTTTTTAGAAGGCTTAATTTGGTTGTTCCCCATTACATATTCAGATTTTAAGGTGCATTAAATCATTACATGCAAGTATTAAAAGAAAATTGATCAATGCATGTGCTTTATGCATGCATGCACTATAATTAATGCATTGGTAAACATAATTGTTTGAGAAAAACAAGCGCATCAATTGAGTGGTTTTGCAAACTACAAAAATTATTTCACTACTCACCATCTACCTTGGTTGATGAGATTTTTGAATTGAGCCCTATAAACCGGAAAGGAGGGAGTACAATGCAAACATTCATCATTTCATACACCATACACAATGACAGTACATCTCGTTGGCAAATCCTACTCCTAGCTAGCAAAATCGATTGCACAATCATGTACTAGCAAGTCTAAATCTAATAGGAGTGGGCAAAGCCTTAACAATGGATCAGCCGTAGATGATGTGACGATGCAATGGATTAGCTAGGTGGTCCTTTTCTTCTTCTCCATCGAAGTTGGACCATCCATGCATGGACTGGACAGATCCACCCCCCGTACACATTTCATGTGAATTAGTCGTCTCAAGATCATGGCAACAACTAGCGATTCTGGCGGCTAGGTGCTCGACGTTATGTCTGTCGGCCCGCTGTCAACTGGCGATTCTGACGGCTCGTGTCCGGCGGGCGCCTTGTCTGTTTGACCGACCGTGTTGTTGTGAGCCCGGAGGAGGATTTGCTGGCTAATTCCATGCTAGGTTTGGGCTGGTGTCCGAATGCACTGGCTCGATCTCGATCTGAATGTTGCTATTGCGTGGCCCGCATCCTTCCAGTTCCAGCCCAGTGTTCCGGCGATGGCTACGCTCCTCCTTGGCTCAATTGGCCATGTTTGGTCAATTTCCTCATCAGTCTTAAGGGGTCAATTTGCACATGTTTCTTCCAGTTCCACGCCACCTTATCAGCCACAACAACATGGCACGTATGCACCTACGTCCGGAGAGAGAATGCGGTGTCGATGAGACCGTCTCTTGGCGACCTGTTCAGCGTGACACCTACGTGGCCGGCGGAATGTAATTGCCGACCGACCGTGTTGCTCAGCGTGTTTTTTTTAGAGAAAAGGCATGAAGCCCGACTTCAAATTACTGAAGCCAACAGCATACTTTTCCAAGGAAAAGAGATCAAACTCTCCGGGGAATCCATGTCTGATTGGGTATGTATAATGTGTACATTGATTTGGGACAATGGAAATGGAATGCCACCAACGGAGGACGTGTAAAATCTAGTGCCACGGAAGCTTGGAAAGATCAAGGATGAGATGGATATCGATGCATGCACCGTATCCCTATGGACAGCAGAAGGCCGGGTAGTACGGTCGTGTGAATGTGATGTTGATCTGAATCTCAATCATCTCGTCATGCATCCAGTGCGTGCGAAAAGGAAACTACGAGCGGCACGGGTACATGTGGCCACGTACCAAGAGACCGACGCACATGCCACATGTGGCCACGTACGCCCGTACGCGTGCGCCGGCCGGCGGCCCGGCTCCATGGATAGATTGGTGGAATTCTCTTTACCTTGCCACGCAAGAACATCCATGCATGGTCCATCTGCCTGCATGTTTCCAAGAACATGTCATATATACTCCACCACGTAGCAGAGATCGATGAAACAAAGTGGTGAGAGATCAAATTACATGCCGATCGAACGAATGAGGAGGTCCATGGATGGGGTTGAGAGGAAGAAGATGCACTTGTCGCCATGTCTGTCGTTGGTAGCCATCTATATATATGCTGCCCCCACAGCCCACGTGATGTGATGGCAGGTTAATTAGCTAGCCCGGGCCATCCGTCCATCTAACCATTCGCCGGCCGAGGCCCTTTTTTTTTTCCTTTTTGCTGCCACCATGTGTTGGAGTACTCTCCACATTCGGTTATTTAGGCGATTATTTTCCAAAAAGAAAAGAGAAGAGAGAGTTATACATAATTAACCATTTTCCTAAAAGAACATTTTCCTTTTCTTTTTCTCAATAATATGCCCTCTGATTTATGTGAATCTTCAGTCCTGGATAAAGTACACAGGGCAGGCACCCAACTCCAAAATTTAAGATTTAGGTTGAGCTGATGACGTGGAGAAGAGAAAATGGATTTGTTTTTCCACAACAGCTAAAGGCCAGCCGACTGAATTTAGTTTTGGGGTCAGTGGATTTCGTTTTTAGAAGGAAGAAGGAAGCGCCAAGGGAGAGGAAGAAGGATATGGTGAGTCCGCCAACACCGGGGAAGAAGCAACCCCACTATCTATGTTAGGGTGACGGGTGCAGGTTCACCGCATAAGCAACCCCACTATCTATCTTAGGATGGCGGGTGCAGGTTCACCGCATAAGCAACCCCACTATCTATCTTAGGGTGGCTGGTGCAGGTTCATCGGGGATTTTTGGGTGGTCGCCGGCCTTAGGGGGATGTCCGAGGGGAAGGGGGAAGCACAACTATTTCGGGGAGGGCGGGACGGCGAGGCGGGCGTGGCAGCAAGCGGTTGGGCCGGAACTAGATCGGTGGTTCCAGAAAGAAGATACACAGTGAAACTGTTTGGAGGTTGAGGAATCTAATCTAGCCATCCATCTTGCATCTGACGGCTCATACAAATCAACTGACCCAAATTTATTTTTCAGTCGCCTGGCATCTGACCATTCCCATATTTTTTCCCACTAAGAAATGGCTTTCTTTCTAAAAACAGATTGGTTAGTAACAAGCAAATACGCGGTACTGGTTTGTATTCACAATAAGATGGAGAGGTTGTCACTACCAAAACTTGTCCGGTTGAGAAGTTCAGCATGCAATTTATCGTTTTATTAAACTTGACATACTGAATCCGCATTTTTCAGTAAGTTTGAAGACAAAATATGCATTAAATAATTGAGCAATTTCCCACTAACTTCAATCCAGAAAGCAGAAGATATGAACATGATAATCATGATAAATGAAGCAAGTAACACAGTGGTGTAACTAGTCATGCAATTTGGTACATAACATACGAACATCATATCCATGTAAATTGATACAAGTAGTAGATCGGATACAAACCCTGTCAGAACAGATACGGTGAGTGGAAAAAGATGCAGGTGTGTCGTTTGCCATGTCATCGAGGATGTCGTTGACGTTGGGGAAGTAGTTGTCGTTGGGGCACTCGTCGCCGAGGATGTTGTCATTCGCAGCTAGGATGAACAAAGATCTAGCAGTCGTGCAAGGACACAACCCAAAAACCTGATCGCACCCCTCACACACCGGAACACAAGAGGTGGGGTTTTGGTGGCTTGTTGTCTCACCTTGCGGTGCACGCCAAGAAGCGAGATAGAAAAACGGTAGACAACGCAACACTTGGAACAAGAAGGCAATTGCTTCGGGAGAGATTAAGCGACTTATATCTAGAGAAGAGGAGCGGCCACTCTTATAGACTCCATGCAGTGAAAGCGAGACCGGAACACTAATTTCTAATCGAAACTGAAACAGTAATGACATCAATCGGAAGCTAAATCGAAACACCAATGTCTAAATAAAACTAAATCAACACTGACATCAATCAGAAGATGAATGAAAATATTGACACCCATTCCATTCGATTTTCCATGCACGAAATGAAGGAAACGAAACCGAAAAACTAATGGAGAAATGAAGCTGAAACTTTAATGCGGAGACGAAGGAAACAGTCCGAACTATTTGGGTTGTTCTTCAGTAGCGCAAAATAATTCATTTTTTCTTTTCATGCATGAACGGGCCATATGGCCTATGGTGGGATTTTACTGGGAATAATTGGGCATCACAAATTGGCTAAAACCCAATAATTCCAACAGCATGTACGTGCTCAAAGAAAACCATAGCTTGCTACTACTGAACACTAAATCGTGATGTACGTTATGTCTTAAATACAAGTTATGTGATTAGGAATGGCTTAGTAGTAGATGTTCCAAGCACATGCACACGCATTGAACACGATTATTTAGGGATCGTGGGCCATCGATCCCTAAGCTTACCTTGACCGCCAATAATTAATTAATTTACAATGCAAGCATGAAGCATCCATCATTTTATATACTTGTTACTATACAGAATTACAGTACATATCGTTTCCCAATCCTATTCCTAGCTTGCGACTTGCGAGAGAACCGATGGCACAACTATGTAGCATGTCTAAATCTAATAGGAGTACGCAATTAGCAATAGTAGATTAGGCATAGATGTGACGATGCAAGTATTAGATAGCTAGGTGGTCCTTTTCTTCTTCTCCATCAAACTTGGACCACCCACTAGGCCACAACTCGACCACTTCCATCCATCCATGGACAAATGAATAAACTTGGACCATCCATCCATCCATCCACCCCCATACCCATTGCCACCATACCACCTCATCCGATCCTGCCCTGCATTGCCTATGAATAAGTATTTTATTCATTGTCATTGTTACACATGTCGTCTCAAGATCATGGCAACAGCAAAACGCATGCTTCAGATAAGATATTTATCCTAATTGCGTACAGATAATGTGCGTGCCTAATTGGGTCCTGCTATCTGCGTGCTTAATTAATTCGGTTTTGCTAATCATCAGTTACTTAACATTGTCAAATTCTGGTGTCCCCATCTTAATTAGAACTACTATATATGATCAGGTTCTCTGAAACTTATAACACATTGGACATGGAGTTTGTGAGCTCAGGTTCACATGCACTCTTTGCTATAGTAAACTTATAACATTTTTTGAAGTAGAAATATAAGTACTTCAGGAGGACACAGATCGTTTTTTGCTAAAGGACCCGATGGGGATGGCCGAGAGCCCTGGCGGCGACACGCCGGACGGTCTGCCCTGTGCCCTGCCGTCCTCCCTCCGGCCACCCTCTCCCCCACCACCAGCCGCCAGCACAAATCATACTCCATCGGATTCTTCCCTTGGCTGTCGACCCGACGGCTCCTTCGGTGCAATGGCGGCTTGCAGCAACGCCAGGGGGTTCAAAGTGGTGGCGCGTCCAGGTAAGGCCTTCCATGATGTCGTCCTTTCTTCCTTCCTCTCTGGCGCCTCTTTTGACCCCGTCTTCTTCCCGGCCCATTCTGGGTCGCCCCGCCGGCAGTGAGCCCTCCCTTTTCTGCCACCCCATCTCCACCCTCATGTCGTACGTCTTCTGCGCGCGCCCCGCCCGTCTTGTCACTATGCAGGTCGAAAATCTGGTTTCTCTGTCCAAGTTGCTAGCCCTGTCATCGCTGGCTTCATGGCAACATCCAGCGTCGGCAGCGCGGCAGTCGTGTGGCTCGGGTTGCACATGTCCCTTGCGGATGCGCGGGCCGGTGGTCGTGCGGATCCTCACGGATGCCCCGTCTTCCCCACCTACCGCCATTAAGCTGTGAGTTACAGGGCATGGGCGGTGCCCTATAGCCTTTTGTCCCGCCATCGCCCCCTCCCCCTAGGTCCTGTATGCCTGTCCTGCTCCCCCGGCCCCATCCCGAGTACATTTCGGCCCTCGATTGGCCAGGGCTTCCTAACGGTCTGCAGGGTACAATCCAGCTGCTCTACAGGACGAGTCTGGCGCCCCCGCTACAGCGATCCAGGAGGAAAACACGGTTCTCCCCTCTGCGGGCGCTGCACGCATTGACTCCGATGGGGTAGAGAGAGGAAGACGATGCAGACGTGAGCATTCAAGAAGGGGATGACGCCCGCTGATGCCGCCGTCGTTGGTCTGACCAAGGCCAGACAATGATTTCACCATGGCACACACGCTCCACCTCCGACAGGGGTGTGACTAGATGCGAGAACACCTGCTGCACCACCACCACGGATCGCCGAACCCTAGTTACCCACAAATGTCATGAGCTTTGCCCACAAGCACCGCGACAAACCATCAATAAGGTCGTCACCCTGCATGATTGCATCCATGCACTGCATTGGTCATCGAAATGCACGGCCCTGTACCTACTCACAACCCCTACGAACAGGGGCCTCCAGCGAACGGTTTGCCTGAACACCACTGGATCTGGGAACCAGAGGCACCAAGTTGGGAAAAAGGGAAAGGAGGAGAAGCAGAGCATGCATGTCCACAATCAGTGCCCCCTGCACCAACGACGGATGGCCATACCACCCGTGCTTCCCTCCAACCTTCCCCACGTCACCCCCTGCAATGCCCCACCACAGCCGCCAGCCCAGCTGCACGTGAAACCAACACGGCCACCTGCCTAACAAGGAAGGGATCCGGGTGTTCCGAGAGCCACCGTCGAAGATAAACCTCTAGGGAGCAATGCCCAGCACTGCCTGTTGACCTCGTCGTCCACGCAGCTGCTTTGGCCAACTTGCCACACCCACCGTCTTGGGCATGCTCCGCCACCTCGCAGCCCGCCATGCGCCAGCCAAGCTCGCACCCATCACCGCGCCGGCTAGCCGCCACAGACCACACCCACGCGACATTCCATCCCTTCAGTGTCGGTCCGCGCCAGCCCCTCCGTGCTGGGATACGAGAAAGCCCAGCCACCACTGGTGCCGGCCAGACTTCACCCGAACGCACCCTCTGGCAGCGGTGAGAAAGGAGGCGGGTGAGGAGTACCCATGTTTTAGTACAATTACTTGAAATGCGTTTGGGTAATATCCTTTCCGATTGGGCATGGCTCCAACCATTCCTGGGGCCGCCAATTAGTCAACCATAGACATATTTTAGTTAGGCTTCCCATCACCACGCGGAGTTGAGACGGCAGCGGTTGGGAGATTTTTCTTTTCTAGTTTGGCTAAACGTCAACATGGCAATGGGTACCTGCAACCCGCGAACCCGGTGAATAAAAACCCTATTAGGGTAAGGGTTTGGGATAAATAAATACCTATGGGTTTATAAATGGGAAAAATTGTACCAATCGGGTAAGCCGGGTATAGGTATGGGTATGGGAATGCAATATACCCGCGTACCCGCGTACCCATGTATATAGCTGGATGTTGTTTAGTGCCATCTATTTCGTGCTTATTGCTATCCATTTCTGAAAATTAATATCATTCTTTTTATTCCATCGTGCAAGAAATCATCATCTATATGTGCTCAAATGCTAAAATGTGGTATATATGTACTGAAATGTTGAAGTATACATGCTGAAATGTTGGGTACATATGTGTAAATGTTGAAAAATACATGATGAAGTGTGAATTGGGTAAGATGATCGAGACGGGTATTTTAACATGCGGGTATTACTCGCACCCGACCGGGTATGGGTATGGGAACAGTTTGAAACCCGATGTGCGGGTACGGTACGGGTATGGGCAAAAAATAATGAGATGGATACGGGTTTGGGCGGCCATTACCCGCACCCGAACCCGGTAGGTGCCATTATGAGCTAAACGTTTTGCCTACTAATCCATACGATCTTATGTGAAGTAGTACTGAATTGGGGTTATCAAACCAAACTATGGTTGTCGGGTGGCGCTTATGGGTTGTTATTTATTTGGACGCTTATGGCCTCTTAGGGACACACTACGTACTCTAGTGATTTAAACGTTTTTATATTTTGTTGAGCACGTCATATTGCATGTATATCATTTCTTTTACACCAAACCCACATCTCTAGTTTTCCCTGTATAGATTAAGATAAAGGCCCACCTTGTACATCATATATACGTGCACATTGCACATGATCAATACATTGTGTATTGCAATAATCTCTTACATATTTCTTTATAGAGGGACATGCTTCCACAGGAATCTGGTGGTAATCAACGCGAGCGTTTTAATTTGCGACCTGATCATTGTGCCTCGTAGTATGTCGGTCCGCTGTCGAGTGGCGATTCTGACGGCTCCTGTCCGGCCTGGGCGCGTTATCTGTTTGACCGACCGTATTGCTGTCGATGTACGCACTCCAATGGAGAGGACCATAGGTAGAGTCTAGAGGAGGGTGTGCTGTCCAGTCCGTCGCCTCTCGATCGATATTAGCAGGTGAATCTGCACATGTTTCTTCAACAAGGAACATACTTCCCCCGCAAAAAAAAAAAAAAAAAAAACAAGGAACATACTTGTCTCTCTGATTGGCCTTGTTCTTGGTATTTTTTGGAATTTCGAATGTACGCACGTATGCCACAGCAAACTGGCCAGAGTCAGGAGAAGGAATGTGGTGCCGATGAGACCCTCTTCTCGACGACCTGTCCATCGTGGCGGGTATCTGTCGGACCGTCGTGGAGCCACGATTCCGACGGCTCTTCTCCGCGTAGCTCGACCGGCCGACCGCGTTGCCATCGCGACTCTGACAGCTCTCCGATGTTGATGTTGCTGATGCTATTGGCTATTGCGGTGCGTGCGTGCACTGCTTGCATCCTTCCCGACTTGGCCGGCCGTCCCCTCCGCTGAATCTTTGCTCAGAGAATGTGCATGCTCTGCACGTGCTTTTCCAAGGAGTGAACAGAAATCAAACTCTCTCCGGTGAATCTCGATGCGCACATTGATCTGGATCTTGGGAATCTCTGATTCGCAAGGCAGGAGAAGCAGAGCAAGCAATAGCATGGATCGATCCTCACAAAGCCGAGGAATTTGTAGATGCGTGCGTCGAACCCACTGCTATGCCCTTCTCTGCTCCCAGATTTGATCAGCCATAATGCAATGCTGGCACATAGATAGATGATGACCATGGAATCTCGATGCGCCAGCGATGGAGGACGTGTAAAAGCCAGCACCACTTAAGCAAAGGCATCTGGTAGGTACCTTGGAAGTATGGATCAAGGATGGCATGGATATCGATCGATGCATGCGCCGTTTGGATAGCAACGGTAGTACGGCGGTGTGATGTTGATCTGAATCTCGTCTCGTCCTCATCCAGTTCGTGCGAAAAGGAAGCTAGGAGCGGCAAGGGTACGAGACCGACGCACATGCCACATGTGAGGACGTACGCCGGTACGCGTGCGCCGGCCGGCCGGCTCCATCGATAGATCGACCGGTGGAACTCTCAGCCTATCATTGCCAATTAATTTTTTTTTTCGAAACGGAGGCATAAGATTTGCCTCGTCTATAAGTAAGGGGAGAAAAGAGTTTAGAGTTTTACAGGACCCCCATACAAACGGCATGATAATTACTCACACAACATAATAGTCCCTAACTTCTTGGCGCCAGCAGCAACCCATAACTTTGCCTCCTCAATGATGGTTTGGAGGAGGACATGGGGTGACGCAAATTTTTGTCGAAAAACCCTAGCATTCCGCTCGTTCCAGACGGTCCACAAGGTGAGCATGGTGAGGGAGGCCATGGCTCGCCCATTTGGGGTTCGGTTGTCGGTCCGCTTGTCCCACCACGCCATGACAGTATCATCAAGATGCCAATTGGGGAGGTTGGCATGAGGTAGCCCAACCTTCTCGATGATAGATCTCCAAAGCCTAAGCGAGCCCAAGAAAAAGCGCCTTGTACGCTGTGGCCGCTGAGTAAATCCCATCGTTTGCGTGCTTCCAAGTAATGCCGTCCTCGGCTTGGACATCAAGGGGGAAGTCATGAACAAGCATCCAAAGGGTGAAGAATTCGCTAATGTGGCAAATGGTGACATTAGTATTGGGATTGATTTTGAGAATCCACGCATTGCCATTGAGGGCTTCACGCACCTTCCAATTCTTTTTCGTCGAGGCCTCAAAGATTAATGGTGCAATATCCTTGGGCTTCCGCCCAAAAAGCCAAGGAAAGCCCCAGAATGATGTTTTTGCACCATCCCCCACGGAGATAGTTGTAGAAGTGTAGAAGAACTCGAGATCCTCGTCAGTTCAAGGGTTCCCAAAACCCATCCAAGGCTTTTGGGACTCCTTCCACTCATACCACAGCCACCGGAGACGTGACGCCCACGAGAAATTGTCAGTGTTAAGCACCCCTAGACCCCCATACTCCTTTGACCTACAAACTGTTTTCCAGTTGACTTTGCACTTGGCTCTCGTTGTCTTGTCCGTGCCGGACCATAGAAAGGCCCACTCCAACTTATTCAGATTGTTGAGCGTGCCCGGCGGCACGATGAGAGGCGTGATTGAGAATACCGCTTGGGATGAGATGACCGACTTGAAAAGCGTCGTGCGGCCGATTGTGGTGATATTTTGGCCATCCCAAGTGGCCAATTTGCCCGCCGCCTTGTTCTCAAGGTATTGGAAATCCACCTTTCTAAGATGCCACACCGAGAGAGGCAAGCCTAAATATTTCACCGGGAAAGAATCCCGAGCTGCTGGCAAATTCTAAAGGGCGTGCCCAAGATTACGATGGTTGCATCGAATTGGCACAACGGAGCTTTTCTGAAAGTTGGTGCATAGGCCTGTCGCCTCCCCAAAGCCTCGTAAGATGGAAGCAAGATTGTCAACGTCCCTTTTGATGGGGGCAAGGAAGACGACTGCATCATCCGTGTAAAGGGAGGTTCTAACCGTGGGCCCCGCCCACGGATCTTGCGCAGGAGGCCTTCCCGAGTTGCCAGGTCCAGAATCTTATGCAGTGGGTCAATCGCGATGACGAAAAGCAACGGGAACAAGGGTCCCCCTGTCTGAGCCCCTTCCGGTGCTTAATGGGAGGGTTGGGGATCCCATTCAGGAGAATACGTGATGAGGACAAGGATAGGAGCGCGGCAATCCAAGCCCGGAACCTATCCGGGAACCCCATCCGCTGGAGGAGATCTGAAAGGTAGCCCCACTTGACGGAGTCAAAGACTTTTTTTATGTCCATCTTGAAGAGCAGTGCAGGTGTCTTGCACTTGTGCAACCGCCTAGCAAAATTCCGAACGCACATAAAATTGCCATGTATGTTGCGCCTCTTTATGAAAGCATTTTGCGCGTTGGAGACGAGGTGATCCATGTGAGGAGCAAGCCGAAGTGAAAGGACCTTGGCGATTATTTTGGCGATGGCGTGGATGAGACTGATAGGTCTGTAATCAGAGATGCCCTCTGCACCCTCCTTCTTGGGCAGCAAGACCACATTGGCGGAGTTCAACCATTGCAAGTTAGAGGTGTGGAGGGAGTCGAAGCGTTGGACAACTCTCATGACCGTAAGCTTGACGATGCTCCAACACTTTTTGAAAAAGCCAATTGATCTTCACCTTGCCACGCATGCATGCATGATGCATCAAAACGGTCCATCCATCTGCATGCATGCTTCCAGGAACATGTCATGTCAGATTACAATGAGCATGCAGCCGTCCGGGCTGCCTGTTCCATGCATACGCAGCAGAGATCGATGAAATGAACGGGTCAGATCACAATTACATTTCCTATTAAAAAAAGACTAAAGTTGTAGAGAAAGATTTGATTCAACACAATTCTATTAAGGGCGTCCAGTGCCATATATATGATTACATGCATGGCCTTACGTACAACCCTAATATCAAAGCTAATAGAGAGAGATAAAAGAGAACGTGGGCTAGATAACTATACATGCATGGCACATGCATAATGTCATTCAACATCCCCCCTTCCCAAAGTCGAAGCGTCATTGCTGACAATGCAGAGACTGAACCGAAACTCCTTGAACATGGATGTCGGCAAGCCTTTCGTCATGATGTCCACAAATTGTGGGGTCGTCTCGTTAAGGCGGTGAGGTTAGGTTTCTTGTCGAGATTTGGTGTCAGGTGTTGCTGATGTTTTCAAGGGGTTCAACGGCGACAACTGGAGTCGCCGCTCCAGGGTGCTGGTCCTTATTAGGGCACATGCGTGCAGACTTGTCGACTGTCATTGATAAGGTCAAGCCGGCTCCGGTAGGGGAGCAGCAACAACGGCACACCGACGGTTCGTTCCGGTGGTGGTAGTGGTCATTCGGTGTTTTCAGAATCTCGATGTATTTTTTTATTATGTTTTAAGTGTTTTGTACTTTGGATGAACTTTGATAATAGCTCTAGATTGCAAAGGATGATTCTCTTCATAATTATCATGATCCTTATGTCTAACGCTTGATGACACTTTTCATAGGGAACGTGATATTTCCGTCCAAACAATTATCCTATGTGTAATTAACGTGATCTCCCGTCTAATGAATGATATTCTTCATAGTTAACATGAAATCAACAAATGCACGAGACCAAACCAAGTCATGACGTACCATCAAAACTGCAGACCTCCTTTAAGTAGAAGAGATGTGCACTACTGATTACTGTAATATATTAATTTTGCAGACAAGCTACTGAATTGTTTTTCATCACACCAAATCATAAATATAGTCTTTTCATCATAGGGGTTTTTGTCCGAGCTGGGGTCAGACGAACCGGGACCAATGGCATGCATCCTTTGGTCCCGGTGAGTGAACCGGGATTGATGTCCTATCCTAGCCTCAACTAAAGTCTTGTTTTCTACTAGTGCAGACCTGCCTATCCTTGTACTCTATAGTCTATACGATACTGTCAAGTGCCAGCACGGGCAGGCGCTTATGATCTCTGTGGTGTTAATCAACGTGTGTGCCGTAATTTTGCGACCTGATCATTGTGCCTTGTACGTGCTCGACGGTATGTCTGTCGGTCCGGTCAGCTGTCGACTGGACGGCTCCTGTCCGACGGCGCCTTGTCTGTTTGACCGTACTGTTGTGAGCCTAGAGGAGGATCTGCTATCCAGGCCTATCCAATTCCAAGCTTGGTGTCGCCTACGTGCTCGGCGGAATGTAACTGCGGGATCGTCTTCGAGCTCGAGCCGCGAGTGCGACGGCTCCTTTCCGGCGTCGTTCGGCCGACCGACCGTGTTGCCGTCGCGACTCTGACAGCTCTCTGCTGTTGCTGTTGGCACTGCGGTGCGTGCACTGCATCCTTCCGCTGGCTGAATGTTTGCTCAGCGTGCTTTTCAAAGGAACAGAGATCAAACTCTCCGGGGAATCTATCTCTGATTGGTTATGTAATGTGCGCATTGATTTGGGACAATTCAAATGGGATGCGCCAACGGAGGACGTGTAAAATCTAGTGCCACGGAAGCAAAGATAGTTGGGTAGGTAGGTAGCTTGGAAAGATCAAGGATGAGATGGATATTGATGCATGCACCGTATCCCTATGGACAGCAGAAGGCCGGGTAGTACGACCGTGTGATGTTGATCTGAATCTCACTCATCTCGTCATGCATCCAGTGCGTGCGAAAAGGAAAGGAAACTAGGAGCGGCACGGGTGGGTTCGCTCTTAGTACCAAGAGACCGACGCACATGCCACATGTGACCACGTACACCGGTACGCGTGCGCCGGCCGGTTGAATCCATGGATAGATCGGCGGAATTCTTTTCACCTTACCACGCATCAAGATGCATCAAACATGGTCCATCTGCATGCATGCTTCCAGGAACATGTCATGGTCTCGGTTGCCTGTTTCATATATACTCCACTATGTAGCAGAGATCTACGAAACGAACTGGTGAGAGAGCAAACTGCAAGTGCCGATCGAAGGAGGGGGTCCATGGATGGGGTTGAGAGGAAGAAGATGCACTTGTCGCCATGTCTGTCGTTGGTAGCCATATATATGCGCTGCCCCCCACAGCCCATGTGATGTGATGGCAGGTTAATTAGCTAGCCAGGGCCATCCGCCGATCTAACCATTCGCCGGCCGTGGCCCTTCTTTTTTCTTTTCTGCTGCCACCATGTGTTGGAGTGCTCTCTACATTCGGTTACTTAGATGATTTTTCGCAAAAAGAAAAGAAGAAGAGAGAGTTATACCCAGTTAATATTTCTTTTTCTTATTTTTCTTTTTCTCAAAAATATGTCCTCTGATTTATGTGAATCTTCAGTCCTGGATGAAGTACACAGGCTAGGCACCCAACTCCAAAATTAAAGATTCAGGTTGAGTTGATGACGTCGAGAAGAGAAAATGGATTTGTTTTTCCACAACAGCTAAAGGTCAAGCTACTGAATTTACTTTTCGGGTAAGTAGAAATTCGTTTTGAGAAGGTAGATAAGGAAGCGCCGAGGGAGAGGAAGAAGGATACGGTGAGGCCACCGACACCGGGGAAAAAGCAACCCACTATCTATGTTAGGGTGGCTGGTGCAGGTTCACCGGGGATTTTGCGGGGTGTCGGGGCTGGCGCGGTAGCCTAATTGACGTTGTAGCCATTCGTTTGTTTTTTCCACTAAGAAATGGCTTTTTTTCTTCTAAAAGCAGATTGGTTAGAAACAAACAAATACAATGTACTGGTTTGTATTCACAATCAGATGGATAGGTTGTCACTCCCAAAACTTCTCCGGTTGAGAAGTTCAGCGTGCAACTTATCGTTTTCTTCAACTTGACAGACTGAATCTGCACTTTTCTGCAAGTTTAAAGCCGAAATAGGTGTTGAATAATTGAGAACGTTCCATTAATTTTAACCCAGAAGAACAGAAGATAATACATGATAATCATGATGAGCGATGCAAGTAACACAATGATGTAACTAGTCATGCAATTTGGTACATAACATACGCATGTCATATCCATATTGATACAAGTAGTAGACCGTACACAAACCCTGTCATAGGGGAGAAGAACAAACGTTGTGCGGTGGAAAAAAGGTGCAGGTGCGTCTTTGCCATGTCACCAAGAAGGTTGTCAACGTTGGAGAAGTAGTTGTCGTCGGGAACTCGTCGTCGAGGAGGTCTTCGTTCGCAACCACAAGGAACAAATATCTAGCAGTCACGCAAGGACGTACCACAAAAACCTGAGCACGCCAGTCACGTACCAGATCACAAGAGATGAGGTTTTGAAGGCCCGTTGTCTCACCTCACAGTGCACGCAGAGATGCGGGATAGAAAAATGGTAAACGACTCAACGCTTGGAATAGAAGGTAGGTCTCTTTGGGAGAGACCAAGTGGCTTATATCTAGAGAAGAGGAGCGACCTCTCTCATAGACTCCAGGAAGTGGAAGCTAAATCGAAACACTAATGTCTAGGCAAAACTGAAACAGCAATGACATCGATCAGAAGATGAATGGAAATATTCACACCCATTCGATTTCGTTTTCCACGCACGAAATGAAGGAAAAGAAACCAAGACACTAATGGAGAAATGAAGTTGAAACTTCAATGGGGAGATGAAAGAAACAGCCACAACTATTGTACTCCCTCCGTTCACTTTTATAAGTCATTTTAGACAAGTGAAATTGTGCTGTTTTGCACATTGTCTGAAACATCTGCAAAGCCTTATAAAAATAAACAGAGGGAGTATTTGCTTTCGTTCTTCACTAGCACAAAACAATTCAGTTTTTTCCTTGTCATGCATGAACGTGCTATATGGGCCTATGGTGGGATTTTACAGGAATTATTGGATATAACAATTGGGCTAGAGACATAACAATGCTGAAACCCAATAATTCCAACAACATGTAGGTGTTCAAAGAAAACCCAGAGCTTGTTACTACTAATAACTAAATCGTGGTGTACATTCTGCCTTAAATAGAAACTAAGTAGTAAAGTACGAGTACACATTATGTGATTAGGAATGGCTTAGTAGATGCTCTAAGCAGGCAGACATGCACACGCATTGAACACGATCTACAATAATCTCTAGATCCCAGCTGCGCCTAATAATTTGAATATTTATAGTATTTATTTGAATTATATGGTAGCAAAGGGTGCGTATGAGATCACAATAGCACTTTCCGTAACACATTTACGATCGTATATTTTGAAAAGAAGTCATCGACAAAGTCAAGCCAGTTCCGATAAGGGAGCAGCGACAGCAGTGCGTCGGCTGCTCGTTTTGGCGACAATAGTGGTTGCTCAATGGTCTTGAAATTTCAATATAATTTTTATTATGTTTGAGATCCTTTGTACTTCAGATGAATTTTGATAATAGGTCTAATCCTTTGCCTGATAATAATAATAATAATAATAATAATAATAATAATAATAATAATAATAATTCAAAAACATAAACATAATTAAGTTGGGTGGTGCATGCATGTGTTGTTAGGTGTTTTTCTGGCCGGATCCATCTATGCCTGACTGCCACTCGATGGTACACCATCCAAGAGGTCGTTGCCAAGTATTGCGAGCACTTGAAGCATTTCATCGCACGGTGGCCTAGCGGTGCACAAATCACCGTGCAAGTAAGTTGATCACTAGCTGGATATGCTCTAGTTTTGTTGATCACTAACCGGAGATGCTCTACTTTTGTTGATCACTAGCTGGAGATGTTCTAGTTTTATTGCTCACTAGACGGTTATGCATTGTTTTACTTTTATAGCCTACTCGTGCTTGTGTGGTGTATAAGAAGTTGAGAAGTTCTTCACCGTCATATATTATTGGTTGAAGTTGAATGGGCAACCGAAGCGGGACTTTCTCATTGCCAAAACCGCTGCCCAAACCAACAAGGAAGAAACACCCTACCGAAAGAAAAACCACCAAAGAAGAAGGTTAGAAGAAATCTGCGGTCTTACCTCTACGTGCTCGACGATATGTCTGTGGTCCGCTGTCAGGCGGCGGCGATTCTGACGGCTCCTGTCCAGGGACGCCTTGTCTGTTTGACCGACCGTATTGCTGTCGACGTACGTACTCCAATGGAGAGGACTATAGGTTAGAGTCTAGAGTAGACTGAGGAGGATCTGCTGCGGTCCAGGCCTGAGCCAAGCTTTGTTTGGCCGCATGCCGGTGTCCGAATGCAGTGGCTCCATCTGACTATTGCTATTGCGGTGCGTGCGGCGCATCCTTCCGGTCCACTGTCCCGGCGATGGCTACACGATCCTCCATCTTCACGCACTTGCAGCAGCAGCAGCAGCGTGAGCGTGTTTCATCCATTGCCTCTCGATCGATATTAACAGGTCAATCTGCACATGCTTCTTCAACAAGGAACATAGTTCTCTCTCTCTCCCTCTCTCTCTGATTGGCCTTGCTTTTGGTATCTGCCGGACCGTCGTCGAGCCGCGATTCCGACGGCTCTTCTCCGCGTCTCTCGACCGGCCGACCGCGTTGCCGTCGCGATTCTGACAGCCCTCCAATGTTGCTGTTGCTGTTGCCATTGTGGTTCACTGCAACTTTGCTCAGAGAGCGTGCATGCTCTGCCCGGCTGAATCTGCACGTGCTTTTCCAAACAGAGATCAAACTCTCTCGGACGAATCTCTGATGGGGCACCATGCGCACATTGATCTGGATCGTCGGAATCTCTGATCTAATCGGCAAGGCAGGAGAAGCAGAGGAATTTGTAGGAACCTGAAACGTGCGTGCGTCAAATCCACTGCTCTGCCCTTGTCGATCGGCTTCTCTGCTCCAAGATTTGACAAGCCAGGATGCAGTGCTGGCACATAGATAGATCATGGCCATTCCAATGCACCACGCAACGCAAGCAAAGGTAGGTATGTACGGAGTAGCTTGGAAGGATGGTATGGATATCGATCGATGCATCATGCATGCGCCGTATGGACAGCAACGGTGGTACGGCGGTGATCTGAATCGCGTCTCCGTCCTCATCCAGTCCGTGGGAAAAGGAAGCTACCAACGGCACGGGTGGGTTCGCTCTCAGTACGAAGAGACCGATGCACATGCGACATGTGACCACGTACGCCGGTACGCGTGCGCCGGCCGGCTCCGTTGATAGATCGATCGATGGAATTCTCGGCCTATCATACTGATTGATCTTCACCCTGCCACGCATGCATGCATCAACATGCATAGATCGATGAAACAAACTGGTGAGAGATCAAATTACAAGTGCATGCCGATCGAACGAAGGAGTCCATGGATGGGGTTGAGAGGAGGAAGATGCACTTGTCGCCATGTCTGTCGTGTCGTTGGTAGCCATATATGCGATAATCCTACACTTACCAAGAATTACGTCAAGTTTTTTCTAAGATAAGATAGAATTACGTCAAGTCTTACATAACCTTCCCTCAACAATTCTCTCTTCCCCCCCTGATTTTAAGTGGGGTGAACTCCTCCTTTCCTCTCTTTTTTAGAACACCCCTCCTTTCCTCTAATCCCAATCACAAACTGCCATCTGGCTAATCACGTAACATTATGTTAACTTTGTTCGTATGTGTAGCATTACTCTCATATATGCTGCCCCCACAGCCCATGTGATGTGATGGCAGGTTAGAGCATCTCCAGCCGCGTCCCCAACAGACACTCCCCAGACGTTTTTGCCGCGCCGGCGCCAAAAAAACGGTCCAGTCGCGCCCTCAGAAGCCTGTTTTTCGCTAGCTCGGGCCAAAACTGGTGCCGGCGGACCCAGGCCGAACCTGGGGGCGCTTGGGAGCCGGCACAAGCGAAAAAGGCGCATAGGTCCGCCCTGGCGGCGACCCGAGGGCCTTTTCCCGCCGTTTCTTGATACTTTTCCCTCGCATCCCTCCCGCTCGCTCGCCTTCCTCCCGCCATTCCCTCCCTTTCTCCCGCCAAACCCCCTCCCGTTCGCCTTCCAGTCGCCGCCATGCCGCCGAAGAAGTACGCCATGCCGCGCGCGGCGGCAACCACGACTGGCACCGTGGCCCAGCCGAAGCAGAGGAAGCCGAGGGCGCCGCCATTGAAGCCACCGGGCATGTCGAACGCCGAGTGGAGGGTGGAAGTTCAGCGACGCGACGCAGTCACCGCCGACCGGCGGAACAGGGCCATCGCCAAGAAGGCCCGCGACAACGCGGCGCGCGCGGCGGCGTCCTCCTCATCGGTCGACCACGCGGGGACGATGAATCCACTCGTCGTCAGCCACGCCCAGTACGCGCCCCGGGGACAGCAAGGCGTCGGATCTCCATGGGGATCGTCGTCGCCCGGCTACGCCGACGACGACGCGCACGGTGGGTTCAACCCAAACGTGACCTTCCCCCATGGCCACCCCGCGACGCGCACACCCTCGCCCGCCTTCGTCGGCGTGCAGTACCCTCCATACAACTACTCGCCGCCCGCCTACGCGTCCACACCGACGCCCCATCTCCGCCGTGGACCGCTGCCCTTCTCGCACCTCGGCGACACCGACGACACAGGAGCCGACATGGACGACATCATCGCGACATGATCGACCGCGGCCGCCGCGTCTCCCGGGTTTGCCACCCAGGACGAGGTAGTGGATCTCAGCGGCGACATGGAGGCTGAGCTCGGCTACGTCTACGGCGAGGACGCGCACGAAGCGCAGGAATCCGAGGAGGAGGAGGAGGAGGAGGACGAGGAGGAGGAGGAGGAGGAGCCGGCTCCTGATCCGACGAAGGGGCGCCAGAAGAAGAAGCGGGCGGCTAGGCCAGGCGAACCGCGCATCAAGTGGACGTCCAAGGAGGAGGAATGCCTCACTGAAGCATGGAAAGTCATCTGCCTCGATCCGACCACCAGCACGAACCAGAGCTTCCAGACGTACTGGGACCGCATCAAGGCCGAGTTCGACGAGCAGAAGCTCGTCGACCCCTACTTCAAAGGCATCTACATGCAGCGCGGCTCCAAGGCGATGGCGGACCATTGGGGGCGTATCCAGTGGGCGTGCAACAAATGGCATGGAATCGTCGAGGAGGTCGCGGCTCGTGCGGAGAGCGGCGCCAGCGTTGAGGATCAGGTACGCACGCCGTTCGCCCGCATCTCTTCGTCGTCTACGCCCGCCGCCCGCCAACTGTTTGTTCCTCCGCGCAGTTGCTGCGCATGTTCACCATGTATCGGCGCGACAACCTCGACGCCGACTTCAAGCACATCCACGTCTACAAGCGCATTGACAAGTGCGAGAAGTGGGCGGAAGTCTGACGTACCCTCGACAAGGCCAAGGAGACATACAAGCCGGACGCGACGACTCCGGGCGCGTCAGAGGGGCGGCCGGACGGCCACAAATTGGCAAAGAAGGGAAAAAACACCGACGCGGCAACCGCGCGAGTGCAGGAGTCCATCGAGCATTGCCTTGCCGACGCCCAGGCCCGGGCCGTCCTACGTGAAGAGAAGACCGAGGCGCGGTGGTCGTCGCTGATGACGAACAGCGCCATCAAGCTCGACCTGCTCCGGACCAACGCCGACCTGCTCCGGACGAACGTCGTCTCGAAGAAGAGGAACACCGACATGGATTTTCTGATGGACGGGGCGGACATGCTCCAGAGCAACGACGAGCAGCTCAGGGCGTGGTACATGGCGGAGCGCGGCCTCATCCTGAACCAGATGCAGACGGCAACGCCGACGACGCCGACGACGCCAGCTCCCGCGCCCACGGCCACACGGACGCCAAGCCCGAACGACGCCTCTACATCGCCACCCAGCAGTACCGAAGCCGCGCCGACACAGCCCAGCACCGAAGCAGCTCCGACACCGCCGAGCCCGCGCACGCCGACTCCGCCAACGCCTGGAGCCGACCCCGCCGAGTGATTCGTTGCGCATGCGAACTTGCGGCGTGCGGCACTCTGTTTTTTGTAACGCCAGACTACGTCCGATCGCCGGATTTGTGGCGTCTTTTGTGAGCGGGAACGACCTAGTTCAAATTTCCCGCATCCTGAGGCCGGCGCTTGAGGGCGTGACTGGGAGCTAGGTCGCCTTCAGGGGCCGAATTAGCGCCGGCACGCCCCCAGGCCGCTCTATTTAGGCACCCTGGGGGGCCGAACGGCTGAAGATGCCCTTAATTAGCTAGCGAGGGCCATCTGTCGATCTAACCATGCATTCGCCGGCCCTTCTTTTTTCTTGCTGTTACCATTCGCTGGAGTGGAGTGCTCCACATTCGGTTATTTACGCGATTTTTCACAAAGAAGAAGAAGAAGAAGAGAGTTATATCAAATTAACCATTTTCTTGTTCTTTTTCTTGATAATATGTCCTCTGATTTATGTGAATCTTCACTCCTGGATATACACGGGCTAGGCACCAAACTCAAACTTGAAGATTTAGGTTCAGTACTAGTTTGATGAGCGTGGAGAAGACAAAATGGATTTATTTTTCCCACTAAGAAATGTCTTTCTTTCAAAAAAAAAAAGAAATTGGTTAGAAACAAGCAAATACACTGTACTGGTTAGTATTCACGATCACATGGAGAGGTTGTGGCTACCAAACTTGTCCGGTTGAGAAGTTCAGCGTGCAACTTAGCGTTTTCTTCAACTTGACAGACTGAATCCGTGCTTTTCGGTAAGTTTAAAGTTGAAATATGTGTTTAATAATTGAGAACGTTCCATTAATTTTAATCCAGAAGAACGGAAGATAATACATGATAATCATGATGAGATATGCAAGTAACACAATGATGTAACTAGTCATGCAATTTGGTACATAACATACGAACATTATATCCATATTGATACAAATAGTAGACCATACACAAACCCTGTCATAAGGGAGAAGAACAAGCGTTGTGCGGCAGAAAAAGATGCAGGTGGGTCTTTGCCATGTCACCAAGGAGGTCATCAACGTCGGAGAAGTAGTTGTCCTCGTGAACTCGTCGCCGAGGATGTCTTTGTTCGCAGCCATGATGAACAAAGATCTAGTAGTCACGCAAGGATACAACCCAAAAATATGATCACGCTCCTCACGTACCGGATCAAAAAAGGCGGGGTTTTAAAGGCTTGTTGTCTCACGTCGCAGTGCACGCCGAGAATCAAAATGGAAAAACTACAAACAACACAACGCTTGTGACAAGAAGGCAGTCGCTTTGGGAGAGACCAAGTGGCTTATATCTAGAGAAGAGGAGCGACCTCTCTTATAGACTCCAGAAAGTGGAAGCGAAACCGAATCACCAATGTCTTGGCAAAACTGAAACATCAATGACATCAATTGGAAGATGAATGGAAACATTCATACCCATTCGATTCCGTTTTCCATGCATGAAATGAATGTAAACGAAACCAAAACATTAATGGAGAAACGAAAGTGAAACATTAATGGGGAGACGAAGGAAGGGGTCACAACTGTAGTACTCCCTTCGTCACGGTTTAGAAGACGCGTTTGGAAATTCTCTGGGATCCAGGTGGTTATCTATTGGTTATGAGATGGGCTAAAATATAGCATTCACACTACGCATGCATATAGAAATAGTATATCGGAGTACTAATTAGCTACTAGAAATAAATGCAATACGCTCTAAACCTTATCTATTATGGAAACATACGCAAATTTAACTGTGTCTTCTAAATTGTGATGGAAGAGTATTTGGTTTTGTTCTTCCCTAGCGCAAAATAGTTTATTTATTTCTCTTGTCATGCATGAACGGGCCATACGGGGATTTCACTCGAAATTATTGGATGTAACAAATGGGCTACAGCCCAATAATCCTGACAACATGTGCATGTTCAAAGAAAACCAATGGCTTGTTATTGAACACTAAATCGGGTTGTACGTTCTGTCTTAATTAAATCAAAACTAAGTAAGTACAGTACTACTGGTTGTACAAGTTATGCGATTAGGAATGGGTTAGTAGATGCTCTAAGCAGGCAGACATGCACACACATTGAACACGATCTCATAATAATCTATTCTACGCCTGACGCGTGCGCGTCAGCGACGCCTAATTAATGCTGGTCACATATAGTGGGGAGTATCTTCATAATGCAAAGTAACATAATAGTAATATCATAGATGACTTCATTTATTAGCTTGTAGACTCATCTTGTCTTGGAAAGCGCTATATTACAGTAATATATTATGTTACCATCTCTTATTAATTACTTGCCACATAAACAGAATTTTTTCAAAATGCGCTATGTTACTAGCTAAGTTAATTTAAGCGCCTTCCCGTCATTGATACACACAGACACGTGTGGGCCATCCATCCCTTGCCTTGACCGCCATTAATTAATTAGTTAATTTACAATGCAAACATCAATCATTCCACATACTGTACACAATGACAGTACAGCTCGTTGGCGAATCCTACTCCTAGCTACCAAAATCGATTGCACAATCATGCACCAAGTCTAAATCTTTTTTTTTTTGGTGGGGTGGGAAAGTACCAAGTCTAAATCTAATAGGACTAGGAGTAGGCAATTCCTTAACAATGGGTTAGCGCTAGTACGGTGCATGATGTGACGATGCAAGATGGATAGCTCGGTGGTCCTTTTCTTTCTTCTCCATCAAACTTGGACCACCATAACCCCAACTCGACCACTTCCATCCATCCATGGACAGATCCACCCCTCCCCCGTACACATTTCCTGTGAATTACTAGTAGCATTATTAGTCAAATTGTTACACATGTCGTCAAAAGATATTATACTTTACTTAGAGCAACTTCAATGGGGCGACCCATTTCATCCGCGGCCATCCGTTTGGGTCGGCGCGGACAGAAAAGGCGGCCCAATGCGCCGACCCAAACAGACGCGCGTACGTTTTTCGTCCGCGGGCGACCTATTCCCGGTCCATTTTTGAAACCGATTTGCGTCGGTGCGGGCACGCGACGGACGCGCGCGCTCGCCTACTCCTGTCCCGCCCGCTCGTCTGTGGCACGTTGGCCTCCCCTCCCCCCGGCCAACAAGCAACCCTCGCCCCCGCCTGCTCCGTCACCGACGCCGCCGTCCATTTTGCCGGCGACTCTTCCAGCTGCCGCCGCCTCCACATCCGCCCAGCAACGCCGTCCCTGCCCCAGTCGCCCGCCGCCGCCGTTTTGCCGCCGGGGAGCAAGCTGGTTCCCGCCGCCGCTTCCCCCATCGCCCAGCCGCTCGCGACCAAGAAGACGCCTCGCCGCCCCCGCCACATACGACCGGCACGCTCGTCGGACGCCGTCACACTCGTCGGACGCCGGCCGGGCAGCTAGCTAGTCTGTGGGCGCCGCGTCTCCCCTCGCCGGCCGTCTCCTTCTTCGACGCCCGCAAGCTGTTCGACAGTTTGCCAAGGTACGAAAATGGACTCCGCCGACGAGTTCTTTTTCCACAGTTTCCTTTGCGACTCCGACGATTCGTCGTCCGACGACGAGGAGGAGATATTGGCTGCCGTGTTGGTCCATCACCACCTCAACAACCAGCGGTCGTTGTTCCGTGGCTCCATTCCGGGCCATCTTCCGGCATTGAATCGTAACCGGGAGAGCGGGCATTTTCTTCTCTGGAAGGACTACTTTAATACAACAAACCCGTTGTTCAAACATCACAAATTTCGCCGCCGGTTCCATATGAGTAGGCATGTTTTCAACCGTATTAGAGAGGAAGTGGTCGGCTATGATGACTACTTCGAGTGCAAAGAGGATGTCGTCGGCAAGATTGGTTTCTCCTCTTATCAGAAATGCACTGCCGCCATCCGAATGCTTGCATACGGAGTGCCCGGTGATCTCATTGACGAGTACGTCCGTATGAGCGAGTCTACATGCCTAGAGTCCCTGTATAAGTTCTGCAAGGCTGTGATTGCTGTGTTTGGCCCTAAGTACTTGAGAGAGCCGACAGCTGAAGATACAACCCGTTTGTTGGCGATGAATGCTAGCAGGGGCTTCCCGGGGATGCTTGGCAGTATAGACTGCATGCACTGGGAGTGGAAGAACTGCCCTTCTGCTTGGCAAGGGCAGTATAAGGGATATGTCAGGGCTTGCACTGTCATACTAGAGGCCGTGGCGTTTCAAGATCTCTGGATCTGGCACTCTTTCTTTGGCATGGCTGGATCACACAATGATATCAACGTGCTTCAGCGCTTGCCGGTGTTTGCTAGGCTTGCCGAAGGCAACAGCCCACCGGTGAACTTTACTGTCAACGGCCACAACTACGACAAAGGGTACTATTTGGGTGACGGTATCTATCCTCAGTGGGCCACTATTGTAAAGACAATACCCAACCTGTCGGAGAGAGAAGGAAAAGATTTGTCCAAGAGCAAGAGAGTGCTAGAAAGGATGTCGAGCGTGCCGTTGGTGTTTTGCAACATTTGAGCAGTTCACTCAGTTTCATGAAGACATGCGTGATTGGGAAACTCACGTGCAACTGCAAAATGATTTGGTTGAGCATATGTGGACTCATGTTGGCAACCAATAGATGTATCTTTTTTTATTCGTTTGCAAAACTATGTGAAACATTTTTATTTTTATTTGGCCTGTAAACTATACTATTTATTTGGGCGGACTATTTTGTTTGTTAAATTTTCATTTCACAACATGCTGAATGCAATGCAAAATTGGGCGGCCAGCCGGCCACGCCTGCACATATGAGTCGGGGCGTTGGGCGCGCTGCCGACCCATATGAAAAACAGAGTGGACGCCGGGCGGGCGGCCGACCCAAATGGACAAAAAGCGGATGAAATCGCCGTCCGTTTGGGTCGGCCCGTTGGAGTTGCTCTAAGCTAAGCGAACAGTTAATGTGCGTGCGTGCCTAATTGGGGCCTGACATCTGCGTGCCTAATCAGTCATCAGTTGTTTAGCATTGTCTAATTGTGGTGTGCCATCTCATAAATAATACAAGCCGTTTTAGTTAGGAATTTGGCCACGTAGCTTGCATATATGACAGATTTTTCTGAAACTTAACACACATTCAGAATAATTGTGCATTTTGAAACGAATATTTTTTTCTTGAAAACACACACACAATTAAGTTGGGTGGTGCATGCATGTGTTGTTAGGTGTTTTTTCTGGTAGCTGCCGGTGCCGGATCCATCCATCCATCCATGCCTGATGCCTGAGTGTCACTCGGCGCCGGAAGGCCGGTCCACTACTCCCCATGCATGGTCCATTTCATCAAAGCAGATTACAACAACAAGCTGCCCAAACAGTTGCTCCTACAGTAGTAGCCTAGCCTCTTCCTCTTCCTCTTCTTCCTCCTCTCTGAATCATAAAAGAAACGCAAAAGCCAGTGAAGCTTCCTCCAATGAATCCACCTCCTCCATATCTTCTCTTCTCCTCCGCATGCATATATCCAAGCATTCTTTACTCAAGCCACTAGCTAGCTAGCGTGCTCTGCATGCCAACGCCACCTCCTGTCCACTAGCCCTACGTACGTAGCAGCTTCTCCCAAGAGCGCAGCGCGCCATGAGCAACGTGTTCGGCGCCGGCGGCCATGGCCGTGGTGACCATGGCCATGGAGGAGGGGGCGGAGGGGAGCAGCACGGGGGAGCCGACGGCACGCTGCTCTGCTACTTCCACCCGAGGGAGCTGCTGGTCGGCGTGTGCGCGCACTGCCTCCGGGAGCGCCTGCTCCTCCTCCTCGCGGCCAAGCAGGGCGGCGGCACAGGCCGCGCGCGCCCGCCGGCCGACGGCGCCAGCTACCTGTCGGCGCGGCCCTACTGCCGGGCGCTCCGGCGCAGGACGGGCAGCATCTCCAGCTCGCTCCCCAAGGTGTTCGCGCTCGGCTCCTTCCTCCAGCGCCTCGACTCCTCCCGCCACCACCACCACCACCACCACCCCGACGACGACCACGACGGCGGTGGCCGTGGCGAGGACAAGGACAGGAACCCCGACGACGATGACGACACCGCCTCCGTCGCGAGCCTCGACGGTAAGTTGCCGCTCGTACGGCGTACGGATGCAATAATTGGTTGCTCTCTGGCTCACGGTCACGGGTCGGCCGGTGTGCAGATTCCTTCATATCGATCAAGTTCGAGGACAACGGCAAGGCGACATGGGTGGACAGCCAGCAGACGTCCCTAAAGCCGGTGCGCGAGGCGACGACGGCGACGACGACGAAGACCCTGGTGGTGGAGCAGGCGAGCCGGCGGGGCGGCGTGACGCGGTGGCGGAAGCAGGTGGTGGGGCGGCTGCTGCAGCTGGCGCGGTGGAAGCGGGCGTCGGGCAAGCAGCCGTCGTCCTCGGCGGCGGCGGACCAGCGGTCGAAGGCGCGGGGCGGCGGCGGCCGGAGCTGGATCCGGAGCCTGACGCGGCGGCGCGCCGCGCACGGCGAGAGGGCGTGGTCGTGAGCGGGCCACGGGCAGCTACGCGTCCACGCGTGATCGGTGGATCGAGTATGTACGTACGCACGCACGTGGCGCATACAGCCAGCCACAGATCCATCCATATCTCCATTTCCATCCAGATATATATAAAAATATATATAGTAATCATAATCAGATATAGATATATAATATACTACACAGCAAAAGAAGGAAAGGATCGCATTCTGCAGATCTCGTTTCTTTCCTTCCTGCATGAGAGGTGTTTGTTTGTCCCCAGGATCTTGCTCATTAGTTTTGACAGATAAAAACAGATAGAAAAAATTGGCGTGTTGTGTACATAGAAATGCCTGTATTTTCTTTCTGTCAAGAAGTGGCATGATATTACTCTGAACTTTGAAGTCTGGATTGCCTGTGTAGTGTCAATTTTCAGCAAATGACACTGGTAATTTTGGTTTGCATCTCCAAGTGCCATTTTAGCTCCTTGTGTGTGTGTGTCTTGTTTGTTGTCATGTACTCCCTCCATTCACAAATATAAGATGCCTAAATATTTTTCTGAATCAGATGTATATAAAGACGTTCTCATTTCAGTCTGTATGTATATTATCCAAAACATCTTGTGACAGAGGGAGCATTGTCCTGTACTGTATGAGTAGAAGAAGATTTGGGAATGTTTGTTAGTTGAAGAGACGTTGGCAGGCAGCTGAGGATCACCTTTCAGCTGCCGCTGCGACTGAAGTGACGAGCAGTCCTCTTGAGACAAGGACGGAATGACAGATTGTAGAATAGGTACCAGTCGATGATGGGTTTGGTATGGTATTATGGTATGTGCACGCACGCATGCTCTCTCTACGACTACATGTCGTCTAGTTGTCTGTATTACTACATAGGCTGCTTTTTTCTCTTCTTTGGAGCAAAGCTGCCTTTTCCTCTCTTTGGCGGCCCCAGCAAAGCTTTAGCAGGGCCAGAGACATATCTCCTCTTTCAAGGAGAAAAGAGGAGGTTTAGCCAACAGATTCGTGGATAGATGGCAAAGATCTCAAACAAAGCACCACCAGCAGCAGCAGCTGCAGCGCAATGATGAAGACGAGTATCCACTTCACGGAGTTCCACCGGTCAAAAACAGAGGATAAGACAAGTTCATCTCCAAGAAACAAGGAACCACCATCACAACCGAAACGCCGAAAAACAGAGTCCAGCTCACAACAAGATGGGCCAGACGTACCGGAATGCTAAGGAGCAGAGTGCTTTTCCGAAGCATCAGGGTGATGCAAGGAGCACTCGGCCTCCGCAGTCAAGACGACGTGGAAGAGGCGTCCAGGAAAGATTTTACAGAAAGCGAAAAGAAAAAAGAATAACATGGCAGCCTATAGCAATGCGGCGAACATCGGCGTGCAGCCGCACCTGTCTACAGACTTTGTTGGCTTGGCTTGCAGCCGTAGGTATCCTTGCTTCAAGTCAGGTCCAGGAACTCAATGTGCGTAGCAGAATAGCAGCCTCGGTCGTCCAGCTTGGCTTCGCTACAGGAAAAGAAACAAATGGTTGAATCATCTTGGTAGAAAACAAAGTAAGAAAAAACTGCTAAATGGACACTAGCAACAAGATGAACATTTTACAATCTAACTTTTTTGTCATCTGTGGGCATAAATGGGTTTAGGAGCCCTGTGGCATTGCCACTCAACTAAAATGCCCGTTGCCTCTAAGGCTCTAAGCACAAACTATGTGTTTCTCTCAAGATGAATCATACTCGGTTCTTAATCATCGACGACACCTATAGGTACACAACATTGTACAGAATGAATTGTACTAGTCAAAGTGTTGTATGGACTGACAAAAACTACTTCCTCCATCCAAAAATAAGTGTCTCAACTTTGTACCAGCTCAGGTACAAATTTGAGCTCAAGACACTTATTTTGGGACGGAGGGAGTACTAAATAAATAGGAGGATGGCATCTCGGTATTGTCAATAATTAAGAGCTTCAAAGTTCATTGTGCTCATTGTTTTGCAAATTAAAAGTGCTATGGTTCACTGTCAATAACAGCGGCTTCAGGGACACCCGAACTTCACTCGAGAAGTTTCTCACACACGCCCAGTGTGGCAAACGACATATACAGTCTGCTTAGGCTGAGCTTTTGCTTTTAAATTGACTGATTCGCTGAAAGCATGATGTTGCTCTTAACTTAGTTGATTGATGCAACCAGGTGAGAATCAAGTAAGGAAACACGAAAGAATGCAATGAAATCGTTGCTGGTTTTCTCAAAATGGAGAAATCATTGAATTCGGACTGTATCAGAGGAAAATCAAACAGATATGGAACCTGGAAAGATTTTCTGTTGATAAACCATAATGTAGGCATAATAAAAATCAGAAAACAACATATACGTACTAGTTTAGTTACTGTTTAATTTGCTGATTCAGAGATAATTTCTTTCTTCAGTTTGTCTGAATGGGAGTGAAACTGACAGACAATTGGCTGGTAATGGAAAAAGAAAACCTACACTTGGCCTGACAGGCATCATCATCACTACATCGCCTTTCACAATTAGGTCTGAATGGTCATGTAAAACCATCTCTGCATGTCCATCGTCGCAAACAAAGCAGGAAAATCAAATGAGATAGTACCTTCCAGTATACTGTGTACATGCCACTTCAGGCTTCTTGCTTAGAAGCATTTCGGTCGTGGCCGTCATCTTTACCGATTGTGAGTTGGCAGGCAAGTAGACTTGTGGCAGAAGCATATTCATGAGCAGTTCCATCGACCGCAGCATCAGGGGCCTGGCTCACTTCTTCAGAGGAGCCATTGGTGGCGCTCTGCACAGGCGACGTGATCGTGGCGCCGAACAGCTGTATGCTCCTCCTTTCCTCAGAGGGGCGCATGTTCACCGAGTTGTTGGGTGGAGATCCAGCTTCAGGGTTCACGACCTCGGAGGAGCCGCCGCTGGAGCTAGGTGGGAAAAACTGCTTGGTTGTGAGCACGGTAGGAGATGAAGAGGGCAGCTCAGTGAGGCCGATGTGCCTGGCTCCCTGCATGCCAGCAGGCATCGGTGACCCCAGCATCATCACCATGTTTTCGCAATCTGGCCCCAGCAGGGGGTCAGCCATGCCGACATCGCCGGAGCACATAGGGGGAAGGGTCGTCTCGGAGATCTTGAGCTTCTTCAGGATGGGAGGGTACCCAACAAGTTCTACTTGCCAAGCATTGACATGCCTGTTCCTTAGTGACCCTACCACAGATTCATCCCAGTCTATCTGCAAGCAAGTAGATAGATTTAAGCAGCAAGTCAGATAAGGATCTTTGGAGCCAGTAATGATATACAGAATCTTGAAATTGTAAGATCAACTGGTTTGAGCACTATCTGAAGAATCAAGGAATTGATGGAATGGACAACGACATAGAACACTTCTCTTGACATGTCAGTAACAAAGGTGCAGTCAGCCCTATGAAATAACACAACTCTGTATTGGACATTCATGACTCTGAAGGTCTGAATAGAGGACTTGCTGCTGATGGCATTACATGGCATGACTTGTTTTATTAATAACAGTAAAGGGAAGAAGTAACAAGCAGAATTCCAAATAAAAATTGACTGCTGACCGACTTCATCTCTGTCTGTTTCAGTAAATACCATCAGATGCAGAGCCAGCCCTATTGGATACAGACAAGGGATCTAATGCAATCAGACAGAGCAACAGCCACCAAACCACATTAAAAAAAGGCTGAACTATCAAACAATCGACAACAGCATCGACTCTACGGCATGTAGCAATGAAGTACAAGTGGCTAAGCATAGTTATAAATTACTAGTCCAAGATTGCCTGCTACTCCCTCGTTCAGAACCTAGCAAAACACTTGAACCACACACATGCATGGTGATGTACACTGAACCAATCAGCCAAAACATGGAGAGAGGACTCTCCGTCGATCACTCGCTAGCTGCTCCGACAGTTAACTGAACATGAAAATACTGAACCAAACAGAGATGGACTTACGATCGATCAGATTTACAGATTTAACTTCAGTAGACTCTACATTTTTCAAGATCTCAATAAAGTACTAATTACCGATGGCATTACATGGCATGATTTCTTGTATTTATAACAGTATAGAAGTAGCAAGCAGACATCATTCAAGCCAAAAGCACATTGCTAGCTCCAAATCAAAATTGACTGCTGAGCGAGTTCACCTCTGTTTGTTTCAGTATATACCACCAGAACAGAGTCAGCCCTGTTGGAAACAGACAAAGTATCTAATGCCATCCCACAGAGCAACCGCCACCAAACTCACATTAAAAAAGGCTGAACTATCAAACAATCGGCAACAGCATCGACTCTAGGCATGCAGCAATAAAGTACATGTGGCTAAACATAGTTACTTATTATTAACACAAGATCGCTTGCCCCTCTCATTCAGAACCTAGCAAAACACTTGAACCACACATGCATGAAGATAACTCATACAGGACCAATCAAACAAACATGCAGAGATGGTGTCGATCGAGTTCATCTTTGTTTGTTTCATCTTTGTCTGTCGGAAGCCATGAATCCGACAGAGCAGCCACCACCAAACCCACATTAAAAAAGACTGAACTTATTAAATAATGAACGATAGCATCAACTCTACGCATGCAGCAATAAAGTACAAGTGGCTAAACATAGTTCCTGTCAACTACTAGTCAAAGATTGCTTGCCGCTCCTCATTCAGAACCTAGCAAAACAATTTAAACAAACATGCATGGCGATATATACTAAACCAAACCTGCAGAGATGGACTCGATCAATCACTCGCTAGCTGCTCCAACAGTTAACTAAACTGGGCAGTACTGAACCAAACAGAGACCGACTCGACTCAATCGATCAGATTTGCGGATTCAATGATGAATCAAACATCAGATCAGGTGAATTAGCAGCAATCAGGATGGGAGGGTGCTCAACAAGTTCGACATGTTTGGTTCAGTATTAGCACTTGTTCAACCATGGATGCAACATCAGATAGGGTGAATTAGCAGCAATTATGAATGTCCAAGATCACTTGCCAGTCTCTTCTACTTGTAGTCCTGTATAAGTGGCTAAATATAGTTATCAATTACTAGTCCAAGATTTCTTGCCACTCCTCATCCAGAACCCAACAAAACACTTGAACCAAATATGCATGGCGATATATACTGAATCAAACGTGCAGAGATGGACTCTGATCGATCACTCGCTAGCTGCTCCGACAGTTAACTGAACAATGGAATACAGAGACAGACTCAATTTTGATCATATTTGGAGATTCAACGGTGTACGCAACATCGGATCAGGTGGATTAGTAGCAATCTTATACTGTATTTCTTTACTGGGGGAGTATGAATGTCCAAGATTGCTTGCCACTCTCTTGTATCTTCAGTAAAGGCAAAAAGTAACATGCAGAACATCATTTAAGACAAAAGAACATTGCAGATTCCAAATTAAAACTGACTGCTGATCGAGTTCATCTCTGATTGTTCCAGTATATACCACCAGAAGCAGAGTCGGTGCTATTGCAAATAGACAAGTGACCTGAAGCCATCCATCCGACAGAGCAACCACTACCAAACCAACATTAAAAAAGACTGAACTACTAAACAATCGTTGACAGCAAGTCTACAGCATGCAGCGATAAAATGCAAGTGGCTAAACATAGTAATTAATTATTAGTCCAAGATTGCTTGTCCCTCCCTCATTCAGAACCTACGACAATTCTTGAACCACACATGCATGGCGATTGCCTCTGAACCCTCATTCAGAACCTAGCAGAATACTTGAACCACATATGCATGGCGATATATACTGAACCAATCAACCAAACATGCAGAGATGGACTCACACCGACAGTTAACTGAAAATGGCATTACTGAACCAAACATAGATGGACTCAAATCGATCAATCAGATTTGCGGATTCAACATGAAAGCAACATCGGATCAGGTGGATTATCAGCAATTATGAATGTCCAATATTACTTTCCACTATCTTGTACTTGTATTGAATGGCAGAGCAAAACAATTGAAGCAAGCATGCCAATACTGAACCAAACAGAAGTGGACTCGATCGATCGATCAATCAATCAGACTTGCGCCTTCAACAGTTATCGCAAAGATGAGATGGATTAACGCAGCAGAGATGAATCATGGATGGATGATGTACCTCGAGCATGCGCCAGATGGATGGGTCGACGGCCTTGACGATGCCGTTGACCCACTCGGAGCGGCGCTCCTCGGCGTCGAGGAACTTCATGCGCACCTGCACCCCGGGCGCCCAGGCGCCGACGAGCGCGTCCTCCACCTCCTGCTTGGGCACGACGAACTCCCCGGCGCCCTGGCGCGGGTAGTAGGTGACGGTGAAGGGCGCGCCCTCGGCCGCGAGGCGCACGGCCTCGTCCACCTCCTCGGGGGGGACCCGCGCGCGCGCGTTGCGGGGCCGGCGCTCGGCGCCCTGCTGGGAGACGGCGGGGTACCTGGGCGCGCGGCGGATCCCGGTGAGCAGCTCCCCGTCGGCGCGGCGCATGAAGACGACGGCGTCGCCCGCGACGAGCAGCTTGGCGTTGACGAACTTGCTCCACCCCGTGGTGAGGAGGTGGCGGCGCGGCGTGCCGCGGTAGATGTGGCGGAAGTCCCAGCCCCGGCCGAGCGGGTCGGTCATGCGCAGCCTCTGCACGGGCGGGTCGGCCTCGAAGTCGAGCGGCGGGAAGACGAGCTCGGCGCAGAAGCGGGGCACCGAGAAGCCGCCGCCGTTGTTGGCGTCGCTCTGCGTGAGCTGCTTGGCGTAGTAGCGGAACCCCGTGGCCGCGTCGGCGTGGGCGTCGGCGTCGGGGAGGTGGAGGGCGGGGTCGCGGTGCGGGCCGGGGACGAGGTCGACGGTGGCGAAGGGCTCGTCGGTCTTGGGGTCGGCGAAGAGGCGGACGGCGGCGACGGTGCAGGGGAAGAGGTTGTGCGCGGGCGCGCGGGGCGGCGCCGGGCACTGCTCCGAGTGGCCGTGCGGGAAGTAGTAGACCTGGGAGCCGACGGCGGGGACGCGGGAGAGCGGGGTCGCGCAGGCGAGCCAGACGTCGCGATCGAGCGGCGCCGGGGTCGCCGGCGGCGGCGCGTCCGCCATTCTCGGGCGGGGCGGGGTGAGGGGTTATCTAGGGTTTGGGCGGGAGATGAGGGAGATGGTTGTTGGAACTTGGAAGGAAGCCCGAGGAGATGGGGGGAAGATGTCCTCTCTCCTTACACGCGGACGGGGCGGATGGGTGGGTGGGCCGGAAGACCAAGAGAGTATTTATAGCACGCCCGCTTTGGGTTTGGGTCTGCTTCACACACCACATTGTTATTGTTGGGGATTGGACACCCCCATCCCCAAACATTGGTGCAATAAATCCCAACAACTTGATGCAACAACAACTCAAGAAGAATCGGCGTGGGGTTGCAAAATTCGAGCATACTCGTCGATTATGGGGAATGCTCCTCTGTTTCTTTCTTGCTACGATTTAGGTCATTAATTAACGGATTGCCTGGACCAGCACACGCTCGACCGAGAAAAGTTGTAGCCAGGGGACAACTCGGATTCGGCTCTCCTTTTCGATTGGACGACGCGGGTTTGTGAAATTCAAACATACTCACCGACGATTGTGAATGCTCCTCATGTTTCTTTCTTATTACCATTTAGGTCATTAATTAATGGATTGCCTAGATCCAGCACACACCCGGCCGAAAAAACATGTAGCAAACCGACTGCTCACATTCGGTTCTCCTTTTCGATTCGACAACACGGGGTTGCGAAAATCGAACATACTCACCGATGGTGGAGGAGTACTCCTCGTGTTTCTTTCTTGTTACCCTTTAGCTCATTAATTAATGGATTCCTGGATCCAGAACGCGCCCTACTGAAAAAAACCTATAGCCAAGGGATAGCTCACATTCGGCTCTCCTTTTTTATTCGACAACACAGGGTTGCGAAATTCGAACATACTCACCGATGGTGGAGGAGTACTCCTCGTGTTTCTTTCTTGTTACCCTTAAGGTCATTAATGGATTGCCTGGATCTAGCTCGCACCCGACCGGAAAAAGTTGTAGCCAAGGGACAACTCACATTTGGCTCTCTTTTTCGATTGCATGACGCGGGGTTGCAAAAATTGAACAGAGCACATGCCCCTCTTAAGGAAACAAGTAAGGCCTATTCAAATTGGACGGCACAGGGTTGCGAAATTGGAACATTGCGCACCCCTCCCACCATACACAAAACAAGGATGTGCCTGCACTGCGGCTCTCCTTTTTTGTTGGGACGGCGCGGGGTTTGTGAAATTGGAACAGTGCATATGCCCCCCTAAACAAAACAAGGGCGTGCCTGCTCATGTGCGGCTCTCCTTTTCTGTTGGGATGACGCGGGGTTGAAATTTGAACATAGCCACCCACACCCCACTCCCCCTTGAAAAAGGGGACGCGACCACCTCGAATGGGCTCACCTTTTCGAGTGGGACGATGCGGGTTGCGAAAGTTTGAACATGCTTCGCAACGGTTGAGAAGCACTTGTGTTTCTTCCTTGGTTCCATTGGTCTATATATAGCGAACAACAATGTCATGAGCATTTATGGAGGCCATGTTTTATAGCCCTTTCTTCATGTGCATTATGTAAGCAATATAGCCGCCTATGAATTTGAATCGAACGAACTGATTCACTGCCATCTTTGGAAATGTGTGGGGCGCCAAGGCAAAGATGTCGACCCTCGTCCCTCTTGACCAACCATTGTCCAGTTAAGATCGACGATTATCTTCGGCGAAAGTAAAGGAAGAACGACGAACTTGGTACGAATCATGTGCATACGAAGCATGTGGAACTTTTTTTTAAGTTATGTTTTGGATTTTTCACGGTGTTTATGATGTGTTGTTTGAGACGCCTGCATGGATGCATGCGTGCATGATCTCAGGGCCGTTAGTACTACCGGACATGCAAGGATTTAGCTACTAGTACTCGGATATCTGGCCCTGTCTAATCTCTCTGGTCTTCACGCGAACATGTACGCGCTATATGTGCGGGCGCGGTAACTACTCGACCAAACTAACATATCACTAGTACAACCGAATAGTATTTGGTCTCTCGATCGAGCAGCTCATGCATGATCGTCGGGGCTCTTCTCCTAATTTTGCGTAAGAATCGGCTGGCTCTGTTTGAAATGACAGCTTATGGGATATTATCTCCGATTTCACTGGTTGACACACAAATACAGACGATGAATGCATGCAAAAGTTTATTAAGCATCTGACCCGCAAATCGGATACCATATCTAGGGATCGGTCTGCGGACATGGATATTGGAGCCGGCCATCCAATGCTAGCCGCATAGTACATTTCAAATTGGCTTTAAACAGACCGAACGAATTACATGCAAACCGAATAATTTTCATTCAAACCAAACGAAAACATTTATATTTTGGGCATATTTTTAACTAAACTATACTATGTTGCGGTAAAACTAGTCTACATCCGGCCGCGGCAGATCTCCACTCCCACAACATGTCTTCCCCATGTCCGGCAGCCTGCTCATCGGACTGCCGGTAGCCTGGAGAGATATGCTTCAACAAGAGGGGACAAATAGCCTCCCTCCACCTCTATGAAGCACGGATCAGAGTTGGTTTTTGGTCGGACGAAGATGGTCGCTGTGGTCTACGCTTCCGCTCAGCTGGCAAGACACCAGCTGTGTAAGCCGGTGACGCAGTGGCCTTCGAGACCCAAGCGGCGGCGTCCTCCCATGATCTAATTTTCCTTGTTGTCCTCGCCCGACCTAGAAAAGTTGTAGCCAAGGGACAACTCAGGTTCGGCTCGATCGCCTTTTCAAGTGTATGATGCGGGGTTGCGAAATTTGAACATACTCATCGATGGTGGAGGAATACTCCTTGTGTTTCTTTCTTGTTACCCTTTAGGTCATTATAGGATTGCTTGGATTCAACACGTGCTCGACCGAAAAAAGATATAGCCAAGGGACAACTCAGATTCAGCTCTCCTTTTCGATTGGGCGACCCGAGGTTGTGAAATTTCAACATAGCACACGCCCCTCTTAAGGAAACAAGTAAGGCCCCTTTCAGATTCGACTCTCCTTTTGAAATTGGACGACACAATGTTGCGAAATTGAAACATAGTACACACCCCTCTTAAGGAAACAAGGAAGGCCCCGCTCAGATTCGACTCTCCTATTCAAATTGGACGACACAAGGTTGTGAACATTGCACACGCGCCCCTCCTTAAACAAAGCAAGTGCGTGCATGCTTGTGTGCGGCTCTCCTTTTCTGTTGGGATGACGCGGGGCTTGCAAAATTGGAACAGTGCACCCCCCCCCACCCCCAAAACAAAACAAGGGTGTGCCTATTCATATGCGGCTCTCCTTTTCTGTTGGGACGACGCGGGGTTGTGAAATTTGAACATAGACACACACATCACCCCCCCCCCCCCCCCCCCCCTAAAAAGCGAGCAACGACCACCTCGAATGGGCTCTCCTTTTCGATTGGGACGATGCGGGTTGCGAAAGTTTGAACACACTTGCCAACGGTTGAGAAGCACTCGCTTTTCTCCCTTGGTTCCATCGGTCTATATATAGCGAACGACAATGTCATGTGCATTCATGAAGGCCAAACAACCACTTATAGTCCTTTCTTCGTGTGCATTATGTAAGAAATATAGCCGCCTACAGATTTGAATCAAACGAACCGATTCACTACCATCTTTGAAAATGTGGAGTGCTAACTGTGCTAAGGCAATATCTCGAGCCTCGCCCCTCTCGATCAACCACTGTCAAGTTAAGATGGACGATTATCTTCCGCGAAAGCAAAAGAAATTGGCACTAATCATCTGCGTGCGAGTCATGTGGAACTTTCTCTTAGTTATGTTTTAGTTTTCTTCATGGGGTTTATGATGATGTGTTGTTTTCAGACGCCTGCATGATGCCCGGGCCGTTAGTACTACCGGACCCCGATGTGTGTGGCCCTGTCTAATCTCTCTGGTCTTCCGGCGAACACGTACGCTCCTCTATATGTGCGGTGCGGGCGCGGCAACTACTTAATCGAATGAGTAGTATATCTGGTCTCTCCATCGAGCAGCCCATGCATGATCATCGGGTCTCTCTTGTCCTAATTTTGCGTAAGAATCGGCCGGCTCCGTTTGAAACGGCAGCTTATGGGATATTGTCATCCAATCCGATTTGACCGGTTGACACAAGAAATCGGAGTAGTAAAAAGTTTACTACTACTAGTTGGATGATGATACCGGAGTACATGGACGAGTGCTTACTGTCTTTTTTTTTAAGCATCAGTATAGACGCAAGCACTCATATACACGCGCATATACTCACACCTTACCCTTATGAGCACCTCCGAGACTGAGCCGGCATATCATCTTGAGATTTACGAAGTTACCGTAGGCGCCTCGTCGTAAATCCTGAAATAAATCCAGAAATAATGCGAGCACCAGGATTTGAACCCTGGTGGGTTGGGGATACCACTGTCCACTTAACCATCTCAACCACAAGTTGGTTCGCGAATGCTTACTGTCTTTTTACGTTTTTTTAATGGACCGTGTTCACGTTAGTTCACAGCTTGATCAGGGTTAATTAGTGCCAAGAAGCAGTAGATCAGTCAGCGTTAACAGCAAAAGAACAAGTAGATCAGTCAGCGTTAACAGCAAAAGAACAATATGGAAAAAAAAGGAGGTCCTACCGGGATTCGAACCCAGGTCGCCAGATTCAAAGTCTGGAGTGCTAACCACTACACCATAGAACCACTTGATGCTATTTTTTCTTACAGAACGCTACTAATAATGATGCAGCCGAGGATGGAGCTCAAAGTTTATATTATACCCCGAGGTAATTATACAGAACCAGGTCTTGTCTAATCTTTTTTTTTCTTCGCAAAGGAAAATTTTCATTAATCAACCACAACCATTATAATCCTGCTGACACAAGAGGTCAACCTCATCAGGCACGCGACGCAGCCAAACCACAGTTTTAGACAAAGAACGTCCCAACTGGGCTAGCGTATGGCTAACTTTATTTTGCTCACGTTTAACCAAACTAATTTTCATGTTGTCTGAGGGCATCTCCAGCCGCGCCCCCAACAGGCCCCCCCAGGCCACTTTTTCGGCACCGACGTCGAAAAAACGGCCCAGTCGCGTCCCCAGGACGCCGAAAATCGTCGGTTCGGACCTTTTTTCCGCCCGGCGGTCACAGGCCGAACCCGGCGTGCTGGGGAGCCGTTGGGGGCTCCGGCGCTAGGGAAAAGCACGCCTGGCCCACACCGACAGGGGAAAAGTCAAGGTTTTCTTCCCCCGACTCGCCTCACACCCCTCGCGCCCTCGGCCACCACTAGCTATATCCTGGCGACGGCCGCCGCCCTACTCCGCTAGATAGCCATTCCCCGCCGGAAAATAGCAGCGCTTCGCCGCGGCAGCCCCTCCCACAGCAGCTGGGCGTTTCCGGCCGCGGAGGCGCGGTTTAACGGTGGGTACACGCCCACCGAGCGCAAGGTGTTCGGCGTTTTGCCTGTCTCGGCGATGGACTCGGATGAGAAGGAAGAGCTCGCCGCGCTGCTGGAGGAGGAAGCCGCGGCCGACGTCCAGGAAGAAGAGCATCTGATGGTGCTCGCCGCCCTCGCCCAGCTGCTGGCGAGCAATGAAAAGCCGCGGCGAGGTGGCTCGGCGCCGGGGCGGGTGAAAGCAAAGAACCGGCATCGTCTGCAAGGCTACTGCATGCTCTACTCCGACTACTTCGCGGATGCTCCACTTCATGGCGAGAGAACATTTCGGCGCCGTTATCGAATGAGCCGAAAGCTTTTCCTCAGGATTGTGAATTCCATCCGGGAGTTCGACAACTACTTCAAGTGCAAGATGGATTGCACTGGCGCTCTTGGATTCACCTCCATCCAGAAGTGCACGACAGCGATGAGGATGCTTGCATATGGAGCTCCCAATGATTCACTCGACGACTATGGGCGCATGGCCGAGTCCACCAGCATAGAGTGTTTCTACAAGTTCTGTCGGGCAGTGGTGGCAGTGTTTGGGCCACAATACTTGAGAACACCCAATGCGGAAGACACTGCTCGGATCCTAGCCCAGAATGCAACAAGAGGATTTCCTGGGATGCTTGGAAGCATCGACTGCATGCATTGGAAATGGAAGAACTGCCCATCTGGTTGGCAGGGGATGTACAAAGGCGCCAAAGGCGGTTGCAGTGTGGTGCTTGAGGTGGTAGCCACACAGGACCTCTGGATTTGACACTCCTTCTTTGGTATGCCAGGAACCCACAATGACATCAACATGCTGCAGTGCTCTCCTGTTTTTGCCAAGCTCGTTGAGGGCCATTCTCCTCCGGTGAACTTCGAGATCAATGGGCACCAATACAACAAGGGGTACTATCTAGCTGACGGCATCTATCCGAGATGGTCGACATTTGTGAAGACGATCTCAAACCCTGTGGCAGGAGGCAAGAACGCCTGGTTTGCGAAGCTTCAGGAGGCTTGCAGGAAGGATGTCGAGCGGGCATTTGGTGTGCTCCAATCTCGATTCGCTGTTGTTCGGTAGCCCGCTCAGACCTGGTCGAAAGATCAAATGTGGGAGATCATGACTTGTTGTGTCATCTTGCACAACATGATCATCGAGAGCGAGCAAGAAGACCCAGTGTTTGACACTGAACCATACTACAGGCAGGGTCCTCTAGCTGAAGTTGATCACCAGCTACCGGCAACTTGGACTGCCTATCTCAGTATGCGTCAGGAGATCCGAGACCCACAGGTGCATCATCAACTGCAGAAAGATCTGATTGAGCACCTATGGAGGCTCAAGGGGGACGCCGCGTGATGAAATACGAGTTTTTATTTGTTGAACTATATAATTTGTATTGAACTATTTGTTGTTGTAGTATTTTGTTGAAGTATTTGATTTTTCTGTGATGAAATATGTGATAAGAAATAATTGTGTTGATAATTGAACGCCGAGACACGGCGAAACCACGCCGAATATGGGCCGTTTATTCGCCGAAATTGGGCTGCAAAGTGGGCCAATTTCGACACCTGGAGGCGAGCTGGGGGCGACGACTGGGCGCAAAACCACCCCCAACGCCGAGTGTATCGCCGGCTCGCCCCCAGGGGGCGATTTTTATGCGTCCTGGGGGGGCCAACGGCTGGAGATGCCCTGAGTATGTAACAGCTGCCTTGCGTCTCCCACCAGGGCCGCGATTGGGCCTATTGTGTGTTACTTCATTGGTTATTTGTGTGAGTGTTGAGCTGTCCATCTCCACCACAAGCTTCTCCGGACTATGATCAAGCGCCAAAGTTAGAGCTTCAAGAAGCACAGCTGCTTCGGGTTCCAAGGCGTTGGCACATCTTGGTATGAAACAGCATGAAGCAAAGATTGACGCACCTGTGTAATCTCACAAGAGCATCTACAGCCGGACTTGGCAACTCCAGCCTCCTATACGTCCGCGGATGCCCTCGGGAACGCCTGCAGGCGCATCCGGACGGACCCTCATATCTGAATTTCGGACTCTCAAATCCATGCACGTTGATCACACAAGCCAATGTCGCACGTAAATAACAAACGTTGGTACCGAGCATAAGCAGTGTTTACATAAAATTTATTTGAAAATCACAACTCAAACATCAGTTCTTTGATTTCCATTGTGAGTCCACATGTGATCCACAAGATCATTAAGTAGCTGCGTGTGCACCTAAAGATCTCAAAGATTCTGATGCATCTGCAGAAACTTTATAAGCTGAGCTGCATCTTGATCTTTCGGGTTTCCAACTTGTGCAAAATAACACAACATGTCATCAGCTGCCACAATGTTTCCGTTTCCCAAATCATTGCAACACTACGGACAATCCCCCAACGAGCTTGAAGCACATCAAATGTCCTTTCCACATCCTTCCTAGCCACTTCCTGCATTGTTGCAAAGTGGCTCCGTTTATTGCCATGTGGTTCAGATATGATCTTCACAAGCACCGCCCAACAAACTCCGCCCGGTCCATTTCCTCTTACATGCTCATGAGCATGATCATGTCCACTTCTTCGTATGAATCCGAGGAATCAAATAATTCACCTTGAATCATTTGATCAAGCTCCATCGGTTCATACTCCTCATATGATGAAGCATCGGAATCCATCATTTCCATAATAAAATCACAAAAAATCCAGTCAGAGAATGTATCGAACACATCAAGCATAAGGCGAAGTCAGAGAGTTATCGGACGTACTGCGGTGGCGTCCGGCCTGGCGACGACGTCCCCCACACCGAGGAAGGGAGAGAGGACTGCTATGGCAGAGCTAGCATGGCAGAAGCTAGGAATGGCTGCGAAGTGCGCGCGGCGGCGGAGCTGCGAGACGGACAACGCAGAGGAGTAAGAAGAGAGGAGATAGCAAATAGACCCGGTAGGTCTGTGGGGGTGGATTTGGTGCAATTTGTAGTGGGGGCGGACTGTCGGGTCCGACGTTGCGGCTGCCCGAGCATTTGAGGCCTGTTTGAGGCGCCCGGGCATTTGAGGCCCGTTTGAGGTGCCCGTCTGGGTTGAAATTTCGCGACCGGACAGTCATCGGGCGGCCCGCCGGGCGTATAAGGCGGGTTTGAGGCGCCCAACTATAGATGCTCTAAGATCAAGCAAGCACCTCTCCTCCTCTTGCCAGGAACCATCTATATTAAGCTTTTCCCATCCCAAGGGGGTTTTCATCCATTGCTCCATGGTACTACTAGCGGACTAATAACCCACACATGTAGGGGATCAATTGTAACTTTTTAGATAAATAAGGATGTACAACCTAACGAGGAGCTAAAAGGTAGGATTTATATTCTCTCAAGTTCTATCGACCACCGATACAACTCTACGCACACTTAACGTTCACTTTACCTAGAACAAGAATAAAACTAGAAGTACTTTGTAGGTGTTGTAGGATAGGTTAGCAAGACAATAAAGAACACACAAATAAAAGTTAGGGGTTGTTAAGATAAAGAAACAATTAAGTTAGTTTTAGTAGAGAGTTGTTTGTCACAAGAAAGTTATTTGTCCCCAGGCAATCGATAACTAGACCGGTAATCTTTATTGCAATTTTATATGAGGGAGAGGCATGAGCTAACATATATTCCTCACTTGGATCATAAGCACTTATGATTGGAACTCTAGAAAGCATCCGCAACCACCAAAGATCATTAAGGTAAAACCCAACCATAGCATTAAGTATCAAGTCATTTTTATCCCATACGCGACAACTCCCTTACTCGGGTATGTGTTTCAGTCACTCATGCCACCCACCATAAGAGAATCATGAATGTATTGCAACGCACTACAACGGGAATCCCTCACACTTGCGCGACACGGAGGTCACCATAGGACAACACCAAAATAAAATATACAACTCAAATCAATCACGATCATCAATCAACCCATAGGACAAAACAAATCTACTCAAACATCATAGGATAGCCACATATCATTGGATAATAATATATAGTGTTGAGCACCATGTTTAAGTAGAGATTACAACGGGAAGAAGAGATGTTACACCGCTGTATAGAGGGGGAGAAATTTGGTGTTGACGGTAGCAAGATTGTTGATATAGATTGCCGTCAAGATTGGTTTGCGTTTCCAGATTTTGGCCTTTCACCGTTTCTTAAAGATCCGGAGATCCGTAACTCCGATATGGCTGAGATTTTAACATGATTTTTTTTCCGGATATAAGCTTCTTTGCGCCCGAAGAAGAGCCCCAACCGACTTACGGTGTGTCCACTAGACACCCTCGTGCGCCAAGGGGGAGGTGCACCCTGGTGGTTAGTGGAGGCCGTAGGCCTCCGTTTGCGTTGATTCCACCTCCCAAAAATCACATATCTAAAATAATTCTCTGTAAATTTTTATCATGTTTGGATTTCGTTTGATATAGATATTCTGCGAAACAAAAAGCATGCCAACAACAAGAACTAGCACTGGGCATTGAATCAATATGTTAGTCCCAAAAAACAATATAAAATGTTGCCAAAAGTATGTGAAAGTTGTATAATATTGGCATGGAACAATAAAAAATTATAGATACGACGGAGGCATATCACGGACAACGACATTTTATGTGAGATGTTGTTAGCATGATGCCGCTGTACGAAACCACCGTCTTTCCTTTGGCTATGTCTAAAGGATAGATGCTGCTGCTAGGTATTGAGTGGCATTGATGCAGCCGGATAGAAACATGGCCGACGTTGTTATAGGGGGAGCCGACTTCTCATGGTGCACCTCGTTCCTGACGTGCCAGTTTCGCCATAACATCATGATCACTGGCAGGCGCTCGTTAGGGGTGCACCGGTTAAGTAAGTGGAGGATCCACTCTGGCCCTGTGTTGCCAACAGTCTCCAGCTTGGGCATGTTCCAGATTTTCGCCATCTCCATCCACAATCACTGGCATCTCCAGAGGGCATGGAAAGAGGTCTCTCGTTCCATTCCACATAAAATACACATGTCAAACACCTCAAGCTTCCTCTTATGCTTATTTTCAAGAGTAGCCAGTGAGTTCATCGCGACAGGCCTTGCGAATACTCATACGTTCAGGGGAGTAGGGCACCCCCACATTGCCTTCTAGATGGTGGGACTGGTTCCCTGCTCATGGCGCACGATGTGGTGCTTGTACTTCCTTCCACCGCAAGCATGTACGCGATGCAGACACTAAAGGTGTCATGGGGTTTGGGGCCCAAGCAAGGATGTTGTCCAGTCTGTGCGGGGGTGGTTTTAATCACCATGATTTGTTCCATGTCTCGGGCGTGTCAAAGAAGATCTACTCGTCGGCGGCTATTAGCATCCAGGAGTTCAGACACCCATCGGAGCTGGCAGGTGCTCCGCGCCGTGATGGGCCTGTAAGATGTAGGTTGCGGGAATCCACGAGTCCCGCCATATGCGAACCCTCTTACTATTGCCCACTCGCCATAGCAGCCATGTTTAAGCAGCTCGAGCCCATGTCGTAAGGCATGCCATGTTGGGGACGCGTTAACCATGTCCTTAAGGGATGTATAAGGTTAATATTTTGCGTCCAATACCTGAGAGCATAAGTATTTCGGTTTAGTGATGAGCTGCCATGCTTGGTGGGCGAGTAAAGCTTGGTTGAAGATGCGGAAGTCACGTGATGTAGGGAAGAACCATAATTAGCCCAATCTTTTCTCACTTGGAGGGGGGGTCGAGAGGAACACTCCAATCACAAGAAGTACACTTAAGACACAAGTCCAAATCACATATTTACTAAATTCGCAAGCACACAAGATCCACAAAGGTACAAGAACAACAAACGAAAAGTAGCGCAAGGTAGCGTTCATCCCAAATCATAAAGAGAAGGAGGGGTCTTGCAATCCTATGATCGAGGTTCTTCTCCACAAGAGGGAGGTCTTGATATTCCCTAAGGAATAGTGTAGGTAGGAGCAATGCGCTTCTAGTTCATCATCTATGCTTTCTCGTAACCCTAGGGCGGAGTAGGAGACGCGTATTTATAGTCTAGGGGGTAAGGAGGGGTACACGGGCCAAAACCCTAGAAAATGCATGCAGGCAGTACCGGATGTCATGTAGTTGCTGGATGTCCAGTGGATGCCAAAAGTCCGTAAATATTCCCTTCTTTTGCTTCTGGGAAGGCGATGCTGGATTTTCCCTTCCGTCTAGCGTTTCCAAACACCCAAGAGTAACAATACCCTCACTAGAATATAAGGGGGATCAGATTTCTTTTGGTGAAAGTGTAGATCTAGGTCTCCTACCTCAATCCCTAGAAAATCAACAAGTATGGTTGGCTAGGGAAGGAGATCGGACAAGATTGAGCTTGGGGTAAGAGAGAGAGAGAGAGAGAGAGAGAGAGATAGGAGTGGGAGGAGGAAGAACCCCCTTGTCCCTCCTCAAATCCAACCGTTGGACATGAAAAAGCGCTTGGTACAACCGCACTAGGAAGCAGAACCAGGCTATGGCGACCCGAGCGGTACAACCGCCCTGGCCACCAGTAGTACAGGTTATCTCTACTACTTAAAAAGAAGGTAAGGTTCCCATTTTACTTCTCCTTCGTCCAACTTTTCTTACACATGCTCCACCCTCTTCCCTTCTTCTATTTGGTTTTTTCCTCCCATTTTTTATTTTTCTCCCATCGACCTTCCCCAAAATGAAGTCAGTTGTTCTTGTTCCACATTTTATTTGTTTACCAAAATATAAACATATTTTTTTATAAGTTCTCACAAAACAAGTTCTTAAAAATAAGATGACAGGTATGGCGGTTGCATACAAAAATTTGCTTAGATTTTAGCTGTTAGAATTGAGGTTCTCTCATCGAAAGAGAAAGAAATGATAGCGTTGAAAATGTTGTCCTTGGATCTTCTTCCTTTCAGAGGTCACATATATGAACTCTGTCTAGTCTCACAGAGAAAAATAACTTTGACTTTGTCTCTTATCGCGAATTATCGGTTTGTTGGCCACTCCCCAGCAGTTCAGCTTACACAATGCACTGCCGGTCAGTTTTGACTTGTTTAAAAAAAACCGTCGGTTGACCTTTTAGCGTCCTTGGCAATTGCCTGCTAAACAAAAGGCAACTATCTTGTTGTACACCATTTGGCCTCTACTCGGCGACGACCGCCGCAAGTGCGTCCGGGAACACAGCCTAGATCATCCCTACACTATTGGGCGGTTGCTTGCTGGCATGGGTAGCGAGATTTTTAACTTTCATTCAAAAGGCTGCTTCTATTGATAACTTTCATACGTACAAAAAGAAAACCGCTTCCTACTGCTAACTTCAAGCAAATCACTAATTTCCAGCTTGCCAGCAAACAAAAGTCATCAACAAAAAGTCAGCAAAAAAGGGAAGGAATCCAATTTAGTTATAGTTGCCCAATTGCGACAAACATTTCTACAATCCTACCCGCAGGGCGGTTTTACATCCAAGCCAACAAAGGCCCAATTGCTACCAAACATTTCTACAATCCTACCCATAGTGCGGTTTTACATCCAAGCCAACAAAGACAAGGAATCAAATTTAGTTATAACTGCCAGGTTGCTACCAAAATTTCTACAATCCTATTCGTAGTGCGGTTTTACATCCAAACCAACAAAGGCAAGGAATCAAATTTGGTTGGTAATAGTTGCCCAATTGCTACCAAAATTTCTACAATCCTACTGGCAGTGCGGTTTTACATCCAAAGGCACAGGAGAACCATTTGACAAAATACTGGTCACTTCTACCCAAGACACATGAGAAACATTCGCCAGACGGACTCTTTCAGCACTAGTGTTTTCCAGCGCAGCTCCTTCAGTCATCGTAACAATTAACATCGTCAGGAGATATTGGCGTCATCCTGTAATTAAGCAACAAAGAGCATTTATAAATAATATATAAAAAGTACAAATGATGGTATACAACAGAACTAGGTGTATTAAAGGTGTCAAGGCGTAGTTTCTAAACGAACAAGTTCAGAGAGAATAGCACCCGTGCATGGGAGGGAGCTGACACAACAAATTATGGGAAGGAGAAAAACAATGTTCATGCTCCTGCCATGAGCAAAGTCCACTATTTGTACCCTCAGCTAATAATTGGAACATAACAAAAAGATGGATTACAACAAACAAGGAAAAGCTGAAACTGCCATTGCCCTCTGCATAGTACTGACTTAAAGAGGAGAGCATGCGCATAAAAAAAAAGTAGATTAACAATTCATACAGACAAGCTCGTAGAAGCAGCAGGCAGCAGCAATCTAGTAGATGACTAATCAACCAACAAGATTTGGTATTCAACAATCAGGGAAAAGAGCATGCTTCAGAATTCTGACAGCAGTTTACTCTCAAATTACGTATGTACATTAACTGGTGGAGAAACTAGACAAAATCTAGTGTCCAAACAACTAGCTGAAACAGTAGACATTGGACAACTTACTGACTAACTAAACAATCAGTGCGTCATACTGACTCCAGAAATTGCATATAAAATCTACGCTATCTCTCCTCATGTTTGAGCAGTGTGTCCATACATGGTTTATAACGGAATTAGGTGTAGTTTACTCTGAGCGAACAAGTTCAGAGAGAGAAACACCCGTGAATGGGAGCTGACACAACAAGCAAAGTGCACTATTTGTATGCTACAGCATTCTGCATATGCCCAGCTAATAATTGGGACATTACAAAAAGATTGATTACAACAAACAAGGAGAAGTTGAAAGTTTCTTTAAGTTTGAACCATTACTCAACTTTGGAAAGTTTGCCCAGCTAATAATTGGGACTTTCTTTAAGTTTGAACCATTACTCAACTTTAAACATGCTTCAAAAATCTGACCACAGTTACAGTATCTGCTCGCAAATTTACCCTCTCCCCAATTACATTTGTACATAAACTAGTGGATAAAGTATACAAAATCCAGTGTCCATCATCAGCTGAAACCCTCAACTAAAAATGTGCATAACTATCAATGTAAACAGTAGGCTTTGGACTAAACAATCCAGTCATACTGACTCAGAAATGGCATATAAATTATCCACTATCTCCACCAATGTTTGAGCAGTGTGTCTATATACATGTTATATAATGGAAATAGATGTGCTTATAATCTAATTAAATGTGTAGTTTACCAGAGAACAAGTTCAGAAAATAACACAAGAAATAAAAATACTTACACAGGGAAAATTTTGTTGTAGCCTGCATTACGCATCAGCGCCTTCCGAACAAGGACGCAGCTGTACTTGACAATGAATAGCGATTCTCCAACCAAGGCTTCAAGACTCAAATCATTATTTGGTCCTCTAAAGTTGAGTAATGGTTCAAACTTAAAGAAAGTTTTGGCCTCTTCGTCAAAGGCCAGGAGCAAGTCCGGAAATCTGGTAGGATCATGTAGTAGGCACTTGGCAGATAACGCCATCTTTCTTTCAAGGAATGCTAGCCACAAGTATACTCCAAGTCGAGACGAATTACCATAACTCTGTATTAGATCTCCCATTAGCTCAGTGAGACGAACGGCATAATCCTGTTCGTTCTGAATTCCTTTCAAAAAGACCCATGGCGAACCAAAACCTGGAGGCTTCAGAAAATATAAAGTACATCGTGTCTTTTAACACCTGAGCCACTGGATCATTACGGCAAGGCCGAAAGTGCCGAAAGTGATTACAGAACTTTGCAATTACACCCTTATAAATTTGAATTTTTGCACTGTTGTTCAAAGAGAAAAAAAGAACAAGTTTCAAACAAATACAACAAAAAGGCAGGGAAAAACCCAGCACAGAACACTTAACAAAAAAACAGCTAACAATGTTCCTATAGGGCAGTAAAAGGATGTGGCGCATGCTGTTTTAACATGGGGTGCACAAATAAAACATAAGTGATAAATCCTGAAGTATATCAACATTTATATATTTCTCATTTTGACAACGCTGGTGCAAGTGCAGAGCCCAGGTAGTGTAGCATTGAATAACTCTGTCGGTCCCCGCCCACAAGCCAACCAGCAGAAACGTTTCAGCCTGGTCACATCCATTTAGGAGCAGCAAATTTTGTTGTGAATGCTTACAGAACATCAAGTCCCCCAGCATCTTTTAAATGCAGCAGAACATTCTTTATTCATTATTGATCCCTCAGCTCCTATCTGACTCATCCTGCTTCCCCAATTCTTGCGACTTTGTTCATGTGCATAGCTAGAACTCATCCATGAGGAATAGTTCAGACTCCATTTTTATGTTCATGATTCAGGTTCATTTATGAAGGGGATTAACACACTCGAGTAAAGCAGGAAAAACACAAAAATAGAACACATCCAAACATGGAGCCATACAAATCTCCATTGGTGCTGGATCTATACTAGATATAATATGCAACACATGTAGTCTCACAAAATACTTATCATTATTTCATACAATATTATGATAGTGCTAAGCATGAGGGAAATGGCCAAATTGTTTCCCCGAATGATTGTGTATATGTTATCTATAAATTCTAATTAGCATTTCCCTAAGCATTCACATTTGTATGAATGGTACCCCAACGTAAGGATCCAGACACAAAAAATTAATTGACAAACAATGGGCATTCCAACAAAACTTCCATATTAGAGGCAGAATTACTTACAAGCTGTTATAGGCTAAAGACAGACCAGATTTCTCCCTGTTATTGAAAAGCCTCAGTGGAAAGATCGACACCTTTTCAAAAGAATACCAAACCTTTTTTAAGGGATCTTCAGTGCGCTTGATACAACGGAAACCGCAGCAGTACATACTGTCCAAACGCATCGGGAACTGAAACACCTCATCAGCATCCACCATAACCTCAATGATAAAGAAATATAAAGTCTGCATCAAGATGACAAGATAAAGCAATAAGTTGTTTGATGTAAAAAAACTAAAGTTAACTACTCCCTCCTTTCCGGTTTATAGGGCTCATCTCCATTTTTTCGTTTTTCCAATTTAAAGGGCTCATCTCCATCTCCTATTGAGATTCCAAGGTGCATTAAATCTTTGCATGTAATAATTAAAAAGGAACTCCCCAATGCATGTAACTTTCCTACTCATCTACTTCCTCCGTTCCTAAATATTTGTCTTTCTAGAGATTTCAACAAGTGACCACATACGAAGCAAAATGAGTGAATCTACACTTTGAAATATGTCTACATACATCCGTATGTTGTAACCATTTGAAATGTCTAGAAAGACAAATATTTGGGAACGGAGGGAGTAGTGGTTAAGCATGCATGCACTGCAATTAATCCAAATTAATGCATCATTTTAATTTGGGTAGTTTTGTAGAGTACGAGATACATTCCTCCACTCACCAAGTGCCTTGGTTGATGAGATTAGATTTAAGCCTTATAAACCGGACAAGAGAGAATACTATCAAAGTAGATTTACACATGAATAAGCAGCCAAATACATAACAGAGACAACAATGATTGTACTCCCTCCGTTCATAAATACAAGACAATTTAGATATTCTACTATAGACGACATACAAAGCAAAAAGAGTGAATCTACACTCTAAAATACGTCTATACACGTTTGTCTGTAGTCCATAATGGAATCTCTAAAAGGTATTGTATTTAGGAACAGAGGGAGTATAAATTAGGCCACCAACTAAAATACGAGAGGCAATAACCAATGGGAAAAAAGATCAAGATACCTGCTTGTCATAAGGTATAGCTATTGGAACCCCATCTAGAATCTCAGATTTCAAAGTTGCCGGAATTCCTCCACGAGGCTTCGGAAAACACACTTTCTCTGGTACCAGGGCAGCGTTATATCTGACAAACAAATTGTGGATGTCTTTGTACATGCGCAAAAGTTGAACTGCAGTAGGCGTGGAGGTGATTTGTATAATTTCAAGATCCTATTGAAGATTAAACAAAAATATGCCAGTTAGATAAAAACTAAGAAAACATCTTGCAAGAGATTAAATACTTTAAAGGAGCGCGGGGGGGGGGGGGGGGGGCTCTTTCTTGCAATAGAGGCCACTGCCTTTGCGTGTGCCTTGTCGAAAACATCTTGCTTCACCTTCGACATCTAGAAGAAAGAAAAATTAATGAGATTGATGAAGGAGCAGTAGCAAAACCCACTACTGAAGGTGAAACATCGCTCAAATTAGTTCTATGGAAGCATTACTAGCTTGTGTAACATGCAAGACAAGAGGCTAAACAGGCACCAAAATCAACAATTCTAGCACTAACGCTTCACCTCCTGCTGGCATACACATAACCAAATAACCATGCAAGCATAGAGGGTTCTATGGATTCCAATCACCAAAATGGAAGAACATAGTTAGATGTAGAGGAAGTAGGAACAACACCTTTACAACAGGACCCAGACTCAATTCAGCCTCTGCAGCAAGAACAGGTAGGATCTGTGCCTTATAGGAAGGTGCAGACGCCTTTGTCGCTCTCGTCCAGGCAGCACGCCTGCAGCGATCCAAATCCTGACAGATGAACAGAGAGAGTAAGGGCCACATCCAAGGGATTTTTAAAGTACAAACAAGATGAACTAACTGATCAAAGGAAACCACGATGGTTCTGAAACGCAGCAAGAAGGGCACCTTAAAATCAGATGGAACAGTTCAGACACACAAAGGGTTTGGACGCCTTTCACGCTCTTGTCCTGGCAGCAAGCCTCCAGCGATCCAAATCCTGACAGATGAACAGATATTGTGAGGGACATCCAAGGGGTTTTGTAAGTACAAGTTAGATGAAGTGATCAAAGGAAACCACAAAGGTTCAGAAACGCATCAAGAAGTGCACCTTGAAATCAAAGGGAACTGATCAGACACGGGTTTGGACGCCTTTCACGCTCTCGTCCCAGCCACACGCCTCCAGGTCAGGGCTGGTCCAATATATTTTTGAGTCCGGGGCGATGTAAAATGATTATTTTTCATATTAAACTTTTATACTTATTTTAAATTAAGTGTATCATATTACAATTGTAATTAATGTTTTTTATTACTTAGCCACATAAAATGTTTTCAAATAACATTTATACTATTATTTGGTATGCATCTGTAATGTATATAATTGAAAATTTTAATTTTACAAAATGAAAAATTTATGATGTACCAAAACTTTTCTTTATTGTTAAGACAATCTTTCATATTTATTTTTTTAATATTGCATAAACGGTGTAGTGTATACACATTTGCATATATATGCGTGTGTTCATATATCTTTTCATGTTATATTGAATATTATGATAGAGATTTATAAATTATAGACATACCAACAAATATTTTTATAGCAATTTCTAGTGTATATTAGGTGGTCATATTCATGGAAACTTCTAGGACTTAGAAAATGTGGCCTGCATGATAGGTTCAGTAATTCGAAGAACAAAAAATGTTGTTGATTATACTTTTATGCATGATTCGATTACCTAATGTGCTCGTCCAGATTCACTTGGTTTAGTTTGGTGCAAATGAGATGCCTAGACGTTTATCAAATTAAAAATTGTGCATTGGTTTAAACATTGAAATCGATATATCATAATTTTCATTATGATACTAAGACATGCATTGTAAAAGAGAGACTAATGTATTTGAACTCAACTCCGCAATCGGATTGGTTTGCCTAAGCGTGGTATAACTTATCAGTATGTAGTGTGAACTTATGCTTATGCTAATTGAGGCTCTATTTTATCCATTGAATAATATTCCAGATGTAATGTATACTCTTTTTTTGGAGAGATCTCGCAAGCTTTATTGATTCAGAGACATGTTCATAGGTACAATAGTTGGGTTATGAGGATTGCCCAACCACACATCTCTACCTATGCCTAGATTATATGCATACTTTGCGAGATTGTGAGCCTCCAAATTGAAGTTTCTACGCTCAAAAATAAACTTGCAAGAAGAAAAACCAGAACTACGAGCTACTATTTCATGTGTGATTGCTGCGTTCGGTCCACTTGTTCCCCAGTTGATGTCATTAACTACTCCTTTGCAATCGGAAGCCAGAACCACATCATGAACATCCAGATCTTCTGCCAAAGCTAGTCCCTCTCTGCAAGAAAAGGTTTCTAAGACCGTTGGATCAATGACACCTTCGTAGAACACTGCCGAAGACCCCAGGTAGTTGCCATTCTCATCTCGACATAGTGTAGCCACAGCTTCGCCCTTCTGCTCCGAGCTACTGCTCCATCAACGTTCACTTTGACAGTGTCGGTTCCCGAAGCGAGCCAGCGTTGAGTCCTGGCCGCCCGTGCTAACATGCTCACCGTCATGTTCACCTTAGGGATATGTTGCAAGTCCGCAAGGAAGTTGTTCACAAAAGAAATAGTTTGGTGCGGCGCTTGAAAGATTGCCTCGTACACAGCTTTTCGCCGAGCATATCAAATCGCTCAAAGTGTGACAACCATTGTTGTAAATTTGGAGTGATCCATCCTGCTGTATAATTCAAACAGCCATCTCTTTGCACTTGGTTCTTCTAGTTCTGCCATTGCTAGCAGCACATCTGCATCCGATAGTGCCCACACACACCTCGACATCGTACAGGAGATCAAAGCGTGCCACCACGAGTCTTGGCATCCACACAAAGGACATGTGCCCTGGGTTGCCATATTCCTGTGGTGTAACACATCCGTGGTATGCAGCGAATGCCGTGCCAAACGCCAGACGAATAGTTTGATCTTCGAGAGTATAGGTATATTCCAAAGTGCCGACCAGGCTTTTCCTTCCTCCTGGCCTGCAGATGATCCCGATCTGCCCTCTAGCCACTCCTCTCACTGCAGTTTTGTGCTTACCAAAAATCTTACTAGTGTAAGTTTTAGTTGCACTGGTAGAAAAAGGGCCTATAGTCCCGGTTCGTAAGGGCCTTTAGTCCCGGTTCAGGAACCGGGACTAAAGTGTCGGTACTAATACCTCCACCCTTTAGTCCTAGTTCAATCCAGAACCGGGACTAAAGGCCCTCCACGTGGGCAGTGCGCAGAGCCCAGTCAGGAGACCCTTTGGTCCCGGTTGGTGCCACCAACCGGGACCAAAGGGTCTCCTGACTGGGCTCTGCGCACTGCCCACGTGGAGACCCTTTGGTCCCGGTTGGTGGCACCAACCGGGACCAATAGGCATCCACGCGTCAGCACTTCTGTGGCTGGGGTTTTTGTTTTTTTTTGAAAGGGGGGGGGTTGGGGGTTTTAGGGGGTTAATTTAGGTGTTTCATATATTGTGTTAGCTAGTTATAATTAATAGAGAGAAGTGTCCTCTGTTATGTCTGTGCTTGGTCGACGCTACGTACTATACATACGTATATAGAGAGGACTAGACACGCTAGCTAGCTAGTAAGAAAACGAAGGAAACAGAAGATTGTCATGAACATATATGCATATATACAGAGAGAAGTGATATCGACCACCTCTCCTTCTCCGAGAGATTGGTCGAACAACAAGTTCTCGTATATCTATCTGACACTACCGGCTACATATATACAGTAATTATCTCTTACAAATATAATCATACGGACTCAGGGTTAACATAGAATTCTCCGTCTTCAGGGATCACGTGGTCAAGAAAGAATGCCGCCAATTCCTCTTGAATTCCTCGCATGCGAACTGGTGCTAGGAGTTCATCCCGCTTCCGAAACATCTAATTTAAAGAAGGGGGTCAATACATATATATATATGAATGAATGAAACTCAACACAAATGATGGTAATAAAATAAAATTGTGAATGTTGTTATTTACGTACTTCATATTGTTCGTCAGTGTAGCCCCGCTCACAGGACGTGTGGCGGATGGACTCGCAAACATAGTAACCACAGAAATCATTCCCTTGTTGCTGCCACAACCACTTTACAAGAAATAGAGGTTAATCAAACTGATAAGCAAGAATGCCAAATGGTATTGATGAAACTAGCGCTTGAATGACTAGTAGATGCGCTTAAAATGCTACTATAGCTAGTACTTACTTTCGGGTGTCTAAATTGCAGCTCCTTCGGCAGTCCCGGAGCTTTTCTGGTGAATTTTCTCCAAACCCTGCCGGACAAAGAAAACAATTACTTGATATATTAGGAAATGAACAAAGTTGCTGATATGGTGGATAATGATCGATTTAACTTACTTCTCGAGTATTTGAGTCATGTCTGCATAGTCCTCGGGATCTTTTCGTCTTGAGTCTAAGACGGTTACTAGTCCCTGCTCAAGCTTAATATGTAGGAGAATATAGTGGAAACTGCACACGCATGCATAACTCATCAATTACATTACTATAACCTTGACTAATATATAAGGGAAACCGAATACGCACAAGACAGTAACACTCACTTGAAGTTGTAAGGAAAGAGTATTATATCTTTGTTTTGATTTATTATCAACGATTCTAGCATGCTGGCCTCGGTTTCTGCGGCATGAAATTTAACCTGAGTTGCATCTATGAGATTTGTGTTAATGAACCCAATATCACCGACTTGTCTTTTCTTCAATTCGATGATCTTCAATCTGCATAATATAGTGAGGATGATTATAAATACATGCAATGAAAGAGCTAAGCTATATAGAGAAACTTAATGACAGAAGTAGTACTACTTACAGACAGTAGCAGGTGACAGTTGCTTTATCGAGGGCCAATTGATTGAAGAACTGATAGAACTCCTCAAATGGAACAGGCAACAGATCAATTCCAACGAGGTCATGCTCCGGTTTAACTCTCGCATACAAAGTACTCCTCCCCCCAGAGTCTCTGCAGATTTTCAAGTACCAATCATGCAATCTTCGCATCATCGTTGATAGAGATCTTTCATCTTTGACGAGAGGCTTCCCGTACTCGTATCTTTGTATCTGCACGTCCATGGGGTCATAATGTACTTCGTCGGGCAGGTAATCTGCAGGATTGCTATAACCGGGCACCATCCTCGGATCATTATCGACGTTGTGGCTAGGCACCTTGAGCGGGGGGCACGATTGCTTCGCTTGTTCGCCGAGCTGGGCAATTTGTTTCCCAGCTCGTCGTTGTTTCAGCCTTTGATCACTGACAGTACTTCCCGACCGCTCCGCTTCGGCAAATTCCTTTCCAATAATGCGGTCATAGTTTCCTTTCGGCGAATCAGACTTCGGTGTTTTTGTCAGGGCAGCCAGAGTGCGCTTCACTTTCACCCGATCTACCTTCTCCTCCGGAGGTGGATGTTTCTTTGCTTTCACCCCTTCAAAGAATTTCTTCACTTCTTCTCGCGCGATCTCGGCGTTCTCCTCCTGGGTCCTCTCGTATGGTAACTTCTCTGGAGTCTTCAGAGAAGGACCGAATCTGTATGTCCTCCCGCCTCTGGTTGTACTGCTAGACGCCGACCGAGCAGACGTAGCGGTTGTCTTCTTTACTTGCTTAAGCGGCGGAGGAGAAGGACTACGACGCGCCGGAGCAGCTGGAGCGGCGGCAGGTCTCTTCCGCCCTTGCTGACGAGGCGGAGAAGGAGGAGGCGGGCTGCTCGGGCGCGTCGGCGCAGGCGGAGAAGGAGGCGGAGTGCCGCCGCGCACCGGAGAAGGAGCCGGCCGAGGGCCCTGATCGTCACTCGCCGAAGGAGGAGGAGGCGGTGGAGGCGGAGTGCCCTAACTCGCCGGAGGAGGAGGAGGAGGCGGTGGCGTCCAGTTCGGAAGGTTGATGAGGTCCTTCCGCCATAGGCATGGAGTCTTCAGAGCAGACCCCAGCCGAGTCTCCCCTTCACCGGTAGGGTGGTCAAGCTGGAGGTCCTCAAATCCCTCCGTTATCTCATCCACCATCACCCTAGCATATCCTTCTGGAATCGGCCGGCAGTGAAAAGTTGCGCCGGGTTCAGTAGGATAAACAGAGCCAACAGCCGCCTTGACCTTCAAATTCATCCATTGCGTCATAAGGTGGCAATTTTGAGACTCCGTGATAGCATCCACGGGATAGCTGGCAGGAGCCGTCAAGGCATGCTCTAGCTGAAGCAGCTCGGTGGAAGCCACGCTGCTTCTGCGCTGAGATGGCGGGGTAGCTTCGGGGGAGGCTTCGGCAGTACGTTTGCTGCGATTTTGCTTCTCGTTCCTCTATCGCGTCCACCCTTGCTTGCAGCGCCTGCATTTGGGTCTGCTGCACTTGTTTCCTCCTCTCATGGGATTTGTAACCGCCTGCGTCCGGAAACCCAACCTTCCACGGAACGGAGCCTGGCGTGCCTCGTGTCCGTCCAGGGTGCTCAGGATTCCCGAGGGCCATTGTGAGCTCGTCGTTCTCTCTGTCTGGAAAGAACGTCCCTTCCTATGCTGCTTCGATATACTGCTTAAGCTTACTGACTGGTATGTCCATTTGATCGTTCGTCCAAATGCACTTCCCTGTTTCAGGGTCCAGGGTTCCGCCAGCCCCGAAGAACCAAGTCCGGCAACGGTCTGGCCAGTTATTTGTCTTTGGTTCGATCCCTTTATGAACCAGATCATTCTCACTCTTGGACCACTTAGGCCGGGCTACGAGGTAGCCACCTGACCCCGTGCGATGGTGAAGCTTCTTCTTTGCAGCATTTTGCTTGTTTGTCGCCGACATCTTCTTACTCTTTTCTGATGTCTTGTGGGCCACAAATGCGGGCCAGTGATCTCTGATCTTCTCATATCTGCCCTTGAATTCTGGTGTCTCATTTTTTTCGACAAACTTATTCAGCTCTTTCTTCCACCTCCTGAATAGTTCTGCCATCCTCTTCAGAGCAAAAGACTTGATTAATTTCTCTTTAACTGGGTTCTCTGGATTATCCTCAGGCGGTAGGGTGAAATTTGACTTCAGCTCAGTCCAAAGATCATTTTTCTGCATATCATTGACATAAGACACCTCAGGGTCTTCTGTAGCTGGCTTAAACCATTGCTGGATGCTTATCGGGATCTTGTCCCTAACCAGAACCCCGCACTGAGCAACAAATGCGCTCTTTGTCCGGAGGGGTTCAATAGGTTGGCCGTCGGGCGCGATTGCTATGATCTCAAACTTTTCATCCGAGCTCAACTTTTTCTTCGGGCCTCGTCTCTTTACCGAAGTTGTGCTCGATTCGGAGGGCTAGAAAAAAGAACAAAGACTTAATTAATATGTGTACATACCAAAACAATGAATGCATCAATCAGCTAGTCAGCATAGGCTTAACTAATATATATACCTGGCCGGACTCGGTTCGGTCACCGGAGCCGTCATCACGGTCTCCTTCTTGCACCGACATTGGGTCACCGGAGCCGTCCTCATGTTCTTCTTCTTGCACCGGCATTAGGTCACCGTAGCCAGCTTGTTCACCCTGTCCTTCCAGACCATCGGTTTCGTTGAGAAACAACGAGATGGCATCACTTCCTTCTGCGATTATGTCCCTCAACAACGCTTCTTTTGTTGCTTCGTCTAGGGCGGTGTCCATAGTTTCTACAAATATTTACAACATGGCAATTATTATTCAAACATGATAGATGGATATATTAGTGCCAAACGTAGAACTAGCTACCTAATCATAGTAAGCTATCGGGAGGGGGTATATATCGACAACGACGACACTACATCTATGTCCCTCGACGACCCTCGTTCCCGATAAAAAAAAGAGGAAGAAGAAGAAAAATAAGAGGAGAAGAAAGAATAGAGGAGAAGATCTCCTCTATTCTTTCTTCTCCTCTTTTTTTCTTCTTCCTCTTCTTTTTTTATCCTCTTCTTCCTCTCATGTTCCATAGGATCGCCGGGGGGTCGGGAGGTTGCGTAGTGTCTCAGGATTCAACAAAACCATGTCTTCATCATTAGGCGAAAGTAACATGTGCATGATGGTACGAAGCTCTTCAAAGTTGTTCTGGAACGGACTCCCAGATAGGATAATCCGCCTTTTGGTACAAAGTTCAGCAAGAGCCTTCCGAATATCGCTATTTGGAAGGCCTTTGCTGAATTGGTACCAAAAGGCGGATTATTCTATCCGGGACTCCATTCCAAAACAACTTTGCAGAACTTCGTACCAACATGCCCTGGTTACTTCCGGCTAATGACGAAGGCATGGATTTCTTCAATACTTTGACACTAGGAAACCTCTCTCGACCCCTCGGCGATCCTCGACCCCTCGAACCCTCGACGACCCTGGAACCCTCGACCCCTAGACGACCCTCTTCTTCCTCTCATGTTCGAGAGGATCGCCGAGGGGTCGGGAGGTTGCCTAGTGTCAAAGGATTCAACAAAACCATGTCTTCATCATTAGGCGAAAGTAACATGTGCATGATGGTACGAAGCTCTTCAAAGTTGTTCTGGAACGGAGTCCCAGATAGGATAATTCGCTTTTTGGTACAAAGTTCAGCAAGAGCCTTCCGAATATCGCTATTTGGAAGGCCTTTGCTGAATTCGTACCAAAAAGCGGATTATTCTATCCGGGACTCCATTCCAGAATAACTTTGCAGAACTTCGTACCAACATGCCCTGGTTACTTCCGGCTAATGATGAAGGCATGGATTTCTTCAATACTTTGACACTAGGAAACCACTCTCTACTTCCGGCTAATAAGAAGAAGAAGAAGAAGAAGAAGAAGAAGAAAAGAAGAAAAAAAAGAGGAGAAGAAGAAAGGAATAGTGGAGAAAAGAGAAAATAGAATATATTCTATTTTCTCTTCTTCTCCACTATTCCTTTCTTCTTCTCCTCTTCTTTTTCTTCTTTTTTCTTCTTCTTATTTATTTCTCCTCTTCTTTTCGGTAGAGGAAACCCTAAATAGCTAGCAAGTATCGTGGGTGTGAGATACATGTGGCCTTCGGTGTCGGACACTACATCCACGTCTCACAAGTGACGTGGGGGTCGAAGCCCGCGCCACTTGTGGGATGTGGATGTAGTGTCCGACACCGACGGTACATGTATCTCACACCGACGATACTTTCTATTTAGGGTTTCTCCTCTACCGCTCGGCGACCCTCTCGACGACCCTCGTTCCCGATAAAATAAAGAGGAAGAAGAAGAAGAAAAAAGAAGAGAAGAAAGAATAGAGGAGAAGACTTCCTCTTCTTCCTCTCTTCTTCTTCCCCTTCTTCCTCGCCTCTCTCATGAATGTCCGGCGTTCTCGACCCCCCCCCACGTGTCGAAGAAAAAAAAGAAGAAGAAAAATAGGAGAAGAAGAAAGGAATAGAGGAGAAAAGAGAAAATAGAATATATATTCTATTTTTCTCTTCTTCTCCTCTATTCCTTTCTTCTTCTCCTCTTCTTTTTCTTCTTTTTTCTTCTTCTCATTTATTTCTCCCCGTCTTCCTCTCCCCCTCGGCGACCCTAGACCCCCTCTCGACCCCCTCTTCTTCTCCCTCTTCTAATTCATTTGTTCATATGAATATACAAACATTTTCATATTTACAATAATTAATATCACCAAAAAAATCTATGAACAGAAAAAAATCCTATATTCTTTCTTCTCCTTCATATTTACTATTTTTTGCATATGAACAGAAAAAAATCTATGAAAAAAATCATATGAAAAAAATCCTATATTCTTTCATATTTACTATTTTTTGCATATATACATGAAAAAAAAGCATATAACAGAAAAAAAAGCATATAACAGAAAAAAAAGCATATAACAAAAAAAATATGCTAGCTAGGGCGCCGCGGCCGGACCAGAGGACGACGGCGACGGCGACGCGGGCGACGGCCACGGCAACGATGGGGGCGGGCGGGCGAGGGCGACGATGGGGGCGGGCGGGCGACGGTGACGGCGACGGCGGGGCGGCGCGCAGCGCGGGCGACGGCGACGATGGGCGCGGGCGACGGCGACGATGGGGGCGGGCGGCGTCGGGGCGGCACGCGGCGCGGGCGACGTGGGCGACGCGACGGGGGCGGGCCGGGGCGGGCCGGGGCGGCACGCGGCGCGGGCGACGGTGAAGATGGGGGCGGGCGGCGTCGGGGCAGGGACGAGGGCGGTGCGGGGCGGCGCAGGGACGAGGGCGACGGCGACGGGGGCGGGCCGGGGCGGCGCGCGGCGCGGGCGACGGCGACGATGGGCGCGGGCGACGGCGACGATGGGGGCGGGCGGCGTCGGGGCAACTGCAGGATGAGAATGAAAAAATGCTAAGTGCTTCCTTATATAGAACAGGCTTTAGTCCCGGTTCGTGGCAGCAACCGGGACCAAAGGTGGGCATTAGTCCCGGTTGGTGCCACGAACCGAGACCAAAGGTCAATTTTCGGCAGGACAAAGGGCGGGAAGCGGCGACCTTTGGTCCCGGTTGGTGCCACCAACCGGGACCAATGCCCTTGTGCGCCCCGCGCCCAGAAGTTTAGTCCCACATCGCTAGCTGAAGGGCGTCGATACTGGTTTATAAGCGCTGCTCTGCCTCCCCTTTCGAGCTCCTCTCAAATGCAGGCTTTTGGGCCTAAACTGCTACTGCCTGTGGGCCTATTGGGCCTCTGCGGGCCTGAATCCTGGCCCATGTAGGGTTTCTAGTCGTATTCAGGCCGTGGAGGCCCAGTAGGTGGCATTTTTTTTTGGTTTTTTCTTTTCTATTTCTACATTTTTTTGGTTTTTTATTTTTTTGTTTCTACTTAAAACTAAATAATTACAGTTTTTTTAGTGATTTCTTTTTGCTTTTAGGTCACAAAAATTATAAACTTTCTGTTAGTGCCATTAGTTTTAAATTTTAAATAGTTTAAATTTGAATTTTTAAAAATTCGTGTGAATCACTAGTTTATGAATAACTTTACTATAAAATTAGATTTTTTTTTTCTATTTATTTTCTATTTCTACTTACAACTAAATAGTTACAGTTTTTTAGTGATTTGATTTTGCTTTTAGGTCACAAAAATTATAAACTTTCTGTTAGTGCCATTAGTTTTAAATTTTAAATAGTTTAAATTTGAATTTTTAAAAATTTGTGTGAATCACTAGTTTATGAATAAATTTAGTATAAAATTAGAATCTTTTTTCTTCTTTGCTATTTATTTTTTATTTATACTTACAATTCTGTTTGCTATTAATTCATTCTTTGAGCTAAATGACTCTGAAATTGGAAAGCATTTCAAAATGAACTCTGAAAAGGTTGAAAGTTGGCATGGTATCATCATTTCACCCACATAGCATGTTCCAAAAAGTAGAGAGGGTTACGACAAAAACTTGATGCACTTCGTGTACAAAATGGACAATCACTTTAGAAGTATCAAAGTTTCGAACCATAAGACATGAAAGCATTTCAAATGAACTCTGAAAAAGTTGAAAGTTGGGATGGTATCATAATTTCACCCACATAGCATTTGCTTATTGCGGGAGAAAGTCTTCACTTTTTCTTTGCTTGTGTCATTTGCTTATTGCGCCGTAACCATGGATAATCTTCATTGTTTATCAGGATGCTTGGGTCAGCCTTGACATTGAAGGGAGGAATTCCATGAAACTTTTCATAATCTTCAGACATGTCTGTCTTGCCGTCCACTCCCAGGATGTCCCTTTTTCCTGAAAGAACTATGTGGCGCTTTGGCTCATCGTATGATGTATTCGCTTCCTTATCTTTTCTTTTTCTCGGTTTGGTAGACATGTCCTTCACATAGATAACCTGTGCCACATCATTGGCTAGGACGAACGGTTCGTCAGTGTACCCAAGATTTTTCAGATCCACTGTTGTCATTCCGTACTGTGGGTCTACCTGTACCCCGCCGCCTAACAGATTGACCCATTTGCACTTAAACAAAGGGACCTTAAAATCAGGTCCGTAGTCAAGTTCCCATATGTCCACTATGTAACCATAATATGTGTCCTTTCCGCTCTCGGTTGCTGCATCAAAGCGGACACCGCTGTTTTGGTTGGTGCTCTTTTGATCTTGGGCGATCGTGTAAAATGTATTCCCATTTATCTCGTATCCGTTGTAAGTCAATACAGTCAAAGATGGTCCCCTGGACAACAAGTACAACTCATCACAAACAGTGTTGTCACCTCTGAGACGTGTTTCCAACCAACTGCTGAAAGTCGTGATGTGTTCACATGTAATCCAGTCGTCGCACTGCTCCGGGTGTTTGGAGCGCAGACTGTTCTTGTGTTCATCGACATACGGGGTCGCCAAGGTAGAGTTCTGTAGAACTGTGTAGTGTGCTTGAGACCAAGAATATCCGTCCCTGCATATTATTGAGTCTCTTCCAAGAGTGCCTTTTCCAGTCAGTGTCCCCTCATACCGCGATTTAGGGAGACCTATCTTGTTAAGGCCAGGAATGAAGTCAACACAAAACCCGATAACATCCTCTGTTTGATGGCCCATGGAGATGCTTCCTTCTGGCCTAGCGCGGTTACGGACATATTTCTTTAGGACTCCCATGAACCTCTCAAAGGGGAACATATTGTGTAGAAATACGGGCCCCAGGATGACAATCTCGTCGACTAGATGAACTAGGACGTGCGTCATGATATTGAAGAAGGATGGTGGAAACACCAGCTCGAAACTGACAAGACATTGCGCCACATCACTCCTTAGCCTTGGTACGATTTCTGGATCGATCACCTTCTGAGAGATTGCATTGAGGAATGCACATAGCTTCACAATGGCTAATCGGACGTTTTCCGGTAGAAGCCCCCTCAATGCAACCGGAAGCAGTTGCGTCATAATCACGTGGCAGTCATGAGACTTTAGGTTCTGAAACTTTTTCTCTGGCATATTTATTATTCCCTTTATATTCGATGAGAAGCCAGTCGTGACCTTCATACTGAGCAGGCATTCAAAGAAGATTTCTTTCTCTTCTTTCGTAAGAGCGTAGCTGGCAGGACCTTTATACTGCTTCGGAGGCATGCCGTCTCTTTCGTGCAAACGCTGCAGGTCCTCTCGTGCCTCAGGTGTATCTTTTGTCTTCCCATACACGCCCAAGAAGCCTAGCAGGTTCACGCAAAGGTTCTTCGTCACGTGCATCACGTCGATTGAGGAGCGGACCTCTAGGTCTTTCCAGTAGGGTAGGTCCCAAAATATAGATTTCTTCTTCCACATGGGTGCGTGTCCCTCAGCGTCATTCGGAACAGCTAGTCCACCGGGACCCTTTCCAAAGATTACGTAGTGTAAATCATTGACCATAGCAAGCACGTGATCACCGGTGCGCATGGCGGGCTTCTTCCGGTGATCTGCCTCGCCTTTGAAATGCTTGCCTTTCTTTCGACATTGATGGTTGGTCGGAAGAAATCGACGATGGCCCAGGTACACATTTTTCCTGCATTTGTCCAGGTATATACTTTCAGTGTCATCTAAACAGTGCGTGCATGCGTGGTATCCTTTGTTTGTCTGTCCTGAAAGGTTACTGAGAGCGGGCCAATCGTTGATGGTCACGAACAGCAACGCCTTAAGGTTAAATTCCTCCTGTCTGTGCTCATCCCACGTACGTACACCGTTTCCATTCCACAGCTGTAAAAGTTCTTCAACTAATGGCCTTAGGTACACATCAATTTCGTTGCCGGGTTGCTTAGGGCCTTGGATGAGAACTGGCATCATAATGAACTTCCGCTTCATGCACATCCAAGGAGGAAGGTTATACATACATAGAGTCACGGGCCAGGTGCTGTGATTGCTGCTCTGCTCCCCGAAAGGATTAATGCCATCCGCGCTTAAAGCAAACCATACATTCCTTGGGTCCTTTGCAAACTCATCCCAGTACTTTCTCTCAATTTTTCTCTACTGCGACCCGTCAGCGGGTGCTCTCAACTTCTCATCTTTCTTTCAGTTCTCACTGTGCCATCGCATCAACTTGGCATGCTCTTCGTTTCTGAACAGACGTTTCAACCGTGGTATTATAGGAGCATACCACATCACCTTCGCAGGAACCCTCTTCCTGAGGGGCTCGCCGTCAACATCACCAGGGTCATCTCGTCTGATCTTATACCGCAACGCACCGCATACCGGGCATTCGTTCAGATCCTTGTAGGCACCGCGGTAGAGGATGCAGTCATTAGGGCATGCATGTATCTTCTCCACCTCCAATCCTAGAGGGCATACGACCTTCTTTGCTGCGTATGTACTGTCGGGCAATTCGTTATCGTTTGGAAGCTTCTTCTTCAATATTTTCAGTAGCTTCTCAAATCCTTTGTCAGCCACAGCATTCTCTGCCTTCCACTGCAGCAATTCCAGTACGGTACCGAGCTTTGTGTTGCCATCTTCGCAATTGGGGTATAACCCTTTTTTGTGATCCTCTAACATGCGATCGAACTTCAGCTTCTCCTTTTGACTAATGCATTGCGTCCTTGCATCGACAATGACCCGGCGGAGATCATCATCATCGGGCACATCGTCTGGTTCCTCTTGAAATCGAAGGGAATAATTCAGACACGCATCCAAGGGTTTGGACGCCTTTCATGCTCTGTCCCCGTCGGCGGTCTGGATTTATGACGACACAGGGTGAGGGTAAAGCCCTAGCATGCAGCGGTAACCAGGTGAAACATGCGCTGAATCTATGCATAGCCGCAGAAAACCAATCCAAGAGAGACCATTTGCTCGCATATAATCATCATCCCATGGTTGTCTTGTCTCCTTGGTTTGATGCTGCAATGCAAAAGATGGACTAATAATCTTACAACCGGCCTGGTTTCTTTCATCAGAAGGACGATGGAGACTTTGCTTACCAGCTGATATCCATCCAGTTTTCGTTTTCTTTTCTGGCAGTGCGCGGCGTGCAGAGGATGGGAGTGAGCAGCCGCCGAGGCCTCTCAGCCGCGGGTTAGGCTGAGAGGCGTGCGTGATGATTATAAAAGAAGGGAAGGAGGAGCCGCCGCTTTTATCTCCACCCACCGCAAAAGCGTTTGTTTGTTTGTTTGCCTTGCCTTTTCCCCACGCCTCGGTCGGTTTGACTCCCTCTCGTGCAGGCGTTAACCAGGGAAGCTATACTTGCGGCTAGCCTTGAGACTCCGTCAATTACTACTAGTATAACTATTTTTATTAGTAGAGAAGAGAATATATAAAAAATGCAATAATAACGATCACCTAGTTTTTGGCAGCATATTAATATTGCACGTATACAACACATATGGAACGATTTTTTTAAGGGAACATATGGAACGATTTAACACCGGGAGAGCTTTGCTTTGCCTTCAAAAAAAAAAGTTGAAGAGCTAACAACCGGTTAGATTCATCTTGCCGTACGCGCGTCTTTGTTTAGATCGAAATGGACGAAAAATTGGCCCAACGTGCGTCCACTTACATACCGGACATGCGCGATACTCATCCTTGACCTCCCTTGGCCCGCCTTTCCCAAAAAAAAACTCTCGGCCACTCGTCATGGAAAACGTGCCGATCCCCGACACCGCCATCAACAAGCCTCGTGCCGTTCGCGAAAAGGCCCAACAAGAAGGAACGTATTATGGGCTGGCCAAAGGAAGGTGCAGGCCGACAAGCTGGAAGCCGCGGCTGTCACCGCATGTCACCATTGTTGAGAAAATCGTTAACTGGTAGCTGCTCGGTTGTCTGACGAGTAGGGGATTAATAGGCTAATCGGCAAGTTAATCGGCCATTTAATCAATTAATCGGACGATTTATCAGTTTATCCGCTACTCGGTGACCCTACGAGTAAGGATTAATCGGCAAGTTAACTGGTTAATCGGACGAATTCTTGAACAAGGCATGTCGCCCTCGCCCTCGCCGCACAACAAGAGGCTGCCATAGTGGAGAACAACGCCCTCGTCGCTACGGCCACGAAGCACGCCCTGCCCTACCTAGGGTTTGACAACCCCAGCTAGCACAGGTTCGTCGGTCATTTTTCCACCGCGGTGGGCATGGGCGGTCTCTTTTCCCTTATTTTGAGGAGAATCATGAGCAAGTGCATATGCTGCCCAGAGTATACAACAAGCAAATCGACCATAGGCATAGGCAGGTGAATGATCCACAAACTGATCATGTGATCAACACGACAAGGCCATTAGATAAAGAAAACATTCAGCTTTTTTTATCATGTAATCAACCTATATATACATTCATCTCTACTTCTATAAAAAGCCGACTTGGTGATGATGGTGTGCCTACCATCCTTCATTTGCAACCGTTCGATTTACATCCAACGCATCTGAAACAAATTATGTTAGTTTTGCAAAAAGACCCCCACACTCCACTCCTTTTTTGTAGATAACCTCCTACCTCTCAGCTCATCTAGCCATCTCAGGACAAAATAAGAAGGATCTAGCTAGAGAGGTTGCTGCTCTTGGCGTTGTCTGCTCCCAACGCCTCTCGTGCCTTCTCTCTTAGGCCGCATTGCCGACCACCACCACGACCCCCTCCTCCTCGCCATCTCCTCTGCCGCCTTCCAATTCATCCCGAGTTACATTCATGGCGGTTTAGAAAAAAATCGATACTCAAAAAATATTTTTTAAAGATCATTTTTGCAAAGCACTCTTCATGAAGTTTTGGATGTAGGTTGAACACTTGAACGCTTTTATTTGTAAAATATTTTTTTATCTATTTTCCCAACATTTACTATTCACCTGGATGTTTGTGAGCTCTAGAGAAGAATGAATATCCGAAGAAACCTATCAATATTTGTTAAACTTGAGATGACCTGGATCAATGCATTTCGGTGTTACGTGCAATGCACAGGCATCTTACTAGTTGGCTGTTCATTTAGGAGGTGTTCGTTTCATCAGAATTCCGTCCGTCACCTGTTTACAGTGTAAGCGGATACTGTTACAGACATTTGGTGATCATTCCTCTTAATCAGATCCAGGACGGCTATCGATCGATACCGCCTACAACCCACCGGTAAAGGTTTCCTTACCACCTGAGCCCCGAGCCCTCCTCCTCCCTAGCGACTCCCTCGTCCCTCCTCTCCTCGATCTGTTTGCACCATCTGCTCCCTTCAAGTCCAACGCTGCCGCCTCCCCTCGGTCCTCTCCTCCTCGTTCAGCCGCCGGGATCGACCTCGCACATCAGCCGCCAGGAACGACCTCGCCACATCAGTCACCAGGAACAACGCCGCCGCCGACGAGGGTGGACGGTTGAAGCCGACGAGGGTGGATGGTTGAAGCTGCCGACGAGGAGCAGCAAGGCCCATCTCCGGATCAATCTCTTCATCCTCCATCAACCTCCTCCTGCAGATCCATTTCCTTTACACAGCACAACCAAACAAAACATGGTTTATCCCGTGCGGAGCTGTTACAGGGCGTAATCTGTTTCCCATTACGTTTACATTACCAGTCACAGAAACAAACACCTCCTTAGTTTTATCGACATGTCCATAACAAGATGTACAACTACTCTCCAAAAACACCCCAGGAACAATCTAACAAATGAAAAAATGACGATGGCCTTCAAGAACCCTTGCTAGAAATTTCAAAGCATAACGCGTTGCATTTATTGTGCATTGCACATGAAATTAAAAAGCGACATGCCATTCATTATAACAACCCCGCCATTCATCATCAGATGTACAATTAAGCCATAGTTAATCACTTGACAACAATCTATCCACGCTATCCACTTCACTTACAAGACTAAAGTCCATACAGTTTGGATCTACTTAGAAAGAGCTTTGCTTGTGCAGTCAACAAGATTTGTGGTGCGCAGACAGATACAAGGATCATGTCCCTTGCTCCTGGGCCAAAAAGATACAGCAAAACAGCAAGATACAGCGACGGCTCGTCAAATCAAGTCTGCCAGCCTTCTCTTCTCTTTTCTTCTCTTCTCTAGTGCAAGTTGTAGAGTACAACAATAAGGTCTGCTGGATGCTCCCTCCCTCCCACATGGATATTTCTCAAGGAAATGCGGCTGGGCCCCATGGAAGAGCCCCTCCGATGGAGTGGCACCTGCAAAGTTTTCACCCCCCAGTATATTATCAGGAGTGAATCCAAAGGTAACTACACTTGCTTGACATGGATCATTTGCTGCTCAAGGATCAATACATAGGATAGGATGGTGGTACTTACAAGGTTCAAGTGCTTCCAGTATCTCCATAGTGTGGGTGTCAGGTTCACTCTCTGCAAAACAAACAACCTCAGATCATTCAGCGCAACTGCCATGGTACACAGACTCGCTGGGATTATTAGGTTCCCAGGAGTCACGGACAAATATCACGAGTTTAGCAACACAGTGACAATGAGAATGACTTGACCGCGGTGACAGATCCTACCTAACAAACACAATGACAATGAGAATGACTTGACTGCACTCGCCCAATCTCATTCATCTTACAGACGTAATTACTTGCCGTGTCATGATTAGTTGCCGGGATGGCAACAGTGATTACCGCTCGCAGCTTCCAAGTTGAGTCAAAATTGGCCTGGCTGCAGGACATCGTCCTGTAGGATGACCATGGTCTTGTGTACCGTAACCTTGGCTTTGTTGGCTTCTCGTACTCAATGCTCGCTGCTCGCAAAACAGGAAGAGAACATTTAGTCTGATCTGATTGTGCTATTCATAGATAGTTTATAAAGCATTTGGCTACATTGCGGAAAAAAAACATCATGGTCTTACACTAGTTTATGTCTTTCTCTCCCATGTTGAAGCTACCGCAGAATGACCATCGATCACGTCGTCGTCCTTGTTACCAGGTGGAGCTTTCAAGACACTCAGGGCAATCCTCTGCAGCTTCACCTCCACACCATTCTTTAGATCCTGCTTTTTCAATAATATCTCAGGAATTAGAACAAAGATACCATATGAGCATGTTGTTTTCTACTAATGCTTTCATATGCATCTTCAACTTTCAAGCTAATAATACTAGTCTGAAACTTGGGTAGTTGGGTGGATAGAATTGCTTGACTAGCTACCTTCTGAAAAGAAAAGTCAGACATATCTTTATTCTTTTCACTCTCATTGCAATTGTCAAGATTGAGAGCCAGCAACCAACTAAGTATCAGAGTTTCAAGTGGCATGCCCAAATAATGTACTCTAAGGCCCTGTACAATGCTGGAGCCTCCACCGGTGCTTCAGGAATAAAAAACGGTTTCTTTGCTTCCGTACGCTTGGCTAGGTGCCTCAGAAAGGCAACAGAAGCCAAAGTTTGCTTCCGGTGCTAACAGGTGCTTCTGCCTGCCGGTAGTAATCTTGCGTGTACTAATCCATCCTAAGCACTTATACGGAGGCACTGCCCATTGTAGGTATCAATTCTTCTTTCCAGGAAGCAAAGCCTATTCTCTCTCCTTGAGCACCTTGCATAAGCATTCCTCGTTGTACAAGGCCTAACGAAGACTGACCAGCCAGTGCCAGCCTCCAAGGCCACCAGCCTTCTTGACAATACCATGTAGGCTGACCAGCAACGACTTTGTTCAGTTCTTACCGTTAACAACAACCTTGCTGTGCCTGGGAAGCACCGTGAGCTCCTCGCCAGCGCTCTCATACCGAGGCAGAGACAACATCCGAGGAGAGCAGACCTGATGTCTCCCTGGTGAAAGGCGCGGCACCAAATTCAGTCAATACACACATAGCCAGCTCAACACAAGGAATATGGTATGGTTTAACTCTCAACAACAAAACAGTAAATAGCGCCATGAACCCAAAAGTTCCCAAAACCAGCTCAAGATTTTTACAGTAGAGTGCATCAATGTCAAGATTTATAGCAGTGTAAGAATTGGAGGATTTACAGCAGAGTAGATGAATCTCAAGATTTGTGGCAAGAGTGCCAGAATCAAGCATCTAGTATCTGCAGGATTGGTGAAAACTGAAAAGTTGATGCAGCTGCCTAAATCCAAGCTATACCAAGTTACCAGCAAGAATCACTTTATAACTTTTCAACACTAAGGTAATTCATAGTCTCATCACGAAATAGAGGAATTTGATGCACGTCACAAAATCTATCCTTTACTCCTAATGCACATTTCGCAATCTTTTGAGCCAAGAAATCAGGCCCAAAAAAGCGATTGAGACGATGTGACGCATCCACGCAATTTGATCCAGATCAGAGCAAACACAAAAAAACACCTAATCTGATGAGGTTTCAAACTGATTGACAGCTCCAGGCCACTACCATGATGGCGATGAACCGACAAAGGCACTCCAGGATCCACCACGAGCAAGCCAGCTGCAAGAATTGTCTGTTACTTACTGGGGTAGCAATACTAAAAGCGACGTGTGTAAATGAATACTACTACACTATTTGAGTAGCAAGCATGTGAAGGAAGCAGTAAATCCAGATCGAATTGAATTCCCAAAGTTGTTAAGCAGTAATTATGGATCCCGAATCTAAGATTATCTGGAAGGATTTACAGTGAATGTAAGCTTTTGCAAGTTGATGATTTTTCACCTAGTAAATTCGCATTTAAAGCGGGTGATGACACACTGCATAGTGAGGCTACAGTGTCATCTTGTAGTACTAATGCATCCCCTGAAATTGGAATCTGCTTGTGAATTTTCCAGTTCCTAATGCAATTCCCAGTTGACATGCTTTCAGGATCTAACATGTCATTAATATAGGAGCTTGAATTTGCTGGAAAGGTAAAGATTGATATGGGTGCGGATCAAATCAAAATACATAAATTCCGAAATGGTTGGATTCCAGATCGGATAGCTTCAAGACCAAAAATAAAGTGTTTCAGACTGAATCACAAATATAACTACAAACTGTTTCAATTATTAAAATAAATTGGCTCTAAGGCGGCAACTATAAATTTTTCCGCCATTGAGTTTTCCAATTTCAAACCAGCTAAAATAAAAATCATAGTAGGGCCAAGTGGTGCGATAACTTGGTGACTGAATCACAACCACAGTTTCCTACAAGAGCTACTAGTGTGTGAATTAAGTTGTCAAAGGTGACACTGGTTTTGCTGAAGGAGATATTTTTCTGCATCTAGTTTAGTCCGAAGAGCATTTTCTGTACCAAGTTTTGTTTAGAAACTAGGCTACAGCAGAGGCGATAACTTGAAAAAAAAAACTCACAGTCGAGAGGGATTGACCTTCTATGGTGAGCCGTTTTGGGCAACCTCATAGTAGAGGTTGAGGTCGGACTCGACATTTCCTCAGTTTGGGCGCACGTCTACGTCGTCGATGTCATCCATGGAAGTGGAAGGCGTCTGCTGCTCTAAATAGAAAAATAATCATCTCATAAAACTAATGTTCGATATCAAATCACTAATACATCATGATTGTCCTATACAACGTCAATCAATCATGTTAATAAAGAGATCAATTCCTCTAGAGACAAAGCTTTGACAAGGACCAAACAATCTCTATTCTACCCATTATCATCAATTTTAGGTAATGACAATGAGCTGGTTCAAGTACAAATACAAGGCCCGGATATGTGTAGAAACCGATGCAAGTGTGAAGAAACTGTGCTAGAGCAGAGCAGCGACAACTTTGAAAATATTTGTTTAGATGCACACATATTGTTTCTTTACTTAAAGCAGAACAGATGCAGAGTGAGGGCCCCTGAAAATTCTGATGCAAACTGAACAAGGAGGAACAGAGCCAGCACTTGTTATTCACATAGAAGGTACTGATGGAATCCCTTCCCCTGGCAAGAGGAGAGGGGGAGAGGAGCTGGACGAACTCAACATGCCTGTTTTCTAGCCAATGCCTAACAGCACCGCCACCACCACATGGCAGCAGGGCCAACTGAAGACGCCAACACGGCTATGTTTTTAAGGTGATGCTTCGCTTTAAGGCGCTGGGGGGCGCCTCGACGCCTAAAGCGGACATATTTGCAAAGCGCTGGGGGGGGGGGGGGGGGGGGGGGCCTCGACGCCTAGGCGTCGCCTTAAAAACAACACGCATTTCCATCAACAACTGCTAGATGGTTGACTCAAGCATGTTCTACAAACTAAAGTAACGTCATAACTGTCCACCAGCTTCCAACGGTAAGTATGTGTCAAACTTGAGATTAGGACGAGTGAACACTGACAATTCCATCTATCCGACGCAAATAACAGAATTTCATACACAAGCACAAACCTGGGAGTCCAGTCTAGTGCCATCAACCAAGAAACCTAGGACGGACCTCAACATAGCAGTTTGGTTCACAATGAACCAGCAATCAATTGGGGAAACAACCTCACAGACGAGAGGGGCAGAACCACGACCTTGTGTGTGGATAGTCGATGTCAGGATGTCGGCTTGGACATGGGTTCCCAATCATCCTCCTCGTCCATGGAGCCGGGCGCCTGCTGCACCAAATCGAGCATGCAAATAAATATCAGTTTATTCCAAGAGCAGCCATCCTTCAACGCGCTATTAGATAGAATTAAGGACGAGGCCTGCTCTTGGGCTGCAGCCAGGGCACCTGGCCTCCGCCTTGTGCTGCCACAAACATGGGACGTGCATTAAACCGGATGTAACCTACGATTGTAACTGAACTTCTCGCTTTTCAATGAAATGAAACGCAAAGGTCTATTGCGTTTTCTCGGAAAAAAAATCCAAGGCCAGACATACTATCAAGTGGAAAAAAGAAAGAGAAAATCACATTAAGATGCTAGGTAATTAACTTGTCAAGAACATCGGTATTTTATCTAGCTAGAACAGATCCAGAGGAAACTTCAGTGGTTTAACAACTAGCTAACAGGCAACCACTAGAGCATCATTTACCAAGCCAAGTGAGTCCAGCAAAACGACGCAAGTAGCCATTAGCAGAAAAGTGAGTCTTTCACTAGCTAACATCAATCGTTGGAAGTTGGCACATCATTTGCCTTGTATGCGGAGTCTAGGTAAAGGTAATCGGCTTGGGCTTGGGGTCCCGGTCGTCGTCCTCCTCCATGAAGTCGAGCGCCTGCTGCGCCAAATTGAGCAGGAAAATAAATAATTCTGTCAATGACAGCTATGCATTGTTCAATGTGCACTACCTAGAAATATTATCCACTAGAGATATGTGCAGGACACAGATGCCTGGTCAGCCATGCAAACAAAGCAATTCACGAATCAACATACGACACCTCCCTACAAATAACCTTTTTCTCATGTCAGATATGTATCCTATTTGTAATCAGTCATTTTTAAATAAACTGTAAAAGGTGGTGGATTTTGTATGGCTCAATGGATTGAAGGCAGATAACCAACAAGATATACATGTGAAGTATCCCCAGAAATCAATGGAAAGTTGATCTCCCATCAGGTACATCCTACTCGAAATCAGTCATATTTACAGAAGGTTGCGGCTTTTTGATAGTTCAATGAATGCATTCAAGGTAGATCAGTAAAAGGACATATATGTGGCATATCCCCAAGAATCAATGGAAATCAGTTTTTCCGTACAAACAAGGCCAATCTAATTTAATAACACATTCCTATTACTACAACAAAAGTGTGCTATTAATATCAGATTAATAAAGTTTTATTGAATGAAGCATTCCCACGTATTTCCAGCAGCTAGAACTTTCCCGCATAATTCTGGTAGCGTTAGCTTTTCCTCACATTTCCAGTTGTGATAGCTTACTGCATTTTTCAATGTTCATTAAATGTTGAGCAGATTATAATAGAGAAAACAAACGCGGGAAGGCTCTTTCAAAACGAACAGAGGAGAGGACAGATAAGTCACCTTGGAAATGAAGAGATGGGGGTAATGTTGAGCAGATCGAATCAGAGCAGGTTCTCCTTGGCCTAGCTCCCAAACAGCACAGAACAATCACTCGATTCCGTGGAAGAAGGAATAATCCCTTTATGCGTCTCGGAGGGCAACAGGCCCACTTGTTGATGGGCATCCCAAACTGCACACAAGCAACACACGCATCAAATGCGGATCGAGATAAAGAAAAGAAGCCAGAATATTCATTAGCAAGGCCTCCGCTGATGCTCATGTTTAAATCAGAAAGAAAGAGAGAAATGAAGTTGCCTAGAAGAAACCACATTGGACTAGTAAAGTATCAGGCATGCATATGTATACTTATAAAGACCCAACTAGCAGTTTCATGCATATTGTTATCGACTAGACATGTTTATTAGAAGGAGTTTCCACAAGTCAACCAACCAGATGAAAAATTCCACATGGGTGACCAATATGAAGATACCAAAAAAACACAAAGTCATCAATGAACAAGTTCATACTTTTAGGACGCAAGAACTTGTCCACCAGAAACCATCTTTTCATAGAAAATTGCAGCAACAGTGTAGTATATATTTTGGCTCCAGACAACAGACCATGACTCCAATTTCAGCGATTTAAGTACCTCTTCTCTACAAACATAACAGCCAGCACATGCTTTATATTTCTCAAGCATATATTTCATAGGACATGAAAAGACATTTGCAAAACTGCAACTCCTACTAGAACACCACCACTGGCTGTGTTGTGCTAGCTACCACAAGACTTGCACTTCAAGTGCTGCTGCTACGACTAGTGCGCCACAAAGCAGCAGCAAGAAAATTAGAATTTGGGCTGCTATTTAGTCATTGCAGGTGCACCACAATAATCCCTAGAAATCACCATGACACAATGGCTAGCACAAATTTACCATGTCTCGATTGCCATGGACACATAACATGAAAGAGTGATAGAGATAGAGGAACCAGCAGCGCCGTCCGAGTGAGCGGCCCGTTGGAGCATGTAGAGCTTCTTGACCGGCCAAAGTTGTGCCCAGCAACAGCACCGCTAGCAAGGGAGTCGCTCGCTAGTGGTGTTGGGTGTCCCACTGAGAGCAACAACAACCTGCGTGAAGAAACCAACCATTAGAACTAGAAGCGTCATTGTATATTTGGAATTTCATCATTCTGGAAACAAATCCACATGACACTGGTGCTAATCCTTGATCGTGAACTGAGAAGATAAAAATGAGAGTTTGTCCATATTAACGGAAAATACATTATCTTTTCGATTAATTCAAACCATAAACTGACTAACTAATGTAGTATATCATGTTTTAATGTGTTGAGAAGTGAAAATACAACTAATAATCAGATTCCAAATCATCTCTAGAGATTATGCCAGGTGTAAGGTGAAAAGGAACATGCACAAATCAAAACCTTAAGCAAACATATTATCTCCAGGATTGTTCCCTAATCATTTTAAGCTAATTGCATACTCTAGTGAAACTGAGAAAAACATTACAAGTAGAGTTAAATTTGTTCTTCCACCTCCGTACCCAAGAGACTTAAACAGATCGGCCCCAGGTGATGAGCACTAGTGGGGCACGTAAGCGTCAGACCAAACACAAAACACGAGCAATGCGCATAGGCATCAAAACAGGGGCGACCATCAATAAATCAAGAGCTTATACAACATATAGACAGACAGATAAGCTCATAACTTAACATGCATAAGTAGCATAGCTAACAGATACTAGAGAAGTAAAATAACCATCATAATTCCACCACAGATTAATAGTCTTCAGATTCCAGGTTATCTGTAGCGATTAATATGGATGCTGTAAGGTGCCAAGAGACACCCTCATATCAAAACCATAAGCAAACCAATTATCTCTAGGATTATTATGTAATCAACCAACACTAATTGCATAGTGTCATGAGACGATTACGTGACATAGAGAGCTAATTCTAGTTACCTCTCTTCCCAGGAAATCTAGCACAAACAAATTGGCCCCAGGTGATGAACACTGGCGGTGCAAAGAAGCAGCATCAAACTAAAGAGATAGGATAGAGAAGGGAGGGTGCTTGTAAGGGAGGGACCTTGATGTGGACTACCTGACGGAGCAGAAGGTGCTGAAGCAGCAGGTGTACTGCTCTGAGAGGGAACCCGTCCGCTACTACTGAAACAACCAATTGATCAAGGAAAAATTCTTTCAATAGTAAACGAAGCTTGCCACACAACTAAGGAGGACTTGATTTGGTCGCCATCCACCCATACATACACAAATGAGAATGAGGAAATTTTCACATGACAGCACACATGGCTGGCTAGCTCATTGAACATCATACAACACTACTGTATACTAGAAGAACAAAGAAGGCATTATTAATTTGGCGGGTGAGTGGTGAGGAAGCAGCCACCATACAATCATTACGATTTATTCAAACCATAAACTAACTAACTAATGTTGTATGTCGTGTTTTGATTTATACATAATCCATCATGCAATACTACTTGGTACTACTAAATTAGGGACTGAATTCAGGAAGCCAAATTACATATCAAAATTGACCAAAACCGTGGCAAGTATTGTTGAGGAGGAAAGCAGAGGGCGTCATTAGATAGGCTCATAGTAACCAGAGGAGAGGAGCTCACCTTGGTTGTTTTAGCTAATGCCAAACAGCTCCGCTGCAGCACGTCAGCAGGGCCAACAGAAGACGCCACCGAGGCCGGCGATGAAGCCCTAGCATCTGTCGGTGGCACGATGAACCCCTTCTCCTCTGCTGTACCCAATCCTACACAAACATGAATATCACAAATGACAAATCTTGAGCTCAAATTAAAAAAAATCAACCTTAAACACCAAGCAATTGTTAAATGTTGATGCTGACATGTAATAACTATATTGATAATACATGGTTGTCGACGAAATGAATATACTAACCACTGTTTTTCCTGAAGAATGACAATGAGAAACGTCTATTATCCAAACTCTATTGTCTCAATGCCAATCAGCAACTTCTACCGAAGCCACTGACATGTATGACACCATCGACTTCTCTATTGATGTTAAAATTTCAATGGAGAGCATCGCAGATTTGAATTCCAGAATTAGAGGGTGTTTCTTAAGCTTCTTACATGTTTAATTTAATGTGTTTTATTCCAGGAATAGCTCTATATCCCCAATCATATAACTTATCTAACTTAACTATAAAGCTAATTAAGCCCAAATAGTAGCAAAACCCTAAGTAACACTAGATCTTCCATGGGTGGATGGCCACGAAACAGAGCATGGTCGATGGGCACATGCGCAGAGCAGAGAAAGGAAAGGAGCCGGAGTACCTCACCATGGCGATTTTGTAGCCGATGCTGAATGGCACCACCTCCGTCGCACGACAGCCGCGCACCATGCCTGGCACTGGCACGATGAAATGTAGCCCTTGTCCTCTGCTGTACCGAGTCCATGCTGCTGCTGCAGCACAAACAGGATAAGTGAAATAGCAGAAAGACAATCATGAGCTGAAATCCGAGAAAAAAGAAAGAAAAGGTCATGGGAGCGGAGGGGCAGCACCTGTCCATCACGCCAAGCGAATCGAATGGAATACATGGCGTCTAAGCAAGGCCCAATCCCATGGAAGTTGACAGCAAGGTCCTGTTATGATACAATGAAAACAATGAGAGATTGCATTTGTGGAATTCATCAACTAAAGTATACTGTAGTGAGACAATTACGTGACATGCAGAGATAAAATCATTCTCATTACCTCTCTGCCCAGAAAATTTAGCATAAACAGATTGGACCCAGGTGATGAAAAATAGCTGTGCAAATAAGCAGCATCAAACTAAAGAGATATGATAGGGAAGGGAGGATGCTCATGAGGGAGGCACCTTGATGTGGACTACTTGACATAGCAAAAGAAGGTGCTGGAGCAGCGGGTGTACTGCTTTGAGAGGGAACACATCCGCTAGTGCTCCCCCGGTGTCTGCCACAGCAAGATTAATCACCTGCAGGGGTAGAGAGGAGCTCCAAGTTGACCCTTGTGGTTGGCAAGCCCCTGCAAAAAGGTTTCTTTCAGTTACAACCAATCGATCATCAAGGGAGAAAGCTTTCACAAGTAAACGAAGCTTGGTAGGAAACCAAGGAATACTTGATTTGGTCTGCATCCATCCATACGTACATGAGTGAAAATGAGAAAATTTACACATGAAAGCACGCATGGCTGGCTCATTGAACACCATACAACACTAGCGAATACTAGAAGAACAAATAAGGCATTAATTAATTTGGCAGATGAGTGGTGAGGAGGCAGCCACCATACAATCGTTAATTTGTTCAAACTGTAAACTAACTAACAAATGTAGTGTGTCCTGTTTTGATTTATACACCATCCATCATTCAGTACGACTTGGTACCACTAAATTAGGGACTGAATTGAGGAAGCCAAATTGCATACCAAAAAAGACCAAAACCATAGCAAGTATTGTTGAGCAGGAAGGCAAAGGGCATATTAGACAGGCTCGGCGTAAACGGAGGAGAGGAGCTCACCTTGGCTGTTTTGTAGCCGATTCCAAACAGCACCACTGCCGCATGGCAGCAGGGCCAACGGAAGACGCCACCGAGGCCAGAGACGATGCCCTAGCATCTGTCAGTGGCACGATGAACCCCTTCTCTGCTGTGCCAAATCCTGCACAAACATGAATAGCACAAATGACAAATCTTGAGCTCAAATCCAAAAAAGAAGAAATCAACCTTAAACAGCAAGCAATCATTAAATTTTGATGCTGACATCTATCTATATTGGTAATAGATGAATATACTAACCACTGTTTTCCTGAAGAATGACAATGAGAAAGGCATATATATTATCCAAACTCTGTGTTGTCTACTACAATGGCAATCAGCAACGTCTACCGAAGCCCTCACATGCATGACACCATTTCCCTCATTTCCGTCCTATTTCGGTCCTTTAGGTCAAGTTCATAAAAACAGATGGGAATTTGGTCGATCCGAAAGACACTTAAGTAAAGCGATTGTACTCTACATCCGATTCATGTATGTGTTAGCTAAGAGTTGCATTCTCCTCTACCAAGCTCGCCTCCTTTTTTCTCCTTCCAATTACCGTGTTGTGTTCTTTGTCAGATTCGGTTTTTGCCTTTCTTCATTTGTTAAAATCAGTAATTACATCAAATTACTTTCAATGGCACATTTGTAACCATTGTTATTTCAAAACTCAGCGCGCCATCATCAATCTGCCTCTCATGGAATACCCGTGTTCAAGACATGGAGAGACACGTTGGATTTCAAACTGGAAGAATATGCGAATACTGGAGCGCATATCCCACTACACTACATGGTTTGAACTTCCTCATGGTCAATCGCAAAGTAAGAGCCACACTGATCTTTTTCTCGTGTGATTTGTTCCATTCGAGAATATAATTAGCATTTTTTTCCTTCATTTTGCACAGGGGGTACAATAGAACCCAGGGATAAAATGGCTAAGTTTAAGGATACTTTCCATGAAGGGGTTCTGTACAAAATTGAACGGTATCAAATATTTAGAGCCGTAGATAGGTAGAGAGCTGGGGATCACCCTTCAGAATTAGCTTTGTTCATAGGACATTTGTTGAACTAGTTGCTCCCGAGCCACCGAATTTCCTCCCCTAAGTTTGCTTACAAGTTACAATGCACTTCCCTTTGTGCAATTAGAGAAATGTATCGGATCAATTGTGCCTATGTCAGGTTAATTCACAAATCTTTATCTCCAAGAAGAAAAATGCACTCTGAACTTTTTCTGGAGCTTTTTTGATTGAACTGAAGCATGCTTCATATCACGATGAGGTCCAAAGGATTGGGAGAAAGCTGGGCAAATGGAGCTTGTGAGCAAGGAAACAGCGCGCGGGGGGGGGGGGGGGGGGGGGGGCGAAGGGGGAGCACCTCTGATGGCAGCAACCAATGGAAGGAGTCGGTGGCCGGTTGAGGTGCTGCTTTTTAAGCTACTAAAATGCAAATTCAAAGGGCTGTTATAAGCAAAATGCCCTCTCTAACATCAGAATTATTATTGTTCAAATGTATGTTCACAATATGATCGATATAGTAAATTAACATGGAGTCGCCATACGTACAGGTGCTCAGGACAAAATATACCTTTTTGTATTTAAAACCCATAGAACATATGCAGAGCCGAAGCTGAAAACAAGCATTACCCCCAGTAGGTAGCATAAGTCTATTGCACGCGTTACAATACACCCACTATAATAATATGTGGATCTCACCAGGACATTGCTTATTTTCATAGCTCATAGAGGAAGCAACATTACGATCATAGAAAGTAGCCAATAGTTGGCCTCTGCAAATCAAATCACCGCACCATGCATGGAGAGCATTGCAGCTTTGAAATCCAGGATTAAAGGGTGCTTCTTAAGCTTCTTCTGTGTTTAATTTACTTTTGTCTAATTCCAGGCATAGTTCTCTATCACGAATCCATATAACTTATCTAACTTAACAGCTAATGAAGCCCAAACAGTAGCAAAACCCTAAGTAATCCTAGATCCTCCATGGGTGGATGGCCACAAGATAGAGCATGATCGATGAGCACAGGAGCGGAGAAAAGGAAGGAGAGGAGCTGTAGAAGCTCACCATGGCAATTTGTAATTGATGCTGAAATGCAGCCCTTGTCCTTTGCTGTACCAAGTCCATGCTGCTCCTGCTGCACAAAACAGGACAAGAGAAATATCAGCAAGATAACGTTGAGCTGAAATCCGAGGAAGAAGAAAAGGTCAGGGGAAGGGAGGAGGTCCATGGGGAAAGAAAGGAGCAGCACCTGTCCATCACGCCGTGCAAATCGAATCCAATACAAGGCATCAAAGCAAGGTCCAGCCCAATGTAAGTGGACAGCAAGGTCCTGTTATGAATCATGATACAATAGCAACAATGAGAGATTGGATTTGTGGAATTAATTCATCAACTAAAGCAGAACGAGGTACGTACTAAACTTGAATCACTGAGAAAACGCTAATGTCAAGATAGATTATCTCTTGGCAGTAGAGCAACCGCCAGCCAGACCACCAATACCCAAAAGCTAACTACACATACATGCACATATGTATATTTCCTCCCTTGTAACAAAGATGGATGGACTGAACTACACAGCGGTGAAGCACAGCTGCCTTCCCGTGCTGCGGCCTGGTAGCCACATGTAATGTGGGTTGCCCGGTAGCCACATGTAATGTGGGTTGCCCGGTAGCCACATGCAATGTGGGTGTGGATGAAGAAAAAACCATCAAAACCATATGTGCCTGAGACATGCACTAGGCCACCTACCCCACTGTTGTGTTGAGAACGTGCACGCAGCATGGTTCCTGGTTATACCAGCTCTGTATTTTGTTCTAAAGAAGGCTTCATATTCTATCTCACTCCCATTGCTACAGCTTTCACCATCCCCATTCTGCTCCCGTCGCTTTCACCGTCCCCAGCGTGCTTCTGCCCCATAACACATCATCTTTATTCTTCATTAGCCATCAAATCATCAAACAGCTGCCATGATAAGAAGGGAAGAGAAAGTGATTAGTAAGCATGATAAAAAATCTATTTGAGCGGCAAGTATTTCTAGACAGAGGGAGTACTTGCTTGCCAGATTAGGCGTGCAAGTTGTCATGCTAAAAAAAATACTTCCTTGCCAGATTACATGTGCTTAGATGCCATGCTAATAAATCCTTAGTGTTCAGATTATAATTGCTTAGTTGTTGGGCTAATAAAATACTTAGTGTCCAGATTACAAAGCATAGTTGTCATGCTAAAAAAAATCTTAGTTTCCAGATTACACAAATGCTTAGCTGCCATGCTAATAAAATGCTTACTGTCCAGATTACAAAGCTTCGTTGTCGAGCTAAAAAAAATTCTTAGTTTCCAGATTACACAAATGCTTGGTTTCCATGCTAATAATACTCAGTTGACCAGATTAGAAGTACGTACTTGCCAAGAACTGAAAAATGCTTATTTGCCTAGTTACACACACAACAAACAGAGACAGGGGGTTGAGCAAAACAAGAAAAAACAACATGGATTAGCTGCCGCGGGCTAAAATCCACGGAAGCAAAACGCACACATCACCCAGATTTTCCCAATATGGATTGTTTCCATGATGATGCAGAGAAAAACTAAGCCCAATACGGATTAGCTGGCAAATCGAATCCAATGAGATCAGGGGAAAAAGAAAAGGTCATGGGAGGGGACCCATGGGGAAAGAAAGGAGCAGCACCTATCCATCACGATGGAGCTCGGAGCCATGCGAATCGAATACAATACATGGCGTCGAAGCAAGGTCCAATCCACGGAAGTCGACAGCAAGGTCCTGTTAGGACACACTAACAACAATGAGAGGTTGCATTTGTGGAATTCATCAACTAAAGCGGAATGACGTACTGAACTTGAATCTTGAGGAAACGCTAATGCCAAGATAGATTATTTCCTGGCGGTAGAGCAACAGCCAGCCAGATCATCAATACCCAAAAGCTAACTACACATAGATACACATGTGTATATTCCCTCCCTTGTACTCCCTCCGTAAACTAATATAAGAGCGTTTAGATCCCTAAACCCTAATATAAGAGCGTTTAGATCACTATTTTAGTAATCTAAACGCTCTTATATTAGTTTACAGAGGGAGTAACAAAGATGGGCAAACTGAACTAGAAAAATGCAATGGGAAGAAGGGAAGATAAAGTGATTAGTTGTCATGCTAATAGAATGATAAGTGTCCAGATTACGCAAATGCTTAGTTCCCATGCTGAAAAACATCTTAGTGTCGAGGTTACGCAAATGCCTAGTTGACATGCTAAATAAAATGCTCAGTTTCCAAATTACACAATTGCTTTGTTGCCATGCTAAATAAATGCTCAGTGTCCAGATTACACAGATGCTTAATTAGTTGGCAGGCTAAATAAATTCTTAGTTTCCGGATTACACAAATGCTTAGTCGGCATGCTAAAGAAGATCTTAGTTTTCAGATTACACAAATGCTTACTTGCCATGCTAGAAAAAATACTTAGTTGACCAGATTACAAGTACGTCCTTGACAAAAACTAAAAAATGCTTAGTTGTCTAGTTACCCACACAACAAACAGAAACAGTTTTTGTTTTTTAGAATAATATAAAAGGGCCAAAAGGCCCCAGTTCCATTGATATATAGCAACAAACAGAAACAGATCTAGCTAGCATGGTTCTGGCCCTTGATGGCCGGGACAGTACGCCAAGCCATCTCGGCCCTCATGGCTGGGGGATTTTGGTCAAGGGCAGAAAACTAGAGACGCACTCGTCCTTAATTAGATTTCCCTGAGGATGCAGAGGATGACCTGCTGCGAAATCCAATCCAAGATCTGCGGTGCAAGGAAGGAGAGAGTGGGAAACTGACCTCCATGGCGTGGCGTCGGTCCGCACTAGCAGCAGCAGCGGGGCCGTGGTGGTCTTCACCGCCTGACTGACGACGATGCCGCTGGCGCTGGTTGAAGAAGAACCCTAGGCAGCCGCTGCTGGAGGCATCGACGGCCGACAAGAGGAGCCCTCCCTCCCTCCCGTGCGCCGGGTCCTGTTCTTGGGGGCGGATCCTGGGCTCGGCCGCCATGGCCGCAGGCTAGGTCTCGGGCGGGCGGGCGGGCGCGAGGAAGGAGGTTGGATGGAGGATGCTAGGGTTTGGGGGCGGAGGTGGTGGGGGAGGGAGGGGGTTGGGGGATGCCGGCGGTGGGGTATCCTACTCGGGCAGGGGTAACTTTGCCTTCAATGCGGACCCATCTGCCAGGCTCCTATCTTGGAATCCGAAAAATATTATCTGGTCGAATTCCGAGGAGGTGGGTGAGCTCATGGATTGGGTGGCCTTCTTTTAAGATCACATGATATATCTCGTCATGGGGATGCATGTGGCCCTAAACCGCGACATCCAACCTCTCCAGGCCCCACTATTGTCATTTCAACTGTCATCATATCATATGAGCGTCAGGCCCCACTATTGTCACGTCATATTAGTAAAGGATATCGTACCACGATATATGTGGTAGTTTAATCAACCACCCCCTCGATTCTCGTGCATGATGTCTGGAAAACTGGCAAAATTGCTGTCGTGCGGCGCGATTATCCCGCAGCCGCTTCGCATTCTAATTGGCTCTATAAAAGGCCAAGGGGCGCGTGTGCGCGCGAGAGATAGAGGTTTAGATTCTCAATCTCTCAAAGCCCTCATCTTCTTCCTCGAGCTCCTGTGCCCGCGAGCTTTCTAGTGTCCGAATATGAAAGCTTCTAATTCTTCCTCCATTTCATCCACCAGCTTGCATGGCTGGCATGCAGACTCAAGCCACAAAGATTGCCAAAGTCCGCAAGAAGGCCACGAGGGAGGCATTGACGGCCTCCCAAACTAAAGGGCGACGGAAGGGCACCATAGTGATGGAGAAGAAGATCGCTCAACTCTCCAAATCCGGGTACCTGCTGGCGCCGGAGGCCACTCCAGCCCGGTGTGTTCTAACCAAGGGTAGACTTAGTACCTCAACCCCGTTCCAGCGAGCGGGTAATCTTCATTCATCATCTCTTCGCGACCTCTCCTTTCCCATCCATCCTTTCCTTTGACGCCTTCTTTATTTTTAAGGCCTTCATTTCCATCACCTAGCTCCGAACTCCATCCTCCACATCTGGTGCTTCATCACTTTCTACAAGGCCTTCCTGTGCTACGAGCCAAATGTCGAAATTTTGTGTAAATATTTCATTGTTAAGCTTCAGTATAATGGCCTCGAGATATGCGAGTGTGGAGGCACCATGATCAATGAGATTCAAGTTGCAGAATGGCTGGAGGTGGAGTTTATGGACATAGTGAAGAACTAGCAAGAAGAATGGTTCCACATGAGGGATGTGCCGCTAATCAATCCTACTCGGGCAGGGGTAACTTTGCCTTCAATGCGGACCCATCTGCCAGGCTCCTATCTTGGAATCCGAAGAATATTATCTGGTCGAATTCCGAGGAGGTGGGTGAGCTCATGGATTGGGTGGCCTTCTTTTAGGGTCACATGATATATCTCGTCATGGCGATGCATGTGGCCCTAAACCGCGACATCCAACCTCTCCAGGCCCACTATTGTCATTTCAACTATCATCATATCATATGAGCGTCAGGCCCCACTATTGTCACGTCATATTAGTAAAGGATATCGTACCACGATATATGTGGTAGTTTAATCAACCACCCCCTCGATTCTCGTGCATGATGTCTGGGAAACTGGCAAAATTGCTGTCGTGCGGCGCGATTATCCCAGCCGCTTCGCATTCTAATTGGCTCTATAAAAGGCCAAGGGGCGCGTGTGCGTGCGAGAGATAGAGGTTTAGACTCTCAATCTCTCAAGCCCTCATCTTCTTCCTCGAGCTCATGTGCCCGCGAGCTTTCTAGTGTCCGAATATGAAAGCTTCTAATTCTTCCTCCATTTCATCCACCAGCTTGCATGGCTGGCATGCAGACTCAAGCGACAAAGATCGCCAAAGTCCGCAAGAAGGCCACGAGGGAGGCATTGACGGCCTCCCAAACTAAAGGGCGACGGAAGGGCACCATAGTGATGGAGGAGAAGATCGCTCAACTCTCCAAATCCGGGTACCTGCTGGCGCCGGAGGCCACTCCAGCCCGGTGTGTTCTAACCAAGGGTGGACTTAGTACCTCAACCCCGTTCCAGCGAGCGGGTAATCTTCATTCATCATCTCTTCGCGACCTTTGCTTTCCCATCCATCCTTTCCTTTGACGCCTTCTTTATTTTTAAGGCCTTAATTTCCATCACCTAGCTCCAAACTCCATCCTCCACATCTGGTGCTTCATCACTTTCTACAAGGCCTTCCTCTGCTGCGAGCCAAATGTCGAAATTTGGTGTAAATATTTCATTGTTAAGCTTCAGTATAATGGCCTCGAGATATGCGAGTGTGGAGGCACCATGATCAATGAGATTCAAGGTGCAGAATGGCTGGAGGTGGAGTTTATGGACATAGTGAAGAACTAGCAAGAAGAATGGTTCCACATGAGGGATGTGCCGCTAATCAATCCTACTCGGGCAGGGGTAACTTTGCCTTCAATGCGGACCCAGCTGCCAGGCTCCTATCTTGGAATCCGAAGAATATTATCTGGTCGAATTCTGAGGAGGTGGGTGAGCTCATGGATTGGGTGGCCTTCTTTTAGGGTCACATGATATATCTCGTCATGGCGATGCATGTGGCCCTAAACCGCGACATCCAACCTCTCCAGGCCCCACTATTGTCATTTCAACTGTCATCATATCATATGAGCGTCAGGCCCCACTATTGTCACGTCATATTAGTAAAGGATATCGTACCACGATATATGTGGTAGTTTAATCAACCACCCCCTCGATTCTCATGCATGATGTCTGGGAAACTGGCAAAATTGCTGTCGTGCGGCGCGATTATCCCGCAGCCGCTTCGCATTCTAATTGGCTCTATAAAAGGCCAAGGGGCGAGTGTGCGCGCGAGAGATAGAGGTTTAGACTCTCAATCTCTCAAGCCCTCATCTTCTTCCTCGAGCTCCTGTGCCCGCGAGCTTTCTAGTGTCCGAATATGAAAGCTTCTAATTCTTCCTCCATTTCATCCACCAGCTTGCATGGCTAGCATGCAGACTCAAGCGACAAAGATCGCCAAAGTCCGCAAGAAGGCCACGAGGGAGGCATTGACGGCCTCCCAAACTAAAGGGCGATGGAAGGGCACCATAGTGATGGAGGAGAAGATCGCTCAACTCTCCAAATCCGAGTACCTGCTGGCGCCGGAGGCCACTCCAGCCCGGTGTGTTCTAACCAAGGGTAGACTTAGTACCTCAACCCCATTCCAGCGAGCGGGTAATCTTCATTCATCATCTCTTCGCGACCTCTGCTTTCCCATCCATCCTTTCCTTTGACGCCTTCTTTATTTTTAAGGCCTTCATTTCCATCACCTAGCTCCGAACTCCATCCTCCACATCTGGCGCTTCATCACTTTCTACAAGGCCTTCCTCTGCTGCGAGCCAAATGTCGAAATTTTGTGTAAATATTTCATTGTTAAGCTTCAGTATAATGGCCTCGAGATATGCGAGTGTGGAGGCACCATGATCAATGAGATTCAAGGTGCAGAATGGCTGGAGGTGGAGTTTATGGACATAGTGAAGAACTAGCAAGAAGAATGGTTCCACATGAGGGATGTGCCGCTAATCAATCCTACTCGGGCAGGGGTAACTTTGCCTTCAATGCGGACCCATCTGCCAGGCTCCTATCTTGGAATCCGAAGAATATTATCTGGTCGAATTCCGAGGAGGTGGGTGAGCTCATGGATTGGGTGGCCTTCTTTTAGGATCACATGATATATCTCGTCATGGCGATGCATGTGGCCCTAAACCGCGACATCCAACCTCTCCAGGCCCCACTATTGTCATTTCAACTGTCATCATATCATATGAGCGTCAGGCCCCACTATTGTCACATCATATTAGTAAAGGATATCGTACCACGATATATGTGGTAGTTTAATCGACCACCCCCTCGATTCTCGTGCATGATGTCTGGGAAACTGGCAAAATTGCTGTCGTGCGGCGCGATTATCCTGCAGCCGCTTCGCATTCTAATTGGCTCTATAAAAGGCCAAGGGGCGCGTGTGCGTGCGAGAGATAGAGGTTTAGACTCTCAATCTCTCAAGCCCTCATCTTCTTCCTCGAGCTCCTGTGCCCGCGAGCTTTCTAGTGTCCGAATATGAAAGCTTCTAATTCTTCCTCCATTTCATCCACCAGCTTGCATGGCTGGCATGCAGACTCAAGCGACAAAGATCGCCAAAGTCCGCAAGAAGGCCACGAGGGAGGCATTGACGGCCTCCCAAACTAAAGGGCGACGGAAGGGCACCATAGTGATGGAGGAGAAGATCGCTCAACTCTCCAAATCCGGGTACCTGCTGGCGCCGGAGGCCACTCCAGCCCGGTGTGTTCTAACCAAGGGTAGACTTAGTACCTCAACCCCATTCCAGCGAGCGGGTAATCTTCATTCATCATCTCTTCGCGACCTCTGCTTTCCCATCCATCCTTTCCTTTGACGCCTTCTTTATTTTTAAGGCCTTCATTTCCATCACCTAGCTCCGAACTCCATCCTCCACATCTGGCGCTTCATCACTTTCTACAAGGCCTTCCTCTGCTGCGAGCCAAATGTCGAAATTTGGTGTAAATATTTCATTGTTAAGCTTCAGTATAATGGCCTCGAGATATGCGAGTGTGGAGGCACCATGATCAATGAGATTCAAGGTGCAGAATGGCTGGAGGTGGAGTTTATGGACATAGTGAAGAACTAGCAAGAAGAATGGTTCCACATGAGGGATGTGCCGCTAATCAATCCTACTCGGGCAGGGGTAACTTTGCCTTCAATGCGGACCCATCTGCCAGGCTCCCATCTTGGAATCCGAAGAATATTATCTGGTCGAATTCCGAGGAGGTGGGTGAGCTCATGGATTGGGTGGCCTTCTTTTAGGATCACATGATATATCTCGTCATGGCGATGCATGTGGCCCTAAACCGCGACATCCAACCTCTCCAGGCCCCACTATTGTCATTTCAACTGTCATCATATCATATGAGCGTCAGGCCCCACTATTGTCACATCATATTAGTAAAGGATATCGTACCACGATATATGTGGTAGTTTAATCGACCACCCCCTCGATTCTCGTGCATGATGTCTGGGAAACTGGCAAAATTGCTGTCGTGCGGCGCGATTATCCCGCAGCCGCTTCGCATTCTAATTGGCTCTATAAAAGGCCAAGGGGCGCGTGTGCGCGCGAGAGATAGAGGTTTAGACTCTCAATCTCTCAAGCCCTCATCTTCTTCCTCGAGCTCCTGTGCCCGCGAGCTTTCTAGCGTCCGAATATGAAAGCTTCTAATTCTTCCTCCATTTCATCCACCAGCTTGCATGGCTGGCATGCAGACTCAAGCGACAAAGATCGCCAAAGTCCGCATGAAGGCCACGAGGGAGGCATTGACGGCCTCCCAAACTAAAGGGCGACGGAAGGGCACCATAGTGATGGAGGAGAAGATCGCTCAACTCTCCAAATCCGGGTACCTGCTGGCGCCGGAGGCCACTCTAGCCCGGTGTGTTCTAACCAAGGGTGGACTTAGTACCTCAACCCCGTTCCAGCGAGCGGGTAATCTTCATTCATCATCTCTTCGCGACCTTTGCTTTCCCATCCATCCTTTCCTTTGACGCCTTCTTTATTTTTAAGGCCTTCATTTCCATCACCTAGCTCCGAACTCCATCCTCCACATCTGGCGCTTCATCACTTTCTACAAGGCCTTCCTCTGCTGCGAGCCAAATGTCGAAATTTGGTGTAAATATTTCATTGTTAAGCTTCAGTATAATGGCCTCGAGATATGCGAGTGTGGAGGCACCATGATCAATGAGATTCAAGGTGCAGAATGGCTGGAGGTGGAGTTTATGGACATAGTGAAGAACTAGCAAGAAGAATGGTTCCACATGAGGGATGTGCCGCTAATCAATCCTACTCGGGCAGGGGTAACTTTGCCTTCAATGCGGACCCAGCTGCCAGGCTCCTATCTTGGAATCCGAAGAATATTATCTGGTCGAATTCTGAGGAGGTGGGTGAGCTCATGGATTGGGTGGCCTTCTTTTAGGGTCACATGATATATCTCGTCATGGCGATGCATGTGGCCCTAAACCGCGACATCCAACCTCTCCAGGCCCCACTATTGTCATTTCAACTGTCATCATATCATATGAGCGTCAGGCCCCACTATTGTCACATCATATTAGTAAAGGATATCATACCACGATATATGTGGTAGTTTAATCGACCACCCCCTCGATTCTCGTGCATGATGTCTGGGAAACTGGCAAAATTGCTGTCGTGCGGCGCGATTATCCCGCAGCCGCTTCGCATTCTAATTGGCTCTATAAAAGGCCAAGGGGCGCGTGTGTGTGCGAGAGATAGAAGTTTAGACTCTCATTCTCTCAAGCCCTCATCTTCTTCCTCGAGCTCCTGTGCCCGCGAGCTTTCTAGTGTCCGAATATGAAAGCTTCTAATTCTTCCTCCATTTCATCCACCAGCTTGCATGGCTGGCATGCAGACTCAAGCGACAAAGATCGCCAAAGTCTGCAAGAAGGCCACGAGGGAGGCATTGACGGCCTCCCAAACTAAAGGGCGACGGAAGGGCACCATAGTGATGGAGGAGAAGATCGCTCAACTCTCCAAATCCGGGTACCTGCTGGCGCCGGAGGCCACTCCAGCCCGGTGTGTTCTAACCAAGGGTGGACTTAGTACCTCAACCCCGTTCCAGCGAGCGGGTAATCTTCATTCATCATCTCTTCGCGACCTTTGCTTTCCCATCCATCCTTTCCTTTGACGCCTTCTTTATTTTTAAGGCCTTCATTTCCATCACCTAGCTCCGAACTCCATCCTCCACATCTGGCGCTTCATCACTTTCTACAAGGCCTTCCTCTGCTGCGAGCCAAATGTCGAAATTTGGTGTAAATATTTCATTGTTAAGCTTCAGTATAATGGCCTCGAGATATGCGAGTGTGGAGGCACCATGATCAATGAGATTCAAGGTGCAGAATGGCTGGAGGTGGAGTTTATGGACATAGTGAAGAACTAGCAAGAAGAATGGTTCCACATGAGGGATGTGCCGCTAATCAATCCTACTCGGGCAGGGGTAACTTTGCCTTCAATGCGGACCCAGCTGCCAGGCTCCTATCTTGGAATCCGAAGAATATTATCTGGTCGAATTCTGAGGAGGTGGGTGAGCTCATGGATTGGGTGGCCTTCTTTTAGGGTCACATGATATATCTCGTCATGGCGATGCATGTGGCCCTAAACCGCGACATCCAACCTCTCCAGGCCCCACTATTGTCATTTCAACTGTCATCATATCATATGAGCGTCAGGCCCCACTATTGTCACGTCATATTAGTAAAGGATATCGTACCACGATATATGTGGTAGTTTAATCAACCACCCCCTCGATTCTCATGCATGATGTCTGGGAAACTGGCAAAATTGCTGTCGTGCGGCGCGATTATCCCGCAGCCGCTTCGCATTCTAATTGGCTCTATAAAAGGCCAAGGGGCGAGTGTGCGCGCGAGAGATAGAGGTTTAGACTCTCAATCTCTCAAGCCCTCATCTTCTTCCTCGAGCTCCTGTGCCCGCGAGCTTTCTAGTGTCCGAATATGAAAGCTTCTAATTCTTCCTCCATTTCATCCACCAGCTTGCATGGCTAGCATGCAGACTCAAGCGACAAAGATCGCCAAAGTCCGCAAGAAGGCCACGAGGGAGGCATTGACGGCCTCCCAAACTAAAGGGCGATGGAAGGGCACCATAGTGATGGAGGAGAAGATCGCTCAACTCTCCAAATCCGAGTACCTGCTGGCGCCGGAGGCCACTCCAGCCCGGTGTGTTCTAACCAAGGGTAGACTTAGTACCTCAACCCCATTCCAGCGAGCGGGTAATCTTCATTCATCATCTCTTCGCGACCTCTGCTTTCCCATCCATCCTTTCCTTTGACGCCTTCTTTATTTTTAAGGCCTTCATTTCCATCACCTAGCTCCGAACTCCATCCTCCACATCTGGCGCTTCATCACTTTCTACAAGGCCTTCCTCTGCTGCGAGCCAAATGTCGAAATTTTGTGTAAATATTTCATTGTTAAGCTTCAGTATAATGGCCTCGAGATATGCGAGTGTGGAGGCACCATGATCAATGAGATTCAAGGTGCAGAATGGCTGGAGGTGGAGTTTATGGACATAGTGAAGAACTAGCAAGAAGAATGGTTCCACATGAGGGATGTGCCGCTAATCAATCCTACTCGGGCAGGGGTAACTTTGCCTTCAATGCGGACCCATCTGCCAGGCTCCTATCTTGGAATCCGAAGAATATTATCTGGTCGAATTCCGAGGAGGTGGGTGAGCTCATGGATTGGGTGGCCTTCTTTTAGGATCACATGATATATCTCGTCATGGCGATGCATGTGGCCCTAAACCGCGACATCCAACCTCTCCAGGCCCCACTATTGTCATTTCAACTGTCATCATATCATATGAGCGTCAGGCCCCACTATTGTCACATCATATTAGTAAAGGATATCGTACCACGATATATGTGGTAGTTTAATCGACCACCCCCTCGATTCTCGTGCATGATGTCTGGGAAACTGGCAAAATTGCTGTCGTGCGGCGCGATTATCCTGCAGCCGCTTCGCATTCTAATTGGCTCTATAAAAGGCCAAGGGGCGCGTGTGCGTGCGAGAGATAGAGGTTTAGACTCTCAATCTCTCAAGCCCTCATCTTCTTCCTCGAGCTCCTGTGCCCGCGAGCTTTCTAGTGTCCGAATATGAAAGCTTCTAATTCTTCCTCCATTTCATCCACCAGCTTGCATGGCTGGCATGCAGACTCAAGCGACAAAGATCGCCAAAGTCCGCAAGAAGGCCACGAGGGAGGCATTGACGGCCTCCCAAACTAAAGGGCGACGGAAGGGCACCATAGTGATGGAGGAGAAGATCGCTCAACTCTCCAAATCCGGGTACCTGCTGGCGCCGGAGGCCACTCCAGCCCGGTGTGTTCTAACCAAGGGTAGACTTAGTACCTCAACCCCATTCCAGCGAGCGGGTAATCTTCATTCATCATCTCTTCGCGACCTCTGCTTTCCCATCCATCCTTTCCTTTGACGCCTTCTTTATTTTTAAGGCCTTCATTTCCATCACCTAGCTCCGAACTCCATCCTCCACATCTGGCGCTTCATCACTTTCTACAAGGCCTTCCTCTGCTGCGAGCCAAATGTCGAAATTTGGTGTAAATATTTCATTGTTAAGCTTCAGTATAATGGCCTCGAGATATGCGAGTGTGGAGGCACCATGATCAATGAGATTCAAGGTGCAGAATGGCTGGAGGTGGAGTTTATGGACATAGTGAAGAACTAGCAAGAAGAATGGTTCCACATGAGGGATGTGCCGCTAATCAATCCTACTCGGGCAGGGGTAACTTTGCCTTCAATGCGGACCCATCTGCCAGGCTCCCATCTTGGAATCCGAAGAATATTATCTGGTCGAATTCCGAGGAGGTGGGTGAGCTCATGGATTGGGTGGCCTTCTTTTAGGATCACATGATATATCTCGTCATGGCGATGCATGTGGCCCTAAACCGCGACATCCAACCTCTCCAGGCCCCACTATTGTCATTTCAACTGTCATCATATCATATGAGCGTCAGGCCCCACTATTGTCACATCATATTAGTAAAGGATATCGTACCACGATATATGTGGTAGTTTAATCGACCACCCCCTCGATTCTCGTGCATGATGTCTGGGAAACTGGCAAAATTGCTGTCGTGCGGCGCGATTATCCCGCAGCCGCTTCGCATTCTAATTGGCTCTATAAAAGGCCAAGGGGCGCGTGTGCGCGCGAGAGATAGAGGTTTAGACTCTCAATCTCTCAAGCCCTCATCTTCTTCCTCGAGCTCCTGTGCCCGCGAGCTTTCTAGCGTCCGAATATGAAAGCTTCTAATTCTTCCTCCATTTCATCCACCAGCTTGCATGGCTGGCATGCAGACTCAAGCGACAAAGATCGCCAAAGTCCGCATGAAGGCCACGAGGGAGGCATTGACGGCCTCCCAAACTAAAGGGCGACGGAAGGGCACCATAGTGATGGAGGAGAAGATCGCTCAACTCTCCAAATCCGGGTACCTGCTGGCGCCGGAGGCCACTCCAGCCCGGTGTGTTCTAACCAAGGGTGGACTTAGTACCTCAACCCCGTTCCAGCGAGCGGGTAATCTTCATTCATCATCTCTTCGCGACCTTTGCTTTCCCATCCATCCTTTCCTTTGACGCCTTCTTTATTTTTAAGGCCTTCATTTCCATCACCTAGCTCCGAACTCCATCCTCCACATCTGGCGCTTCATCACTTTCTACAAGGCCTTCCTCTGCTGCGAGCCAAATGTCGAAATTTGGTGTAAATATTTCATTGTTAAGCTTCAGTATAATGGCCTCGAGATATGCGAGTGTGGAGGCACCATGATCAATGAGATTCAAGGTGCAGAATGGCTGGAGGTGGAGTTTATGGACATAGTGAAGAACTAGCAAGAAGAATGGTTCCACATGAGGGATGTGCCGCTAATCAATCCTACTCGGGCAGGGGTAACTTTGCCTTCAATGCGGACCCAGCTGCCAGGCTCCTATCTTGGAATCCGAAGAATATTATCTGGTCGAATTCTGAGGAGGTGGGTGAGCTCATGGATTGGGTGGCCTTCTTTTAGGGTCACATGATATATCTCGTCATGGCGATGCATGTGGCCCTAAACCGCGACATCCAACCTCTCCAGGCCCCACTATTGTCATTTCAACTGTCATCATATCATATGAGCGTCAGGCCCCACTATTGTCACATCATATTAGTAAAGGATATCATACCACGATATATGTGGTAGTTTAATCGACCACCCCCTCGATTCTCGTGCATGATGTCTGGGAAACTGGCAAAATTGCTGTCGTGCGGCGCGATTATCCCGCAGCCGCTTCGCATTCTAATTGGCTCTATAAAAGGCCAAGGGGCGCGTGTGTGTGCGAGAGATAGAGGTTTAGACTCTCATTCTCTCAAGCCCTCATCTTCTTCCTCGAGCTCCTGTGCCCGCGAGCTTTCTAGTGTCCGAATATGAAAGCTTCTAATTCTTCCTCCATTTCATCCACCAGCTTGCATGGCTGGCATGCAGACTCAAGCGACAAAGATCGCCAAAGTCTGCAAGAAGGCCACGAGGGAGGCATTGACGGCCTCCCAAACTAAAGGGCGACGGAAGGGCACCATAGTGATGGAGGAGAAGATCGCTCAACTCTCCAAATCCGGGTACCTGCTGGCGCCGGAGGCCACTCCAGCCCGGTGTGTTCTAACCAAGGGTGGACTTAGTACCTCAACCCCGTTCCAGCGAGCGGGTAATCTTCATTCATCATCTCTTCGCGACCTTTGCTTTCCCATCCATCCTTTCCTTTGACGCCTTCTTTATTTTTAAGGCCTTAATTTCCATCACCTAGCTCCAAACTCCATCCTCCACATCTGGTGCTTCATCACTTTCTACAAGGCCTTCCTCTGCTGCGAGCCAAATGTCGAAATTTGGTGTAAATATTTCATTGTTAAGCTTCAGTATAATGGCCTCGAGATATGCGAGTGTGGAGGCACCATGATCAATGAGATTCAAGGTGCAGAATGGCTGGAGGTGGAGTTTATGGACATAGTGAAGAACTAGCAAGAAGAATGGTTCCACATGAGGGATGTGCCGCTAATCAATCCTACTCGGGCAGGGGTAACTTTGCCTTCAATGCGGACCCATCTGCCAGGCTCCTATCTTGGAATCCGAAGAATATTATCTGGTCGAATTCCGAGGAGGTGGGTGAGCTCATGGATTGGGTGGCCTTCTTTTAGGGTCACATGATATATCTCGTCATGGCGATGCATGTGGCCCTAAACCGCGACATCCAACCTCTCCAGGCCCCACTATTGTCATTTCAACTGTCATCATATCATATGAGCGTCAGGCCCCACTATTGTCACGTCATATTAGTAAAGGATATCGTACCACGATATATGTGGTAGTTTAATCAACCACCCCCTCGATTCTCATGCATGATGTCTGGGAAACTGGCAAAATTGCTGTCATGCGGCGCGATTATCCCGCAGCCGCTTCGCATTTTAATTGGCTCTATAAAAGGCCAAGGGGCGCGTGTGCGCGCGAGAGATAGAGGTTTAGACTCTCAATCTCTCAAGCCCTCATCTTCTTCCTCGAGCTCCTGTGCCCGCGAGCTTTCTAGCGTCCGAATATGAAAGCTTCTAATTCTTCCTCCATTTCATCCACCAGCTTGCATGGCTGGCATGCAGACTCAAGCGACAAAGATCGCCAAAGTCCGCATGAAGGCCACGAGGGAGGCATTGACGGCCTCCCAAACTAAAGGGCGACGGAAGGGCACCATAGTGATGGAGGAGAAGATCGCTCAACTCTCCAAATCCGGGTACCTGCTGGCGCCGGAGGCCACTCCAGCCCGGTGTGTTCTAACCAAGGGTGGACTTAGTACCTCAACCCCGTTCCAGCGAGCGGGTAATCTTCATTCATCATCTCTTCGCGACCTTTGCTTTCCCATCCATCCTTTCCTTTGACGCCTTCTTTATTTTTAAGGCCTTCATTTCCATCACCTAGCTCCGAACTCCATCCTCCACATCTGGCGCTTCATCACTTTCTACAAGGCCTTCCTCTGCTGCGAGCCAAATGTCGAAATTTGGTGTAAATATTTCATTGTTAAGCTTCAGTATAATGGCCTCGAGATATGCGAGTGTGGAGGCACCATGATCAATGAGATTCAAGGTGCAGAATGGCTGGAGGTGGAGTTTATGGACATAGTGAAGAACTAGCAAGAAGAATGGTTCCACATGAGGGATGTGCCGCTAATCAATCCTACTCGGGCAGGGGTAACTTTGCCTTCAATGCGGACCCAGCTGCCAGGCTCCTATCTTGGAATCCGAAGAATATTATCTGGTCGAATTCTGAGGAGGTGGGTGAGCTCATGGATTGGGTGGCCTTCTTTTAGGGTCACATGATATATCTCGTCATGGCGATGCATGTGGCCCTAAACCGCGACATCCAACCTCTCCAGGCCCCACTATTGTCATTTCAACTGTCATCATATCATATGAGCGTCAGGCCCCACTATTGTCACATCATATTAGTAAAGGATATCATACCACGATATATGTGGTAGTTTAATCGACCACCCCCTCGATTCTCGTGCATGATGTCTGGGAAACTGGCAAAATTGCTGTCGTGCGGCGCGATTATCCCGCAGCCGCTTCGCATTCTAATTGGCTCTATAAAAGGCCAAGGGGCGCGTGTGTGTGCGAGAGATAGAGGTTTAGACTCTCATTCTCTCAAGCCCTCATCTTCTTCCTCGAGCTCCTGTGCCCGCGAGCTTTCTAGTGTCCGAATATGAAAGCTTCTAATTCTTCCTCCATTTCATCCACCAGCTTGCATGGCTGGCATGCAGACTCAAGCGACAAAGATCGCCAAAGTCTGCAAGAAGGCCACGAGGGAGGCATTGACGGCCTCCCAAACTAAAGGGCGACGGAAGGGCACCATAGTGATGGAGGAGAAGATCGCTCAACTCTCCAAATCCGGGTACCTGCTGGCGCCGGAGGCCACTCCAGCCCGGTGTGTTCTAACCAAGGGTGGACTTAGTACCTCAACCCCGTTCCAGCGAGCGGGTAATCTTCATTCATCATCTCTTCGCGACCTTTGCTTTCCCATCCATCCTTTCCTTTGACGCCTTCTTTATTTTTAAGGCCTTAATTTCCATCACCTAGCTCCAAACTCCATCCTCCACATCTGGTGCTTCATCACTTTCTACAAGGCCTTCCTCTGCTGCGAGCCAAATGTCGAAATTTGGTGTAAATATTTCATTGTTAAGCTTCAGTATAATGGCCTCGAGATATGCGAGTGTGGAGGCACCATGATCAATGAGATTCAAGGTGCAGAATGGCTGGAGGTGGAGTTTATGGACATAGTGAAGAACTAGCAAGAAGAATGGTTCCACATGAGGGATGTGCCGCTAATCAATCCTACTCGGGCAGGGGTAACTTTGCCTTCAATGCGGACCCATCTGCCAGGCTCCTATCTTGGAATCCGAAGAATATTATCTGGTCGAATTCCGAGGAGGTGGGTGAGCTCATGGATTGGGTGGCCTTCTTTTAGGGTCACATGATATATCTCGTCATGGCGATGCATGTGGCCCTAAACCGCGACATCCAACCTCTCCAGGCCCCACTATTGTCATTTCAACTGTCATCATATCATATGAGCGTCAGGCCCCACTATTGTCACGTCATATTAGTAAAGGATATCGTACCACGATATATGTGGTAGTTTAATCAACCACCCCCTCGATTCTCATGCATGATGTCTGGGAAACTGGCAAAATTGCTGTCATGCGGCGCGATTATCCCGCAGCCACTTCGCATTTTAATTGGCTCTATAAAAGGCCAAGGGGCGCGTGTGCGCGCGAGAGATAGAGGTTTAGACTCTCAATCTCTCAAGCCCTCATCTTCTTCCTCGAGCTCCTGTGCCCGCGAGCTTTCTAGCGTCCGAATATGAAAGCTTCTAATTCTTCCTCCATTTCATCCACCAGCTTGCATGGCTGGCATGCAGACTCAAGCGACAAAGATCGCCAAAGTCCGCATGAAGGCCACGAGGGAGGCATTGACGGCCTCCCAAACTAAAGGGCGACGGAAGGGCACCATAGTGATGGAGGAGAAGATCGCTCAACTCTCCAAATCCGGGTACCTGCTGGCGCCGGAGGCCACTCCAGCCCGGTGTGTTCTAACCAAGGGTGGACTTAGTACCTCAACCCCATTCCAGCGAGCGGGTAATCTTCATTCATCATCTCTTCGCGACCTTTGCTTTCCCATCCATCCTTTCCTTTGACGCCTTCTTTATTTTTAAGGCCTTCATTTCCATCACCTAGCTCCGAACTCCATCCTCCACATCTGGCGCTTCATCACTTTCTACAAGGCCTTCCTCTGCTGCGAGCCAAATGTCGAAATTTGGTGTAAATATTTCATTGTTAAGCTTCAGTATAATGGCCTCGAGATATGCGAGTGTGGAGGCACCATGATCAATGAGATTCAAGGTGCAGAATGGCTGGAGGTGGAGTTTATGGACATAGTGAAGAACTAGCAAGAAGAATGGTTCCACATGAGGGATGTGCCGCTAATCAATCCTACTCGGGCAGGGGTAACTTTGCCTTCAATGCGGACCCATCTGCCAGGCTCCTATCTTGGAATCCGAAGAATATTATCTGGTCGAATTCCGAGGAGGTGGGTGAGCTCATGGATTGGGTGGCCTTCTTTTAGGATCACATGATATATCTCGTCATGGCGATGCATGTGGCCCTAAACCGCGACATCCAACCTCTCCAGGCCCCACTATTGTCATTTCAACTGTCATCATATCATATGAGCGTCAGGCCCCACTATTGTCACATCATATTAGTAAAGGATATCGTACCACGATATATGTGGTAGTTTAATCGACCACCCCCTCGATTCTCGTGCATGATGTCTGGGAAACTGGCAAAATTGCTGTCGTGCGGCGCGATTATCCCGCAGCCGCTTCGCATTCTAATTGGCTCTATAAAAGGCCAAGGGGCGCGTGTGCGCGCGAGAGATAGAGGTTTAGACTCTCAATCTCTCAAGCCCTCATCTTCTTCCTCGAGCTCCTGTGCCCGCGAGCTTTCTAGCGTCCGAATATGAAAGCTTCTAATTCTTCCTCCATTTCATCCACCAGCTTGCATGGCTGGCATGCAGACTCAAGCGACAAAGATCGCCAAAGTCCGCATGAAGGCCACAAAGAATAAGTGAGAATTTTGGCAATTGCCATGAACAGGAGGATGTGGAGGCTGGACTAGACCTTTTTTCTGTTGAACTACATCCTACCTGCTACAAGGACTATAAGGCAATATTGTAGTTGGTCTATCAATATGTTGGAAATTACATGATGGTGAGATTATTTTGTGTTTGTCATGTTCATGGAGGCCTGATCAAAGAGAGCCTGATCCGGGGGTACTTTATTGGATCTTGGAGAATAGTCCAACGAGGGGGAACACGTTGTTTTCAGGACACAAGGGATGAATAGTGTGTTGGAAATATGCCCTAGAGGCAATAATAAAATGGTTATTATTGTATTTCCTTGTTCATGATAATTGTCTATTGTTCATGCTATAATTGTATTAACTGGAAACCGTAATACATGTGTGAATACATAGACCACAACATGTCCCTAGTAAGCCTCTAGTTGACTAGCTCATTGATCAATAGATGGTTATGGTTTCCTAACCATGGACATTGGATGTCGTTGATAATGGGATCACATCATTAGGAGAATAATGTGATGGACAAGACCCAATCCTAAGCATAGCACAAGATCGTGTAGTTCGTTTGCTAGGGCTTTTCTAATGTCAAGTATCATTTCCTTAGACCATGAGATTGTGCAACTCCCGGATACCGTAGGAGTGCTTTGGGTGTATCAAACGTCACAATGTAACAGGGTGACTATAAAGGTGCACTACAGGTATCTCCGAAAGTGTCTGTTGGGTTGGCACGAATCGAGACTGGGATTTGTCACTCCGTATGACGGAGAGGTATCTCTGGGCCCACTCGGTAATGCATCATCATAATAAGCTCAATGTGACTAAGCAGTTAGTCATGGGATCATGCATTACGGAACGAGTAAAGTGACTTGTCGGTAACGAGATTGAACGAGGTATTGGGATACCGACGATCGAATCTCGGGCAAGTAACATACCGATTGACAAAGGGAATTGAATATGGGATTGATCGAATCCCCGACATCATGGTTCATCTGATGAGATCATCGTGGAACATGTGGGAGCCAATATGGGTATCCAGATCCCGCTATTGGTTATTGGCCGGAGAGGTGTCTCGGTCATGTCTGCATGGTTCACAAACCCGTAGGGTCTACACACTTAAGGTTCGGTGACGCTAGAGTTGTTATGGGAAATAGTATGTGGTTACCGAAGGTAGTTTGGAGTCCCGGATGAGATCCCGGACGTCACAAGGAGTTCCGGAATGGTCCGGCGATGAAGATTGATATATTGGACGAAGGTTATTGGAGTCCGGAAGTGTTCCGGGGGTACCAGGCTATGGCCAGCATGACCAAAAGATGTTTCGGAAGCCCCGGCAAGTGTTGGAGGGCCTCATGGGCCAAAGGGGAAGGGGCAAACCAGCCCACTAAGGGGTGGTGCGCCCCCACACCCTTTCCCACGTTACTTGGGGAGGTGGGGCGCCTCCACCTGGCTTGGGAGGCAAGCCTCCACCTGCTTGGCTTGGGGGGCAAGTCTCCCTAGGATTTACCCTAGGGAGATCCAATCTGCTTGGCCGCCGCCCCTAGGGGAAACCCTAGGGTGCCTCCCCCTCTCCCCTTGCCCCTATATATAGTGGAGGGGTGGGAGGGCAGCCGCACCTCTTCCCTGGCGCAGCCCTCCCTCCTCCTACACCTTCTCCTCCTCCATAGTGCTTGGCGAAGCCCTGCTGGAGAACCACGAGCTCCATCGCCACCATGCCGTCGTGCTGTTGGAGTTCTCCCTCAACTTCTCCTCTCCCCTTGCTGGATCAAGAAGGAGGAGACGTCCCCGAGCTGTACGTGTGTTAAGCGCGGAGGCGTCGTCCGTTCGGCGCTAGATCGGATCTTCCGCAATTTGAATCGCCGTGAGTACGACTCCATCAACCGCGTTCTTGTAACGCTTCCGCTTAGCGATCTTTAAGGGTATGAAGATGCACTCCCTCTCTCTCGTTGCTAGCATCTCCTAGATTGATCTTGGTGACACGTAGGAAAATTTTGAATTATTGCTACGTTCCCAACAATGGTATCAGAGCTAGGTCTATGCGTAGTTTCTATGCACGAGTAGAACACAAAGTAGTTGTGGGCGATGATTTGTTCAATTTACTTGCCGTTACTAGTCTTATCTTGATTCGGCGGCATTGTGGGATGAAGCGGCCCGAACCGACCTTACACTTACACGTACACTTACGTGAGACAGGTTCCACCGACTGACATGCACTTGATGCATAAGGTGGCTAGCGGGTGTCTGTCTCTCCCACTTTAGTCGGGTCGGATTCGATGAAGAGGGTCCTTATGAAGGATAAATAGCAATTGGCATATCCTCGTTGTGGCTTTTGCGTAGGTAAGAAACGTTCTTGCTAGAAACCCATAGCAGCCATGTAAAACATGCAACAACAATTAGAGGACGTCTAACTTGTTTTTGCAGGGTATGCTATGTGATGTGATATGGCCAAAAGGATGTGATGAATTAAATACATATGTGATGTATGAGATTGATCATGTTCTTGTAATAGGAATCACGACTTGCACGTCGATGAGTATGACAACCGGCAGGAGCCATAGGAGTTGTCTTAATTTATTATATGACCTGCGTGTCAATGAAAAATGCCATGTAATTACTTTACTTTATTGCTAACCGTTAGCCATAGTAGTAGAAGTAATAGTTGGCGAGACTACTTCATGAAGACACGATGATGGAGATCATGGTGTCATGCCGGTGACGAAGGTGATCATGCCGCGCCTCGAAGATGGAGATCAAAAGGCGCAAGATGATATTGGCCATATCATGTCACACTATAATTTGCATGTGATGTTTGTCATGTTTACATCTTATTTGCTTAGAACGACGGTAGCATAAATAAGATGATCCCTCGCAATAATTTCAAGAAAGTGTTTCCCCTAACTATGCACCGTTGCGAAGGTTCGTTGTTTCGAAGCACCACGTGATGATCGGGTGTGATAGATTCTAACGTTCGCATACAACGGGTGTAAGCCAGATTTACACATGCGAAACACTTAGGTTGACTTGACGAGCCTAGCATGTACAAACATGGCCTCGGAACACGAGAGACTGAAAGGTCGAACATGAGTCATATGGTAGATGCGATCAACATGAAGATGTTCACCGATGATGACTAGTCCGTCTCACGTGATGATCGGACACGGCCTAGTTGACTCAGATCATGTATCACTTAGATGACTAGAGGGATGTCTATCTAAGTGGGAGTTCATTACATAATTTGATTAGATGAACTTAATTATCATGAACATACTCAAAAGGTCTTTGCAAATTATGTCGTAGCTCATGCTTTGGTTCTACTGTTTTAGATATGTTCCTAGAGAAAATTTAGTTGAAAGTTGATAGTAGCAATTATGCGGACTGGGTCCGTAAACTGAGGATTGTCCTCATTGCTGCGCAGAAGGATTATGTCCTTAATGCACCGCTCAGTGTGCTGAACCTCCAGCGTCGGTTATGGATGTTGCGAACATCTGACATACACGTTTTGATGACTACATGATAGTTCAGTGCGTAATGCTAAATGGTTTAGAATTGAGGCACCAAATACGTTTTTGAAACATCGCAGAACATATGAGATGTTCCAAGGACTGAAATTGGGATTTCAGGCTACTGCCCATGTCAAGAGGTATGAGACCTCTAACAAGTTTCTTAAGCCTGCAAACTAAGGAGAAAAGCTCAATCGTTGAGCATGTGCTCAAATTGTATGAGTACTACAATCGCTTGAATTGAGTGGGAGTTAATCTTCCAGATGATATAGTGATGGTTCTCCAAAGTCACTGCCACCAAGCTACTAGAGCTTCGTGATGAACTATAACATATCAGGGATAGATATGATGATCCTTGAGCTATTCGCGACACCGCGAAAGTAGAATCAAATAGGAGCATCAATTGTTGATGGTTAGTAAAACCACTAGTTTCATAAGGGCAAGGGCAAGAAAGGGATACTTCATGAAACGGCAAATCAGTTGCTGCTCTAGTGAAGAAACCCAAGGTTGAATCCAAACCCGAGACTAAGTTCTTCTGTAATAAGGGGAACGGTCACTGAAGTAGAACTACCCTAGATACTTGGTAGATGAGAAGGCAGGCAAGGTCGACAGAAGTATATTGGATATACATTATATTAATGTGTACTTTACTAGTACTCCTAGTAGCACCAGGGTATTAGATACCAGTTCGGTTGCTAAGTGTTAGTAACTCGAAATAAAAGGCTACAGAATAAACGGAAACTAGCCAAAGGTGAGACAACGATATGTGTTGGAAGTGTTTCCAAGGTTGATGTGATCAAACATCGCACGCTCCCTCTACCATTGGGATTGGTGTTAAACCTAAATAATTGTTATTTGGTGTTTGCGTTGAGCATAGACATGATTGGATTATGTTTATCACAATACGGTTATTCATTTAAGGAGAATAATGGTTGCTCTATTTATTTGAATAATACCTTCAATGGTCTTGCACCTAAAATGAATGGTTTATTGAATCTCGATCGTAGTAATACACATGTTCATGCCAAAAGATATAAGATAGTAATGATAGTACCACATACTTGTGGCACTGCAATTTGAGTCATATTGGTATAAAACACATGAAGAAGCTCCATGTTGATGGATCTTTGGACTCACTCGTTTTTGAAAAGATTGAGACATGCGAACCATGTCTATTGGTAGATATGCATGAAGAAACTCCATACAAATGGATCGTTTGGACTCAGTTGATTTTGAATCACTTGAGACATGCAAATCATACCACATGGGCAAGATGACTGAAAGGCCTCATTTTCAGTAAGATGGAACAAGAAAGCAACTTGTTGGAAGTAATACATTTTGATGTGTGCAGTCCAATGAGTGCTGAGGCACATAATGGATATCGTTATGTTCTTACTTCACAGATGATTTGAGTAGATGCTAAGTATATTTACTTGATGAAACACAAGTCTGAATTATTGAAAGGTTCAAGTAATTTCAGAGTGAAGTTGAAGATCATCGTGACAAGAGGATAAAATGTCTACGATATGATCATAGAGATGAATATCCGAGTTACGAGTTTGGCACACAATTAAGACACTGTGGAAATTGTTTCACGATTAATACCGCCTGGAACACCATAGTGTGATGGTGTGTCCGAACATCATAGCTGCACCCTATTGGATGTGGTGCATACCATGATGTCTCTTATCGAATTACCACTATCGTCTATGGGTTAGGCATTAGAGACAACCGCATTCACTTTATATAGGGCACCACGCAATTCCGTTGAGACGACACCGTATGAACTATGGTTTAGAGAAACCTAAGCTGTCGTTTCTTAAAAGTTTGGGGCTGCGACGCTTATGTGAAAATATTTCAGGCTGATAAGGTCGAACCCAAAGCGGATAAATGCGTCTTCATAGAATACCCAAAACAGTTGGCTATACCTACTATTTCAGATCCGGAAGCAAAAGTGATTGTTTCTAGAAACGGGTCCTTTCTCGAGGAAAAGTTTCTCTCAAAAGAATTGAGTGGGAGGATGGTGGAGACTTGATGAGGTTATTGAACCGTCACTTCAACTAGTGTGTAGCAGGGTGTTGGGTTTCGTAGTAATTTCAAAAAATTTCCTACGCACACGCAAGATCATGTGATGCATAGCAACGAGAGGGGAGAGTGTTGTCTACGTACCCAACGCAGACCGACTGCGGAAGCGCTGACACGACGTAGAGGAAGTAGTCGTACGTCTTCACGATCCAACCGATCAAGCACCGAAACTACGACACCTCCGAGTTCGAGCACATGTTCAGCTCGATGATGATCCCCGGACTCCGATCCAGCAAAGTGTCGGGGAAGAGTTTCGTCAGCACGATGGCGTGGTGACGATCTTGATGAACTACAGCAGCAGGGCTTCGCCTAAACTCCGCTACAGTATTATCGAGGTATATGGTGGTAGGGGGCACCGCACACGGCTAAGGAATAGATCACGTGGATCAACTTGTGTGTCTAGAGGTGCCCCCTGCCTCCGTATATAAAGGAGTAGAGGGGGGAGGCCGGCCGACCAAGCTTGGTGCGCCAGGAGAGTCCTACTCCCTCTGGGAGTAGGATTCCCCCCCCCCAATCCTAGTTGGAATAGGATTCGCGGAGGGGGAAAAGAGGAGGAGGGGGCCGGCCACCTCTCCTAGTCCTAATAGGACTAGGGGAAGGGGGGAGGCGCGCAGCCCATCTAGGGCAGCCCCTTCTCTTTTCCACTAAGGCCCACTATGGCCCATATAGCTCCCGGGGGGTTCCGGTAACCCTCCCGGTACTCCGGTAAAATCCCGATTTCACCCGGAACACTTCCGATATCCAAATATAGGCTTCCAATATATCAATCTTTACGTCTCGACCATTTCGAGACTCCTCGTCATGTCCGTGATCACATCCTGGACTCTGAACAACCTTCGGTACATCAAAATGCATAAACTCATAATATAACTGTCATCGTAACCTTAAGCGTGCGGACCCTACGGGTTCGAGAACAATGTAGACATGACCGAGACACGTCTCCGGTCAATAACCAATAGCGGGACCTGGATGTCCATATTGGCTCCTACATATTCTACGAAGATCTTTATCGGTCAGACCGCATAACAACATACGTTGTTCCCTTTGTCATCGGTATGTTACTTGCCCGAGATTCGATCGTCGGTATCCAATACCTAGTTCAATCTCGTTATCGGCAAGTCTCTTTACTCGTTCCGTAATACATCATCTCACAACTAACATCTTAGTTGCAATGCTTGCAAGGCTTATGTAATGTGCATTACCGAGAGGGCCCAGAGATACCTCTCCGACAATCGGAGTGACAAATCCTAATCTCGAAATACGCCAACCCAACATCTACCTTTGGAGACACCTGTAATGCTCCTTTATAATCACCCAGTTATGTTATGACGTTTGGTAGCACCCAAAGTGTTCCTCCGGCAAACGGGAGTTGCATAATCTCATAGTCATAGGAACATGTATAAGTCATGAAGAAAGCAATAGCAACATACTAGACGATCGTGTGCTAAGCTAATGGAATGGGTCATGTCAATCAGATCATTCAACTAATGATGTGACCTTGTTAATCAAATAACAACTCTTTGTCTATGGTTAGGAAACATAACCATCTTTGATTAATGAGCTAGTCAAGTAGAGGCATACTAGTGACACTCTGTTTGTCTATGTATTCACACATGTATTATGTTTCCGGTTAATACAATTCTAGCATGAATAATAAACATTTATCATGAAATAAGGAAATAAATAATAACTTTATTATTGCCTCTAGGGCATATTTCCTTCAGTCTCCCACTTGCACTAGAGTCAATAATCTAGATCACATCACCATGTGATTAACATCGATAGTTCACATCATCATGTGATTAACACCCATAGTTCACATTGCCATGTGACCAACACCCAAAGGGTTTACTAGATTCAGTAATCTAGTTCACATCGCTATGTGATTAACACCCAAGGAGTACTAAGGTGTGATCATGTTTTGCTTGTGAGAGAACCTTAGTCAACGGGTCTGCCACATTCAGATCCGCATGTATTTTGCAAATTTCTATGTCAACAGTGCTCTGTATGGAGCTACTCTAGCTAATTGCTCCCACTTTCAATATGTATCTAGACCGAGACTTAGAGTCATCTAGATTAGTGTCAAACTTGCATCAGCGTAACCCTTTACGACGAACCTTTTTTCACTTCCATAATCGAGAAACATATCCTTATTCCACTAAGGACAATTTTGACCGCTGTCCAGTGATCTAGTCCTAGATCACTATTGTACTCCCTTGCCAAACTCAGTGGTAGGGCATACAATAAATCTGGTATACAGCATGGCATACTTTATAGAACCTATGACTGAGGCATAGGGAATGACTTTCATTCTCTTTCTATTTTCTGCCGTGGTCGGGCTTTGAGTCTTACTCAACTTCACACCTTGTAACACAGGCAAGAACTTTTTCTTTGACTGTTCCATTTTGAACTACTTCAAAATCTTGTCAAGGTATGTACTCATTGAAAAAACTTATCAAGCGTCTTGATCTATCTCTATAGATCTTGAAGCTCAATATGTAAGCAGCTTCACCGAAGTATTTCTTTGAAAAACTCCTTTCAAACACTCCTTTTATGCTTTACAGAATAATTCTACATTATTTCCGATCAACAATATGTCATTCACATATACTTATCAGAAATGTTGTAGTGCTCCCACTCACTTTCTTGTAAATACAGGCTTCACCGCAAGTCTGTATAAAACTATATGCTTTGATCAACTTATCAAAGCGTATATTCCAACTCCGAGATTCTTGCACCAGTCCATAGATGGATCGCTGGAGCTTGCATATTTAGTTCACACCTTTAGGATCGACAAAACCTTCTAGTTGCATCGTATACAACTCTTCTTTAGTAAATCCATTAAGGAATGCAGTTTTGTTTATCCATTTGCCAGATTTCATAAAATGCGGCAATTGCTAACATGATTCGGACAGACTTAAGCATAGATACGAGTGAGAAACTCTCATCGTAGTCAACACCTTGAACTTGTCGAAAACCTTTTGTGACAATTCTAGCTTTGTAGATAGTAACACTACTATCAGCGTCCGTCTTCCTCTTGAAGACCCATTTATTCTCAATTGCTTGCCGATCATCGGGCAAGTCAACCAAAGTCCATACTTTGTTCTCATACATGGATCATATCTCAGATTTCATGGCTTCAAGCCACTTTGCGGAATCTGGGCTCACCATCGCTTCTTCATAGTTCGTAGGTTCATCATGATCTAGTAGCATGACTTCCAGAACAGGATTACCGTACCACTCTGGCGCGGATCTTACTCTGGTTGATCTACGAGGTTCAGTAGTATCTTGTTCTGAAGTTTCATGATCATCATCATTAGCTTCCTCACTAACTGGTGTAGGTGTCACAGAAACAGTTTTCTGTGATGTACTACTTTCCAATAAGGGAGCAGGTACAGTTACCTCGTCAAGTTCTACTTTCCTCCCACTCACTTCTTTCGAGAGAAACTCCTTCTCTGGAAAGATTCCGAATTTAGCAACAAAAGTCTTGCCTTCGGATCTGTGATAGAAGGTGTACCCAACAGTCTTCTTTGGGTATCCTATGAAGACACATTTCTCTGATTTGGGTTTGAGCTTATCAGGATGAAACTTTTTCACATAAGCATCGTTGCCCCAAACTTTAAGAAACGACAACTTTGGTTTCTTGCCAAACCATAGTTCAGATTGTGTCGTCTCAACGGATTTTCGATGGTGCCCCTTTTTAATGTGAATGCAGCTGTCTCTAATGCATGATCCCAAAAACGATATTGGTAAATCGTAAGAAATGTCATAGATTGCACTATATCCAATAAAGTACGGTTATGACGTTTGGACACACCATTATGCTGTGGTGTTCCAGGTGGCGTGAGTAGTGAAACTATTTCACATTGTTTTAACTGAAGAACAAACTTGTAACTCAAATATTTTACCTCTGCGATCATATCGTAGAAACTTTTATTTTCTTGTCACGATGATTTTCCACTTCACTCTGAAATTCTTTGAACTGTTCAAATGTTTCAGACTTATGTTTCATCAAGTAGATATCCCCATATCTGCTCAAATCATCTTGTGAAGGTCAGAAAATAATGATACCTGCTGTAAGCCTTAATATTCATCGGACCACATACATTAGTATGTATGATTTCCAACAAATCTGTTGCTTGCTTCATTGTTCTGGAGAACGGCGTTTTAGTCATCTTGCCCATAAGGCATGGTTCGCAAGCATCAAGTGATTCATAATCAAGTGATTCCAAAATCCCATCAGCATGGAGTTTCTTCATGCGCTTTACACCAATATGACCTAAACGGCAGTGCCACAAATAAATTGCACTATCATTATTAACTTTGCATCTTTTGGTTTCAATATTATGATTATGTGTATTACTACGATCGAGATCCAACGAACTATTTTCATTGGGTGTGTAACCATATAAGGTTTTATTCATGTAAACAGAACAACAATTTATTCTCTTACTTAAATGAATAACCGTATTACAATAAACATGATCAAATCATATTCATGCTCAACGCACACACCAAATAACACTTATTCAGGTTCAACACTAATCCCGAAAGTATAGGGAGTGTGCGATGATGATCATATCAATCTTGGAACCACTTCCAACACACATCGTCACTTCACCCTTAACTAGTCTCTGTTTATTCTGCAACTCCCATTTCGAGTTACTAATCTTAGCAACTGAACTAGTATCAAATACTGAGGGTTTGCTATAAACACTAGTAAAGTACACATCAATAACATGTATATCAAATATACTTATGTTCACTTTGCCATCCTTCTTATCCGCCAATCACTTGGGGTAGATCCGCTTCCAGTGACCAGTCCCTTTGCAGTAGAAGCACTTAGTCTCAGGCTTAGGACCAGACTTGGGCTTCTTCACTTGAGCAGCAACTTGCTTGCTGTTCTTCTTGAAGTTCCCCTTCTTCCCTCTGCCCTTTTCTTGAAACTAGTGATCTTGTCAACCATCAACACTTGATGTTTTTCTTGATTTCTACCTTCGTTGATTTCAGCATCACGAAGAGCTTGGGAGTTGTTTCCGTTATCCCTTGCATATTATAGTTCATCACGAAGTTCTACTAACTTGGTGATGATGACTAGAGAATTCTGTCAATCACTATCTTATCTGGAAGATTAACTCCCACTTGATTCAAGCGATTGTAGTACCCAGACAATCTGAGCACATGCTCACTAGTTTAGCGATTCTCCTCCATCTTTTAGCTATAGAACTTGTTGGAGATTTCATATCTCTCAACTCGGGTATTTGCTTGAAATATTAACTTCAACTCCTGGAACATCTCATATGGTCCATGACGTTCAAAACGTCTTTGAAGTCCCGATTCTAAGCCGTTAAGCATGGTGCACTTAAACTATCAAGTCGTCATCATATTGAGCTAACCAAACGTTCATAACGTCTGTATCTGCTCCTGCAATAGGTCCGTCACCTAGCGGTGCATCAAGGACATAATTCTTCTGTGCAGCAATGAGGATAAACCTCAGATCACGGATCCAATCCGCATCATTGCTACTAACATCTTTCAACACAATTTTCTCTAGGAACATATCAAAATAAACATATGAAAGCAACAACGCGAGCTATTGGTCTACAACATAGATATGCTAATACTACCAGGACTAAGTTCATGATAAATTAAAGTTCAATTAATCATATTACTTAAGAACTCCCACTTAGATAGACATCCCTCTAATCCTCTAAGTGATCACGTGATCCAAATCAACTAAACCATGTCCGATCATCACGTGAGATGGAGTAATTTCATTGGTGAACATTATTATGTTGATCATATCTACTATATGATTCACGCTCGACCTTTCGGTCTCCGTGTTCCGAGGCCATATCTGCATATGCTAGGCTCGTCAAGTTTAACCTGAGTATTCCGCGTGTGCAAAACTGGCTTGCACCCGTTGTAGATGGACGTAGAGCTTATCACACCCGATCATCACGTGGTGTCTGGGCACGACGAACTTTGGCAACGGTGCATACTCAGGGAGAACACTTCTTGATAATTTAGTGAGAGATCATCTTATAATGCTACCGTCAATCAAAGCAAGATAAGATGCATAAAAAGATAAACATCACATGCAATCAATATAAGTGATATGATATGGCCATCATCATCTTGTGCTTGTGATCTCCATCTCCGAAGCATCGTCATGATCACCATCGTCACCGGCGCGACACCTTGATCTCCATCGTAGCATCGTTGTCGTCTCGCCAATCTTATGCTTCCACGACTATCACTACCGTTTAGTAATAAAGTAAAGCATTACATCGCGATTGCATTGCATACAATAAAGCGACAACCATATGGCTCCTGCCAGTTGCCGATAACTTGGTTACAAAACATGATCATCTCATACAATAAAATTCAGCATCATGCCTTGACCATATCACATCACAACATGCCCTGCAAAAACAAGTTAGACGTCCTCTACTTTGTTGTTGCAAGTTTTACGTGGCTGCTACGGGCTTAAGTAAGAACCAATCTCACCTACGCATCAAAACCACAACAATAGTTTGTCAAATAGACTCCGTTTTAACCTTCGCAAGGACCGGGCGTAGCCATACTTGGTTCAACTAAAGTTGGAGAGACAGTCGCCCGCAAGCCATCTATGTGCAAAGCATGTCGAGGGAACCGGTCTCGCGTAAGCGTACGCGTAAGGTTGGTCCGGGTCGTCTCGTCCAACAATACCGCCGAACCAAAGTATGACATGCTGGTAGGTAGTATGACTTGTATCGTCCACAACTCACTTGTGTTCTACTCGTGCATATAACATCAACATAAATAACCTAAGCTCGGATGCCACTGTTGGGTTTCGTAGTAATTTCAAAAAAATTCCTACGCACACGCAAGATCATGTGATGCATAGCAACGAGAGGGGAGAGTGTTGTCTACGTACCCAACGCAGACCGACTGCGGAAGCGCTGACACGACGTAGAGGAAGTAGTCGTACGTCTTCACGATCCAACCGATCAAGCACCGAAACTACGGCACCTCCGAGTTCGAGCACACATTCAGCTCGATGACGATCCCCGGACTCCGATCCAGCAAAGTGTCGGGGAAGAGTTTCGTCAGCACGACGACGTGGTGACGATCTTGATGAACTACAGCAGCAGGGCTTCGCCTAAACTTCGCTACAGTATTATCGAGGTATATGGTGGTAGGGGGCACCGCACACGGCTAAGGAATAGATCACGTGGATCAACTTGTGTGTCTAGAGGTGCCCCCTGCCTCCGTATATAAAGGAGTAGAGGGGGGGAGGCTGGCCGGCCAAGCTTGGTGCGCCAGGAGAGTCCTACTCCCTCTGGGAGTAGGATTCCCCCCCAATCCTAGTTGGAATAGGATTCGCGGAGGGGGAAAAGAGGAGGAGGGGGCCGGCCACCTCTCCTAGTCCTAATAGGACTAGGGGAAGGGGGAGGCGCGCAGCCCATCTAGGGCAGCCCCTTCTCTTTTCCACTAAGGCCCACTATGGCCCATATAGCTCCCGGGGGGTTCCGGTAACCCTCCCGGTACTCCGGTAAAATCCCGATTTCACCCGGAACACTTCCTATATCCAAATATAGGCTTCCAATATATCAATCTTTACGTCTCGACCATTTCGAGACTCCTCGTCATGTCCGTGATCACATCCGGGACTCTGAACAACCTTCGGTACATCAAAATTCATAAACTCATAATATAACTGTCATCGTAACCTTAAGCGTGCGGACCCTACGGGTTCGAGAACAATGTAGACATGACCGAGACACGTCTCCGGTCAATAACCAATAGCGGGACCTGGATGTCCATATTGGCTCCTACATATTCTACGAAGATCTTTATCGGTCAGACCGCATAACAACATACGTTGTTCCCTTTGTCATCGGTATGTTACTTGCCCGAGATTCGATCGTCGGTATCCAATACCTAGTTCAATCTCGTTACCGGCAAGTCTCTTTACTCGTTCCGTAATACATCATCTCACAACTAACATCTTAGTTGCAATGCTTGCAAGGCTTATGTGATGTGCATTACCGAGAGGGCCCAGAGATACCTCTCCGACAATCGGAGTGACAAATCCTAATCTCGAAATACGCCAACCCAACATCTACCTTTGGAGACACCTGTAATGCTCCTTTATAATCACCCAGTTATGTTATGACGTTTGGTAGCACCCAAAGTGTTCCTCCGGCAAACGGGAGTTGCATAATCTCATAGTCATAGGAACATGTATAAGTCATGAAGAAAGCAATAGCAACATACTAGACGATCGTGTGCTAAGCTAATGGAATGGGTCATGCCAATCAGATCATTCAACTAATGATGTGACCTCGTTAATCAAATAACAACTCTTTGTCTATGGTTAGGAAACATAACCATCTTTGATTAATGAGCTAGTCAAGTAGAGGCATACTAGTGACACTCTGTTTGTCTATGTATTCACACATGTATTATGTTTCCGGTTAATACAATTCTAGCATGAATAATAAACATTTATCATGAAATAAGGAAATAAATAATAACTTTATTATTGCCTCTAGGGCATATTTCCTTCACAGGGCACATGGAGTTGTTCCCGTGGCACCTACACCAATTGAAGTGGGAGCTTATGATAGTGATCATGAAACTTCGGATCAAGTCACTACCAAACCTCGTAGGACGACAAGGATGCGTACTACTTCAGAGTGGTACGTAATCCTGTCTTGGAAGTCATGTTGCTAGACAACAATGAACCTACGAGCTATGGATGGTGGGCCCGGATTCCGAAGAATGGCTCGAGGCCATAAAATCCGAGAGAGGATCCATGTATAAAAACAAAGTATAGACTTTGGAAGAACTACTTGATGGTCGTAAGGCTGTTGGGTGCAGATGGATTTTAAAAGGAAGACGGACAATGATGGTAAGTGTCGCCATTAAGAAAGCTCGACTTGTCGTTAAGATGTTTTCTGACAAGTTCAAGGAGTTGACTACGATGAGACTTTCTCACTCATAGCGACGCTAAGAGTCTGTTGGAACTATATTAGCAATTACTGCATTATTTATGAAATCTTGCAGATAGGATGTCAAAACATTGTTTCCTCGACGATTTTCTTGAGGAAAGGTTGTATGTGATAAAAACCAGAAGGTTTTGACAATCCTGAAAGATGCTAACAAGTATGCAAAGCTCCAAGCAATCCTTCTAAGGACTGGAGTAAGCATCTCGGAGTTGGAATATACGCTTTGATGAGATGATCAAAGATTTTGTGTTTATACAAAGTTTATGAGAAACTTGTATTTCCAAAGAAGTGAGTGGGAGCACTATAGAATTTCTAATGAGTATATGTTGTTGACATATTGTTGATCAGAAATGATGTAGAGTTTCTGGAAAGCATATGGGGTTATTTGAAAAGTGTTTTTCAATGGAAAACCTGGATTAAGCTACTTGAACATTGAGCATCAAGATCTATAAGGATAGATCAAAAACGCTTAATAATACTTTCAAATGAATACATACCGTGACAAGATTTTGAAGGAGTTCAAAATAGATCAGCAAAGAAGGAGTTCTTGGCTGTGTTACAAAGTGTGAGTATTGAGTAAGACTCAAGACCTGACCACGACAGAAGAGAGAGAAAGGATGAAGGTCATCTCCTATGCTTTAGACGTAGGCTCTATAGTATGCTATGCTGTGTACCGCACCTGAAGTGTGCCTTGCCATGAGTCAGTCAAGGGGTACAAGAGTGATCCAGGAATGGATCACATGACAGCGGTCGAACTTATCCTTAGTAACTAGTGGACTAAGGAATTTTCTCAATTATGGAGGTGGTAAAAGAGTTCGTCGTAAAGGGTTACGTCGATGCAAACTTTAACACTAATCTGGATGACTCTAAGTAGTAAACCGGATTCGTATAGTAGAGTAGTTATTTGGAATAGCTCCAAGTAGCGCGTGGTAGCTGCATCTACAAGATGACATAGAGATTTGTAAAGCACACACGGATCTGAAAGGTTCAGACCCGTTGACTAATAACCTCTCTCACAAGCGAGATATGAACAAATCCCATGGGTGTTGGATTCATTACAATCACATAGTGATGTGAACTAGATTATTGACTCTAGTGCAAGTGGGAGACTGTTGGAAATATGCCCTAGAGGCAATAATAAAATGGTTATTATTGTATTTCCTTGTTCATGATAATTGTCTATTGTTCATGCTATAATTGTATTAACTGGAAACCGTAATACATGTGTGAATACATAGACCACAACATGTCCCTAGTAAGCCTCTAGTTGACTAGCTCGTTGACCAATAGATGGTTATGGTTTCCTAACCATGGACATTGGATGTCATTGATAACGGGATCACATCATTAGGAGAATGATGTGATGGACAAGACCCAATCCTAAGCATAGCACAAGATCATGTAGTTCGTTTGCTAGGGCTTTCTAATGTCAAGTATCATTTCCTTAGACCATGAGATTGTGCAACTCCCGGATACCGTAGGAGTGCTTTGGGTGTATCAAACGTCACAACGTAACTGGGTGACTATAAAGGTGCACTACAGGTATCTCCGGAAGTGTCTGTTGGGTTGGCACGAATCGAGACTGGGATTTGTCACTCTGTATGACGGAGAGGTATCTTTGGGCCCACTCGGTAATGCATCATCATAATGAGCTCAATGTGACTAAGCAGTTAGTCATGGGATCATGCGTTACAGAACGAGTAAAGTGACTTGCCGGTAACGAGATTGAACGAGGTATTGGGATACCGACGATCGAATCTCGGGCAAGTAACATACCGATTGACAAAGGGAATTGAATACGAGATTGATCGAATCCCCGACATCGTGGTTCATCTGATGAGATCATCGTGGAACATGTGGGAGCCAATATGGGTATCCAGATCCCGCTATTGGTTATTGGCCGGAGAGGTGTCTCGGTCATGTCTGCATGGTTCCCGAACCGGTAGGGTCTACACACTTAAGGTTCGGTGACGCTAGAGTTGTTATGGGAAATAGTATGTGGTTACCGAAGGTAGTTTGGAGTCCCGGATGAGATCCCGGACATCACGAGGAGTTCCGAAATGATCCGGCGGTGAAGATTGATATATTGGACGAAGGGTATTGGAGTCCGGAAGTGTTCTGGGGGTACCAGTCTATGGCCAGCATGACCGAAAAGTGTTTCGGGAGCCCCGGCAAGTGTTGGAGGGCCTCATGGGCCAAAGGGGAAGGGGCAAACCAGCCCACTAAGGGGTGGTGCGCCCCCCACACCCTTTCCCACGTTACTTGGGGAGGTGGGGCGCCTCCACCTGCTTGGCTTGGGGGGCATGTCTCCCTAGGATTTTCCCTAGGGAGATCCAATCTGCTTGGCCGCCGCCCCTAGGGGAAACCCTAGGGTGCCTCCCCCTCTCCCCTTGCCCCTATATATAGTGGAGAGGTGGGAGGGCAGCCGCACCTCTTCCCTGGCGCAACCCTCCCTCCTCCTACACCTCCTCCTCCTCCATAGTGCTTGGCGAAGCCCTGCTGGAGAACCACGAGCTCCATCGCCACCATGCCGTCGTGCTGCTGGAGTTCTTCCTCAACTTCTCCTCTCCCCTTGCTGGATCAAGAAGGAGGAGACGTCCCCGGGCTGTACGTGTGTTGAACGCGGAGGCGCCGTCCGTTCGGCGCTAGATCGGATCTTCCGCGATTTGAATCGCCGTGAGTACGACTCCATCAACCGCGTTCTTGTAACGCTTCCGCTTAGCGATCTTCAAGGGTATGAAGATGCACTCCCTCTCTCTCGTTGCTAGCATCTCCTAGATTGATCTTGGTGACACGTAGGAAAATTTTGAATTATTGCTACGTTCCCCAACATAGTGAAGGGACAGGCATAGGGTACATGGGAGAATATAAGAAAATAACAGGGAGGAATAGAAAGGGAGATACCGACCTGAATGCTGCTATTATCAGTGGTAGGAAGAGAGGGTCGGTTTGGGATGATATGGAATGGGAGGCTAAGGAAAAAGAACCGAAGGAGGACCGTGTCGCGAATGAACAAGAGAACACCACTGACGCGGGGCTGAAGGAGTAGCCCTGATATCCTATTTGGTATTCTGGAGGTCCAGAAGAAGGAAGTCCCTGATGTCCTATTTTTGTTGGAAACTAAGCTCAACGAGAAGAGGTTAGATAAGTTCAGAACAAAATTGGGTCTCATGCATATGGTGGATAGAGATTATGATGGGAAGAGTGGCGGGGTTGCCATGTTCTGGCGTAGGGGAATAAATCTGACCTTGAGTTGGAAAGGGATGATGCATATTGATACAACTATGACTGAGGAAGATGGGTTCAAATGGAGAATCACGGGTATCTAAAGAACAAATCAGAAACTTGGCGACTGCTCCGCACCCTTGATCATCAAGAAAAAATTCCGTGGGTGTGCATTGGTGATTTCAACAAGGTCATGTTTAGTTATGAAACAAGGGGGAATTTCCCGTAGCCAAACTTGCATGCAAAATTTCCAAGATGCCCTTTCTTTTTGTGATCTTAAAGACCTCGGCTTTGAGGGTGGTGTTTTACTTGGAGAAATAATAATTTTTGTTGAGGGCTATATCCGTGAAAGACTTGACAGGGTTGTTGCCAATCCAGCTTGGTGTGATTGTTTTCCCGGTTATAAGTGGTAAATGAAGACCCGCATAAGTCTGATCATTGGCCGGTTATCCTGGACGTCGAGGGAGGGAGACCTATGAGGCAAAACAGAACACTCGACACATTGAAGCAGTTCAAGGCAATGTGGTTGATGGAGAAAGATTGCGATGCCCTCGTGTTGAATGCATGGGAGGCTGCAAAGACACGTACGTGGGGCTGCAACAGTCTCCAGGGAGTGCCTTCTCTCCGTTGTGGCTGGAGTAGGAATGATTTGGGTGACTTGGCTAATAAAAGAATAAAGAAGATCAAGAGGGAGTTGGAGGCCTGCCCGGATATAGTGCGCTGTGAGCAAGTTCTTCTATTCCAGTTGAACAGGCTGGAGGAGCAACAGGAACAAATTCCTGGTATCAAGTTTACTCATGCCTCTACGGTTCAGCTGCCGGCAAGAATCCATGAACCTACCACGGAAAAGGGTCCTGAATAGGCAAGCTATATGTTTTGGAAGTTTCCCCCGCGCTGAAAGTCTCCACCCAACATATTACATATGATCAATTAAGAGATTGACAAAGATTCACATGAGAAGGCAAAGATGGTAGACGACCAATCTCTGAATGATGACTGGAATTCTAACCCCAGGTTTATCCTTCGCAGAAACACTCCTTAGCACGCGAGCGTTGGAACGAGCCATCTTGCTTCGCCCCACGCGTTGTCGGTAGCCAGGGACAGAAGGGCCCACCCACGCCTGCATTTCCGATCTGAGCCGTAGCATACGTCACGGGTTCCTTCCTTACTCTCTCTCCCTCGTCAACTTAATCTCACCACCGCCCCCTAAATTCAACGGTTTCCCTCAAACATCTCTCCCCTGATTTGGTAAAAACTAAAAAGGGAAAAATTTGGCCTTCGTCATGTTTTGGACTATAGGATTATGGGCATTCTGATTCAGAGATTATGCGGATCTGGTCGCTACATTCCATCCATCCCTCCCTAGGAGATTATTTTCGATCGTCTAAATTTTATTCCAACTGTCAACTTACATTCCATCCCGCCCATGCATTTTACTCTTCTCCTGTTGCAATTGTTTTTAGTTTTTAGTTTTTTTTTGCGGATTTGTTTTTTTACTCTTCTCCTGTTGCAATTGTTTTTAGTTGGGAATTGTTGGAAAAAGGCAGCAAATGGTTGTTATGGAAACCCAAGATTTCCATAATCCCTTCAAATGTAACCTCTCCTTTGCCCAATATACCTTCACCCAAGATACCATACTAGTACCTCTGTCCCTAAATAAATATATTTAGGGTGAGCATTTTGGTAAAAAGCAAACTACTCTCGTCAAGTATTCAAATTTGGGCAATAATATTTCTCAGAATAAGGAGGGAAATCCCTCTGCCTTTATAGATGGGTACCAAAACATACCAACACATCCGAGCGTTTATGGCGGGATACTGGTACACAGAGGAAGTCCCTCGTTCGTTCATAAGGTAAAGCGGGAATTTTTGGAAGAAAAAACAGTCTACCGTACGTGGCAGGAGACATGTGCAGCCCTTTCAGTTTCATCAGAGGCACACTGAATGTTTGCATTCTGCCATTCAGAAATCTGATCATGTTTTTAACAACTGTCATATATAAGGCCATGCCACCTATGCTGACATTCTCCCGATCAGCAAGCTCTTGACCTGTGCAAGAAGCTCCACTACACTTTGTTGCGTTTGCAATCAAGGCTTAACCTGCGCCTTGTTTCTGGTCAGAATGCACTCTCTATTGCTCACGTGGAGAAGAGAACCTGCGACACTGCATTCGCCCCTCTGCTCTCACCAGGGTCTGATGGCGCTGATGAGATGGGTCTGGAGCTCTCTGAAGAATTGGCCATGGATTGCAGCAATGAGCAGATGGATGACACTACTACTGAAGAAGAAATGAACTCTGGTTCAGAAATAAGTATTGAAACTGCTGTGTGAAACTTGGATATTACTCATGGTCCGATGGAAGAGCACGCTCACAAAAATCGCAAGAAGAAGACACACCCAGAGATTGACGTCACTAAAGTGATCTCTGTTACCGATGAAGAACAGAATTACATTCCAGACCTGAACCTTGAGGAAGTGACACAAAACCTGGCCCGCTCTGACCTGCTGCAACATGAGTCCATGACTGAAGGCAACACGCGCTAACAAGTATGACACACACAAAAAAATCACCATACATTAAAAAAGTTTACTATATATATATATAAATCACTGTAATTAAATAAATGTTCAATGTGTATTTAAAAATTATTCATCGTATATTAGAAAATATATATTATAAAAACTAAAAAAAGTAAAAGAAAAAGCATAAGACAAAAAAAACAAGAGGAAAACCAAATCCAGAATAAAAACCCGATTTTTTTATAAATTAATAAAATCCAGAAATAAAAGAAAGACCAAAACACAAAAGCCACAAACAAAAAAAAAAAACAAAACAACGAACGAAAAAACATAAGGGTGCAGTGAAGTTCGAACTAGGCCGGCCCACGCCGCTGCACCTTTGAGCGTTGTCCCATACTTTTGTCGCCCGCGGGCGGGATTTGCCGTGAGAAGTCCCTAGGAACTATCCTTGATAAATATTATGGACGAATTTTTCACTTTTCAAAGATCTGAAGTGGGGCGTGCCGAAGCATGACTACTTATTTCTACTAGCATTTTCTTACATAGTCACATCAATACGCAGTGTCGGTCTCTCTTAACTCTCACAATCGATCAGCAGCTGATTTGCATCATACTCCAAAATGATGTCGAGGATAACACCGAGCAGGGTTGCAATGGTGTCGAAGCGAATGTGGGGAGGAGATGAGAAGGCAGGGTTCTGAATCTGAGCAGGGTCGCATTGCTTGTACTGAAACTTTTTTCAGAGTTCATGGAGATGTTTGAGTGAACATTCAGACTTGTACCAACACTAAACCTTTGTTTCACCGATATATCAAATTCATAAGTACTGGCTGGTGCTACATGATATCTTAAATACGAGGAGGGAAATGGCGTGGAGGTGGACCGCTTAGATCAGGACCTGACATTTCAGAGTAACCGTTCCATGTATGGGCCTTTTGTTGGTACTCAAGATTGGACACACTGGTCACTTCCAGGGAGCAGTGGCAAGTTTTGATTATTGGTTATATACAGGTCTTTCACGAGATACTAGTACTGAACATGACATGGTCCTTGCAGTTAACTAGTTCACAGCTGTGCTATACAATTAGTTGATAAAAAGTACTCCCTCCGCTCCGAGTTACTTGTCGCTCAAATGGATGTATCAGTTGTAGATACATCCATTTGAGCGACAAATAATTCGGGACGGAGGGAGTATGCTAATAAGATAGTTTCCTGAATCCAAACCATGCACAGATATGATCTACATATGAATCAATCCCCAAACAGACCACAACAGAAATATTGCAGTTCACAAGCTTCTATCATGCATAGACATCCAGATATATACAACAGAAACATGCCAGCAATGGGGGACATCTATCTAAAGTGAAAGCAATAGTCCATCTGCACCTCAACTAGTACTTGATTAAAAATATGCCAGTAAGTTAGTTTCCTGGATCCAAGATACACAGAGATATGATCTACACGTGCATCAATCCCCATCGAACATACCACACACACAAAAAATCTCACAATTCACAAGCTATTACCATGTATAGACATCCAGATACAAACATGCATTGATGTACAGTGAAAGAAAGTCCATCTAAACCTCAACTAGTACTTGGTAAAAGGTATGCTATCATCCTCAATCCAAACCATAGAGAGATATGATCTACATATATGCCAGACCACAAAACAAACATCTCTCAATTCACAAGCTTCTATCATGCATGTAAACCACGGCATATCGATGGAATTAGTCCATCTACCCCTCAACTAGCTAGTACTTTGGATCCAAAGGTATGATCCCCATGTATTGAACAGACAAAAAAACAAGCATCATTATTCACATGTTTTCTCAGTGGACAAGACAAGGGGGCTGCAACTGGGATGAAAATGTACCTGGTTATGACGTAGTCACAGTGAAATTTCATCTATAAAGCTACTGTGTGATCTGATTGACACTTGCTGGCAATATAAGGTGACAAGGTAATTGTTCAGAGCAGCAACTCTGTTCTGCATACAGATGGCATTTGGTTTCCTAACAAAATGGGTACTGTCTTTCAGCAGAGTTCATGCTACACTAGATACATATGTAGACCAGCAAGTGCAGAGTTGCATATCTTTATTTTTATTTTGACAATGAAAACTTGTGTTTTAGAGTAATTAGCAGCAAATGCTGCCGTGAGAAACTTGATTCAGCCAGGACAAAAATTCAGGAAGCAAGAACACTACTTGACTTCATCATATCATTCAAGCTAGTAGACCTCAAATACTTGATTTCATCATTCATGCAAGAGCAAATTGCACATACCAAGACAAAAACTGTTACAAGAGGCTAGAATGTTTCAGGGACAACATTTAACTAGGATGAAACTTCATATCCAAGAAACTAAGACTCGAACCAAACTTTGAACTCCCAGTTAATCCAGCTATCACATGTCACTTGATCATGTTTCAAGTGCTTCAGTCATGGTAGCGGAGCTTTTCCTTGGGCCGGATGTCATTGCTGTGGCCGCACTTCTTCTTGCGGCAGTTGGCAGACCTGAGGGGTAGACGCGCATAGCACCTGCAATGCACAATCATGGACAAGTTAGGATATCATAGACTCTTGTGAATGACTAATACCTGTAATAAGGCAAATAGGGTAATGCATCAACTAATACTTGATGAAAAGTATGTTAATAAGCTAGGTTTGTGGATCCAAACCACATAGAGATATGATCTACATACGCATCGATCGCCATCAAACAGAACACAAAACAAACATTTCAATTCACAAGATTGTATCATGCATAGACATCCAGATACAAACATGTCAGCAACTGCATATCATGAAAGAAATAGTCCATCTACACCTCAACTAGTACTTGATGAAAAGCCTGCTAATAAGCTACTAATTCCCTGGATCCAAACCACACAGAGATATGGTCTACATATATGCATCCATCCCCATGGATCAGACCGCAAAAGAAACATCACATTTCACAAACTTCTATCATGCATAGACATCCAGATACAAGCATGTAAACAACTGCATATCATAAAAGAAATAGTCCATGTACACCTCAACTAGTACTTGATGAAAAGTATGCGAATAAGCTGATAGTTCCCTGGATCCAAACCACCCAGAGATATGATATGATCTACATATGCATCAACACCCATCAAACAGACCATGGCAGATCATGGATAACAAGCATGCATTGCAACAGCAGCATATATCAACGCCTAGTGGAAGAAATACTCCATCTATACACCTCAACTAGTACTTTATAAGAAGTATGCCAATAAGCTAGTTCCTGGATCCAATTTAATCATGGGAATAAGGTAGTTCTTGGATCCAAAATAACCACACAGGAGATATAATGATCCCCATTGAACAGACCACGTAGAAACATCTAAATTCACAGGCTTTTATCATTCATAAGCATCCAGGAATGCATGTAACAGCGCCAATTCAGTGGTATAGTAAAGGAAACAGTCCATACTTGCGGCAGACGAGCTTCTGCTGATTGTACTTGAGGGCAAGCGCAAGCAGGTTCGGCTCTATCTTGGACGGGTAGCAGGAGCCCTTGTCCCCGCCGATGATGCACAGGACGAGGTGAAGGGTGGAGTCCTTGTGGATGTTGTAGTCTGCCAGGGTGCGGCCGTGGTCAAGCTGCTTCCCGGCGAAGATGAGGCGCTGCTGGTCCGGCTGGATACCTGCGATCATTGAAACCAACACAGCGTTCACAGTTAGTTCAGCACCTAAAGACGCCCACAGTTTGATCCAGGGGATACCGAAATTGAACTGTAAATCGAGCAGAGCAGCTGCGGAAACAGAGCAGCTGCTCAGATCCAGGAACATAACCTAGGAAAAGAGGGCAAACTACAGCATTATCCAACCAAATCCATGGATGATGATTAAGCACAAAAATTACCGCATGCCTAATTTCTAGCCCAAAATTCCCGTCACGCATGTCAAACTGCTCTGTTTCGGGGCAAGATTACCGAGCAAAATAGAGCGATTTGAGCTGAGCACACGCGCGACTGGGTGGGGAGGATCGGTCGAGTTCGAGTAGATGTAGGCGGTCATGGGCGAAGGCTCGTACCTTCCTTGTCGTGGATCTTGGCCTTTTTTTTTTCTTGGCCTTGACGTTGCCGACGGCGTCCGAGGACTCCACCTCCAGCGTGATGGTCTCCCCGGTCAGCGTCTTCACGAAGATCTGCATCTCGCCGCCGGTGGCTCTCGCTCTCGCTCTCCTCTCGTCTCGCTGGGCTTGGGGTGGTGAGCTGCTGGGGGTGGGGGTGCGGGTGGTGCGGGTGAAAGCCGAGTGGCACCCGGACGCGACGCTGTTTTATAGAGGAGAGGTGAAGGAGGAAACGCAGCCGCCTACGAAATGGATAGAAACCCTAGCCAGCCAGCGAAGTGACGCGCTGGCTACCAAGCCCAATGATATTTCTAAGGCCGCTTTTGTTATTATAAAGCAAAGTCCTCTATCATATCAAGAAGGAAGAAAAAAAACCTCAACTCTTCTGGAAATTATGCATTCCGAATTGTGCCACGTAGCCGAGGGCGAGACCGATCGAAGGGCGACATCTGATCAGGGCCAAATCCAGGGTCTACAATTGTGCTACGCAGCCGAGCGCGAGACCGCTCACTTTCCTCGCGCCGATGCACTCACCCATCGCACCCAGCTCTTTCCTTCATCCTTATGTCTTTTCTTCTCTCTCATTTTCCCATTTTGCTTTCTCTCACGCTCAAACAATGTCAGCGAACTCTCTCCCTCAGCCACTCGTACACGCCGCCCACCTGCCTATCATGCGAGCCTTCTCTCCCGGCTCGACGCTGCCGATGCCCACAACCTGCCTTGTCGGTGTCTAGCCCTCCTAGAGCCGGCACCACGCGACATGGCACCTCGACGCCCCCCGACGCGCTCGTGGGCCTCCCTCTCCACTCCCACCCACGATGAGCGGTGTTGCTTCGAGGTGGCTACCAATGTCGCCGTAGGGGCTACCCGTGAGCGTTGACGAGGGGATACCCAACCGGGTTGGCCAACAAAACGAGGAGGAGCCAAACAGGTGCCTGAAGGACCCGGCTAGGAGACAGCCCCGACCGGCTATAGGACAGGACCTGGTCTGCTACAGCAAAGGACCCGGTCTGCTACAGGACTCACTGTACAGTACTATATAACTAAAGCAGATTTAAGGCCCAATGCATGATAAAATCACCTATATTCTTCAATAAAAAAATGCCCTGAAAGCATTAGGCAGGAAGTTAAAGTTTTGTTACAAGTTTCAAATGAGACTTTAAGTGCTAAGTATTTGGGAATGCCCTCTCATGTGGGTTCTTCGAATAATGGTGCTTTTAAGTATTTGAAGGACTATTTGTGGAGCAGAGTTCAAGGGTGGATTGAGAAAACAATGTCTATGGCACGGAAGGAGGTACTAGTTAAATCAGTGGCTCAGACGGTCCTAGTGTTCTCCATGTCATGTTTCAAGCTGACTAGGGGACTGTGTAAGCATCTAAATATGTTAATAAGGAAGTTTCGGTGTGGAAGTAAAAACGGCCAAAGGAAACCTAGCTAGGTCTCATGGGAGGTGATGACACAACCAAAGAGTATGGGAGGATTGGGTTTTAAGGATTTCGAGTTGTTCAACTTGGCCCTGTTGGCGAAGCAAGCATGGAGGATCCTTTAATGTCCAGAGGCATTAAGGGGCTGTTTGGTTCTAGGACTAGCATTGCCACACTTTGCCACACATTTTTGCCAAACTTGCCTAAGGTTAGTTCATCAAAATGAGAGCCACAAGTTGGCAAACTGTCGTGGAATTGTCACGTCAGATGTCCTACTGTGAAGACTTAATCGTGAGGCCAACGCATCTTTGTAGTAGCTTGAGAGGGGTTGAGCGAAATCAAGAGACGCAACACGAGACAAGGATTTAGACAGCTTCGGGCCCCGGGAAACATCATCCGGTAATAGCCCTACATGTTGTTTGTGGCTAGATCTCATTATGCTTATGAAAGAGTCGCCGGTAAGTGGGCTCTCCTCTAATTGTGTCTAGCCCTAGATATTATTGTTTCTTGCTTGTCCCTCTTGGGGTGCCCTGCCCTCCTTATATAAGTTGAAGGGGCGGGTTACATGTGGAGTCCTATTAGGATTAGGACTAGTCTATTACAAGTGGAATCCTAGTCTGCCCCTTAAGGGAAAACTCCTTATGCCTTTCCTCGTAAACCGGTCCACCATAACATGAGCCGGCCTTCTGGGCCTTGGGCCTAGTCTTCTATCTGACCCGCCGTTGGGGTCATCAGTAAGTCACCAAATACGTGCAGGGTCTTTGTTAGCCACCAAGTCTGGCCGGGTCATACTTCCGGCCGGGTCATACCGTGGGGTATATCCCCGACATTAGCCCCCAGTTTAATTTGGATTTATCCATGTTAAACTGATCCTGATCACCCTTAAGTCCTTGTTATTTCCTTCTTCTGGAAAGGCTGGGTCAATAGACCAGCTTCATAATCAATTGGCTTCTCACAGAAATATATTGTGAAGAATATTTGATTTAGCTCCCAATGCTTAACAAAAATATTGGTCTTGAAATACTCATCTGATTTTCAGCCGGCTTGTAGAACTTGCCGGTTTATCATTGCCAAAATATCCGGTTTGTAAATATTGATAGCACCGTGTCATAATTGTTGCCGACGCCGGGTCATAGTTATTGGTGACGCCGAGTCATGATTGTTGGTGACGCCGGGTCATGATTGTTGTAGACACCGGGTCAATCTGGTTTGCTCAAAACTGAAAATTGGAAAACATTTCTCCCTTATATCCATATTATCTGTAGCCCCAAAGTCTTGAGCAGAACAAAGTGATGGCTTAAGACTTGCTTCAATATAAATACTACCACTTTGAAGAAATCCATGTTTGTTCATCTTAGTCACTAATAAAGATTGAATACTCCATATATGTATCCCCCAAGTGCCGGGTTGTCATGCTTGCGGCAACCTGGGACTTGTAATTGCCTGATGCCCATAAAAACTTTTACCAATGTAGCCCCCAAGGGCTGGGTCATTAAGCAATAATGAGCAGGGACTTTGTAAATATGATCATGTAGACTTGAGCAGCAACGTGTAGCCCCCAAGGGCCGTCTCAGTAAGATAATACTGAGCTGGGACTTTGTATATAATTCGTTGATAATAACATCATATGATGTAATCTCCACCATGGGGCTTGAAACCACGTCCATAAGGTTAAGAGCTTTGTACTCTACCAATTGAGTAGTGGATCTTTCAATATAATGGACTGAGGCTTGTGTACCTTGAATTTTGACAGGAGCAATTGGTAGCCCCCAAGGGCCGACTCATTATAATGTGATGAGTCGGGTCTTCAATAAGGCCAGTAAAAATGACTTTGCATTAGCCCCCAAGTGCCATGATGCATGCTGGCAGTGACATGGGACCTGCATATTTTGATGTAATCTCAATTTGAATAATGTAGCCCCCAAGTGCCGGGTCGTAAGCCTGCAGCGACTCGGGACTATTCCTTCCATTGTAGAATAAATTGTATCCATTGATAAAATAATATTCATTGCACTGAAGCGACTTTGAAAACCTCAATCATAATATTGGTTATTGATAACCATAAAAAATCCAGCCATGTTGGCTATTAAAGATTAGAATAATATAATCCGGTTTGGAAAACCAGTTCTTGTGATATTGAATCGCACTGCCGGTTTAGGATACCTATGCAGTAAGGGTGATAACCCAATGTTTAGAAGCCAAAACTTCCAAATGTTTATGATTGTCATATATGGCGACTTATCATCAAAAGTCGAGCCAGGTTAATAGAAACCACACACATATACTTCAGATATGAGCAAAAAGGTCTCAAGACAAAACCAAAGATTGTTTGAAAAAACTTAAACCAAATAAAAATCGAGGTTTCTGATTCGAATACGATCAGTAAACCGTTCCAAAGGGGTTAAGCTAGGATTCAAATACGATCATGTAGCCCCCAGTGGCTTTGGCGTTGCGCCGATCAAGAGGGTACCGACAGCTATGTTCTCTTTGGTTCGAATACGACGTATGTTTGAACAGGAAGCCCCCAAATGACCTTGAGAGGTTTTTAACGACCCTGATTCGAATACGATCCAAGTCGGACCCAAAAGGGGTTAAGCTGTGATTCAGATACGATCAAGAAGCCCCCTAGTGAGTTTGGCTTTGAGCCGATCGAAAGGGTTACGACAGCTATGTTCTCTTTGGTTCGAATACGACCTATGTTTGAACAGGAAGCCCCCTAGTGACCATAATAAGATAAGCCGTAAAGTAGGATACCCATGTTTGAACCACGCATCATGGCAGCAAGTTCTCTTTGGCAACCTTTAATTTTTTCCGAGAACTCGAATCTTGCGAGAGATTAATTCTTTTTGAATCGGAACTTTAAAACCGGATTTGAAAGCTTCAAAACTTTGTGGGATACAGATTGTCCTTGAGCCGGATGTTTGAATCGGGTTTGAGAGCTTCAAAAGCTTTGTAAGAGACAAATTTACCTTGAGCCGGATGTTTGAACCGGATTTGAGAGCTTCAAAGCTTTGCGGGAGAGAGATGTCTCTTGAACCGGATTTTAAACCGGAATCTTTATTTTGAACCGACAATTTTCTGATGGCCTTTAAATTTTCATCAATATGGCAGTGTCCTCTGGAAGCGGGTTATCATTCCCTCCAATGATCCGGAGTTCCCGAGTCATGTCATTGTAGCCCCCAAGTCTCAAGACAACTCGAGGAGTTGGCTTGAGATTCTCCATATTTAACCGTGATATAAACCGGCATGAGTTATTCAATAGCTTAGTGATATAATAATCCCTTTTTACAGTAGACAATTTGTCCTGCATTGGAAAACTTGCAAGCCAAAGTAATTGCTCTTTTAAAGAAAGCAATATATAATATAAAAATATAATGGATGGATTTCACCTGATATGTTAGGCCAGAAATTATGCGCCGCAGAGTTGATGATCACTATCATGAAGCTGAAATCAATCACGGCCGAGTCGGTCGCGGGAGAAGACAGATGAGCCGGCCGCGGTGTTGTAAGCCGGTGCAGACAGGGAGAGTCGGCACCAGCGTTGTAAGCCGGTGCAGACGGGCGAGTCGGCCGTATGTTGACGTAGACCGGACTGCGGGGGACGGCGGCTTGTGCGCGCTTTATTGGGCAATTCGTGCGGTCCTGACGAGTTGATGCGGACTGGACCGTGGGAATGGCGGCTTGCACGCATGTCTGTCGAGCAGCGTGGCATAAACGAATGTTAGTGCATGCACTCCATATCCGCGGTATAATGGCATAACAAATTGTCCTATGTAAAAATATTACAGGGCGGAGCAATTGTTCTTTGACAAAAAACAATAAATGTTAATAAGATAAATTTAGATGGATATCACCTGATATTTGTGAACGACAGATGATCTGTGCGTAAAGTCCGTTAGTCAATCCGGTACTTTGAATAGGCTGGACCGTAGGGCGGACAGCAAAACAACCGCAGCATCAGAAGTGGCTCGGAGAGATGAGTCGGCCGCGGCATTGTAAGCCGGAGCGAACGGGCGAGTCGATCGCAGACACGGTCCCGGTGAGTCGACGTAGACCGGGCTATAGGGGTGTCATCTTGCACACATCCATTTACCGGGTAACGTGACACGGACGAACGCCGGACGCAATGTTGTCAGTACGTGCTCCGCACCCTGGTATAAACCACATTTGTAGTGAATAATTATCCTGATTTTATACGACGGATGATCATTATACGACGTCCGTAGATAACCAAGAATTTTTGTGTTGATCCTTTTAAGGGCTTTGCCAGAATTTGCCATAGTCTGTGTAATCTTCACCTCGTGAACGCCTCGTATATCTTCTGACATGATGAAAAGTGTTTTTTTTCATTATAACAAAACTGCTCGGGGCGGCGGCTTGCAGGTGCGAAGCAAGGTGAGTCACGGATCGTGGGTGGCTCTCCAAATCGTAGCAGGCTTGACTTATCCACGTCCAAGTCTCCCTCGAGGTCGGGGCCCCCTTTTTTTCTCCTTTTTTTTTGAAACTGCTCCGTATTCTTTCCTGCATCATTGCCGTCTTTGGAAAATACTGCCTCTGTCCCGACATTGCATAGCAGCCGAACACAAAGAATTTTGACTTGTAGTGTAGATGGCTTTCCGTACTGCTTGCAAAAACTGAAAAGCCTTGCACGCAACCATGTTATACAGTGCTTCAAACACCTCCAGCAATTATAGAGGCTCGTCAACGGCTGTAGCGTCGAAAAAATCAGTCGGCCGGCTCAACGTGCCCCCGCGGATACAGCAAGGGCGGTTCAAAGCATGGCAAAAGGGGCGGCGGCTTTGTAGTTGTAGGCCGGTTCACCGGCGGAGGCAGAGTCGCGGTCACAGAAGCGAGAAAACGCGCCAGCGGGTTACAGCGGTGGCTTGCCAGAACGGCTTGGCGCAGTGGCCGAAGGAACGAGGCAAGGCGGCTCGGGCCGCGGCAGCCCGTCGCAGGTTGAGATTGGCGCGCTAGAGGTGACCCAATCGAGGGCGGCGGTTTTAACCCGCAGCGGCTTACTGGCAAGGGTCGTTACGGCCGGGTTGCACAGAGACGGTGTGGCAATTTAGCTCGTACAGGAGACCCGATGGCAGCTGTAGACGCGAGAGATGACTCCATACGGCGGCGAAGTGGCAAAGTCCTCAGCAGACAAAGGGACGACGGCCAAAACCAGCGACCGCGGAGCAAAGTCAAGCATAGGCAGAGGAGTGCCAACGACGGCCACGTCACGGAAGCCGGCATAGTAAGGTTGAGGCGGCTCTCAGCAGAAGCGAACGGCGGTACACGGCGAATCACCAAGGTGACGGCGGCTCGCAGCGGCGACTGAAGTAGACCCGGCCAGGCGGACAGTGGCGACTCGAAGGCGGTCAGCTCGAGGCAGAGACAGCAACAAATTTTGAGACGGCGGCTCAGGCCCGGCCCGACGGAAACCGGTGAAGCGAGGATGGCTCGACGGCGGCGGCAGCTTGCGGCAGAATCAGCAATGGGCCATCGCGGCGGCTCAGGCGAGTTCACGACGCCGCAAACCACAGCAACGCCCGGTCGGCAACGGCGGACTGGTGACTTGAAGGCCAGCCGATGTGAGTTAACAGGGTGGTGATTCTGTCAGAGTCCCATGCATGTTGCGGCATGCCGGACAACAATGAACAAATTTTCTGATGTATGCTGGAATTTTTTTTAATCTTAACTGTCGCTCCTAGGGTTGATGTACGATCAGCCAGCGTTTGCAACAATTGTTGGAATAGTACTTAAGCAGAGTGCTATTGGAGTACTATTGGAAGTGCTTTGGATTTGATTTGTCCTCCACATGAATTATTCCAAAAGCGATCAGTACTCACGTACTACCACCTGAGCCGGTACGCACTACTAGTACCTTGCTAGTTCACACGGAAAAGTTACCGATTGCTGCCCCGGGACTTGATCCATCAGCTGAGGTTTGATGGGAGTGGATAAACAGGAGCAGATCAGGCGTGCTCGTGCCCCCGCGTACGTACGCCAAGGTGGCCGCTAGTCGATCACGGATCACCTCTCCTTGGAACTCCATACGGTCTCGGCAGAAGCTGCGAAGCAACAGAGGCATCCCGATGCGGTCAATCCGGGTCGGGGTCGTTATCCGCTCCCGGGTCTGATCCATTTTTTTCATTGCTGTAACCCAAGCACATGTACGCACGATTGGAGCGGAAAGTCTTGCCTGCTTTAGATTGGCGATTTGCGGCCGTCCTCCGAGAGGATCTGGCTAGCGGATCCGTACGGCGCTTGCGGCGGCCGCATGCAACCCTGGCTCTGGTTTTGAGCCGGTAGAATTAATCACGACTCTGATCATAAAATGATGAACACGCCAGTTTTGCTCAAAAATGGTCCCATGCCGGGTCATCCTACACGATTCTTCTGTGCCGGCTCTTCTTCATCCGGCTAATTGCGATCTTCTTGATCCTTGAAAGAAATCCCTCCAAAAACTCAACACCACCGTGCGCAGGCCCCACAGTGGGCGTCAACTGTCATGGAATTGTCACGTCAGATGTCCTACTGTGAAGACTTAATCGTGAGGCCAATGCATCTTTGTAGTAACTTGAGAGGGGTTGAGCGAAATCGAGAGACGCAACACAATACAAGGATTTAGACAGCTTCGGGCCCCGGGAAACATCATCCGGTAATAGCCTTACATGTTGTTTGTGCCTAGATCTCATTATACTTATGAAAGAGTCGCCGGTAAGCGGGCTCTCCTCTAATTGTGTCTAGCCCTAGATATTATTGTTTCTTGCTTGTCCCTCTTGGGGTGCCCTGCCCCTCCTTATATAAGTTGAAGGGGCGGGTTACATGTGGAGTCCTATTAAGATTAGGACTAGTCTATTACAAGTGGAATCCTAGTCTGCCCCTTAAGGGAAAACTTCTTATGCCTTTCCTCGTAAACCGGTCCACCATAACATGAGCCGGCCTTCTGGGCCTTGGGCCTAGTCTTCTATCTGACCCGCCGTTGGGGTCATCAGTAAGTCACCAAATACGTGCCAGGTCTTTGTGAGCCACCAAGTCCGGCCGGGTCATACTTCCGGCCGGGTCATACCGTGGGGTATATCCCCGACACGCCTAAAGGAATCTTGCCACATTTTTTGTGTGTATGCCATGTGGGGTCCAAGTGTGGCTTGCCTAAGGTGTGTCTTGAACCAAACACTCACCTAAATTGGTCAAACTTGCCTAACCTTAGTTGTGGCAATCTTTGGCTAAGTTAGTCACAAACTAAACAACCTCTAAGTGCTCGAATTCTTAAGAGTGCCTACTTCCCAGACACATCCATCTTGACTGCTTAGTTGGGTAACCATCCAAGCCAAATTTGGAGGGCCATAGTTGAAGGCCGTGATATATTGAAACAAGCACTACTAGGGAAAATCTTATATGTGGAGGCTTATCAGTAGCGCTGGTTACAGAGGGGCGCGCGTGTCAAAGAACGACGCTACTACTACCTTCTTAGTAGTAGCGCGGCTACACAAAAACTCGCTATGGCTATTACAACCACACGTTAACCGGCATGCTAGGTATAGTAGTAGCAGGTTTCATTAATTCCGCGCTACTGCGAAGAAAATAGTAGTAGCGCATTTTCCGGGGACGCCGCTACAACTAAGTTCGTACTGTGCCACATGGCGGGCCCCATTTAGCAGCAGAGCAGGCTTCTATGGACGCGCTACTGCTAAGGAAGTTAGGAGTAGCGCCGGTCAACCTTATCTCCCGCCCCTCCATTTTCTGACTCCCCTCACTCACTCCCTCTATGTCTTCCTCCTCCCGATGTCGCCGCCGCCGTCCTCCCTCCTTCTTCCTCAGTAAGCCGCCGCCGTCCTCCCTCCTCCGGCATCCTTCCTCTTCCTCCTCCTGCTCTCTCCTTTCTCCTCCCTCTCTCTCCTGCTCCTGCTTCCTCCCTCCTCCCTCCTCATCTGGCTACCCTCCTCCTTTCTCTCCTCCCTCCCTCCCTCCCTCCTCCCTCCTTGTCTGGCCACCCTCCTCCTCACATTCCTCCCTCCCTCCTCCCCTCCTACCTCCTTCCATCCCTCCCCCCTCTGTTCTTGTAGTATGTAGGTTTTTTTAATGTTTTTCAAATACAATAGAATGTAGAATGTAAATTTTTAGTAAATGTAGGGGTTATAAGATATTTAGTATTATAGATTTTTTGAATAGAATATATTTTTAGTAATGTATATTATTTGAATAGATTAGATTTTTTTTAGTAATGTAGGGGCAAAAGAACCAAATACCTTTAAATATTTAGTTATGTTTGTTGTAATAGAAATTTAGGTATAGAGATTTTTAGTAAGAAAAATTAGGTATACAATTTTTTAGTAAGAAAATTTAGATATAGAGAATTGTAGTAATTTTCTTTTTCAATATAGAAATGTATTGGACAATTTAATTATTTTTATTTCATTATCATTTTGTCATCAGAGAATGCTATATGAGATTTGATGATCTAACATTTTCACTCAGTGGCATATGCATGCTTTGTAGTGTCGAGTCTCCATGGAGTGATCATCCTCAGAGCTACCTCTACTTCCTCTACACCCGAGTCGGTTAGCTATAAAAGTCCACCTCCTCCTAGGGTATTTAGTTATGTCAACCTCAGATTGCCAAGTTTGAATGCTCCTGTGTGAAGGATATGTATGTGCTTGCCCTAGTGGCCTATGTTTGCAGGGAACACCTGCTAGTGACCTATGCAAGTTTTCATAGATGTTTTTTAGATGTAGTAGTAGTAGATGAGTAGCGATGACAATGTGAAGCTAGTTTTTTTAAACGATAATCGATCCGGATAGAATATCAAGTTTAAACTATGTGTATGGACATCTTTGTATCACAGGGAAAATCCGAGTGGCCTATGTTTTGCCAGAGTGTTGTTTCATTTCCGTTCCGGCAAATTTCAGGCGCTCGATATGTCCTATTTTAGCAAAGGTCATGCCTAATTTTTCCGTGAAATTTAGCATGACATGTGTGTTAGAATATGTAGGAAATATCGACTACCCCGGATTTGCTAGAAAGAGAATTAAACGACATTTTGAGTTAACTTTAAGTCTGTCGGGGCTCCATACATGACAGTCAAAAAATCAGTGAGGGAGAGTCTCCACCATATATGAGAGATGAAGAATGCCGACTGTTGTCGTGGGGGTCGCTTCTCCTTCTTCTCCTTGTGCTAGACCTTTGTTATGCACTAGCAGAAGGAGGAGTAGTGACCATCACCGACGGTTGAAAAATCAGTGAGGGAGTGTCCATCATATATGAGATAAGAAGGAGAATCTCGACTATTGTCGTGAGGGGAGCTTCTTCTTCATTCGAAGGTGCTAGACATTTTGGTGTAATGCACTTTCGAATGAAAGTAGGAGATTCCATCACCGACAATCGCAAAATGTCGGAGAGGAAGAATCTCGACTGTTGTCGTGGGGGTCGCTTCTCCTTCGTTCCCATGTGCTAGACATTTTGGTGTAATGCACTCCGGGACAAAAGGAGGAGCAACTATCACCGACGGTCGAATATATGCGAGAGGGGGTGCCCATCATATACACCACGTGAGATGAGAGTTTTCAAGGAAAGACTCGACAAACCGAAAGTCAACCCGTGATGAATAATAATGACCTGATTTAGTTTTTGTATTACATATATTGAATTTAAGAAGTTTAATCTTTGAATTATGAACATAGGAAATGTCTGACGACGATAGGATCCCTGAGTGCGAGTACTGCAGCGACGACCAGGGTCTGTGCGACAGGCCTCACCTAGAAAACGGTCAGCGCTTCAGTATTAAGCTTGTTCAATGTGTAATTTCCGCTTTCTACAATTCGACCAGTGCATCCCCTAACATGCAAGACGTTCTGTCTTGGAGAAGCTGGATTTTGAAGATCATGAGGGTATGGAGATAACGAGAGTTCACCTCAAGACCCATCATGGTTATAATTTTGCCGTAAAACTATACAATGTAGTGACCTACTCCCATTTTGGTTGCTCGAATTGTGCAAGGCGTGTGGTTTTCAGGAGGGTATGCATGTCACCTTCGATCTGGGTGATCCTGAAGATGACATCGATGAAGATAATGTCGATGAAGAAAATATCGAAGCTAGTATCGACATTTGGGTCGATGTTGATACGCTTCCACTTCTAACTCTATGTGAGTTTCTCAAACATATTTATTAAGTAATTTATATTGTTTTTATAAAAATAGTTGACAGCTTATATATTTCCATTGACAACTTATTTCCATTCTTCAAAAAATATTCGGCAAGTAGTAGACAAAACCTACTACACTGATGGCTCTAAACTAACTTACGAGGAGAAAGATTATCTTGTCTCCTTTATTATTGATGTTGAGACTTACAATAAGAGTTATGAAACTCCTCCACATTATGGTCAATACGTGTCACTAGTGCACGTGTTTAACTACGGCAACATCCATGGAAATGGCATGGTAAGATTTATTATTATTATGACACCGCGATACTCTTGTGTAGTGTTTGAGATCTTTATGACTAAGGCAAGTTTGAAACCTTTTGCACTTATTGCTAGCCTCTACGCTACCGTGCATTGCCCGCTCTCACATTGGGACTTGGAGCAAACTTTGTAGGTAGACCCAAAGCCGTGGGGTGACTTTCTCTTGTTCTCCTACACATAAAACACTCTACCTCCACAAAACAGCCACCATACTTACCTACATGACATTTTCATAGCCATTCTGAGCATACCGCCATGCACTAACATCATATAACATTACAAACATGTTTTCACTTGCCTTGAATGATCATAGCATGGCTAGCTCGACATTTTCATGGCTTGTCCATTTTTTATGTCTAAGCTACGTCGTATCATTGCACATACTGGCACACCGCTAGAGGCATTCATCATATAGAGTTTCTCTCTCATGTTTTAGTTTTGAGTTATTATTACTTCAGTTGGTGTGACAATAGAAAGTGTATAATTCATCATTGTAAGGCGTTGCTCCTAAGAGAGAGAGAGAGAGAGACCAAATAAAAGATGCACCATGGAGGTGCCACAAAAAAAGAGAAGAGGAGAAAAAGAAAAAGTAAAGGAAGAGAGAAGGACCAACATCATTATCCTTTCTAGTATAAAGTTGTGCTTCAAAGTAGCACCACTTCATGCATTGTAAAGTAGAAAGTTTCATGAGCTTTATGTTTCATACTAGTGGGGAACCTACACTATAGAAGTTGGCTTGTATATTCTGATGACAAGCATGCTTAAAAGCCTGAGGTCTTCATGAGCAAGCAAGTTGGATGTACCCCCACTTAGTCCATAGGAGACCTTTCACATATTCATAGCTCTATGTGCATCCTAGTTGCATGGCGATCCTTACTCCTTGCGTTGACATCGATCATAAGGCCTTCTCCATTGCCTAATGGTCAGTTGCTTTAATGCAAGACTTTCTTTGTTTTTGACTTCTTAAAACCCCAACCACATTTTATCTTTCCCTTAAGTGTGAAGCATAGGTTTGCGCTCAGTGCTACATAGGTAGTTGAGCGGTTGAATAACGCAGATAGACGACCTTGCTACTGTACCTCGTATGCCTCAGGTTGGTGTTTTTGAAGCGAACGCTAATGCAAGATTTTTTTCGATCATACTACTGACCATGATTAGCGCCTAGAGTTGAGGAGACCACGGTTGGATAGTTTTTTCTTTTCCAATCTTTATTTTATTTCAGATAAGCCCTTGCAACGGAGATGACCTTATATGAGTGTTCAAACGTAACCAAGGAATCTAATGATAGCATTTGCACATTCATGGAACTCAACATGCTTGTAAACAAATTACCTCATGCAGTAGTGTAGAGCACAATTTTTATGTTGATATATATAAGTTGTAGTCGTCTGTATGAGTGTTTAAATTGTATGCCATGTTGAATCTAATCACACTTGCACATCCATTGAACCCAGGATGCTTCTTTGCCGCCATATGAGGAGTTCATAAATGGATTAAACATGTAGCAAAGGATGTACATCCAATTGATAGGATTGGGTGGACTTCTCAAGACACCTATCATCAAAATTAGACGTGAACTGTGCCAGGCCATTGCTAATTCATATGATGCAGAGCAGGATGCCTTTATCATTAATGGGTGACCATGTAGGATCACACTAGAAGATGTAGTGCATATAACAGGCATGCTCTGCGAGGGGAAGAAGCACGTCCCTTCAAATCTTGATGATACTATGGAGTTGTGGAAGAAACTGAAAGACCGTAATGACACCAAAATAACTTTCAAAGGATTGCTAGCCAAGATGAAAGGCGACATCACACCAAATTTTGTCAAGCCATTTGTCTTGTACAACATAGGCAAATATGTATGTCGGACAAAAGAGGAGTATGTGGATAACAAATATATTGGGATTGTTAGAAACGTTGAGACGATAAACGGCACAAATCTTGGACGGCTAACGCTTGACTATCTTATGGATAGCGTCAAGAATTTTGTAAATGTTGATGCAAATCTGGAGGGGAACCTACCACTACTGCAGGTAATTCTCCATAGTACAATTATCAGTTACCTAACATACATTACATAATCTACGAGAATGTTTGTAAACTGCTTTTGTTGTTATGCAGACATGGCACTCCGAGAAGTTCAGAGTGCAGCAATTCGACTCTAGCATCTCGTACGAATCATGGTTAAGGCCGCTGATCCAGAACTAGAGTGAGGAGAAGTCTGAAAAGGTTCACAATATAATCCAGAAAAATTATCTGGGAGTTGGAGAGGTAAAATGTCAGCACATTGCCTGGATTATGTGTTGGGGAACGTAGTATATTAAATTTTTTGCCTACGATCACACAAGATCTATCTAGGAGAAGCATAGCAACGAGCGGGGAGAGAGTGTCTACGTACCCTCATAGACCGAAAGTGGAAGGGTTTAGTAACGCGGTTGATCTAGTCGAACGTCTTCGTGATCCAACCGATCAAGTACCGAACGCATGGCACCTCTGTGATCTGCACACGTTCAGCTCGGTGACGTCCCTCGTACTCTTGATCCCGTTGAGGCCGAGGGAGAGTTCCCTCAGCACGACGGCGTGGCGACGGTGATGATGAAGTTACCGGCGCAGGGCTTCGCCTAAGCACTACGATGATATGACCGAGGTGTGTAACTGTGGAGGGGGCACGGCACACGGCTAAAAGATCAACTTGTGTGTCTTGGGGTGCCCCCTTGGCCACGTATATAAATGAGGGAGGAGGATGAGGCCAGCCTAGGAGGGACGCGCCTATAGGGGCACTCCAACTAGGATTCCCAATCCTAGTTGGAGTCCCCTTCCTTTTCCAAGAGGGGAGTGAGGGAAGGAGTAGGAGAGGGAGAAGGAAAGAGAGGGGCGCGCTGCCCCCTCCCTAGTCCAATTCGGACTTGCCATGGGGGGGGGGCAACCCTTGAGGCTTTCCGTATGGCCCATTAAGGCCCACTACTTCCCCCGACGAATTCCCGTAACTCTCCGGTACTCCGAAAAATACCCGAATCACTCGAAACCTTTCCGATGTCCGAATATAGCCTTCCAATATATCGATCTTTACCTCTCGACCATTTCAAGACTCCTCGTCATGTCCGTGATCTCATCCGGGACTCCGAACAAACTTCGGCCATCAAATCACATAACTCATAATACAAATCGTCATCGAACGTTAAGCGTGCGGACCCTACGGGTTCGAGAACTATGTAGACATGACCAAGACTCATCTCTGGTCAATAATCAATAGCAGAACCTGGATGCTCATATTGGCTCCTGCATATTCTACGGAAATCTTTATCGGTCAAACTGCATAACAACATACGTTGTTCCCTTTGTCATCGGTATGTTACTTGCCCGAGATTCGATCGTCAGTATCATCATACCGAGTTCAATCTCGTCACCGGCAAGTCTCTTTGCTCATTTCGTAATGCATCATCCTGCAACTAACTCATTAGTCACATTGCTTGCAAGGCTTATATTGATGTGCATTACCGAGAGGGCCCAGAGACACCTCTCCGATACACGGAGTGACAAATCCTAATCTTGATCTATGCCAACCCAACAAACACCTTCGGAGACACCTGTAGAGTATCTTTATAATCACCCAGTTACGTTGTGACGTTTGATAGCACACAAGGTGTTCCTCTGGTATTCGGGAGTTGCATAATCTCATAGTCAGAGGAACATGTATAAGTCATGAAGAAAGCAATAGCAATAAAACTAAAACGATCGTTATGCTAAGCTAACGGATGGGTCTTGTCCATCACATCATTCTCTAATGATGTGATCCCATTCATCAAATGACAACAGATGTCAACGGTTAGGAAACTTAACCATCTTTGATTAATGATCTAGTCAAGTATAGGCATACTAGGGACACTCTGTTTTGTCTATGTATTCACACATGTACCAAGTTTCTGGTTAATACAATTCTAGCATGAATAATAAACATTTATCATGATATAAGGAAATAAAATAATAACTTTATTATTGCCTCGCTCTTGTATTATATATGTTGCTTCATTATAGATGTTACTTCATTATTGTCTATTATTCTTCAGCCTCTAGGGCATATTTCCTTCAGTCTCCCACTTGCACTAGAGTCAATAATCTAGTTCACATCGCCATGTGATTTAACACCAATAGTTCACATCGTCATGTGATTTAACACTATAGTTCACATCGCCATGTGACCAATACTGTTGGGAATATTACCGCTGGGCGTAAACCGGCCTATCTGGGCCGGGTCAACTTCATCAGTAGTTCCAGAAGTGATAAAGCCCAAGAAGGCAGATGAGGGCCTAAGGCCCGTAGCCGTTTCAAGACTTGTAGCTATAAACCGGAATTTGTATATAAACTTGTATTGTAAGTTAGGAATAAGGAGAGACCAACCCGGATAAGAATATCGACCGGTGTTGGGACTCTGTGAACCGATGGGTGTCACCCGTGTATATAAGGGGACGACCCGGCGGCGGTTCAAGGACAACAGACAACAATTCGAGACATAGGCGAAGCTTGTTTGCTCCCTAGTCATCGAAACCCCATCAATTCCATCACAACTAGACATAGGCTTTTACCTTCATCAAAGAGGCTGAACTAGTATAAACTCTCTTGCGTCCCTGTGTCCGCTTTAACCCCTTCAAGCTAATCCGTTGCGATGGCTCCACGACTAAGTCCTTTCTCTAGGACATCTGCCGTGACAAAACCACGACAGTTGGCACCCACCGTGGGGCTATCACATGATGGTTTCCGGTTCTTGGAGGGCTGCTTTGAAGGACTCGAGGGCTACGTTGTAGGCCGGATGACTAAGAGTCGTCGTGGCAAGCTCTACATCGATGACGCAGGCTGGGGCCCCGAGGCCGGCTCAATTGAGTACGGGTACCGGGTCCCCTGAGCCGGACATCTGCACCGACCTCGTCGAGACGGCTCAGCGTGCGCGATCCGCCCGGGTTAAACCGGCCATGAAGCGTGCCTTCGTGGGAGTCATCCATGGAGGAAGTTATGAGGACGGATCGGAATTTCGCGGCCGACCGTCGTTTGTTCCGATGATGAGTCTTCGACCGGAGAAACCGAATCTCTTTATCAGCTACAAGATGGCCGGATTGGGAGTTGTTCCGATGGCGACAGCATTTCGGACCCCTCTGATCTGCCCAACCGGGTTGGAATATTCATGGCCGGAACACAAGCAGCGCTTCATTCTTCGACAGCTGCAGCAACGATCTCCGGTTCAGCAGCGGCGACGGCTGCCGGGGCAGGAGGCCCTGTGCGCCCGCCGGCTCAGGTTCTATCAGAGCTATTTGATGCGTTGGCTGTGCTTATGGAGGAAGTTAATCCTCCGGACCAGGACGTTCACAACGCGGAGATTGCAAAGGTGAAGGAACAGATCACCCAGGCCAAGGTGGATCTGGCGGCTGAAGACACCAGGATGGCCGCAGAGCGGGCCGCTTTAGACACACAAGCCTACATGCTTATGTTGGACCAGAGCGCGTCACATGAAGTCATGAGGAGGAAGCACCGATCCAGTTTACCTCCGGTTTTCGAGGCCAGAGACCTTTTCAACACTCCAGGACCAAGAGCCGGCAATCCGTTGGAGGGAAACCGGGCAGAAGCCCCTGGGACCGGTGCACCGGTTCAGCCTCATCAGATGGACCCGCCTCGTCAAAACACCGTTATACCTCAGGCTGCTTTAACACATCCGGGTCACTACTCCAACCCAATGGACAATCTTGTTGCCGCTGCTGCACGGCTGGAGGCCATTCCAATTGAAGGTGACTCGCCGCAGGCAGTAGAGACGCGACGGGTCAAGGAACTTCTGAGGACAGCTTTGGTCCAGCAGGAAGCGTACTCGTACAGCCGCGACCGGATCCACTCGACCCCCCGTCCAAGCCGGAGCTATAGCAGACATATGGATGAACCGGCAGTGTCGAGTAATGAACGACGTGGAGCACCCCGTGACAACAACCCGGCGGGTGGTGCTGATAATGCTCAGGGAGTGGTGGACCGGGCCCGCGCGCGCAGGGAGGCCGAGTTAGCCACCCAGCATCAGGCTCGGCAGCTCATGCCGGTTCGTCCAACCACCTTGACCGAATCTGGTGTTACTTCTAGTTCTTTGGGGGTGCCTTGCCTTATCCCCGCTTTACGCAACGTGCGCCTGCCCAAGGATTTCAAAGGCCCGCGCAAGGTACCAAATTACACGGCGGATCAACCTCCAGAGACATGCGTGGAAAGCTATGAGATGGCCATGGAGATGCTTGATGTGGATGACGCGGCGTGTGCGAAATACTTCACCATGATGCTTGAAGGAACGACCTGTATTTGGTTAAAAAGCCCGCCGGCTAATTCTATCAGTTCATGGGCCCAATTATGAGCCCGGTTTATCAGCAATTTCAAGGATACCTGTAAACAGCCTATGTCGATAGTGGACTTAGCTGCATGCGTCCAGGAGGAAGGAGAGTCAACGACTCATTGGGTGCGCCGGGTTTCACAAGTGTTGCACTCCTCAGACCGCATCAACGCTGACACCGCAGTATTAACCCTAGAAGGCAACTGCCGGTTTGGGCCCCTGAAGCTGAAGTTGGGACGGATGAAGCGTCATTGCACCGACATGGGGACCCTCATGGCCACTTTGGTGAAATATGCTGATTCTGATAGTACCAAGGATCCCGAATCTGATGATGACAAGACAGGGAAAGGGAAGAGGAACAGCAGCTCCAAAGGTCAGCAGCATCACTGGGCAGGCAATGGTGGTGGAGGCAAGCGTAAAGAGGATGGTAACATGAACTTTGTGGCTAATACCAACGCACAGGACAATGGCCAGCGACGCAAGGGTAGACCGGATGGCTAAGGAGATGAATCTAAGTCGAGTTAAGTGCTTCGGTGACTCGGACCTTGTGGCTCAGCAAGTGTCTGGCACTTGGGACTCCAAGGACCCACTCATGGCAGCATATCGTCGTGAGGTGGATATTGTTGCAGGTTGTTTCAAAGGCTATCAGGTGCACCACGTGGACCGGCGGAAAAATGAAGCGGCGGACGCTTTAAGCCGGCTGGGCTCTCAGCGCAAACTGGTCCCGCCCAATGTTTTTCTGGATGTGCTGCACAACCCGTCGGTCAAGATCCCTGGTGAAGAGGATTTGGCTATTCCTGATCCGGAGGCTCGATTGGTGGCAGCTCTTCATGTTATTCCGGATTGGACGCTTCCTTACCTGGCGTACAAGAACCGGGGCGAGTTGCCAGAGGATGAGATTCTGGCCCGGCAGATAATCCGGCGATCCAAGTCCATGACCATTATCAACGGCGAGTTGCATCATTGCAGTGTGTCAGGAGCTTTTCAACGCTGCGTGTCTCCTGAAGAAGGCCGTGAAATTTTGCGTGAGATCCACGAAGGAGATTGTGGTCACCACACCGGTTCAAAGTCTCTGGTGGCTAAAGCGTTTCGCCATGGCTTCTATTGGTTAACTGCTCAGGCTGATGCGGAGGATCTAGTCAGACGATGTGATGGTTGCCAAAGGTTTTCAAGACGTGCTCATGTACCGGCTCAAGAATTGAGAATGATTCCAATTACTTGGCTGTTTGCGACTTGGGGGCTGGATATGGTTGGGCCTTTCAAAAGGTCCAAAGATAAGAAGACCCACCTCCTGGTGGCGGTTGACAAGTTTACAAAGTGGGTGGAGGCAGAACCCGTTAGCAAGTGTGATGCGGCCACGGCGGTTCAGTTCATCCAAAAGGTGATTTTCCGGTTTGGCTTTCCGCACAGTATTATCACAGATAATGGTACCAATTTGTCCAAAGGTGCTATGAAGGAGTTCTGCGAATGGGAGCACATCCGGCTCGATGTTTCATCAGTGGCACATCCACAGTCCAATGGTCAAGCAGAAAGAGCTAATCAAGAGATCTTGAGAGGCATCAAGCCCCGGCTCATGGTTCCTTTGCAGAGAACGCCGGGTTGTTGGGTAGAAGAATTACCATCTGTGTTATGGAGCATCAATACAACACCCAACAGATCAACAGGATACACACTGTTCTTCATGGTTTATGGAGCGGAGGCGGTTCTCCCCAGTGATATCCGTCATGATTCACCTCGTGTGACGGCTTACATTGAAGCGAACAACGAGACATCACGGCAAGATGCTTTGGACTGGTTGGATGAAGAGCATGACATCGCAGCCGCCCGATCGGCGATTTACCAGCAGGATCTTCGTCGTTATCACAGTCGCCGAGTCAGAACCAGAACCTTTCAGGAAGGAGATTTGGTGCTTCGGCTCATCCAAGATCAGACTGATATGCATAAGCTATCCCCACCTTGGGAGGGGCCTTTCGTGGTCAGCAAGAATCTGCACAACGGGTCATACTATCTGATCGATATTCGATAGCATAAAGACTCACGCACATCAGAGGAGGAGACCAACAGGCCATGGAACATAGCTCATCTTCGGCCTTACTATACCTGAGCCATTGGCTATACTTGTGTACATATTATGACAATGTATATATTATGATTAAATATAATAAACCGGAACCTCAGCTAAAGCGGGGTATCTGTTCTTTTACATCATGTGAGGTTACACGGAGTTGCTCTAAAGCGGCCTCCGGTTTACCCCTTGAGTTCACTTTTTAAAAGCATCATGTTATATCACTTGGGGGTTTGGTCGTGTCCGAACCAATACCATGCCTCTTGATAGGCGAGAGCCACCAGATCACTTGGGGACTTGGTCATGTCTGAACCAGTCATGCCTCTTGATCGGCCTAAGGCCACAGAATCACTTGGGGGCTTGGTCGAACCCGAACCATGACCATGCCACTTGATCGGCATAAATGCCACGGTTTCATTTAGGGACCTGGCTGACTAGAACCATAGTTACACCTAACGGGAGCTTGGTCGTGTTCGGCCATGGTAACACCATCTGATCAGCTCAAATAAACCTTTTTTTGCAACAGTTTTGTCATTGCACTTGATTTACACTTTTCTTTGAAGGTTTTTTTTGCTTTTTATTGCGTTTTTTAAACCGACAAAGTTTTTTAACCAATCAATTGACGGAACACAGTTCACGTCAATCTGGAGACTATTTGCCTAGTTTGATCCTTGTTGTTAACATCCTCTTATGGAGTAACACGGTGTTTATTATAACCCGACACGGTTTACCTGGTAAGCCATTGTCATATATGTATAGGAGCTGTTATCTCCTCCAACAGTGTGGGTTTGCAAAACTCCGCTTCAAGATTGGCCAAGCCAACTTCATGTTCAATGAGGGCAGGTATTATGTATCACAAAAATTTGGTCATATACTTAAGAATTTTTTTTGGATGTTTTGACTTCATATATGCAGACATCATATTCCGCCGGACGGTACAACCGCGGTGGCACTTGAAGAGTTTTTATTGCAGAAGGTGCTTTGGAAAGTTCATCACCACAGGAAGAACAAATTATGCACGAAGGCATATCAACATCAAAAGTATCAGCTAGCCTATTACAAGGCAACACGGGGCCCATAATAATATCATTGTTTTTCGCCAAGGAGAGGCAGTTTCAAAACCGGATTCCGGTTCAAGCTTGGTCACCAGCCTGGCCTGATGGTTGTGGGTCACCCTACGCCGCTTCAGCCTCCGTTTCTCTACCCAGTGGCTGGAAATCAACAGTTGTCCAGTCGATTCCCATTAATGCTTGAAAAACAGCTTCATCGTCGATCAGCAATGACGGGTCAATATCAGGAGCGTAAGTGTGCTTACGGATTGGAGGGATAAGATTTTCCGACTCATGAATTGGGGCATCTATTCGCTTGTTCTGATTATCATATTGAGCTTGATAACGAGACAAGTCTGCTTCTTCAGCCAGTTGACAAGCTAGCGGACGCACCTCCCAGATTATGGCTCGTTGATCCGCTTCACTAAATTCGGACCCATCTTCTTTCAAGCTGGGATAGCCCTGAGCCGCTTCAATAGGATCAAAATCCAGCACCCAGGATTTTGCCCGCATTAAGGCATTGATCGCACCGGTTCGAGCAGCAAATTTCTTCAGCTCTTCAACCCGGGCGGGAAGCACCGATAGTTTCATCAGGGTATCTTGAATCAAAGTGGGCGCCGGTTTGTTGTGAGATGCGGTACAGATGATCCGCTGTGCGCCAGTATACAGCTGTTCGACCAATGTGTAGATGACTTTCAATTTTTTCCGCACATCTGAACCCAAGTGACCAGTGCGTGTCCCTGAAATATCATAAGGGTTAAACCGGCAACTCTGTAAGAAGGCCGAGTCAATTCAGAAGTCAAACTGGCTTACCAAAGATAGCAGTGGTCATAGTATGCACGTGCTGCTTTATACTGGTCAATTCATCCGCCACCGGTTTTAGTGCAGCCTCGGCATCCTCTGCTCGTTTGATTAAAGTGGACTTTTCAGTGGCCCAATCCGCCTGCTTCTTCTTGAAGCTCTCCTTAAGCTGCTCCATGGCGCTTAAAGCGCTGGCTAATTCCTCTTTTGCTTTGGAGGTTTCAGCTTGTTGGGTTTTCAGGTTTTCTTGGAGGTCGGCGATTTGATTTTCTTTCGTCTTCAGCTCAGCCTGCATGCAGACAGTTATATGCTTCAACAAAACGGTACAAGGATTGAAGTACCAACCACATAACAAGTTATGCACTTGGCACTTGGGGGCTAATGCATATTCGATCTTCATCTTTCAATTGCTTACAAAGTCCCAAGATCAATACAAGTATTCAACTTGGCACTTGGGGGCTAATGGCTATTTGCTCGTATATATTCTGATGCGGCAATTTCAATTACTTAAAGTACCGGTTTAACTACGCTAAGTTGAACCGGCCCTTGGGGGCTACATCAGCGAATTTCAAAGCATCAAGATTTATATTAGTAAGTCCCGGTTTGAAAGAATATTACAAACTGGCCCTTGGGGGCTAGGAGAGTCAGCAAGAATGGAAGCATACAAGCAGGAAGGAGCATATGGAAGTTACCTCATATTTATCTTTCATCATATTAGCCAGACCGGCTTCATAGTCGCGACTGGTATACAACCAGTTCAGATAGCCGGAATGGATATCTTGGGCGTTCAGAGCAGCGTAAGTCGTCAGATCAGCGTTCCACTTGCCTTTGCCAAAGGCAGCAAATTCTTCCTTGGCAGAATGTTTGGACAAAGCGTCAGGATTGCTTGGCTCAGTATGGCCAGTGCCAGTAATGACAACCTCATCATCCTGGGTACCGCCGATTTGCACTGGGGCTGTTGGCTTGTTAGTAGGTTTTGCTGGACCGGTGGAGCTTTCAATCCAGATGGAACCTGTGGACTGATTGACAGGACCTAAGGCATCAGTAGGTCTTTCTTCAGCAATAAGATCGTCGTCTTGCTGCGGTGGATCATTGGGTATATCCTCAGGAATAGCCGCTTCAAGATTGGGTGTCTTGCCTGGTTCAAGAACGACATCTTCTTCGGCCGCTTTGTCCAGGCGGGCCTTCTTGCTTGGCCTAGGTTTGGTCCTGAGAAGAATAACAAATTCAAATATAGTATATGTTCTAAGGCGATGTACTGCAAATATCACAATAAGTATAGCTTACCCAAGCACTGTTTTGAGCGGTGGGAGCTGAGTAGCCGATGACTCGCCAGAAGATGAGTGGGAAGTAACCTGGTAATCGGAGTTAGAAGGATTAAGAGGTTGACGAAAGCAGCCCTCTTCAGGACAAGCACTGACAAGCAAATTAGAGACCCCTGAATGGCGTTTCCGAACCGGACTGTTCGGTAAATCGGCGGAGGTAACTACCTGGCCGCTGTGCCCGGTTGTATGACGAGCTTCGTGTTGTTGGGTCTTCATAAGAAATTTAGGATCCAAATAAGCAAGAGGATGAGAAAATTTAACTTTCCGGTTTGCCTGACGGATTTTTTGTGAAGGCAAAGTTTCTGAATCGGAAGAGAGAATAATTACCTCTGCAACATCCGCGTGGCTGGCTTTGGCATCATCCTGACAAATATCATCATCAATAAGACGCATGAAAAATAAACCAAGTGAGTCAAGCTCTACCTCGAAGTCCAGATTATCCACATCATCATCAGGGGCCGGATTAGAAGATGCAGTGGTTCTTTTCCTGTGGACAGTCTTCTTCACAGCTTTAGTCTTTTGCCGAGTTGCTCTTTCCGGTTTGTCTGGTTTTTCTGGTTTCTCCTGCGGCAGTTTCTTGCTCCAAAATGGATCATTGCCCTGATTACACAGACACTGATATTAAACAAAGACCAGATATATCATTAACAGATTCAGCAAAAAGAAAAATCAAACTCTTACAGCTGGCGGTTTGTTGGTGGCACAGAAGGGAAGCAGGCCGTTTCTAGCACAGACGTGTTCCGGTTCATTCAGCATCTTATTCACAGCCTCTGTGATTTCTTCATCGGTGAGCTAGATTTTGGAATGTCGCAGTGGGTCATCAACACTGCCAGTACACTCGCACATCAAACCGGAGCGCTGACTAAGGGGCAGTATGCTCCATGATATCCAACAGCGAGCGAGATCAACCCCTGTTAAACCGTTGGCCATAAAGGCTCTGAGCTTTGACAGTTGAGGAGCATATTTGCTTCTCTCCTGGGCAGTCAATCTTTGTGGAAAAGGGTGTGTATTGCTGAGCCGCTCCGGACGAAAGCCAGGCAAGGGATTCTCACCAGCAGGGGAGGTGTCTTTGCAGTAGAACCATGTCTGATTCCATTCTTTGGGGTGGCTATGCAATTTGGCGTGAGGGTATGTGACCTCTTTCCTTTTCTGAATCGCCATGCCACCCAACTCCGTATTGGAGCCGTCAGTAAACTCAGTACGGCGGTTTAGATGGAAAAGGTCTCTGAACAATTCCACTGTGGGCTCCTCTTGAAAGAACGCTTCACAGAGCACTTGGAAGTGACACATATTTGTAACAGAGTTGGGGCCAGTATCTTGTGGATGGAGCTGAAAATCGGCTAAAACATCCCGGTAAAATTTAGAACCGGGCGGCTTAAAACCCCGGGCTAAGTGATCTACGAAAACAACAACCTCTCCTTCTCGAGGTGTGGGAGGGCATTCTTTGCCAGGAGCCCTCCAATGGATGGTATCTTTGCTGCCTAAAGCGCCAATCAGGACTAAATCGTCCAGTTGAGCCTCTATGACGTGAGAAGGAACCCAATTGCACTCATACACTTGCTTGGCCATGATGGAATCTACAAGGTAGAAGATCCCGGTTCAAAAATGCATTTGATCAAGGTACATTGGTATGTGCACTGTTAAACCGGAGATAGAACTATCTGAACCGGAGTTTTATGAAGCAACAAGCATCTGGCGGTTCAACAAGGGGACTAATTGCATATACCGGTTTGGAAAAAATTTCTATAAGGTTAAACCACCTGATCTAAGCATTGAAATAGCTAAGATTGCGGATGCACAAGTACGCAGAAACAGGTTTCACAAGACTTCTTTACAGCATTGGATCTGAAGCAAGTTCAGAAAAGAGATAAATACTTAGAGGTTCAAAAGGAGCGGTACAGAACCAATGAGCAAAACATTCATATAGATCTATGGTTTTGAGATGCATAAGTGAAGGCGAAGGTCAAACAACTATCATTGCACAGAATAAAGATTTGCGGATTCATCTAAAGATATCGTATGAGCAAGAGGCAGACGATGAATACTGAAGAACCATGAAACCCTAAAACAGATCTGCGGGGGAAAGGATAGAAGGTTTACCGGAGCTAAGGAAGACGCGGAAGGTTTCCGCGATGCTCTGGTGCGCCCAGGTTGATGCAGCGGCCAAGGTTGAGGCAGAGGTCGACGATGGCGGCGGAGCTCTGAAGCCGGGCGAGGCGAGGAAAACGAAGCAGAAGGGGAAGAAGGGAAAGAGAAAGGAAATGACCCTTCGGTCCTATTTATAAGGCAAAAAGACATGTGTCAGGCGCGACAATCAAGGGGCCACGAAACGGAGCTGTCGCCTCGATTTCCGCAGATATATTAAACAAAGAAGCATAATGAGTATCTTCGTTACGACAGGTGACGTCACTCCGGTTTACAAGAACCAGAGAAGATGACATCATGGCGGTTTACCAATTTATGAGAAGACGTTAAAGATGAAGTTTTTGTTAAAGGATTGACATGAACCTGTTCAAATCAATCTGGAGCCTAATGTTGGGGATATTACTGCTGGGCGTAAACCGGCCTATCTGGGCCGGGTCAACTTCATCAGTAGTTCCAGAAGTGATAAAGCCCAAGAAGGTAGATGAGGGCCCAAGGCCCGTAGCCGGTTCAAGACTTGTAGCTGTAAACCGGAATTTGTATATAAACTTGTATTGTAAGTTAGGAATAAGGAGAGACCAACCCGGATACGAATATTGACCGGTGTTGGGACTCTGTGAACCGACGGGTGTCACCCGTGTATATAAGGGGACGACCCGGCGACGGTTCAAGGACAACAGACAACAATTCGAGACATAGGCGAAGCTTGTTTGCTCCCTAGTCATCGAAACCCCATCAATTCCATCACAACTAGACGTAGGCTTTTACCTTCATCGAAGGGGCCGAACTAGTATAAACTCTCTTGCGTCCCTGTGTCCGCTTTAACCCCTTCAAGCTAACCCGTTGCGATGGCTCCACGACTAAGTCCTTTCTCTAGGACATCTGCCGTGACAAAACCAAGACAAATACCCAAAGGGTTTACTAGAGTCAATAATCTAGTTCATATCGCCATGTGATTAATACGTAAAGAGTACTAAGGTGTGATCATGTTTTGCTTGTGAGAGAAGTGTAGTCAACGGGTCTGCCAAATTCAGATCCGTATGTATTTTGCAAATTTCTATGTCTACAATGCTCTGCACGAAACTACTTTAGCTAATTGCTCCCACTTTCAATATGTATCCGGATTGTGACTTAGAGTCATCTAGATCAGTGTCAAAGCTTGCATCTGTAAGTGCATCTAGTGCCACCCCTAGTTGGTTTTGGAGTATTAACGACAAACCTAGTTGAGGGACTAATGTGTTTGTGAGAATTGCAGGATAACACAGGTAGAAGTCCCTCATTGATTCGGTTTTCCTACCAAAGATGTCCTCTAAAAATGTATGAAGACATTGAAGTCAAAGGTGGTATGTGAAGACATTCACATTGAAGACTATGACAAGAGAAGACATCGCATGAAGACTATGGAGCGCGAAGACTTAGATCTTCCGTAGTTCTTTTTCTTATTTGTTGAGTCATAGGAACCAGCGTACTGTTAAGTGGGGTCCAAGAGAACCAGTCAGAATGACTGAAGTGATGCTTAACCAAAATCCTATGTCTTCGAGTGAAGACTATGAGAGCGAATCTTGTCCAGAGTTGGACAAGTCAGCTTTGCTTGTAGCCCAAGTAAAGTTGCCGTGTGTGTTTGAAATTTGACTGTTGGAACACGTGTCAGTTCCATAGTGACCCAGGGTCATTTCGGACAAATCAGGTCGGGTTGCCTAGTGGCTATAAATAGCCCACCCCCTACAACCATAAATGGTTGGCTGCTCAGAGTTAAAGTACGGCTTTTGTTGTTTGAGAGCAACCCACCTCGAAGCCTTTGAGAGAGAATTCCTTGAGAGGATAAAGCCCTAACCACCCAGAGCCAAAGAGTGTTAGGCATCACTTAAGTCTTCCTGTCTGTGTGATCTGAAGACTTATTACACTTGAGGATTGTGAATCCTCCAGCCGGTTAGGCGTCGCGTTCTGAGCATCCAAGAGTCATTGTGGATCGCCGGTGAACGAAGTCTGTGAAGGTTTGGAAGTCTACCTTGAAGACTTACCAGAGTGATTGGGCGAGGTCTGTGTGACCTTAGCTCAAGGGGAATACGGTGAGGACTAAGTGTCCTGAGCTGCGTGTTCAGGACTAGGTGTCCGGGACTGTGTGTCCTCAGGTTTAAATACCTATCCGCCCTAACCAGACATACAACTGTCACCGCAGTTGGAACTGGTCTACCAAACCTTTGTCTTCATCACGCACACTGGTTCTATCCTTCCCATCTCTTTATTTGCAGTTGGCTCTTATGAAGTCAGTGCCTATTTGCATTATCCATTTGTCTTCACCGTGTAGCTGATCTTTACTGCCTAGCTGCTATTAGTCATTGTGCTTTCACTTCATTGAATATTTGACTATGGTCTGCCTAGTGTAGTCTACCTTCCGCTGCATGGTAATATGTTCATCTATATCATTTGTCTTCAAAAGTTCCATGTAATGAAGACTTTCATAAAAATCGCCTATTCACCCCCCTCTAGTCGATATAACGCACTTTCAATTGGTATCAGAGCAAGGTACTCACTTGTTCTGTGTGATTTGGTTTAACCACGTGGAGTTTTAGCTATGTCGACTGCAGGGATAATTAAAGTCTCCGCTACGTGCCCCGTGTTCGATGGAACTGAATATCCCTACTGGAAGAATAATATGCGCATGCATCTTGAAGCCATTGATGTCGACCTATGGTATGTCGTCAAGAACGGCGTTCCCAAGGCTGGAGAAGGTGTCACTGCCGCTGATGTCAAGAAGTTCGTTCAACTGGACTCTACTGCCAAGAATATCATCTGTGGTCATCTGACCAAAGGACAGTATGGCTGCGTGAGTGCTTTGGAAACATCTAAGCTAGTCTGGGACTGGCTATCCAAGGTCAACGAAGGCGTCTCAACCTAGAGAGATCAAAGAATCAATGTCCTTCGCAACCTCTTCAACCGCTTCAAGAGAAATGACAATGAGAATGTCCAGCTCACGTTTGATCGACTCACTGACATCACAAATGAGCTTCAAGCCCTCGGCGCTACTGAGATCACCAAACATGAAGTCGTCAAGACACTCCTGAGATCACTTGACAGTTTGTTTGACACCCTAGCCCTGATGATTCAAGAACGTCCTGATTTCAAGACACTCGATCTGTCTGACATACTTGAGAGGCTCAACACACACGAGTTTCAGCTTTCTGAGGAAAGAGACATCTACGGTCCCAACTATGGGCGAACTCTTGCCTTGAAGGCAAAGGCTGTCTCCTCATCTGAAGAAGAATCTGACAGCAGTTCTGATGATCCTGAAGACATTGGAAGGGAGCTTTCTATGCTTGTGAAGAAGTTCCAAAAATTCACCAAGAAGAAAGGCCTCAGAAAGTCTTCACGATCAAGCTCAAGGAATGATGAAGCTTCTGCTCATGACTACAAGAAGAGAACATGTCACAAGTGCAAGAAACCTGGCCACTACATCTCTGAGTGTCCACAGTGGGACAATGAGAACAACAAGAAGAAGAAGAGCAAGGAGTATGACTCTGATGACAAGAAGAAGAAGAAATACTCAAAATCTTCTTCCAAGTCTTCATCACACAAGAAGAGCTCATTTGGCAAGGCACGTGCGTTTGTTGGCAAGGAAATGGACTCTGAGGAGGAGTCCGCTTCTGAGGAGGCGGAGGTGGAGTCTGAGGAGGAGTCCGATTCTGGCGTTGCAAGTCTGGCTACAGCATACGTTGCCAAGTCCATCTTCAACACTGAAGAAAATGACTTCATCACCGACACCGATGCAAATGACAAGGACTACTCCGCTCCTTCCTACTGCTTGATGGCACGCGGTGCCAAGGTAAACACACGCACTACTCACTATCAAACATCTAGTGACGATGACTCTGATTGTGGTTCCAAACCCAGCTACAAAACACTTGCTAAAATTGCAACTGAACAACAGAAAGCTATGGAACACATTCAAAAACTGTTAGACAAAAGTGATGATCTGTTAGACGCTGAAATGACTCGATCTCAGTCCTTAATTGAAGACATAAAAAAACTTCACGTTAAGTATGAGGAACTTGAAAGTCGTCATGAAACGCTCTCAACAACTCATGAAAGGCTTTTCTCTGATTATCTTCAAAGGAAGCAAGATCTTGAGAAATTGAGAGCGGCTCATGAAGATCTTCAAAAGGAAAACGAGTCACTTCGCGCCGAACAGATCAGTTCAGCTCAGGAAGGATTTGAACTACCATGTCTTAAATGCATTGAGCGTGATAACGCTACTTCTGTTGCTGAATGTTCTACTGCTGCTACTATTGCAATATCTCAACTGTTGATGTGGTAACTAACCCCCCTGCTGAGGATACCACTGCTATTGCTGATGAGAATGCTAGGTTGAAGACACTGCTTGAAACAGGGATGTACAAAAGTCTCAAAGGGCATCAGACACTATGTGATGTCCTCAAAAGGCAGATCCTGAACCGAAACCCTAGGAAAGATGGTGTTGGGTTCGAAAGGAAAATGAATGCTGATGGCTCTTACTGGAAACCTGAGCAGTACCCAAAACCACATGGGTTGCTGCAAAGGAACCTTCAGCAGATCCATCCACCCTATCTGGCTTCACTTGTGCTAACCCCATTGTTATTGATGAATCCTTTGATGCAAACTATAAACTGTTTAAGAATCAGAATGGTGAAGTGTTTGCCAGGTATATTGGTACTAACTGCAGGAATGGACCGCCTATGAAGAAGATCTGGGTGCCGAAAAGGTGTTTGGAGAATCTCCTTGTGAATGTCATCATGACACCACAAGTGAAGAAGACAAACCCCAGACCACAGGCTTCATACGGTCCAAAGGCTTCATATAGACAGAGGACTCACCTGAGTCACACTAACACAAATGTTTTGCAGGGAAGCCATACTCAGGCCTATGAATATGAGCGCGGTCCATCAAACCTCCATGTTCATAAGACCAAGAACTATTCTGCTTATTCTTGTGAGTACTATTGTCCACCTGCAAGACTTTTTGCTAGGGCTCCAAAGCCAAAGTTCTCAGATGCTGCACTTAGACTTATTGCTTCGAAGCCACCCCTGAAGATGTGGGTGGCTAAGAAAGCTTAACTCTCTTTTGCAGGGAAAGGTCTCCAGCCAAAAACCAAAATCGTCTAACACTATTGCTGGGGACCTTAAACATCTTGTAGGGCGCAATATCAAATGCCCAAATGGTCTTATTATGTACCTTTTTCCTGAATCGCTTGCAACTTGCCCTATTAGTCCTAATCTCGATCTAAGCTTTAATAATCCACCGGTTTGTCAAATGTTTTTGCTTCACAATTCTCTTCGTGAAGCCTATCCCCCTAACTGCACTGTAGGGTACGACACCAGCTGCTTCAGAATGGATTATTGATAGTGGGTGTACAAATCACATGACTGGCAAGCGAAGCCTTCTCATGGACTCAACTTTACGTCCATCTGACAAAAGTCACATCACATTTGCTGACACTAGTAAAAGCAAGGTATTGGGTCTAGGTAGAGTTGCAATCCCTTGGTTTCAACTTAATGTCTGTCTCAATGCTTTGCGATTTAAACATGATTGTGATGTTTGGAAAATATCGTTGCCTTGTACTAATGGAATCTGACAAGTGTCTAGTGTTTGAAGGGTATCGAAAAGATGATTTGTACGTGGTAGATTTCTCAGCAGGACCACAACTTGCAGTATGTCTTCTAGCAAAAGCTTCTGAATGCTGGCTCTGGCATCGAAGGCTAGGGCATGCTGGCATGAGGAACCTCCACACCCTTGCGAGGAAGAAGCATGTCATAGGCATCGAGGGCGTCAAGTTCAAGAAGGATCACTTATGCGGTGCCTGTGAAGCAGGAAAGATGATGAGGGTCAAGCATCCCTCGAAGACAATCATGACAACGACTCAACCCTTTGAACTGCTACACATGGATCTTTTCGGTCCCACTCATTACTCAACTCTTACTACTACTTCTTGTCTCTATGGCTTTGTGATTGTTGATGATTATTCAAGATATACTTGGGTGCATATAATCCTTTACAAGACTGAAGTGCAGGATGTCTTCAGACGCTTCGCCAATCGAGCAATGAACAACTATGGCGCCAAGATAAAGCACATCAGAAGTGACAATGGCACTGAATTCAAGAACACTGGCCTAGATACATATCTTGATACTTTGGGCATCACACATGAATTCTCAGCTCCTTACACGCCACAACAGAATGGCGTCGTCGAACGCAAGAACAGAACACTTATTGAGATTGCTCGGACGATGCTTGATGAATACAAGACTCCAAGAAAATTCTGGCCTGAAGCCATTGACACTGCATGCCATATCATCAACCGTGTTTATCTTCACAAGCTTCTGAACAAGACATCCTATGAGCTCCTTACTGGCAAGAAGCCAAATGTCAGTTACTTCAGAGTATTTGGCGCCAGGTGCTGGATCAAGGATCCACATCACACTTCAAAATTTTCACCAAAAGCACATGAGGGTTTTATGCTTGGATATGGAAAGGATTCGCACTCATACAGAGTCTTCAATCTCTTTCATTATAAAGTGGTTGAAACAGTGGATGTGCGGTTCGATGAGACTAACGGCTCACAAAGAGAGCACCTGCCAAATGTGCTAGATGAAGTTCCATCCAGTGAATCAATCAAACTTATGGGAACTAGAGAAATCATACCTTCTGAAGCTCAACCTGAAGAGGAACTTATCATCTCCGCACCTGATCAACCTGAAGACAATGCTCAGCCTGAAGACAATCCCTCTAACAATGACAATGATCAGCAAGAGCAAAATCTTCGTCCTGTACATCCTCGTGTTGCAAATGAAGTGCAGATTGAGAGAATAATTGATAGCATCAATGCACCAGGTCCACTCACTCATTCAAGGGCAACACATCTAGCAATTTTTTGTGGGCACTTCGCATTCGTCCCAATAACTGAACCCAAGAAAGTTGAAGAAGCCTTCATGGAACCTGAATGGATTCAAGCTATGCAAGAAGAGCTTCAACAGTTTGAGCTGAATAATGTATGGGAACTGGTTAAGCGTCTTGATCCTCGGAAGCACAATATAATAGGCACCAAATGGATATATCGCAACAAGCAAGATGAGCATGGTCAAGTTGTCAGAAACAAAGCTCGTCTCGTTGCTCAAGGATACACTCAAGTTGAAGGGATTGACTTCGATGAAACATTTGCTCCTGTGGCTAGACTTGAAGCCATACGCATACTGCTGGCCTATGCAAATCATCATAATATACTTCTATATCAAATGGATGTGAAGAGTGCTTTTCTCAATGGCAAGATTGAAGAAGAAGTGTATGTTGCACAACCGCCTGGCTTTGAAGATCCAAAACATCCTGACATGGTGTACAAGCTCAACAAGGCACTGTATGGCCTCAAATAAGCTCCTCGGGCTTGGTATGACACACTCAAAGACTTCCTGAAGAGCAAAGGCTTCAAATCTGGTTCCCTCGACCCCACTCTCTTCACGAAGACATATGATGGTGAACTGTTTGTGTGCCAAATATATGTGGATGACATTATCTTCGGCTGCACCAATCAGAAATACAGTGAAGAGTTTGGATATATGATGCAAGAGCAATATCAGATGTCCATGATGGGTGAGCTGAAGTTCTTCCTTGGTCTTCAAATACGTCAGCAACGCAACGACATCTTTATATCTCAAGAGAAGTATCTCAAAGATTGCCTGAAGAAGTTTGGTATGCAAGACTGCAAAGGCTTCACGACGCCAATGCCAGCCAAACATCATCTGGATCCCGACGACAATGGTAAAGAGTTCGATCAAAAGGTATATCGCTCCATGATTGGTTCTTTACTTTATCTATGTGCATTTAGGCCAGATATTATGCTTAGTGTTTGCATGTGTGCTCGATTCCAAGCGGCACCAAAGGAATCGCATCACTTAGCTGTGAAGCGAATTCTTCGATATTTGGCTTACACCCCAACTCTAGGATTATGGTATCCAAAGGGCTCATAGTTTGATCTGGTTGGATTCTCGGATGCTGATTATGCTGGTGACAAGGTGGATCGCAAGTCTACATCAGGCACATGTCATTTTCTGGGACAATCACTTGTATGTTGGTCTTCAAAGAAGCAGAACTGTGTATCTCTCTCCACTGCTGAATCTGAATACATTACTGCTGGATCTTGCTGTGCTCAGCTTCTGTGGATGAAGCAAACACTCAAAGACTATGGCATTCATCTGAAGCAAGTGCCACTCTACTGTGACAATGAAAGCGCCATCAAGATTGCCAACAACCCAGTTCAGCACTCGAAGACAAAGCACATTGAAATTCGTCATCACTTTCTCAGAGATCATGTTGTGAAGGAAGATATTGATATCATACACGTCAACACTGAAGAGCAATTGGCAGATATCTTCACCAAGCCCTTGGATGAGAAGAGATTTTGCAAGTTACGGTGTGAGCTAAATATCTTGGAATCCTCAAATGTCCTGTGATCAGGCACACATCCTAACACTTATGCATATTGATGACTTAGATGTGAAACACACGAAGTAAAGTATATCTTCAATCAATGAAGACATACATTCTAAGTGTGAATACATTAATGTGGAATTTGACTTCGGAGCGCCACGATAATTGTGCGCCGTGTCTGGGTCTAATACTTCCTATACGGTGGGTAACGCCACCACCAAATTCGTCTGTTTGAAGTGTTTTACCCATGGCGTTACATTTGGTATGTCTTCACATTTTGTTTGTCTTCATTCTCAACTTGTCCTCATGATTATCTTCACTATGGTGGTTTGATTGACTTTGTCACATATATATATATACATATATATACTAGTGTTCTGTCCTCTACAACATTCACTTATAGCTATGTCTTCTTGTTGAATCTTTTGAACTAAGTGAATGTGATCGGACCCTAACCTCTCTATGATTTCTATCTCAAACTCTATCTCTCCAAATCATATGCATTCTCTTGAAACTGTCGAATGTCTTCTCTGCGTCCTTGTCAGCAGAAGATACAGAGACAAACATTAAGTCCGTTTTCAATGCTAATTCCTTCACATGAAACCCGGAGAAGTAGGAACGACCACCCGACAATCCAGGCGTGCGTGGGAACGTGGAACAACCTTCGATATGTTGCATGATGGCCATGTGTCCTTCAGATGTGAAGCGCCAGGGGCACCTGTGTAATAACACTGTGTCATCCCTGTCCCTATAAATACACGCCTCACCACAGTCATTATCCTTTCTTCCACTCTCGCTCAAACCCTAGCGCCACCGCTAGCCCTCGACGACGCCGGCGACGAAGCGCTTAGCTGCTGCAACCTCTCCGACGCCGTCTTCACGCCGGCTGCGAACATCGTCTTCTCCGCCGTCACCGTAGGTGTCCTCCGTCGCCAAGTTAGGGCACGGACGATCGAACTGCTCGGCCTCCTCTTCCACTCCGTCTAGCAGTTCTTCGTGTGGTAAATAAAACTTCCTTTTTACGGCCCCTTTGATCCTATAGATTCATCACTTTCTACCACAAGCAGTTTCTGTTCACACAAGTTGGATCTATTTCATACCGTATATCATAATAAGCCTAGTATGTTCACTTATGCTTCACAAAGTAGTTAGATTCCTCACTTGTATTGATCCGTGGATTCGTACAAATATGGAACCAACTCCTTATCTATGAGTGAATGTCTTCGCACGATGAGGTCAATGTCTTCTAAACTGATTTATCTTCAAAATCTTCTGAGAATGCATATGACCTCTTCCCCTTCCCTCGCACCTTAATGCTGTCATAGGTACATGTCCGTGGGAGAATCCCTTGGTTCTCATAGTCTGCATTCATTTGCAGAATTCTTACAGCATCACATAAATTCTCCCGAAGCCAGTTCATGTTTGTCCAGCAAGCGAAAGCCTTTGAAGCCTTTGAACGTCTTGAAGCCATTCAGTTTAAAGTTCATGGCTGCAGAGAAATCAGTAAGGAAGAGTGGCAGAAAGCGTCAAGGTGAAACATCAAGAGATCTGCCCGATGACCTCTCAGAGCTATACAAGACAGATCCAGAAGAGGATTACAATCAGCGCAAGACACGAATCCAATGGATTCGATGATATTGGGCAGAACAGTGGTTCAAGTACAGGATTCTGACCAAGGAATATGCTGAGAAGAATGCCATCAAGCGACCATGGGGAGACATCTTATACAGAAATCTTCAACCCAGGTCCAGAGATGAAGCCATTGAACAAGGCTTCTATCCCTGCATGGTCCGTGGACCACAGCCTGTGGATGCTGACCCATCGTCATTGCTATGGTGTTGTGACGACAATCTGTTCAAGCGCAACTTCCAGTTTGCCTAGAATTCGGCGAAGCAGAACAAGAAGTCATTGGGACTAGACTTCAACCCTGGTCCCTCTGCTCCCTGTGCCGATGGCACCCGCGAAGCTGAACCCAATCTTGTTGGGCCCTTCTACAACCTGGAAGGTCTCATCACTCATATCATGGTTCAAGGGACGGCCGTGGATGAGCCTGCAGATGACACTGAATCTGATGAAGCGCCTGCACCACCGAAGCCACAGAAACAGAAGAAGCCTAAAGCTTCAATGCCTGCCTCAGCACCAAAAATCTCACGAGCAAAGCCACTGTCTACTGCACCTCCTGAAGACCGTGTGCAATCTGAAGATTTGTCACGCATCTCCAAGCCCTCGAAAGTCAAGATGCCTCTGCAACACACCAGCCAAGAACTGATTGCTGCTGCTATTCTGCGCAACGACGCTATTGATCTGTCCAGCGATGAAGATCTTGCAGATGACGCTCTTGAGCAACTGATCAAGAGCAAAGAAGAAGCAGAAATCTTCAATGATTTGCCTCTCTTTGATGTGGCAATCATCCATAACTTCATTGATGAGTGGTTTGACATGCCCAACCTCAGCTTTGAAGATCTGCAACTTCCGATTGGCCTCAGTGTCGCCTTCCATGGCGCCATTGCTTCAGAGCTAGCTCTAGCTCAGCGCATCGTTTAACTGAAGCAAAAGATCGACTTTGAGAAAGCTCATTTTAAGAAGCATATGGCCAAGCTCAGCGTGCAAGAGGTCAAGAACTTCAAGATCATGCTGTACGAGCTCAAAGAAGCCTTTCTCAAGAAGCGTGAAGAAGCTCAAGGTTCTCGTGAGCGCATGAAGAGCCTAGCTGACAAGTGTGTGCAAGCCTACAATGAGGCTGAGAAGCGCAAGGCCCTTGGTCGTCCTGGCATCGACCCCAGGATGGCTGCAAAGAAGAAGAAGAAGCCCGCTGTGGCCGAACCCGACGCACCAAGGCAGGAAGCACATCCCATTGTCTTCCCAGCCAGCATGACTGGCTCGAAGCCAAAGGTCAGGTCAACCGCTTCAGAACTGAAGAAGACGAGGACTGCTGAGGCTGAAGCGAGAAAGAGGAAACATCCTGAAGCCTCCAATGCTGCTCCCTCCAAGAAGAAGCGCAAGACCAAGAAGGATCGGGCTGCTCCCACAGAGCCCTTAGTTGTTGAACCTATCTCAATGGTTCGCCCTACATCTACACACCAAGAGCGCCAACTGATTGTCCATGAGCCTGCTTCCACAGAGGCTCATGCAGCTGAAGACATTCCAGCAGTTGATCCCACCGCTGCTGAAGACATTGGTCACCATGACAATGTTGAAGATGATGTAGTTCTTCCTCAGATCGAGCACCAACAGGTATCATCGCCTGTGCTTACGCACAGCGAACTCATCAGCATTGGTCGTCCTCTGATGCCAATTGCTCAGGATGCATCATGGGCTGATCACCCACAACAACAAGTCACACCACCCCGGCAAGAAGAGGAAGATAACTTTGAGGCCCAGCCAACTCCATCTCCAAAGGCGTCGCCAACATTACGCAGGCTTCGCAAAGGACCAAGGTCTCAAGTCCCTCCTTCGAGCGTTCCAGAAGGAGAAGTGCCCCACCAATCTGTTGCACGTCAAGTGTTTTCAGATGACACTCCTACTGTGAATGTGTGATGGCCTGGATTATTAGGGATGATAGACTACTCATATCAATAAGGAATTCCTTCTTTTCCGGGAGCCCATTCGGACAGAACTCCAAAGTTAAGCGTGCTTAGCTTGGAGTAGTGTCAGGATGGGTGACCGACCGGGAAGTTGCTCCCGGGTGCGCACGAGTGAGGACAAAGTGCGCAGAAAAGACTAGTATTGATCTGTGGGGCCAGTCTAAATCCCGCCAGGAGTAACGACCATCGGCGGGTGTGTCCGGGGCGTTACAAGTTGGTATCAGAGCCGACCCTCACGGTTACACGGATGGTTGCGGACAGGTGCGTGGTCATGTTTTTCATGACGTTTGTGACCCGTCGTGGCACCCGGCATGGCACATGTACCGGACTGGAAGCACAGACGTTTGTGCCAAGAGGGAACGTTCCTGTGGCCCGACGAGGACGTCGGTTCCTCTGAGTGGGGGTGTATGTGATGGCCTGGATTATTAGGGATGATAGACTACTTATATCAATAAGGAATTCCTTCTTTTCCGGGAGCCCATTCGGACAGAACTCCAAAGTTAAGCATGCTTAGCTTGGAGTAGTGTCAGGATGGGTGACCGACCGGGAAGTTGCTCCCGAGTGCGCACGAGTGAGGACAAAGTGCGCAGAAAAGACTAGTATTGATCTGTGGGGCCAGTCTAGATCCCGCCAGGAGTAACGACCACCAGCGGGTGTGTCCGGGGCGTTACAGAATGTCTCCGAGTCTGAGGCTAAAGCTGCTAAAGACATTCCGGCTGCATCAGCCGACGACACCCAAGAAGAAGAACATGTCCCTACTCCCCCCATTACTGAAGAAGCTGTTCTCGAGGAGAACGTGTCTGTGCCCGACCCTCCAGCTCATCAAGTGGTGGTTGAGAATCTTGAGGCTGCCACCACCAACACAAATGAAGCCAATGATGTAGTCATGGCTGAAGCAAATGTGGAGCCTACACCAACCCATGAACCAGAAGTCAGTGAAGCCAATGATGCTACTGCTCCTGTTCCTGCGCCTGCTGTTGGTCCTCAGTTTGACTATCATGTTGAGCATAGGCCTCAGGTACAGAAGCCAATGCCAAGGTTGCCCAGGTTTCCAGGTCCTGCATCAGCACCTGGATCCTTTAATGTCAACGGCTTCAAAGCAGACAACACCTTCTTTAATAGCTCCAAGAACCCCTACTCAAGGGAAAGAATATCTTCTGATCGGTTCTGGAGCTATCCGCAGCGAAGTTATTACTCATTCATTCTGTATAATCAAGGTCGCATCTTCCCTCATATGCGTCTTGACACCGAAGCAATAACTGGTCTGCCCTGCTTGGAAGAAGCTCTGGATTGCTTCAAAGAGGTTGGATTGTTGCCCTTCGTCACCGACCAAGAGCACTGGAACGAAGAGTTGCTGCTCCAATTTTATGCCACTCTTCACATACGTGGCTACAACAGAGATCCGAAGACTTGGCTCCTTGAGTGGATGACCGGAAATGTTCATCATGAAGCCAAAGCCTTTGATATCATTGAGATCACTGGTCTGCCCACTCCTGGAGATCTCTATGAACCTGGCTGTCAGCTTCACAGTGAAGCTATGGAGAGCATCTTACAGAAGCCCGAACCGAACATGAGTCAGATGCTTAGCATGATGAAGCCTTTGCCTTCAGATGCTGCATATCCTAAGGAGTTCTTTGTTGAAGACCTTGAGTATCTGCCACGCACTATCTATCACATTATAAGGCATACTCTCTGGCCCATCAAAGGACATTCTCCACATGCAAAGCTGGAAGGTGCAATGAAGACTTTGGTCTTCTATATTCTTCACGGCAAATGCTTCAATGCACAAGACTTCTTCATCCGCCAACTTGCTGCATCAGGATCTGATCTTTTTGGCTTGAAGTTCTACGCTCCATGGATAATGCGGCTGATCAAACTCCACTCAGCTATCTCATATCAGCCCTCTGCTCGCAATCATCGGATCTTTTTGCCTGACGTGGATATGTCCGTTGAAGCCATCTATCCAAAGCCTGCCAAGGAGCCTCTTAGTCTTCAGAATGCTGAGCATCAAAGTTTCTCTCAGAACATTGAAGGAGTTGAAGCAGTCACTCGTGTTTATCCTCTGGCTGGTACTACACGTGCACCTCATCGTGCCCTCATTGAAGCCACTGAAAGCACTATTGCCCAACGGCCCAAGAAGCGATCTCGTGTTCTCAATGACCGAGAGCTTCTGGTTGCCCTTCATTAGAAACATGATAGGCATCATGACTGGCTGAAGCGCCAAATGCAAAGCCTCTTGGTGGATGTCAACTGCATTCGCAATCTTGCCACCAAGAATGCCTTTGTTGCCCATGAAACCTGTCGGCATACATGGAAAGGGCTGACGCTTATGTGTTCTGAAGATGATCTTCAAGAGGATGGCTTCTCTGAACATTTCAAGTTTGACTCCACACCTCCAAGAAGGACTGTGCTGCGACGAACTCCGTCTCTTGAAGACTCTGAGTTCTCTTCCTCCGCGGCAACTGTGAATGCCAGAGTGATCGAGGACGAAGATGATGCCACTTCACCGCCCCCTACTTCTGCACGCATCGACACTGCTCCGAGTTCTTCTGCACCGCAGGACACCACCGACGACCTTGCTGCTTCGTCTACTCCTCATGGGAACGAGTAGATGCTCTATGTCTTCAAACCTTTTTGGTCCTTACTGACAAAAGGGGGAGAAGCATATGAGTTTGATAGTCTTCAAGCGGGTCCATATGGGTGGTTACTTTATGTTTTGCCTAGTGTTTACAACTATCGTTTTGATACTTTTGGTCCTTTGAGTTGTAACACTTAAACTCGATGGTCGTCTGCTACTTATTTGCTATTCTGTGATGCGAGGATAAATTCCGCATGTGTGACGATAAATTCCACACTTAGATCATTTTGCAGATGTCCATTTTTCATTATGCATGTCATTATCTTCACATACTTTTCATGCATGATGAATTGTCATCATAAGTTGAAGAGGATCTCCACAAGTACAACCTGCCATGTGCATTTGCATTCCAAAAGCAAATTCCTTATATGCACATCTTCAGGGGGAGCCCTTGCAACTTATGAAGACAATTCCTTATCCTTTACAATTTCACATATTATATTCCCTGTTGAAAACTTCAACAAGTTTGTCATCAATCACCAAAAAGGGGGAGATTGTAAGTGCATCTAGTGCCACCCCTAGTTGGTTTTGGAGTATTGACGACAAACCTAATTGAGGGACTAATGTGTTTGTGAGAATTGCAGGATAACACAGGTAGAAGTCCCTCATTGATTCAATTTTCCTACCAGAGATGTCCCCTAAAAATGTATGAAGACATTGAAGTCAAAGGTGGTATGTGAAGACATTCACATTAAAGACTATGACAAGAGAAGACATCGCATGAAGACTATGGAGCGCGAAGACTTAGATCTTTCGTAGTTCTTTTTATTCTTTGTTGAGTCATAGGAACCACCGTACTGTTAAGTGGGGTCCAAGAGAACCAATCAGAATGACTGAAGTGATGCTTAACCAAAATCCTATGTCTTCGAGTGAAGACTATGAGAGCGAATCTTGTCCAGAGTTGGACAAGTCAGCTTTGCTTGTAGCCCAAGTAAAGTTGCCATGTGTGTTTGAAATCTGACCGTTGGAACACGTGTCAGTTGCTTAGTGACCCAGGGTCATTTCGGACAAATCAGGTCGGGTTGCCTAGTGGCTATAAATAGCCCACCCCCTACAACCATAAACGGTTGGCTGCTCAGAGTTAAAGTACGGCTTTTGTCGTTTGAGAGCAACCCACCTCGAAGCCTTTGAGAGAGAATTCCTTGAGAGGATAAAGCCCTAACCACCCAGAGCCAAAGAGTGTTAGGCATCACTTAAGTCTTCCTGTCTGTGTGATCTGAAGACTTATTACACTTGAGGACTGTGAATCCTCCAGCCGGTTAGGCGTCGCGTTCTGAGCATCCAAGAGTCATTGTGGATCGCCGGTGAACGAAGTCTGTGATGGTTTGGAAGTCTACCTTGAAGACTTACCAGAGTGATTGGGCGACGTTTGTGTGACCTTAGCTCAAGGGGAATACGGTGAGGACTAAGTGTCCTGAGCTGCGTGTTCAGGACTAGGTGTCCGGGACTGTGTGTCCTCAGGTTTAAATACCTATCCGCCCTAACCAGACGTACAACTGTCACCACAGTTGGAACTGGTCTACCAAACCTTTGTCTTCATCACGCACACTAGTTCTATCCTTCCCATCTCTTTATTTGCAGTTGGCTCTTGTGAAGTCAGTGCCTATTTGCATTATCCATTTGTCTTCACTGTGTACCTGATCTTTACTGCCTAGCTGCTATTAGTCATTGTGCTTTCACTTCATTGAATACTTGACTATAGTCTGCCTAGTGTAGTCTACCTTTCGCTGCATGGTAATAGGTTCATCTATATCATTTGTCTTCAAAACTTCCATGTAATGAAGACTTTCATAAAAATCGCCTATTCACCCCCCCTCTAGTAGATATAACGCACTTTCAGCATCGACATAACTCTTTACGACGAACTATTTATCACCTCCATAACCGAGAAATATTTCCTTAGTCGTCTAAGGATCATTTTGACCGCTATCTAGTGATCTACTCCTAGATCAAAATTGTACCCCCTTGCCAAACTCAGGGCAGGGTATACAATAGGTCTGGTACACAACATGTCATACTTTATAGAAACTATGGCTGAGGCATAGGGAATGACTTTCATTCTCTCTCTATCTTCTGCCGTGGTCGGGCTTTGAGTCTTACTCAACTTCACACCTTGCAACACAAGCAAGAACCCCTTCTTTGACTATTCCATTTTGAACTACTTCAAAATCTTGTCAAGGTATGTACTCATTGAAAAAACTTATCAAGCGTCTTGATCTATCTCTATAGATCTTGATGCTCAATATGTAAGCAGCTTCACCGAGGTCTTTCTTTGAAAAACTCCTTTCAAACACTCCTTTATGCTTTCCATAAAATTCTACATCATTTCCGATCAATAATATGTCATTCACATATACTTATCAGAAAGGCTGTAGTGCTCCCACTCACTTTCTTGTAAATACAGACTTCACCGCAAGTCTGTATAAAACTATATGTTTTGATCAACTCATCAAATCGTATATTCCAACTCCGAGATGCTTGCACCAGTCCATATATGGATCGCTGGAGCTTGCACATTTTATTAGCACATTTAGGATTGATAAAACCTTCTGGTTGCATCATATACAACTCTTCTTTAATAAATCCATTAAAGAGTGCAGTTTTGTTATCCATTTGCCAGATTTCATAAAATGCGACAATTGCTAACATGATTCGGACAGACTTAAGCATTGCTACAAGTGAGAAAATTTCATCGTAGTCAACACCTTGAACTTGTCGAAAACCTTTCGCGACAAGTCGAGCTTTGTAGATAGTAACACTACCATCAGCGTCCATCTTCCTCTTGAAGATCCATTTATCCTCAATGGCTCACCGATCATCGGGCAAGTCAATTAAAGTCCACACTTTGTTCTCATACATGGATCCCATCTCAGATTTCATGGCCTCAAGCCATTTCTCGGAATTTGGGCTCATCATCGCTTCCTCATAGTTCGTAGGTTCGTCATGGTCAAGTAACATGACCTCCAGAATAGGATTACCGTACCACTCTGGTGCGGACCTTACTCTGGCTGACCTACGAGGTTCGGTAGTAACTTGATCTGAAGTTTCATGATCATCATCATTAACTTCCTCACTAATTGGTGTAGGCATCACTAGAACTGATTTCTGCGATGAACTTCTTTCCAATTTGGGAGTAGGTACAATTACCTCATCAAGTTCTACTTTCCTCCCACTCACTTCTTTCGAGAGAAACTCCTTCTCTAGAAAGGATCCATTCTTAGCAATGAATATCTTGCCTTCGGATCTGTGATAGAAGGTGTACCCAACAGTCTCCTTTGGGTATCCTATGAAGACACATTTCTCCGATTTGGGTTCGAGCTTATCAGGTTGAAGCTTTTTCACATAAGCATTGCAGCCCCAAACTTTAAGAAACGACAGCTTACATTTCTTGCGAAACCACAGTTCATACGGTGTCGTCTTAACGGATTTAGATGTTGCCCTATTTAACGTGAATGCAACTGTCTCTAATGCATAACCCCAAAAAAGATAGTGGTAAATCGGTAAGAGACATCATAGATCGCACCATATCTAATAAAGTACAGTTATGACGTTTGGACACACCATTACGCTGTAGTGTTCCAGGTGGCGTGAGTTGCGAAACTTATTCCACATTGTTTCAAAATGAAGACCAAACTCGTAACTCAAATATTTGCCTCCACGATCAGATCGTAGAAGCTTTATTTTCTTGTTGCGATAATTTTCCACTTCACTCTGAAATTCTTTGAACTTTTCAAATGTTGAAGACTTATGTTTCATCAAGTAGATATACCCATATCTACTCAAATCATCTGTGAAGGTTAGAAAATAACGATACCCACCGCGAGCCTCAACACTCATCGGACCGCATACATCAGTATGTATTATTTCCAAATAAGTCAGTTGCTCGCTCCATTGTTCCGGAGAACGGAGTCTTAGTCATCTTGCCCATGAGGCATGGTTCGCAAGCATCAAGTGATTAATAATCAAGTGATTCCAAAAGCCCATCAGTATGGAGTTTCTTCATGCGCTTTACACCAATATAACCTAAACGGCAGTGCCACAAATAAGTTGCACTATCATTATTAACTTTGCATTTTTGGCATCAATATTATGAATATGTGTATCACTACGATTGAGATTCAATAAACCATTTATATTGAGTGTATGACCATAGAAGGTTTTATTCATGTAAATAGAACAATAATTATTTTTTGACTTAAATGAATAACCATATTGCAATAAACATGATCCAATCATATTCATGCTCAACGCAAACACCAAATAACATTTATTTTAGGTTCAACACTAATCCCGAAGGTAAAGCGAGTGTGCGATGGTGGTCTTATCAACCTTGGAATCACTTCCAACACACATCGTCACCTCTCCCTTAACTAGTCTCTGTTTATTTTGCAACTCCTGTTTCGAGTTACTACTCTTAGCAATTGAAGCAGTATCAAATACCGAGGGGTTGCTATAAACACTAGTAAGTAAACATCAATAATATGTATATCAAATATACCTTTGTTCACTTTGCCATCCTTCTTATCCGCCAAGTATCTAGGGTAGTTCCACTTCCAGTGACCATTTCCTTTGCAGTAGAAGCACTTAGTTTCAGGATTGGGTCTAACTTTGGGCTTCTTCATGGGAGTAGCAACTTTCTTGCCATTCTTTCTTGAAGTTCCCTTTCTTTTCCTTTTCCCCTTTTCATGAAACTAGTGGTCATGTTAACCATCAACACTTTATGCTCTTTCTTGATTTCTACCTTCGCCGATTTTAGCATCGCGAAGAGCTTGGGAATTGTTTTCGTTATCCCTTGCATATTATAGTTCATCACGAAGTTCTAATAACTTAGTGACAGTGACTAGAGAACTTTGTCAATCACTATCTTATCTAGAAGATTAACTCCCACTTGATTCAAGCAATTGTAGTACCCAGACAATCTGAGCACATGCTCACTGGTTGAGCTATTCTCCTCCACCTTGTAGGCAAAGTACTGTCAGAGGTCTCATACCTCTCGACACGGGCATGAGTCTGAAATACTAATTTCAACTCTTGGAACATCTCATATGCTCCGTGGCGTTCAAAACATTTTTGAAGTCCCAGTTTCTAAGCCGTAAAGCATGGTGAACTAAACTATCAATTAGTCATCATACCGAGCTTGTCAAACGTTCATAACGTCTTCATCTACTCCTACAATAGGTTTGTCACCTAGCGGTGCATCAAGGACATAATTCTTTTGTGTAGCAACGAGGATAATCCTCAGATCATGGACCTAGTCCATATTGCTACTATCATCTTTCAACTTATTTTTTCTCTAGGAACATATCAAAAATAAACGGGGAGCTACATCGCGAGCTATTGGTCTACAACATAGTTTGCAAATATTATTAAGACTAAGTTTATGATAAATTAAAGTTCAATTAATCATATTACTTAAGAACTCCCACTTAGATAGAAATCCCTCGAGTCATCTAAATGATCACGTGATCCAAATCAACTAAACCATGTACGATCATCACGTGAGATGGAGTAGTTTTCAATGGTGAACATCTCTATGTTGACCATATCTTCTATATGATTCACGCTCGACCTTTCGGTCTCCAGTGTTCCGAGGCCATGTCTGCATATGCTAGGCTCGTCAAGTTTAACCCTAGTATTCTGCGTGTGCAAAACTGGCTTGCACCCATTGTATGTGAACGTAGAGCTTATCACACTCGATCACCACGTGGTGTCTCAGCACGAAGAACTATCGCAACGGTGCATATCACACCCGATCATCACGTGGTGTCTCAGCACGAAGAACTGTCGCAATGGTGCATACTCAGGGAGAACACTTATACCTTGAAATTTTATTAAGGGATCATCTCATAATGCTACCGTCGTACTAAGCAAATAAGATGCATAAAAGATAAACATCACATGCAATCAAAATATGTGACATGATATGGCCATCATCATCTTGTGCCTTTGATCTCCATCTCCAAAGTACTGTTATGATCTCCATCGTTACCGGCATGACACCATGATCTCCATCATCTTGATCTCTATCAACGTGTCGTCACATGGTCGTCTCGCCAACTATTGCTTTTGCAACTATTGCTATCGCATAGCGATGAAGTAAAGCAATTATATGACGCTTGCATCTTATGCAATAAAGAGACAACCATAAGGCTCCTGCCAGTTGCCGATAACTTCAACAAAACATGATCATCTCATACAACAATTTATATCTCATCACGTCTTGACCATATCACATCACAACAAGCCCTGCAAAAACAAGTTAGACGTCCTCTACTTTGTTGTTGCAAGTTTTGCGTGGCTGCTACGGGCTTAGCAAGAACCATTCTTACCTACGCATCAAAACCACAACGATTTTTCGTCAAGTTTGTTGTTTTAACCTTCAACAAGGACCGGGCGTAGTCAAATTCGATTCAACTAAAGTTGGAGAAACAGACACCCACTAGCCACCTGTGTGCGAAGTACGGCTGTAGAACCAGTCTCATGAACGCGGTCATGTAATGTCGGTCTGGGCCGCTTCATCCAACAATACCGCCGAATGAAAGTATGACATGCTGGTAAGCAGTATGACTATTATCGCCCACAACTCTTTGTGTTCTACTCGTGCATATAACATCTACGCATAGACCTGGCTCTCATACCATTGTTGGGGAACGTAGTATTTAAAAAAAGGCTACGATCATGCAAGATCTATCTAGGAGAAGCATAGCAACGAGCGGGGAGAGTGTGTCTACGTACCCTCGTAGACTAAAAGTGGAAGTGTTTAGAAACGCGGTTGATGTAGTCGAACGTCTTCGCGATCCAACCGATCAAGTATCGAACGCACGACACCTCCGCGATCTGCACACGTTCAGCTCGGTGACGTCCCTCGTACTCTTGATCTAGTTGAGGCCGAGGGAGAGTTCCGTCAGCACGATGGCGTGGCGATGGTGATGATGAAGTTACCGGCGTAGGGCTTCGCCTAAGCACTACGACGATAAGACTGAGGTGTGTAACTGTGGAGGGGGCACCGCACACGGCTAAAAGATCAACTTGTGTGTCTTGGGGTGCCCCCTTGGCCACGTATATAAATAAGGGAGGAGGAGGAGGCCGGCCTAGGAGGGACGCGCCTATAGGGGGAGTCCAACTAGGATTCCCAATCCTAGTTGGAGTCCCCTTCCTTTTCCAAGAGGAGAGAGGGGGAAGGAGTAGGAGAGGGAGAAGGAAAGAGAGGGGGCGCCACCCCCTCCCTAGTCCAATTCGAACTTGCCATGGGGGGCGCGCGGCCAACCCTTGAGGCCCTTCTCTCCTTTCCCGTATGGCCGTTTAAGGCCCACTACTTCCCCCGGCGAATTCCCGTAACTCTCCGGTACTCCGAAAAATACCCGAATCACTCGGAACCTTTCCGATATCTGAATATAGCCTTCCAATATATCGATCTTGACCTCTCGACCATTTCGAGACTCCTCATCATGTCCGTGATCTCATCCGGGACTCCGAACAAATTTCGGTCATCAAATCACATAATTCATAATACAAATCGTCATCGAATGTTAAGCGTGCGGACCCTACAGGTCCGAGAACTATATAGACTTGACTGAGACTCATCTCCGGTCAATAACCAATAGCGGAACCTGGATGCTCATATTGGCTCCTACGTATTCTATGAAGATCTTTATCGGTCAAACCGCATAACAACATACCTTGTTCCCTTTGTCATCGGTGTGTTACTTTCCCGAGATTCGATCGTCGATATCATCATACCTAGTTCAATCTCGTCACTGGCAAGTCTCTTTACTCGTTTCGTAATGCATCATCCCGCAACTAAATCATTAGTCATATTGCTTGCAAGGCTTATAGTGATGTGCATTACCGAGAGGGCCCAGAGATACCTCTCCGATACACGGAGTGACAAATCCTAATCTTGATCTATGCCAACCCAACAAACACCTTCGGAGACACCTGTAGAGCATCTTTATAATCACCCAATTACGTTGTGACGTTTGATAGCGCACAAGGTGTTCCTCTGGTATTCGGGAGTTGCATAATCTCATAGTCAGAGGAACATGTATAAGTCATGAAGAAAGCAATAGCAATAAAACTAAAATGATCATTATGCTAAGCTAACGGATGGGTCTTGTCCATCATATCATTATCTAATGATGTGATCCCATTTATCAAATGACAACACATGTCTAAGGTTAGGAAACTTAACCATCTTTCATTAACGATCTAGTCAAGTAGAGGCATACTAGGGACACTCTGTTTTGTCTATGTATTCACACATGTACCAAGTTTCTGGTTAATACAATTCTAGCATGAATAATAAACATTTATCATGACATAAGGAAATAAAATAATAACTTTATTATTGCCTCTAGGGCATATTTCCTTCATTATGTAACATATTTTTTGAATCATACTAACGACACTAAACTACAGTATGTTGACGACCTGATGCGGCCTTTCATTCCACCACGAGATGGTATGCTGGCCAAACCGAAGACTGGCGCTCAGGTAAATGAGTTACATCAGGCACAAACGTATATTGTAACATTGCAACTAGTATGAAGTTATATGATTCTAATTGTTTCAAAGTCTCAGATTAAGGTACTCGTCGGACATGTATTGACTGATCTGCAAGAAGTTGCCTCCCTCGTGCGGGAGGCCGGTCAACAAGTCGATAGGATGTGCACCCTTGAAAAGAAAATGGATGGGTGCCTTAGGCGTACCCTTACAAATGGCAAGCTCATGGAGGACCTCATCAAAGAATTGAACGATAAGCATAGAATTGTGAGATTAGTATATATAATTGGAAATTTATGTGTACAAGGTTTTTTCTAAATTAGGTTACTATGAAAACACCCCGGACTAACATGTATTTTTTTAAGAAAAAACGTGATGGAATATTTCCAGGAGTGGAAGACATACATCTTTCTGACCTTGGGGCACCTTCACACCCAATGGAGGCCTCTATTGAGAATGCTGAACATGCTTCTAACCAGGGAAAAAAAGGATGTCACGAAGGTCGCTGCTAAGCACCATTGTAAGCAGGGAATTAAAAAGGATGACATGGAGCTCCCCGTGAGGAACCTTGATGAAGATTTTTGATGTATGTGCTAACTTAATTATGAAACAATCATTTTCGTTCCAGAAATAACATGTGATCTTTCACGTACATGATGAAGCATTCAAAAGAGCTGCTGTAAAAATCAAAGATAATCTCAGGGGTGTTCATAAGCTTTTTAAAGAGGTGGATGATATGGAGGGTGCTCCTAGTTTGGATACGCAAATGCATTCCAAAGCCACCACAAGCCTTGAAGCTTTCCAGGTGATGCACATTTTACCTATAATCAAGCAAGAATCTGCTAAAGGCTAACACACAGTTTATTTTGTATGACAGAATCCATTCAAGAGACGGAGTAAGCACCACTCTGTGAAGGCTACGGGATCGCGGGAGCCTGAAGAACCCCGTGCCTTCACAAATGATGACAGCCATGATGAATCCTTTCGAAAGCAGCAAGATGTAAGTGTGGTTGAATCGACGACACCAAATCATGGGGGCAAAAGGAAAAGGGTGGTATTGAAATTATTTAAGAATGATGAGTACGTTTTCTTACAATACTGAGAAAAAAAGGAAAAACAAGACTCCATCAGAGTCTACAAATGATTCTAGGACACGAACAATAAAAAGAGGAAAATCGGCTCTAGCAACTTAAAAAAGAGGTCAGAAGTTCCTGTATGGAAGAGGGACCAGCTAGACGTGGTTTGACAGGATTTCGTGGCGTCACTGGTCAACACTACAAATCGTGAAAAACAAATTGTCTTAGTGGATGACATTGTCGTGCTATCAAAGCATTTGCGATGCCTCACCCAAAAAGATGAATCTGAAGATGGCATATGGTTGGGTGACGAAGTAAGATATTTCACAAGTTAGTTTATCAAGTTTAATTTTTGTACAATATCATTAACTTGAATTTTATTTTAGGTGGTTGATGTTGCGATTCAGCTCATGCATCATGATGAACCAATTGACACAAGGGACGGGCAAGTGGTTTACACTGAGAGGGTGGACAGCGTCGCTAAGCTCAAAAGAGATCATAGGATACATGAGTGCTATGAGGACGCTTTGGCAGGCATTCCTGGAACAACACAAGGCACCAACACCCTGAAACATGATATGGTATTTTAACCACGACGTAGAACATATTTTTTTTATTACTATACACGTTGACCTAATTATCTGTGCACTCCAGGTTTTCCTACCTACAAACAGTTTAGACGTCCACTGTTTCCTTGTGGTCGTAAACCCCAGAAGGAAGGAGATTCAGGTTCTTGATTCACTTTTCCACTGTATGGTACGCAGAGAAGTACATAACGTGGTGAGAATTTCAACATATTTAATTATAACAAAGGATTTAACATCGTATGTAAGTATTAGTCATATGCAACTTCTCATCCCATTGGGCTTGCAGGTACGTGGGATGGAAGCACATATGAGAGCAGTGATGCGAGTCAATGGGATAGAAAGCAATGCATGGGAAGACATTAACGTGACGCAATGGCTAGTAAATCTTATTAAAGTGCCAAAAGCCAATGAGACGTCAGTCAACAATATTAGCTTTTGTTTTTGTTTTAGATTGTTAATACATGAAATGCTGATCTAACAAAATAAAATGTTGCAGTTCTTGTTGTGCACTGTACATACTGAAGAACATCGAATTATTTACGGGAGAAAAACTGAGGCTGCAATATGACCAAGTACTTAGAGTAACACCTAAAATTCTGCCATTTTCTGAAACTAATGGAAGGATACTAACATATCCTCGCATGGAAGCCTACATCAACAAATTCAGAAGAGAGCTACCTATTGTGCGTGCCAATTCACCCTACAACAAAATGAAATACATGAAAAGGTTCAAGCAGTACCATGCTAGGCTATCGGATGCAGCTGCGGTTGAAGACGATGAAGACGCAAGTTGTTAGTCCAGCAATGGTTCATTCTTACATGTGGAGTGTACACTTGGCCATAAAGCGATAGAGTAGGGCGTGGTTGGGTTTTAGTCCCGAAGAAGGTTTCCTAGCCGTGTTCTTAGTCCATTGCAGACGAGTCAAGTTATAAAACTTCAATAATATTCCTTACAATATTTTGCTTGAAATAAATTTGGTCTCTAGGGGAGCTCATAGAAATCTATATTTGCTTTTTACAACCATGTGACAGTAACAGTGCCTGGAAAAGGTTCGGACCAATTACAGTGCACGAGCAACCCTAGAAGAATAATGGATTATGATATGTTTATTTTCATACGAGAGAGAAAGGTACGAGCATGAGCATAGCCTCACAACAGAAGAAAAATACTGCATGAATGAACACGCAATCCCAGCTATCCCAGGAAATGGCACAACCAATGTCACGTACGCAGGCAACAAAGCCAATAAAAGAGAGCATAGGATAACAAGAGTAAAGCACGTATCATAGGGGGACTTCGCAGGTGTTGCAACGACCATGGTGTGGCATGGTAGGGCGTGCGCTAAATTGAAGGGATCTCCGGGTTTGTACACACCTTCAGGAGCACAGTGGGGTGGCCATGGTACATCCATCCTGCCTCAGGGAATCACATAGCATGTTGTGTCGTAACCCTGCAAAACAGAGGAAAAATTATTACTTGTACTCACCTTGTCAAATTTGTTCAGCTAACAAACGTTGCACATAACTAAACACGAAAGAATGAAATGCAACATATTCAAGAATTGAAATCTCATTCCTTTCTATCTGCTTTCTGCGAGGATCATTACTCTCTCTTTAACAAGGCCAAACCATCATAATAAGAATTTACACTAATCTTTAAATGGTGGTTATCCCATGTGAATCTAAAAAAATTATAAAGCAAATGCCAAGTCTGTTGATCCCAGTGCAGCAATTGCACAATCAGCAGCGAGCATCAGAAATATTGAGCAACATAAGCTATGAATTGTTTATAGTACATTTTAGAATCAATAGATTATCATCTCTCCTGATCTCCAAATCCAACATCTGACCTATCGGCCAAACTGAAAGAATAGAGTTTGAATGAAATATATAAGAATACATATGCAACAATCGAACATTCGTAGATCTTGCCCTGATATGGATGAGGTTGTACGAATGGGACTGGCCGTCAAGGCCGGTCGGCTTCATCCAGTCACGCAGTACCCCACCAGCAGTGAGAACATGATTCATCTAGAGGCCCAACCACCTTACCTTCGGACAAGATGCACGGCCAGATCAAGCTGCGGCCATGGCGAAGAGGTGAGTCTAAGGACGCAAACAACCACATGGGGAGTGGTAAAGAGGTAGAGACTCACCTCGTGGCTATGCGAAACCGCCGGCGGCTGCCGTGGGGAGGGGGGGTAGTCATCGTCCTCTCGTGTTCATCGGTGAAGAGGAGGTGCAAGAGCGTGAGGGAATTCGGGTGGAGGGAGGGAGGGGCCGCGACGCGCGGCAAGATCCTATTGCGGGGATAAAACCCTACTGTCGGTGAGGGATCTTGCCGTGGCCCCTCCCCGCCGGTGAGGATCTTGCCGCAACATCTTACCACAGTGAGGGAGTAAAACCCTAGCGAATGGGATAAAAATTGAATCGAAAATAGCCCTGAAATTCGTACCGAGAATACCCTCGAAATATTTGGGAGGGAAAATCTGATCAGTTCGAAATATTTTTTCTCTCGAAAATGCCCCTCGGGGTCTGGTATAATACACGTGACATCAGCGTATTGCCTCGGATATGGACCGTTGTATTCGCTCTGACGGACGGTCATATCGACCGGATGCACTATAAAATGACTCTAATGCAAAGCAAACACGTGTCAATCCGTAAGAAGCCACGCTCAAGCTCCAAATTCATGGAAGCAGAGGGAGCTTAGCCACCTTAATTTTGTTATATATTTGGAATGATAAATAAACCAGAGATGGTCTCGGAACTGGTTAATCAAGTTGAGATGACATGGAATGAGCAGGTGCTAGTAGAGCATTTCCTGCCCATGGATGCTGAAGTTATACGTAGAATACCTTTGGCCACCAAGAAATTTGATGATGAATGTGCCTGGTTTTGGGAGAAGTCTGGAGAGTTCACAGTGCGTTCGGCGTATGTTGATTAGTACTCATAACTGATGGGAGGCATGGCTAGATGGGCGTTCAGGGCACTCCAACCCGAGCCTTAAAGAAAAAGCATGGACTCAAATGTGGAAGTATAGTATACCGTCGAAGGTAAAGACCTTTGCGTGGCGGCTGGCACGACAAAGCTTGCCCACAGGAGACGTGGCACATCATAGAAATATGTCAACTGAAAGTACCTGTGCCATCTGTGAAGTTAGAGAAGATTCTTGCAGACATTCGCTGCTTGAATGTAGGATGGCACCAAGTGTTTGGATGCTTGTGGATGAAGAGCTCCATGATCAGATCAAGCTGTGTGGTGATAGTCCAATGCTAAAAATTGGTTATTTGCACAGGAAGAGTCGCTTCATGGAAGAAACTATGTGAAGGTGATTGTCACAATGTGCTACTGCGAGTTTTATTGAAATTTTCCTAAGGGAGATGGGGGGCATGGAGCGTCCGGGAGCTGTTGGAGTTGGTCATCCTGTGATGCCGTCGAGGTGGATTCCACCAACTGAAGGAGCAGCCAAAGCAAATGCAATTTCGTTTCAGAATAACAGGTGTGCTGCAACTGCGATATTCAGAACTGAAGATGGAGTCTTTTAGGTGCTTTGGTCCAGGTGATCAATGGTGTGATAGACCCATCATGTGCAGAAGCTATATCTTGTAGTGTAGGGCGGCATTGTTCTTAGCGTGGGATATTAATGTTCAGCGTGCAGATGTGGCATCAGATTGCATGGATGTTGTACGTGCTATGGAGAAAGGGGGCATAGGCGGGAATTCCATGATCATTAAGGAGGTTGCTAGTTTGAGTGCTGAACTAGAAGATTTTAAGTTTAAATTTGAGAGGAGAGAAGACAATGTTTTTCTTTTTTTGACAGCAGGAGAGAAGACAATGTTGATGGTAATAACATCGCAAAGAACTCTTAACATCTTGCACCAGGCCGTCATGTCTAGCTTTTGGAACCCCGGGCTGTGTTAAATTTTCCATTTGATGAATGAATAGGCTCGGCTGTTTCGCTCAAAAAAAAGAGAGAGAGAATGCTGATGCCGCTGCAGCCGAACGCTAGGAATCGAACCTGCAACAACATCTCTACTATTAAAGGGGGATCGAACTTCGTGATGGTTCGACCTCGTTCGATCCCCACCCCCTTTGTACGACAACCATCACGCAATGGGCCACGCCCGCAGCATCCCAAAAATCAAAGGCCAACTCAGCCCACGTACAAGATCCACATAAAAAAAAAAGACAATTCGGCTCAACCCACGAACGAGGCCCATCGATCAACAAACCAGCCAAAAAAAACAGTTCAGCTCAACCCACGAACGAGGTCCATCGGCAAAAAATCAAACCACCGGCGAGCTCCATCGACCCACGAACGCACGTCTCCAGGGAGAGAAACGCGAGTTCTTCCTCGCGTACGAGCTCCATCGACCCACGGACGCACTATGTCAAGGAGAGAATCGCCGGTTCACTCGCTGTTCGGCCACATCGTTCTCACGTGAGTTGTGCGAGCGCAGCCTCTGCTGCCATCAACCTCTGATCTCCTGCATGCTGAACCGCAACCTCGGCGCCCCTGAACCAGAACCTGCGCTTGACGGCTGTTGCTGCGTCTATCTCCTGATGTCGCCGCTACATCCTCTTGCCATCATCTTCATAGTTCTTCACCTACCGTCTTCTGCCTCTTTGACGGCAAAGGACCGAGATCCACCTTTGTTATGTTCGATGGTGCCCACCATGCCCTAGGTTTGCCACCTCAACTGTTTCAGCAAAGTTTTTTACATCAGAAAGATACTAAACTCCTGTTCAGAACTTCATGATGTGACCTCAAAAATATAGTGGTATTCAGATTGCATCTTTAAGTCCTACTCCAAGTACATTGAGCAAAGCATGCATGATTTTAAGCTATGTACCAGCTACCAAATTGTGAAGGTGCTTCATTAGGCACATCAACTTCTGGGAATTAATACATGAAACAAATGTATAATGTGTGCTAATGTGGACGGGTGTGACATGGCATCTCAAACTTGTCTTTGCAGCAAGTCCACTCTATGCAAATGAATGAAAGCAAATGTAACAAAGTTAAAAAATTTAAGAATTGATGCCATGAAATTGACATGCTTTTCACCCAATTTCATATTGTAGACACCTGTTTAGTTGCCAGACTTAAGTTCATATTGAAGACCCCTATTTCATAAAGAATATTGCTAAATCCTCTTAATTACAGTACAATACAGTTACAAATATTTCTCTCACGGTCAGCTCTACGTTGCATTGTCTAGAGCTAACGCGAAGAGGAACATTAAGATTCTCGCCATCAAGGACAACAACAAGGGTAAAGGCAAGGATAAGGGCAAGGGCAAGGAACAAAGCAAGATTTCAAAGAAGCGGAAAAGATTTGAACCCTTATTAACGACCATGAAGAACAAAGCCTACAAGGAAGTCCTTAGCACATGAAGTCACCATATCAAATTATAACAACTCAGGTAAAGTATGTTCAATTCTGCATTACTATTTGTAGATCTTAATGCACACTAACCTGAGTTTGTGAGGATAATCAGTCTTCAGAAACCATGAGTATTCCTTTCGCGACATCTCCCCATTCTATACTTGGTCGAACATGCACCTGTTTAAGCTGGAAATAACAACAGACAACGTGAAATTGCAAACAGATTAAGGATGAAGATGCTTGGACAATGACTTGCTACAGAAGAACAAAAATACTAAGGTGTCGTATTTCTTTCTAAGGCATACGCTTTTTAATATGGTAAGAACCTGAGGCATCTAATATCATATACTCTCTCCTTCCCAAAATCTTAGGCGCGTAAGTTTTTGCACGCAGTCCCAAAATCTAAGGCTCAGATGCCTTTCTCTCTCTCATTCAGTTGCAACAACCACTCACGGTCGCTATTTTTTTGGAAACAAAAACAAATCTCTGGCTGGGTCTTTCGTTGATTCCTACATCTCAACAGCATGTATGATGATTCAAGTAACAATTAAATTGCGCTGATTTTCATGCTGGCTATTAATACGCGTAAGAATATGGGAAGGAGGGAGTAGCAATTAAAAAACTGACTTAAACTTCAGTTCCATAGAATCTCTCGTTGGAAATACATGGATAAGGAACTATGTATCTGATAATTTACGAAGAACCCAAATTCGAGCTGAGTTTTCCATTAGTGAGCTCCTCATATCTCTACTATTAAAGGATGAGTCTTTCAAGACAATAGATACCTCGATATGAACAAAAGGAACATAATCTGTTCGTCTGCTTTTTTCTGTAGCTCTATGATAAGATTTAGCACGCATGTGTCCTTAAATTCAGGCCTCAAAATTCATTGCAGACTGTGATTCCAAAGTGCCAAGTGCAGGATTAGAAACATCAACCCTTAAGCTATTCAGCAAGAGCATTGTGGTGACTGGAGAATGAGTCATATTAGACCCTGAATACAAGCATCGCTAATCTGCAAAATGGCAAGGACCTCGGAATGGAAGCTTTGGCAATACCACAATAGCGCGTTATGCTGAGCTCATTTGCCAAAAGATGCAGACCGAGCTTTGCGCTCGTTTTTTACAATTGGTACATCAGTATGAATGTGACCATTGGACAGTGCTGACTTTTATGTCAAGTTACCTTGCATAAATATGTATGATTCCCCGTTGTGTTTTGCTTTGTTGAAATGCATTGTGTGTGTACAATTAGAATTTGGTCAGGATTGGAAGGTTGACTCTCCAGGAAGAGGAAGCTAATCCTCCTTGACCAGAGTTTTTTTTCTTTTTTTGAAGTTTCAAGCCATGCCTTTTTGAATAGGAACGGCTAAAATTGTTTATAGAAAAACTATTAAGACCCACTTTTCTTGTTGTACTAAAACAAAGTTTTACTTATTTCTGCCCCTAAAAAAACTATATTTTTGGTATGCTAACTCATTTCAGGTGGTTAGACCTTCAAATGAGTTTATGGGAAACAGAACTGGCAAAAACTCTGTATCCAGACAACCCAAGAAAGGTTTTAACCTCATCTCACAAAATAAACTTAATCATAACCATATACTGATTACTACACATCTAGCTATCTTTCAAACTGTGTATATATAAGATAGGTTCATTCTACCTCCAGATTTTTGCTTACCTCTAAGATCGAATTTCACCGGCGGTGCTAATCCAACAGAGCTACCAATGCAGGACGCGGAGGGAGAGACGAGAGCCGACCGTGACATGTAAGATCCGTGGGCACCCTGATCCTAACGCATAGGGAGGGGAGCAGAGCTCGGTGGCGAAGAGAAGCAGTCGGCGTCATGCTGCACCACGGAATCCACTCCTCGTCGATCTCCGCCCATCCGGTCGAGCACAGCTTGCGGCAGGGTCTCCAAAATGAGGAGCCCGATCCCGCCGGTGGATGCAGATCGAGCCCACCTCGCGCTGCACGGCGCGTGCCAGTCGCCGGGCGTTACCACCCGATGATTCGGACCAACGTGGCGTCATCGCGGCGGGGGCGCGGGGCAGGGAGCGCCGCATGGTGGATGCCGCTGCCCAGAGTGCGCGCATCTTCCTTCCCCCCTGATCTCGCCGGACAGCAGGGACTGATGGGGGCGCAGTGTGGGAGGCTCGCGACGGCGCAGGTAGGCTGTAGGGACGGTTCGGAGGCGCGGGGTGGGAGGTTGGGCCGGGATGGGTGCCGTGCGCCATGACGCGCCGGCGGCTGCACAGGGGAGCAGGGTGGGTCATGGGTGGCTAGCTGAATGGGAAAGGGGTGAGAAGCGAGGAGAAAGAGACTAAGAGTGCTGGCTGTAGCAGAATTGTTTTTGTCCCACGGCTCTATAATTTTTTTTATTTATATTAGTGTATATTATGCGAAATGTCTTTTGGAGGCCGAGCTCCATGGAGATTTCCAAATCCAAAATTCAAAATTCTTGAAAAATCATATTTTTACATTCAAACAAATTCTTAAAAAAATATAGAAATAGATGAAGGCATAGTGCACAAGTGTGTAAATTTTGAGAACAAAATACGTTGAAATGTGGGTTGTGCAAAAAATACAAAATTGTGGTTTTTTAACACATGATATGATTCATCCTCCACGATCATCAATTTGTCCTTTTTGTACAGGTCACATTTCAACGTAATTCATCCTTAAATTTTACACACATACGCCTCACATCATTGTTTACTTGTACGAAAAAGTTCAGAACTAAAATTTTTGAATTTGTTTTTTTTCAAAAAAAAGGCCTCCATGGAGGCCGGAGCCAAAACGCCATTCTCTGTATATTATAGCATAAGAAACTGAGATATTTGGACGGTCTGTCGGGGCTACCAAATATCTTGGCTAGACTAGAATAAATCTTGTTTTGCATATTCTAGATGTCTGTCTTTTTAACCTTTTTAGTTTGCATGCTGTATATGAATATATTATAGTACTCCCCGCAAAGAAAAAGAATAAATGATAGTACTATATTTAAATTATATTTGTATATATATTTCACTTTTTCAGAACGTGTCCATGCTAGATATGGATATTATTGACCATGAAAAAGAACCTACCAACAAGAGTCCGAAGGTGGTGTTGTTGGAAGAGATCAAAAACTCAGCAAGTTCTATACAACCTACCAACAAGAGTTCGAACTGACTGAAGAATCTCAGGGAAATAAACATAAAATTGAAGAGACAAAAATTATAAAACTTAAGTCTAGGGCGGCATAGAAGGTTTCTTCTTTGATCAAGCCATCAGTGCTGAATGGTGCTTTTTCGGTGAAGCCCTGGTTGCCGCACGGAGCTTGAAAACTTTGTCACACCGTGTCTTTTTTTTAAAAACTATGTGTCAAAGACCAATAAGTGAGAGTTGACGGCAATGTACAAACGGTGGATCGAAGCTCTCAGTTTCATGGGGTTGGTCCCCTACCAATGTGTCACATCGTGCTCCGCTGTTTACATTTTTCATCATGTTCTCTCCAAATAAAATTTCAGCAAATGAATAATCTGATCAAAGTCTACAATGCGTTGGCTAGAAAATAAGACCATGTTCATAGATTTCTAATTAACTCTGACATTGTTTTGTTGTTGAAATGTAGTCCATCAAAAGCACTCATATAAAATGTCCACTGTCGACTAATCTTTTCACATCATATTTCGTATTCCCGTGGCAACGCACGGGCATTCAACTAGTGATGATAGAGAGAAAATCTCCCTTGCCACTCGACCTGCGGAGTGATAATGAGTACTTAAGAACTAAATGCAGTGACAGGTCCAAAATAAAACATTTAGACCATTGAACATTTTTTTAATATACGATGAACATTCCTTAAATACACATTGAACATTTTCGTGATATACAGTGAAAAACTTTCAAATCCAAATTGAACATTTTTGTGATATACGCTGAACAGTTTTAAAATACACACTGAACATTTTTGTAATATACGCTGAACATTTTTTAAGGACACAACGAACATTTCTTAATATACAGTGAACATTTTCTTAAATATATGATGAACATTTTTAAAATACACGATAAACTCTTGTACAATACACACAAAAAAGATTGTTGATTCGTCGTTAAACTTTTGAGTTTCAAAACCAGTTGTTAGAAGCCAGATTTTCAATGAAGGTGTTCGGTAAAAACGAGGGAGGTGATCACATTTTTATTTTTGCATACGCATCATCCGTGACAAAGAGCGGATGAGCATGCCAAGAGATCATGATTGTGAATGATGGTGTTGTGTTGCCATCGGGAGATACGATTTGTTGGTTGAAGATTCGGACGAATGCATCTGGTTGGATAGAATGCAAGCCGTCTATCAAAATGTAGGCAAGCTCAGTCAGCACCAGTCACCGTCCATTGCCCCGCCTTTATGTTTGCTGCATAGCCCGGTCAGCACCCGTAACCGTAACCAGGAGAAAGGTAGATCAGCACCGGAGTCGACGGGGTTGATTCGTCGTTAAACTTCTGAGTATCAAACCGGCTATGAAAAAGCAGCACGAATTTGGAAGAACGAAGGAGCATGCCAATACATCATGGTTGTGATTGATGTTGTTGTGGTGCACACAAGGCATTTTTGCAAAACTGTTTGCAAAAATGATGATGTTTGGCAGAACCAAGGTAGATGATCACATTTTTTATTTTTCATACGCAAAAAACATTGAAAAGAGCGGAGGAGGATGCCAAGAGATCCTGGATGATGATTCGAAACAAATGCATCTGATTGGATTGAATGCAAGCCCAGTCAACACCGTCAACATCACCAAAAATTGATTAGACCGTGCTTACTTGAGTATAATGGTGGTTCGAGTACATCAATCCGTCCATTGCCCGGCCGTTCTATTGGCAAGCAAGACCGCATAGCACCCTTAGCCGTTACCGGAAGGACGGTGGATCAACACCAGAGATTATGATATTTTTCTTTGCATACACATGAAACCGTGAAGATACCGAAAGAGAATGCAACGGATCATGTTTTTGAAAACATGAAAAAGGATCTTAGAAATTATTACAAGGTTACCTATCTCGTGTAATAAGTAAAATCAACAAAACAAGCAAGGGGGGGGGGGGACGGAGTCGACACGAAGAAGATGGCAGTCATGTTTGTTTTGGATGCTAAAACGTACGGACAAGGGTACCATAATACGTGCTGACTGTACTCCTCAAAGAGTAGATGGGATGCACGAGCGGCGGGGGTTTCTTGAAAAGGAATGTGCACGCATGCGAGCATGTCGGAAACCCGTGCTAATACTTCGATTGACAAACAAATTATCTATCGCGGGGACGGAAGCTGTCGAGGCAGCCATTAGAATAATGGTGTCCTGATTGCGGGTCTTAGATTAGTCTAGCTAACACTGACCGGAGCGCCTAATTCTTTAACGTCCATGCATGCATAATCGGGCCCACCTCCCCACCACCACACTACTTTTTTTTTGAGAACTAGCACCACACTTTTTTTTGAGCATCAGTACAAACATAAGCGCTCATATACACGCGCATACACTCATCCTTATGAACGCACACACGCACACCCTACCCCTATGAGCACCTTCGAGAGACTGAGCCGGCATATTATCTTGAGATTTTAAGTCACCGTAGGCGCCTCGTAGTCGACAGGAACGTCTCCTCCCACCGAAAGCGTATCGCCAGAATTGCTGAAATAAATTCAGGATAAATGCGAGCACTAGGATTTAAACCCTGATGGGTTGGGGATATCACTGTTCACCTAACCATCTCGACGAGAGGTTGGTTCGCAAATTAGCACCACACTACTACTGTAGCGAACAGCGGCAACCATCATGGGTCGCTTTCTGGATCGACGGGAGGCAGGTTGCCGTTTGGTGGGGCTCGTGACGGCAACGGGACGGGTCGGCCCACGAAAGTTTCCGATCCATCCACGCCTAACCCGTCCCACTAGGCCGTGGCCGTCAAGTGCCCATTCAATACATGGGGCCCATCATCAAATACGGGAGAGGCATACTCTCTGCAATACGGAAATATACATGGATCCTGAGAACGAGCAACGGCTGTGATTCCGGCCTCAGCTGTTCCCTCGACCATAAATGGATTTTCGGGACTGAACATACTTTCTCGTGGTACGTTAACTGTGTCATTTATAGTTGTAGACGGGTACTTTAACTGCTTCATTTCTTGCATGCTGTTGATAAGGTGCTGCCAGAACTCGTTAGAAAATTGACTGGAATGGTCTTCCATGCTCCCACTGTCGATTTTTCTGTTGTTGATCTCACCCTTAGACTTAAGGGAGCAACATATGAGCAGATTACGACTCCTATCAAATGAGTAATGCTACTAACTAAGATCAGTGAGTTTTATTGGGCTGAATTTTGCTTTCTGATGTTTATGGAACATGAATATCTTGCTTTGGATGGATAATGACACTTTTCAGAATGTCGTTGTGACTTCTGAACTACTCCCTCCGTCCCAAAATAAGTGTACAAAGTTGACACACTTATTTTGGGATGGAGGGAGTATATATTTAGTGACATCTATTGTAGGTCCACATGTGAGAATACAGTTGTGCCCAACATTTTCTCAAATTTTTATTTCTTTGTTGGTTCCTCCCATGTATAAAAAGTCGGTATTTCTCTACAACATATACCCTAATATATGCCTCCTTGCACCCATACTGTTTGTGAAAAAAGATGTTTTCTATACATGTGATTTAATTTTCAAACTTGAATATGCAGTTTGAGCTAGAAAAGTTTTCCAAATAAAATTTTGAAATTGCATTTTTGTGATGCCTCACATAACCATGTCTCATTCATCGCCGTAACTTAAGGCGGTTAATATCAAAAAAATGTGGGAGCTACAAATTTATAAAGAATAGTTATGACTTTTGTGGATAGTCAACCAAAATAATGGTTCTTGGTTGAAGGCCCATTGATGAACGACACCCCATGCAGAGGTGACAGTGATGACGGGAAAATCAAGAATATCAACAACCTCTTGCGGTGTTGCTCCTCATAGCCGATGTCGCCACCAACAACAACAATGACGAGCAACTCACGAGGCAGCTACTAGACCGCTAGATCCCTCTTCAGCGGGAAACACACTCGAGATTAAGAGAGATCAAGAGAGAGTGAGTGAGAGAGAGGGGGAGAGGGGCGATCGATTGTAGGACAACCATGTTCTGAAATATAAATGAGATTTGTTGGTAAGTCACTAATTTTTTTGTTCCCAATCTAAATAGTGTGTGCATGCGCGGTATCATCTAAACAGTGTGTGCATGCGCAGTATCCCTTGTTTGTCTATCCTGAAAGGTTACTGAGAGCAGGCCAATCATTGATGGTCACAAACATCAACACATGTAGGTCAAATTCCTCCTGATCGATCTCATCCCACACACGTACACCTTTTCCATTCCACAGCTATAAGAGTTCTTCAACTAATGGTCTTAGGGCCTTGGATGAGCACTGTTATCATAATGAACTTCCACTTCATGCACCACCAAGGAGGAAGGTTATACATACATAGAGTCACAGGTCAGGTGCTATGATTGTTGCTCTGCTCGCCAAAAGGATTAATGCCATCTGCGCTTAGACCAAACCATACGCTTCTTGCATCAGCTGCAAAGTCCTCCCACTTTCTCTCGATTTTTCTCCACAGCGACCCATCAGCGGGTACTCTCAACTTCCCGTCTTTCTTACGGTCTTCTCTGTGCCATCGCATCAACTTGGCATGCTCTTTGTTTTGGAACAAACGTTTCAACCATGGTATTATAGGAGCATACCACATCACGTTGGCAGGAATCTTCTTCCTGGGGCGCTCGCCCTCAACATCAACAGGGTCATCGCAGCTGATCTTCTAGCGCATTGCACCGCATACCATGCATGCATTCAAATCCTCATACTCACCGCGGTAGAGGATGTAGTCATTAAGGCATGCATGTATCTTCCGCACCTCTAATCCTAGAGGGCAGACATCCTTCTTTGCTTCGTACGTACTGTCGGGCAATTCATTGTCCTTTGGAAGCATCTTCTTTAACATTATCAGCAACTTTTCAAATCCCTTGTCAGATACACCATTCTTTGCCTTCCATTGCAACAATTCCAATGTGGTGCCCAGATTTTTCTTGTCAGCTTCACAATTTGGGTACAAGAATTTCTTGTGATCCTCTAACATGCGCTGCAACTTCAGCCTCTCCTTTTCAGTTGCATAGTTTCTCTTTGCATCGGCAATGGCCCGACCAAGATCATCAGCGGGCTCATCTGATGCCTCTTCTTCAGCTTTTTCCTGCATTGTCGGCTCAGCTTCTTCCCCCATTGTTGTACCATCGTATTCAGGGAACCCATGGCGAGGGTAGGTATCATCGTCCTCTTCTTCTTCATTCTCATCCATTAGGACCCCTCTTTCTCCGTTATAGCGGGGCATGAAACCGGACTCAAACAAGTGGACGTGAATGGTTCTTGACTTAGAGTAATTCCGATCATTCTTACAGACGACACATGGACAACACATAAAACCATATGCCCACTTGTTTGCCTCAGCTACAATCAGAAATGTATGCACACATTTAACGAACTGGGTAAAGCATCGGTCATCGTACATCCATTGTCTGCTCATCTTCATTATACAACACCGAAAATACCAAATTAATACAAGTTCATACATAAAGTTCATACACACTTATTCTCATAAAACAACATACACACTCTCTAGCTAATTAAAGCACTTAAATGCAACAACAAATGCGATCAAGATCGCAACTAAGGTAACAATTGATCCAACAACATAATGATACTAAGCCTCACTATTAATGTCATATTTTCTAATCTTTCTAATCTTCAAGCTCATTTTCTCCATCTTGATCTTGTGATCATCGACGACATCGGCAACATGCAACTCCAATTCCATCTTCTCCTCCTCAATTCTTTTCAATTTTCCTTTCAAATACTTGTTTTCTTTTTCAACAAAATTTAACCTCTCGACAAGAGGGTCGGTTGGAATTTCCGGTTCACATGCCTCCTAGATAAAAATATCTATGTCAACTTGATGGGCATAATTTGTCATAAACACGAAATGCAACAAACAGTTATAAAAGAGAATATACCATATCCGAATCATAAACCGAACGAGGGCCAACGGGAACAGATATCAAAACCATGACACTATGTATAACAAAGAACGTACGGGTAATAAAATTATACAAGTAACTATGTAAATCACAGAAACATGCTTTTTTATAAAAACGATAAGAAACAAGAGGCTCACCATGGTGATGCCGGCGCCGGGACGGTGCGAGCGATCGACGGTGGTTAGGACGGGGACGAGAAGGCACTAAGTAAACCACACCTACGTATGCAAACTAAGAAGTTAATTTGAGCTCAAATTGCATATAAATCAAATAAACTACCACATATAAATACTCCCAAACTAAAACCCACAAATCACTATACTTATAGAGCATTGCAAGAGCAAATCTAGCAATGAGAGATGAAAGGACAAAGTTGTTAACCTTTGTGAACACTTGGATGGATGGAATGCCTTCAAATCTTGACAATTTTTTGGCAAAAATGGAGGATGAGCTCGAGGTAGAGGGGAAGAACAAAGAGGTGAGGAATGGGGAAGAACAGAGAGCTCGGGCTTGACGAAGGGTTTATATGGGAGAATCTTTAGTCCCGGTTAGTTATACCAACCGCGACTAAAGGTGCCTCTATAGTACCAGTTCATGACAGGAACCGATACTAAATGTGCTCATGGGGCCCTAGCCTGACACAGGCCTGCCACCACCCGCTTAGTACCGGTTCGTGAGACGAACCGGTACTAAAGGTTCAAAATGAACCGGGACTAATGATTCCTGCCCCCCTAGCCGTTGGAACCGGCACTAATGGGTCCATTAGTACTGGTCCGATTACAAACCGGGACTAATGATCCGAGCATAAAGTCTGTTTTCTAGTAGTGGCTCAAGTCATGTATATGATGATGATGGAAGTTGGTGAAGGAAATATGCCCTAGAGGCAATAATAAAGTTATTATTTATTTCCTTACATCATGATAAATGTTTATTATTCATTCTAGAATTGTATTAACCAGAAACATAATACATGTGTGAATACATAGACAAACAGAGTGTCACTAGTATGCCTCTACTTGACTAGCTCGTTAATCAAAGAAGGTTATGTCTCCTAAGCATGAACAAAGAGTTGTTATTTGCTTAACGGGATCACATCATTAGGTGAATGATCTGATTGACATGACCCATTCCATTAGCTTAGCACCCGATCGTTTAGTATGTTGCTATTGCTTTCTTCATGACTTATACATATTCCTATGACTATGAGATTATGCAACTCCCGTTTGCCGGAGGAACACTTTGTGTGCTACCAAACGTCACAACGTAAATGGGTGATTATAAAGGTGCTCTACAGGTGTCTCCAAAGGTACATGTTGGGTTGATGTATTTCGAGATTAGGATTTGTCACTCCGATTATCGGAGAGGTATCTCTGGGCCCTCTTGGTAATACACATCACATAAAGCCTTGCAAGCATTGCAACTAATGAGTTAGTTGCGAGATGATGTATTACGGAACGAGTAAAGAGACTTGCCGATAACGAGATTGAACTAGGTATTGAGATACCGACGATCGAATCTCGGGCAAGTAACATACCGATGACAAAGGGAACAACGTATGTTGTTATGCGGTCTGACCGATAAAGATCTTCGTAGAATATGTAGGAGCCAATATGAGCATCCATGTTCCGCTATTGGTTATTGACCGGAGACGTGTCTCGGTCATGTCTACATTGTTCTCGAACCCGTAGGTTCCGCACGCTTAAGGTTTCGATGACAGTTATATTATGAGTTTATGAGTTTTGATGTACCGAAGTTAGTTCGCAGTCCCGGATGTGATCACGGACATGACGAGGAGTCTCGAAATGGTCGAGACATAAAGATTGATATATTGGACGGCTATATTCGGACACCGGAAGTGTTCCGGGTGATTTCGGAGAAAACTGAAGAGCCGGAGGGTTACCGGAACCCCCCCCGGGAGAAGTAATGGGCCATATGGGCCTTAGTGGAGAGAGAGGGGCAGCCAGAGGTAGGCTGCGCGCCTCCTCCCCCCTGGTCCGAATTGGACTAGGAGAGGGGGGGCGGCGCCCCCCCTTTCCCTCTCCCTCCCCACTTCTTTCCCCCTCCTAGTAGGAGTCCTACTCCTACTAGGAGGAGGACTCCTCCTGGCGCGCCTATAGGGGCCGGCCGGCCTCCTCCCCTTGCTCCTTTATATACGGGGGCAGGGGGGCACCCCTAGACACACAAGTTGATCCGTGTGATCATATTCTTAGCCGTGTGCGGTGCCCCCCTCCACCATAGTCCTCGATAGTATTGTAGCGGTGCTTAGGCGAAGCCCTGCGACGGTAGTACATCAAGATCGTCACCACGCCATCGTGCTGACGGAACTCTTCCCCGACGCTTTGCTGGATCGGAGCCCGGGGATCGTCATCGAGCTGAACGTGTGCTCGAACTCGGAGGTGCCGTAGTTTCGGTACTTGATCGGTCGGGCCGTGGAGACGTACGACTACATCAACCAAACGCTTCCGTTGTCGATCTACAAGGGTACGTAGATCACACTCTCCCCTATCGTTGCTATGCATCACCATGATCTTGCGTGTGCGTAGGAATTTTTTTGAAATTACTACGTTCCCCAACAGTGGCATCCGAGCCTAGGTTTTATATCTTGATGTTATATGCACGAGTAGAACACAAGTGAGTTGTGGGCGATATAAGTCATACTGCTTACCAGCATGTCATACTTTGGTTCGGCGGTATTGTTGGACGAAGCGGCCCGGACCGACATTACGCGTACGCTTATGCGAGACCGGTTCTCCCGACGTGCTTTGCACATAGGTGGCTTGCGGGTGACAGTTTCTCCAACTTTAGTTGAAACGAGTGTGGCTACGCCCGGTCCTTGCGAAGGTTAAAACAGCACCAACTTGACAAACTATCGTTGTGGTTTTGATGCGTAGGTAAGATTGGTTCTTGCTTAAGCCCGTAGCAGCCACGTAAAACTTGCAACAACAAAGTAGAGGACATCTAACTTGTTTTTGCAGGGCATGTTGTGATGTGATATGGTCAAGACATGATGCTGAATTTTATTGTATGAGATGATCATGTTTTGTAACCGAGTTATCGGCAACTGGCAGGAGCCATATGGTTGTCGCTTTATTGTATGCAATGCAATCGCGCTGTAATGCTTTACTTTATCACTAAGCGGTAGCGATAGTCGTGGAAGCATAAGATTGGCGAGACGACAACAATGCTACGATGGAGATCAAGGTGTCGCGCCGGTGACGATGGTGATCACGACGGTGCTTCGATGGAGATCACAAGCACAAGATGATGATGGCCATATCATATCACTTATATTGATTGCATGTGATGTTTATCTTTTATGCATCTTATCTTGCTTTGATTGACGGTAGCATTATAAGATGATCTCTCACTAATTATCAAGAAGTGTTCTCCCTGAGTATGCACCGTTGCGAAAGTTCTTCGTGCTGAGACACCACGTGATGATCGGGTGTGATAGGCTCTACGTTCAAATACAACGGGTGCAAAACAGTTGCACACGCGGAATACTCAGGTTATACTTGACGAGCCAAGCATATACAGATATGGCCTCGGAACACGGAGACCGAAAGGTCGAGCGTGAATCATATAGTAGATATGATCAACATAATGATGTTCACCAATGAAACTACTCCATCTCACTTGATGATCGGACATGGTTTAGTTGATTTGGATCACGTAATCACTTAGAGGATTAGAGGGATGTCTATCTAAGTGGGAGTTCTTTAAGTAAATTAATTGAACCTAAATTTATCATGAAACTTAGTACCTGATAGTATCTTGCTTGTTTATGCTTGATTGTAGATAGATGGCTCGTGCTGTTGTTCCGTTGAATTTTAATGCGTTCCTTGAGAAAGCAAAGTTGAAAGATGATGGTAGCAATTACACGGACTAGGTCCGTAACTTGAGGATTATCCTCATTGCTGCATAGAAGAATTACGTCCTGGAAGCACCGCTGGGTGCCAGTCCTGCTGCTGAAGCAACACCAGATGTTATGAACGTCTGGCAGAGCAAAGCTGATGAATACTTGATAGTTCAGTGTGCCATGCTTTACGGCTTAGAATCGGGACTTCAACAACGTTTTGAACGTCATGGAGCATATGAGATGTTCCAGGAGTTGAAGTTAATATTTCAAGCAAATGCCCAGATTGAGAGATATGAAGTCTCCAATAAGTTCTATAGCTGCAAGATGGAGGAGAACAGTTCTGTCAGTGAGCATATACTCAAAATGTCTGGGTATAATAATCACTTGATTCAATTGGGAGTTAATCTTCCAGATGTTTGCGTCATTGACAGAATTCTCCAATCACTGCCACCAAGCTACAAGAGCTTCGTGATGAACTATAATATGCAAGGGATGAATAAGACTATTCCCGAGCTCTTCGCAATGCTAAAAGCTGCGGAGGTAGAAATCAAGAAGGAGCATCAAGTGTTGATGGTCAACAAGACCACTAGTTTCAAGAAAAAGGGCAAAGGGAAGAAGAAGGGGAACTTCAAAAAGAACGGCAAGCAAGTTGCTACTCAAGAGAAGAAACCCAAACCTGGACCTAAGCCTGAAACTGAGTGCTTCTACTGCAAGCAGACTGGTCACTGGAAGCGGAACTTCCCCAAGTATTTGGTGGATAAGAAGGATGGCAAGGTGAACAAAGGTATATGTGATATACATGTTATTGATGTGTACCTTACTAATGCTCGCAGTAGCATCTGGGTATTTGATACTGGTTCTGTTGCTAATATTTGCAACTCAAAACAGGGACTACGGATTAAGCGAAGATTGGCTAAGGACGAGGTGACGATGCGCGTGGGAAACGGTTCCAAAGTCGATGTGACGCTACCTCTACATCTACCTTCGGGATTAATATTAGACCTAAATAATTGTTATTTGGTGCCAGCGTTAAGCATGAACATTATATCTGGATCTTGTTTGATGCGAGACGGTTATTCATTTAAATCTGAGAATAATGGTTGTTCTATTTATATGAGTAATATCTTTTATGGTCATGCACCCTTAAAGAGTGGTCTATTTTTATTGAATCTCGATAGTAGTGACACACATATTCATAGTGTCGAAGCCAAAAGATGCAGAGTTGATAATGATAGTGCAACTTATTTGTGGCACTGCCGTTTAGGTCATATCAGTGTAAAGCGCATGAAGAAACTCCATACTGATGGACTTTTGGAACCACTTGATTATGAATCACTTGGTACTTGCGAACCGTGCCTCATGGGCAAGATGACTAAAACACCGTTCTCCGGTACTGTGGAGAGAGCAACAGATTTGTTGGAAGTCATACATACAGATGTATGTGGCCCGATGAATATTGAGGCTCGTGGCGGATATCGTTATTTTCTCACCTTCACAGATGACTTAAGCAGATATGGGTATATCTACTTAATGAAACATAAGTCTGAAACGTTTGAAAAGTTCAAAGAATTTCAGAGTGAAGTTGAAAATCATCGTAACAAGAAAATAAAGTTTCTACAATCTGATCGTGGAGGAGAATATTTGAGTTACGAGTTTGGTGTACATTTGAAACAATGCGGAATAGTTTCGCAACTCACGCCACCTGGAACACCACAACGCAATGGTGTGTCCGAACGTCGTAATCGTACTTTACTAGATATGGTGCGATCTATGATGTCTCTTACTGATTTACCGCTATCGTTTTGGGGATACGCTCTAGAGACAGCCGCATTCACGTTAAATAGGGCACCATCAAAATCCGTTGAGACGACGCCTTATGAACTGTGGTTTGGCAAGAAACCAAAGTTGTCGTTTCTGAAAGTTTGGGGCTGCGATGCTTATGTGAAAAAGCTTCAACCTGATAAGCTCGAACCCAAATCGGAGAAATGTGTCTTCATAGGATATCCAAAGGAGACTATTGGATACACCTTCTATCACAGATCCAAAGGCAAGACTTTTGTTGCTAAGTTCGGAAAATTTCTGGAGAAGGAGTTTCTCTCAAAAGAAGTGAGTGGCAGGAAAGTAGAACTTGACGAGGTAACTGTACCTGTTCCCTTATTGGAAAGTAGTGCATCACAGAAAACTGTTTCAGTGACACCTACACCAGTTAGTGAGGAAGCTAATGATGATGATCATGAAACTTCAGAACAAGATACTACTGAACCTCGTAGATCAACCAGAGTGAGATCCGCGCCAGAGTGGTACGGTAATCCTGTTCTGGAAGTCATGCTACTAGATCATGATGAACCTACGAACTATGAAGAAGCGATGGTGAGCCCAGATTCCGCAAAATGGCTTGAAGCCATGAAATCTGAGATGGGATCCATGTATGAGAACAAAGTATGGACTTTGGTTGACTTGCCCGATGATCGGCAAGCAATTGAGAATAAATGGATCTTCAAGAAGAAGGCTGACGCTGACGGTAATATTACTATCCACAAAGCTCGAATTGTCGCAAAAGGTTTTCGGCAAGTTCAAGGGATTGACTACGATGAGACCTTCTCACCCGTAGCAATGCTTAAGTCTATCCGAATCATGTTAGCAATTGCCGCATTTTATGATTGAAATTTGGCAGATAGATGTCAAAATTGCATTCCTGAATGGATTTCTGGAAGAAGAGTTGTATATGATGCAACCAGAAGGTTTTGTCGATCCAAAGGGAGCTAACAAAGTGTGCAAGCTCCAGCGATCCATTTATGGACTGTTGCAAGCCTCTCGGAGTTGGAATAAACGCTTTGATAGTGTGATCAAAGCATTTGGTTTTATACAGACTTTTGGAGAAGCCTGTATTTACAAGAAAGTGAGTGGGAGCTCTGTAGCATTTCTGATATTATATGTGGATGACATATTACTAATTGGAAATGATATAGAATTTCTGCATAGCATAAAGGGATACTTGAATAAGAGTTTTTCAATGAAAGACCTCGGTGAAGCTGCTTACATATTAGGCATTAAGATCTATAGAGATAGATCAAGACTCTTAATTGGACTTTCACAAACCACATACCTTGACAAAGTTTTGAAGAAGTTCAAAATGGATCAAGCAAAGAAAGGGTTCTTGCCTGTGTTACAAGGTGTGAAGTTGACTAAGACTCAATGCCCGACCACTGCAGAAGATAGAGAGAATATGAAAGATGTTCCCTATGCTTCAGCCATAGGATCTATCATGTATGCAATGCTGTGTACCAGACCTGATGTGTGCCTTGCTATAAGTCTAGCAGGGAGGTACCAAAGTAATCCAGGAGTGGATCACTAGACAGCGGTCAAGAACATCCTGAAATACCTGAAAAGGACTAAGGATATGTTTCTCATATATGGAGGTGACAAAGAGCTCATCGTAAAAGGTTACGTTGATGCAAGCTTTGACACTGATCCGGACGATTCTAAATCGCAAATCGGATACGTGTTTACATTAAACGGTGGAGCTGTAAGTTGGAGCAGTTCTAAACAAAGCGTTGTAGCGGGATCTACATGTGAAGCGGAGTACATAGCTGCTTCGGAAGCAGCAAATGAAGGAGTCTGGATGAAGGAGTTCATGTCCGATCTAGGTGTCATACCTAGTGCATCGGGTCCAATGAAAATCTTTTGTGACAATACTGGTGCAATTGCCTTGGCAAAGGAATCCAAATTTCACAAGAGAACCAAGCACATCAAGAGACGCTTCAATTCCATCCGGGATCTAGTCCAGGTGGGAGACATAGAGATTTGCAAGATACATACGGATCTGAATGTTGCAGACCCGTTGACTAAGCCTCTTCCACGAGCAAAACATGATCAGCACCAAGGCTCCATGGGTGTTAGAATCATTACTGTGTAATCTAGATTATTGACTCTAGTGCAAGTGGGAGACTGAAGGAAATATGCCCTAGAGGCAATAATAAAGTTATTATTTATTTCCTTATATCATGATAAATGTTTATTATTCATGCTAGAATTGTATTAACCGGAAACATAATACATGTGTGAATACATAGACAAACAGAGTGTCACTAGTATGCCTCTACTTGACTAGCTCGTTAATCAAAGATGGTTATGTTTCCTAACCATGAACAAAGAGTTGTTATTTGATTAACGGGATCACATCATTAGGTGAATGATCTGATTGACATGACCCATTCCATTAGCTTAGCACCCGATCGTTTAGTATGTTGCTATTGCTTTCTTCATGACTTATACATGTTCCTATGACTATGAGATTATGCAACTCCCGTTTGCCGGAGGAACACTTTGTGTGCTACCAAACGTCACAACATAAATGGGTGATTATAAAGGTGCTCTACAGGTGTCTCCAAAGGTACATGTTGGGTTGACGTATTTCGAGATTAGGATTTGTCACTCCGATTGTCGGAGAGGTATCTCTGGGCCCTCTTGGTAATACACATCACATAAAGCCTTGCAAGCATTGCAACTAATGAGTTAGTTGTGAGATGATGTATTACGGAACGAGTAAAGAGACTTGCCGGTAATGAGATTGAACTAGGTATTGAGATACCGACGATCGAATCTCGGGCAAGTAACATACCGATGACAAAGGGAACAACGTATGTTGTTATGCGGTCTGACCGATAAAGATCTTCGTAGAATATGTAGGAGCCAATATGAGCATCCAGGTTCCGCTATTGGTTATTGACCGGAGACGTGTCTCGGTCATGTCTACATTGTTCTCAAACCCGTAGGGTCCGCACGCTTAAGGTTTCGATGACAGTTATATTATGAATTTATGAGTTTTGATGTACCGAAGTTAGTTCGGAGTCCCGGATGTGATCACAGACATGAAGAGGAGTCTCGAAATGGTCGAGACATAAAGATTGATATATTGGACGGCTATATTCGGACACCGGAAGTGTTTCGGGTGATTTCGGAGAAAACCGGAGAGCCGGAGGGTTACCGGACCCCCCCCCCCGGGAGAAGTAATGGGCCATATGGGCCTTAGTGGAGAGAGAGGGGCAGCCAGAGGTGGGCTGCGCGCCTCCTCCCCCCTGGTCCGAATTGGACTTCGAGAGGGGGGCGGCGCCCCCCCTTTCCCTCTCCCTCCCCACTTCTTCCCCCCTCCTAGTAGGAGTCCTACTCCTACTAGGAGGAGGACTCCTCCTGGCACGCCTATAGGGGCCGGCCGGCCTCCTCCCCTTGCTCCTTTATATACGGGGGCAGGGGGACACCCCTAGACACACAAGTTGATCTGTGTGATCATATTCTTAGCCGTGTGCGGTGCCCCCATCCACCATAGTCCTCGATAATATTGTAGCGGTGCTTAGGCGAAGCCCTGCGATGGTAGTACATCAAGATCGTCACCACGCCGTCGTGCTGACGGAACTCTTCCCCGACGCTTTGCTGGATCGGAGCCCGGGGATCGTCATCAAGCTGAACGTGTGCTCGAACTCGGAGGTGCCGTAGTTTCGGTACTTGATCGTCGGGCCGTGGAGACGTACGACTACATCAACCAAACGCTTCCGTTGTCGATCTACAAGGGTACGTAGATCACACTCTCCCCTCTCGTTGCTATGCATCACCATGATCTTGCGTGTGCGTAGGAATTTTTTTGAAATTACTACGTTCCCCAACAGTTGCATGGCAATATATCTCAGAACGGCTATGGAAATGCCATAATATGTAGGTATGGTGGCTGTTTTGAGGAAGGTATAAGGAGGGTTTTATGCACCGGTGAAAGTTGCGCGGCACGAGAGACGCTAGCAATGGTGGAAGGGTGATAGTGCGTATAATCCATGGACTCACATTAGTCATAAGAACTCACATAGTTATTGCAAAATTTTATTAGCCCTCGAAGGAAAGTACTACTACACATGCTCCTAGCGGGAGGTTGGTAGGACTTAATCATCACACGCCCCCGACCTTCACACAAAGATAGACAATCAAGGATAAATTATGCTCCAACTTCCTAGCGTAACAGCAGACCATACGTGCATGCTCCGGGAATCACAAACCTTAACACCAATATTCTTACTAAACCACAATCATTCACTAGTACCTCCCACATATTAGCATCTCTATATCGCAAAACTATTGCAAGGAATCAAACATATCATATTCAACGATCTACAAGTTTTATGTAGGATTTTATGACTAACCATGTGAATGACTAATTCATGTTGACTCTCTAAATAGATATAAGTGAAGCAAGAGAGTTTAATTCTTTCTACAAAAGATCATGCTCACTCTCTAACAAATATAAGTGAAGTAAAAGAGTATTCTACAAATAGCGGTTTTTCTATTTAGAGAAACAGGCATCCAAACTTCAAATTATATAAGTGAAGCACATGAAGAATACTATAAAGCCATACTCAAAAGATATAAGTGAAGTGCAAAGAGCATTCTATAACTCAACCAAGGACTATCTCATAACAGCATGGTGCATTATTAAAAGAAAAAATAAAAAGCACACAACGCTCCAAGATTTACGCATATCATGTGACGAGTAAAAATATAGCTCCAAATAAAATTACCGATGGTCGTTAGAAGAAAGAGGGGATGCCTTCCGGGGCATCCGCAAACTTATTTGCTTGGTAGTCCTTGAATATTACCCTGGGGTGCCTAGGGCATCCCCAAGCTTAGGCTCTTGCCATCCTTATTCCTTCATCCATCATGATCTCACCCAAAACTTGAAAACTTCAATCACACAAAACTTAACAAAACCCTCATGAGATCCGTTAGCATAATAAAGCAAATAACCACTTTAAGTAATTTTGCAGACTCAATCATATTTTATTTTTGCATTATCCCTACTGTATTCTAACTTATCCAAGTCTTATACCAACGATACAAATCAAGGGTTCATCAAAACAAGCAAAACAATGTATCAAAAATAGAATCTGTCAAAAACGGGATAGTCTTTAGCAATCCAAACATTAACCATACTTATCTAACTCTAAAAATTCGGAAATATTGGGAAAAAATAAACAATTTGTACAGCATTACTATGTAAAAAAATCAGAAACTTTTGACATTCCAGTAAAAAATGTAAATTCACGCACTACAACCAAAGTTTCTGGTTTTTCACTGCACAAACCAAACAAGCAATCTAATCATCCTAAAGGTAAATCTTGGCACATTATTTTTATAATACAATGGATTTGTACAAGGAGATAATTATTTTGTTGAAAAGTTTCAGTAATTCAAGATTTGCAAAATTTCCATGGGCATGAACAAAGTTCAAGGAGCTCTCCCACTTCAACGGTGCTCGTCTTTCTTACTTTTGCTTTTCTTTTTGAGAAGTTTTACATTCCCCACTTTTTTTTAAACTTTTTAACAGCACTCAACAGAAATAAATGACTCTCTAAAACTTCCGGGTTGTCTCCCTGGCAGCGCTTTCTTTAAAGCCATTAAGCTAGGCATATAGTGCTCAAGTATGGATCTACACGGATCCAAAGGTATATCGAAGCCAATTTTAATTAACAATGATTTGTGATTTAGTAGTGTAACACCCCAAAATTTTGACCTTGATTTATTAATTAAAATTTTGCCAGGAAATTAAATTTTTATTTTCTGGTTTTATCTTTTAATTTTAGATCTCTCTGTCCCTCTGAATTTTTGAGTTTTTTTTCTTCTAGGTGGAAACCTTTCAAAAATATTGTTGGACTTGTATATCTTCCCAAGACCATTTCTTTTTATCAATGGCATTATTTCTACAATTATTTTTCCTGAGCTTTATTTCTTTAAAAAATGATTTTTCATAAGTTTTAGAGTTCCATTTGCACTACAACCTATTTAAATATTTCTTTAAAAATTCCACCAAAATTGGGGGATGTTAGTAGTAGTGTATAATTCAACTCCATGCAAAAACCCATTGGTGTTCTTTGAAAAAATTGAGCAAATCATCCTCATCTTCATTCGGGTCCAGTTTGGTGTTTTGTACTGCAACCATGTTTATCTTGCCATATTACCCTTGATTTTTCTCCTGCTTATAGACTAGCCTACCAAACCCTTAAGTCCAGGAGATTGGACCCATTGGAGTATTTTTGGTCCATGCAATAATGCCCTTCACTTTCTGTCCAGAACTGAAGATTTGCAAAACTTGCACTAACAAGTTTCTGGTTTTGCCCAAATAGCCTTGCCATCATCACTTGCACCTAAAGAGATCCCAACCTGGAGATTTTGGCCACCAGAAGAGATGCATAGATGCCCATGGCATTCTGTCGAGCATCTTGTGTTCATGGACAACTTTGGCATAGTTTTATGTTTGCACTATGATCTTGCCCCTCTGGACAAACCTGCATGTCCACTAATCTCCTAGCCACCTCTAACCTAGACCTGTTAATTGCCAGCCTCACCCAAGCCCTCTAGGCCACCCTGGCTTTCTGTCGAGCATGTAGCGTGCATGCTCTGGGCGCGCCTAGAGCGCACGTTTTGCACACGCGCGCAACTGAGCCGCCGCGTCTTGCCCCTGGCCTTTGCTCGCCCGCAGGGCCGCGCCCCGTTCTCGTCCGCTCGCCAGGACCCTCCAAGCCGCCCTGGCACCCTACAGCACCGCCGTCAGAGCCCTGTTAGCGGCACGCCGGCGTCCGCAACACGCCCCTGCCATGGCAGCGCCGCCCAGGCCACAACCGCCCGCCAGCTGCCCTCTGGAACATCTCGAGCTCATCCACGAGCCCGTCCGCTACCGGCCGTCGCCCTGCCAGCAACAGAACGGCGGTTCGCCGGTGTTCTTATCCTTAGCCGCAGGAAACGACCTCAACCGCCTATAAAAGGAGCCCCCGAGCTCATCCATACCCTCAGGCCACCTCAGGCCATCTCCCTAGTGCTCCCATAGCCAGCAATTGATGGAGGGAGGCATTCTGCCTCGTCTCCGGCCAGTTCGGCCGCCACCACGCTCTGGTGGCGTACGTCGCGAGCAGGGCCTCCCCAGTTCTTCCAGCGCCACCGTCCGACACCCCTCAACCGTGCGGAGCCGCCCCACCTCTCTAGCCCGATCGGGAGCCACCATAGCTCGAGAGCCCGATCCACCGAAACCACCGTTCGCCACGGAGCTCGCCGCTGGCGACCCCCCTCCACCCCCGCCAGCCTATCGACCACTGGGAGGACCGCCCTGGACCAGCGGATCAATCCCCGCCCTCAGAATCCCGTGGGGGAGCCGCCGTTCGTCGGCCGCAATCGTCGGAGCCCCGCCACCGCTCGGCCAGAGAAGGAAGGAGGGCGCGGGCGACTGGTCAAACCTGACCAGTGGACCCGACGGCCCCACCTGTGAGTGACCCCAGCTCTGCCGACGTGTTTTAAGTGGAAACGTAAAACACAGGAGTACGTCTTCTCTGTCTCGAAAGCGTATTCTTATTCGAAACGTTTTTCTTTTTCTGTTTAATTTAAAAACAGATTTTGACTGAAACTTTGACTAGCTATAACTTTTTAAATATAACTCCGTTTGACCTGATTCTTTTTTTGTTGTTTCCCAAATTTCATCTAGTTTATTTCCATATTTATTTGAAAATTTACCAAACAACTTTTTTGTACTGTTTTGAAACTATGTGTTAATTTAAATTTTCTTAAAATAGGATTTTGAAGAAGGAAGCAACTTTCAAAAAGTGCACCCCCACTTGCATACACTTGAAGGCAAGCATTCTGAACCCCGGCATAATATTTGTTGTGTGTCGTTCGATTCTAATACGACACCACCTTGACATGAGGTGTTCAGTATTTTATGTGGTGTTATGATCATATTCATGAGTGCATAATGATGATTCCTTGCTGTTGGAATTTGATATGCTTCTGATAGTAAGCACCCTCGTATGCCTTTCATGCCTATCGGGAGGAATCCGGGAAAGTCTCTGTCTTGGGTAGACACGAACTTGTCTCTAATAATTCGTTGAGACGATTATGTCCGGTAAGGCATGGTGAGGTATGAAGAGTGGTGATTCTATTTGTTGGTGTGAAATATATTTGTTATACTAATCCTGCAGGGAATGCCTTAATCTCCTGAGTCGACCATAGATCGAGTCTTGTTCCAGTAACCCCCATACTTGTTTCGTACTACCACTTGTCCCTGCCATAGGTAGGGTACGGTTCAGTAAGTTGTCAACCCCTTCCTAGCCCACACCGTACAGAGAGGCCATGGTGGAAGATACCGGTTGCATCCGGTAGACATGCCACCTGGTCCCGGGGCATGGGTGTTTCCGGTTGGTGCCGAGGGGGTAGCTCCCCTAGTTTGCGCGCGTTATAAATTTTGTGATCCCATGCTAGTCGAGGTTGTAGCCTCCCCACTTAGAGTTTCGCTTAACGGGTGTCGTGGGTGATTACAGACACCGATAAGTTAGGCTGGTGTGTGCGGTCAGGTGTGTTTTCAATTAAAAGACCGTAGACGGAATTAGCCCCGATGGACTAAAGGAATCCGTTACTCATGGGTAAAGAGTACACCCTCTGCAGAGGTTATATCTAATCGAATAGCCATGTCCGTAGTTAAGGACTACAGTGTGGATGGGTCAAGTGTCGGTCTTAGTGTGGGTCTTCGGAGGGAAAATTGCTAAACCAGAACATTGATCATGACTTGGGACATATGATGATTATGATTATTATTACTATAGCCTAACCATTGGTATTATTTGAATTATTGAGTATCCCTGGGACGGTTCTACCTCCTGGATATTCACTGTGATTATTCTCTTATAAGCCCTTTATGTGGTGTCGCTCAGACGCCCGACTGTGGCATGCTTGTTGTTTAAATTACTTATAAGCCCTTTATGTGGTGTCGCTCAGACGCCCGACTGTGGCATGCTTGTTATTTAAATTACTTATAAGCCCATTATGTGGTGTTGCTCAAACGCCCGACTGTGGCATGCTTGTTATTTAAATTACTTATAAGCCCTTTATGTGGTGTCGCTCAGACGCCCGACTGTGGCATGCTTGTTATTTAAATTAGTTATAAGCCCTTTATGTGGTGTCGCACAGACGCCCGACTGTGGCATGCTTGTTATTTATTTTATTTGTAAGCCCTCTATGTGGTGTCGCTCAGATGCCCGACTGAGGCATGCTTTATATTATTATCCTTTTGAGGCGTCGCTTCAGACACCCGATCGGTGCATTCTATTTCTACTCTCTGATTGCATATTCGTGTTTGACATGAATAACCTACTTGCGTGCATCATGGATTATTATTTCGTGACTAACGTTGTGATCATGGAATATTCTAGAGCATGATTATCATTTGTTATATTATACCCGAGTTCATAATGTTTGCGAGTACATTCAAATTACTCACTCGCTTGTCCCTGGCTATTGTCTTGGCCAGATTTCTTGCATGGAGAAGAGCGTTGCGATGACAGCCCCGGAACCTACGCAATGGTGATAGCAGCCTCGCGAAGATAGGAGTTATCCAGGTCAGCTGTTCCTATGGGAAATGGAGTCCCATAGACACCGATGAACCACAAACCGCTTCCGCCATCAGCCACTAGAAACCTTGTGTTGTACTCATAGGCCAGAATGGTCTTGTACTACATATTTTGTATTTTGCTTGGAATTTCTGTATCAAGTTGGTGCCTCATCAGCCAACAGTAATCCTAGGCCTGGTGGGCACAAGGACCATTTTCTGGGAAATATATCCTAAAAATCCGGTCGCGACAACCTTGGTATCAGAGCCAGGCTGACCATTGGCCAATCCTATCTTGGCCAGGTCAATAAATCTAGATTAACCAATCCACCAGACCTTAACCTAGCCCCAGCCAAGCTTCTCATGTAAGATAGCCACACAGTGATCCCGACACCTTTTGGCAGTTGGTGCCCAACCTATCAGCCTAGCCTGTCGATCACGCGCCAGTGACCGACACCTAAATAGTCTCTTTCGCAAGCATGCGAAGGAAGACTCAGTCCCCTTTTTCTATAAAAAGGGCATGCTAGCCTCAACCCAGCACAGCACAACCTCTTCCCCAAACTGAGCTATAATGCCTAGCCCGACTGTGCACAATGAGACCACATCAACCAACCTTAGATGTTTTGTGACCGTGCTAGCAAACCTCACCCGCCGTGCCTTTGCATTAGAAGAGCCCCCAGAGTATGTTGTGTACCAAGGGCCCATGAGCGGTGAGAGCCATTAATTCTGGGCCACTGTGCACGTCTATGGTAGGGGTCTATCGCCAGAACGCCCCTACAGGTTCACCGGAAGGACAACTTCCTTTGAGCCACAAGCCATCCAACTAGCTGCTCGAGAGGCTATAGTTCAACTCCGGCACTTGTCGCCCAGAGTTAACTGTCGCTCGTTCTACTACTACCCCAGCCGTGACGGGTATGGTAGGCCACCCCAGGTTGCCAACGGAGATCACGAGATAGATCCTGCATTGTTGCATCTGGTGCGCTATGTAAGTGCACTAGAGGAACTGTTCGATCAAATCACCCTTGATCTGATCGTAGCTTGTGGAGAACTGGTTCACCAAGCCCCAGCAAGAGGAGGGGATGAGCCCGACGCCGACAACCCAGTCGTGTTGTTCGAACAACCGATCGAGTCCTTGAGGTCTGCCCCATCCATCAACCAAAATACTTTGGTGTCCCCAGAAGTGCTTCGTCGCCTTTTGGGAACACGCTCCAATGGGATTGTGGCCAACAACCCCCGCGATGGTCATCATCGCTACCACGACCCTGCAGCTCCTCAACTCCATCCAGCTAACCCCGACGGTGAAACCCGTGGAGAAGCCTCGGCGTCCATAAGGTACGCCCGCTTAGATATTAACGAGGTAGACTAAGTCACTCGAGTAGTACCGAGTCTTAGTATGTCCACGCCCTTTAATTGTGTGATCTTGTATCGCCATAATTAAATGTTGTTTGCTTGTGTGCCCCTATTTTAAATAGTAGCCATGCATAAGTATGTTGGTGTACGGTTGCATTTTTAATTCCGGGCGTAGCTACCAAAAACCACCCCCGACGACACCCACAGTTATACGTCACTTTTGTGAGATATGTGTATATGTGGCATTGACCCTGACCCCATAGAGCAGAACCGACAAACTAGTTGCCCCTCATCGCGATAAATGACCCAGCCCAGATGCTATATAAAAGGCCACCTCGTGACCTTACCAAGTATCCCTCACCTTGTGCACAACTCTCACAGCCATTTCTTTGCCATGCCAAGCCCTAGTATTTATCTGAGAACTCCAGATGCAACCCCAGGTAGTTTTGTTAAAATATTGTGGGACTTTACCTGCAGTACCATGAGTTCTACCCATCCAACCCAATACGAGTTGCTCAAATCGAGGATCACCCCATCCACCTCGAAATATTGGGCAGTGGTGCACATCCCTCCCGCAAACCCAAACCAAGACCCAACGGAAGTCTCCTTCGTGGGGAAATCTACGCCAACTCCGCAAATGGCCATAGAAGCTGCTGCGTACGAAGCGCTTGCTCGCCTTCGATTCGCGGTACCCTATGCCAGCGAACGAGGGTATTATTACTTCCCGAGTCGTGCAACACCCGGAGAAGTAGCATCTTTTCCCGGTGGACGAATTGAGAGAGACCCAGTATTGGCCAACCTTTCCCAGTATGTCATAGCTCAAGAGCGTTTAACCCAATGAGTAACGGGTTATCTCCAAAGCCTCGCTGATTTAAATCCTCAGATCGCCATTGGCAGACCACTGAGGCCCGACCAAGAGAGACGCGTTCTTCGACTAGTCAACCCGCTTCCCCCGATAGAAGAGGAGTGTGCCCCAGTACCAGAGACGTTTTCTCAGGACCCTGTCTATTTGCCGTTTTCATTATAGACGTCACTGCTATGTTTATTGTCCCAGCATCTAGTTATATGTTGCAACTTATGCGTGGTATCCTAAATTTGTGCAATGAATTAAATATTTGGTTTCAATTAATGTGAGTAGTTTTTACTGCTGACAATTTTGATTAACTAATTTCACTCTCAGTAAATTCTGAAGTGAGATTTTTCCCTGGGTTGTTGCAGCGTATATCTCTTCACGACATAGATTGTTATTCACACAGCACCATGACAGCAGACTCACAACCACAACCACTCGACCACGTGCACTAATTGCAAATCCACGTGCACATTTTGCACCTAACCGATCACCTCCCTAGCACACCACAGTCTCTGAAGGAGAGATTTGTGGGTAATTATCCGGGTGCAAGTTGCCTCCAACACACTGACAACAGTTACCACCCGACACCACACTTAATCCTCATGATCACCGCCACCACGGAGATCTAACACTCGAGCGGCATCATCACGACGATCATCGAGGATCATCATGCACAAGAGCACGGAGAACCCCAGCAATGCCGCCAACCCTCCACACATCAGGATCATGTACCAGTCCAGCATCACCTCCGCCATTAGAGCCTCGTCTCGAGCTCCTGCAAACAGAAATGGAGGAGAAGGAAGGAGAAGGAGAAGCGAGGCCAGGTGTGAGGAAGAAGAAAGGAGCATCTCCGTCATTTTATATCTCGAGATCGGTGTACGGTGGGCGAAGTCCACTAGCACCGCTCGTCGCTCGATCGCCGGTGTTCGGAGGCGAATCCACGAGCAGTGCCGGCAGCGCACTGGCCCGCGAGGTGAGTGCACGCTGCACCGGCAGCTAGCGCACCGCGCACTACCGCAGTACGACCTAGATGCTCTACGCGCTAGATGTTGCCGGTGGAGAAAGCGCGGGAAAGGACGCGAGAGAGAGGAAGAAAAGAGAGCCAGAGGTAGAAGAAGAGACTGACAGTGGCCCCAGGTCCACCTGTCAGCCAAAGAGAGCACTGTGCTCTCGGGTACGACCAGCATGTTTTAGAAATTTAGAAATTTATTCTAAATTCACTGTAACCAAAAGTAGAAATTTCTCGTTTTTCCCCAACCATAGATTTTTCCACGCAGCGCCAGTATTTCACACTGTAGTTTTACACCACTTAAATTGCCCACTCACTGTAGCCACATTTTATTGCATGAGTAGGATGGTTATTTTTGTGACATTACTTTGAGATAGTAGGAGTAATTCTTTTCAAAGCAGCCCTTAGCAAATCTCGAGGACGAGATTTTTTCTTAAGGGGGGTAGTGTTGTAACACCCCAAAATTTTGACCTTGATTTATTAATTAAAATTTTGCTAGGAAATTAAATTTTTATTTTCTGGTTTTATCTTTTAATTTCAGATCACTCTGTCCCTCTGAATTTTTGAGTTTTTTTTCCTTCTAGGTGGAAACCTTTCAAAAATATTGTTGGACTTGTATATCTTCGCAAGACCATTTCTTTTTATCAGTGGAATTATTTCTACAATTATTTTTCCTGAGCTTTATTTCTTTAAAAAATGATTTTTCATAAGATTTAGAGTTCCATTTTCACTACAACCTATTTAAATACTTCTTTAAAAATTCCACCAAAATTGGGGGATGTTAGTAGTAGTGTAGAATTCAACTTTATGCAAAAACCCATTGGTGTTCTTTGAAAAATTTGAGCAAATCATCCTCATCTTCATTCGGGTCCAGTTTGGTGTTTTGTACTGCAACCATGTTTTATCTTGCCATATTACCCTTGATTTTTCTCCTGCTTAGAGACTAGCCTACCAAACCCTTAAGTCCAGGAGATTGGACCAATTGGAGTATTTTTGGTCCATGCAATAATGCCCTTCACTTTCTGTCCAGAACTGAAGATTTGCAAAACTTGCACGAACAAGTTTCTGGTTTTGCCCAAATAGCCTTGCCATCATCACTTGCACCTAAAGAGATCCCAACCTGGAGATTTGGGCCACCAGAAGAGATGCATAGATGCCCATGGCATTCTGTCGAGCACCTTGTGTTCATGGACAGCTTTGGCATAGTTTTATGTTTGCATTGTGATCTTGCCCCTCTGGACAAACCAGCATGTCCACTAATCTCCTAGCCACCTCTAACCTAGATCTGTTAATTGCCAGCCTCACCCAAGCCCTCTAGGCCACCCTGGCTTTCTGTCGAGCATATAGCGTGCGTGCTCTGGGCGCGCCCAGAGCGCATGTTTTGCAAACGCGTGCAACCGAGCCACCACGTCTTGCCCCTGGCCTTTGCTCGCCCGCAGGGCCGCGCCCCGTTCTCGTCTGCTTGCCAGGACCCTCCAAGCCGCCCCTGGCGCCCTACAGCGCCGCCGTCACAGCCCTCTTGGCAGCACGTCGGCGTCTGCAACACGCCCTGCCATGGCAGCGCCGCCCAAGCCACAACCGCCCGCCAGCTGCCCTCTGGAATAGCTCGAGCTCATCCACGAGCCCGTCCGCTAGTGCCCGTCGCCGCCACGTCGCCCTGCCAGCAACAGAACGGCGGTTCACCGGCGTTCTTATCCGCAGCCGTGGGAACCGACCTCGACCGCCTATAAATGGAGCCCTCGAGCTCGTCTAGACCTTCGGGCGACCTCAGGCCATCTCCCTAGTGCTCCCATAGCCAGCAATCGACAGAGGGAGGCCGTCTACCTCGTCTCCGGCCAGTTCGGCCGCCGCCACGCTCCGGTGCCGTATGTCGCGAGCAAGGCCTCCCCAGTTCTTACAATGCCACCGTCCGACTCCCCTCAACCATGCAGAGCCGCCCCACCTCTCTATCCCAATCGGGAGCCACCATAGCTCGAGACCCCGATCCACCCGAAACCACCGTCCGCCATGGAGCTCGCCGCCGGCGACCCCCTCCACCCCCGCCAGCCTATCGACCACTTGGAGGACCGCCCTGGACCAGCGGATCCATCCCCACCCTCAGAATCCCGTGGGGAGCTGCCGTTCGTCGGCGGCAATCGCCGGAGCCCCACCACCGCTCGGCCAGAGAAGGAAGGAGGGCGCGGGCGACTGGTCAAACCTAACCAGTGGACCCGACGGCCCCACCTGCCAGTGACCCCAGCTCTGCCGACGTGTTTTAAGTGGAAAGTAAAACACAGGAGTACGTCTTCTCTGTCTCAAAAGCGTGTTCTTATTCGAACCGTTTTTCTTTTTCTGTTTAATTTAAAAACAGATTTTTACTGAAACTTTGACTAGCTATAACTTTTTAAATATAACTCTGTTTGACCTGATTCTTTTTTTGTTGTTTCCCAAATTTCATCTAGTTTATTTCCATATTTATTTGAAAATTTTCCAAACAACTTTTTTGTACTGTTTTGAAACTATGTGTTAATTTAAATTTTCTTAAAATAGGATTTTGAAGAAGGAAGCAACTTTCAAAAAGTGCACCCCACTTGCATACTCTTGAAGGCAAGCATTCTGAACCCCGGCATAATATTCGTTGTGTGTCGTTCGATGCTAATACGACACCACCTTGACATGAGGTGTTCGGTATTTTATGTGGTGTTACGATCATATTCATGAGTGCATAATGATGATTCCTTGCTGTTGGAATTTGATATGCTTCTGATAGTAATCACCCTCGGATGCCTTTCATGCCTATCGGGAGGAATCCGGGAAAGTCTCTGTCTTGGGTAGACACGAACTTGTCTCTAATAATTCGTTGAGACGATTATGTCCGGTAAGGCATGGTGAGGTATGATGAGTGGTGATTCTGTTTGTTGGTGTGAAATATATTTGTTATACTAATCCTGCAGGGAATGCCTTAATCTCTTGTGTCGACCATATATCGAGTCTTGTTCCAGTAACCCCCATACTTATTTCGTACTACCACTTGTCCTTGCCATAGGTAGGGTACGGTTCAGTAAGTTGTCAACCCCTTCCTAGCACACACCATACAGAGAGGCCATGGTGGAAGATACCGGCTGCATCCGGTAGACATGCCACCAGGTCCGGGGGCATGGGTGTTTCCGGTTGGAGCCGAGGGGGTAGCTCCCCTAGTTTGCGCGCGTTATAAATTTTGTGATCCCATGCTAGTCGAGGTTGTAGCCTCCCCACTTAGAGTTTCGCTTAACGGGTTTCGTGGGTGATTCCAGACACTGGTAAGTTAGGCTGGTGTGTGCGGTCAGGTGTGTTTTCAATTAAAAGACCGTAGACGGATTAGCCCCGATGGACTAAAGGAATCCGTTACTCGTGGGTAAAGAGTACACCCTCTGCAGAGGTTATATCTAATCGAATATCCGTGTCCGTAGTTAAGGACTATAGTCTGGATGGGTCAAGTATCGGTCTTAGTGTCGGTCTTCGGAGGAAAAATTGCTAAACCAGAACATTGATCATGAATTGGGACATATGATGATTATGATTATTATTACTATAGCCTAACCATTGGTATTATTTGAATTATTGAGTATCCCTGGGACGGTTCTACCTCCTGGATATTCACTATGATTATTCTCTTATAAGCCCTTTATGTGATGTCGCTCAGACGCCCGACTGTGGCATGCTTGTTGTTTAAATTACTTATAAGCCCTTTATGTGGTGTCGCTCAGACGCCCGACTGTGGCATGCTTGTTATTTAAATTACTTATAAGCCCTTTATGTGGTGTCGCTCAAACGCCCGACTATGGCATGCTTGTTATTTAAATTACTTATAAGCCCTTTATGTGGTGTCGCTCAGATGCCCGACTGTTGCATGCTTGTTATTTAAATTACTTATAAGCCATTTATGTGGTGTCGCACAGACGCCCGACTGTGGCATTCTTGTTATTTATTTCATTTGTAAGCCCTCTATGTGGTGTTGTTCAGATGCCCGACTAAGGCATGCTTTATATTATTATCCTTTCGAGGCGTCGCTTCAGACACCCGTTCGGTGCATTCTATTTCTACTATCTGATTGCATATTCGTGTTTGACATGAATAACCTACTTGCGTGCATCATGGATTTTTATTTCGTGACTGACGTTGTGATCATGGAATATTCCAGAGCATGATTATCATTTGTTATATTATACCTGAGTTCATAATGTTTGCGAGTACATTCAAGGTACTCACTCGCTTGTCCCTGGCTATTGTCTTGGCCAGATTTCTTGCATGGAGAGGAGCATTGCGATGATAGCCCCGGAACCTACGCAATGGTGATAGCAGCCTCGCGAAGATAGGAGTTATCCAGGTCAGCTGTTCCTGTGGGAAATGGAGTCCCATAGACACTGATGAACCACAAACTGCTTCCGCCATCAGCCACTAGAAACCTTGTGTTGTACTCATAGGCCAGAATGGTCTTGTACTACATATTTTCTATTTTGCTTGGAATTTCTGTATCAAGTTGGTGCCTCATCAGCTAACAGTAATCCTGGGGCTGGTGGGCACAAGGACCATTTTCTGGGAAATATATCCTGAAAATCCGGTCGCGACAAGTAGTGAGCAAAAAGTAACATATATCATGCAACAACAAAGTCTAACTCTCTTTCTATGCATCGATATGTCATAAAAGAACAATTCATGCACACATAGTAAAGGCCGATACATAGCATAAACAATTTATTGCAAATTTTTACCGTGTTGGAAACATAGAGAGGCGGAGATGTAGTTCCTTTCATAATAATTGCAAATAGGAGCAGCAAGCACATGCATATTATATTTATCAAAATCATCATGTGCAATAGTAGAACGCAACCCATCAATATAATCCTTAATAAGTGCAAACTTCTTCGATATAGTTTAGTTGGGAGAATTCAAAAAGATAATAGGACTATCATGCGTGGGTGCAATAGCAACAATTTCATGTTTAACATAAGGAACTATAGCGAGTTCATCTCCATAAGCATAATTCATATTGGCATCATGGCCACAAGCATAGCAAGAATCAAGTTCATCAAAAAGGGATATTTCAAATGAATCCAAGGGATCATAGCAATCATCATAGCATTCATCCTTCGGTAAGCACGAAGGGAAATCAAACAATGTATGGCATAAATAGTTACTATCATTAGAAGGTGGGCACGGGTGATCAATCCGCTCTTCCTCCTTTTGTTATTCGCACTCCTCATCTTTTTCATCTAATGAGCTCATAGTGTCATCAATTTCTTTTTCCAAAGATTCTTGCAAAATATTAATCTCTTCTTGGACAGTGGAGACTTTATCAATAAACTCATTAATATCAGCATTATATTCATAATTCTCATAGCAATATTTAAGTATATCAAAATTTCCAGGTCTGTAAATAACATCATCAAAAATTTCAAACTTTTGAAACAAAGATTCAATTTCATAAGCACCTTTAAAAGAAAAAAATTCTTCTATTTGTTCCACATCATAGTAATCATATCTACCATTAGCATAAGAAGCTAAGGTTTCATTATGATTAAATTTAGATGAAAACGGAAGGTGTGGAGCCTTCATCCTAGAGCAACAAGTATGCTCATATCTCAAGCATAAATTCCAATCATACCAATGCAAAATTTCAATTTGGTCCCATAAGAGTTTCCCTTTTGAGTTAAGTGATAATCCCTTGAGTATTCATGTTGATCCAACTTGTCTCCCATTATCAAGTTGAATGGGGTTTTCTCAAGATTAACAAAGTAGTCTTAATATTTTCCACATAACGAGCATCGAGGGTTTTCGGAGGTTCCCCATCTCCACGAGTAGCAAGTACACCTAAATTTTTTGGTATTTTGTGTTCCATATCCATAACTAAACATAGAGAACAACTTTGAATAGAAAATAAAATCTACTTAGTGATAAACCAAACAACCACACACGAGAATATTCACCCCACGCTATTGCTACCCAGCAACGACGCCAGAAAAAGATCTTGATAACCCACAAGTGTAGGGGATCAGTTGTAGCCTCTTTCGATAAGTAAGAGTGTCGAACCCAACGAGGAGCTAAAGGTAGAACAAATATTCCGTCAAGTTCTATCGACCACCAATACAACTCTATGCACACTTAACGTTCACTTTACCTAGAATAAGTATGAAACTAGAAGTACTTTGTAGGTGTTGTAGGATAGGCTTGCAAGATAATAAAGAGCATGTAAATAAAAACTAGGGGCTGTTTAGATAAAATTACAATTAAATTAGTATAGTGAGTGTGGAAAAGTGGTGGTAGGAGTTGTGGAATTGTCCCTAAGAAATTGACTACTTTACTAGACCGATAGCAAGTTTTCATGTGGGAGAGGCCACTGGTAGCATGTCATCCCTTACTTGGAATTCTATGCACTTATGATTCGAACTATTAGCAAGCGTCCACAACTACTAATGTTCATTAAGGTAAAACCCAAACATGGCATTAAGATATATTGGTCCCCCTTCAATCCCGTAGGCATCAATTTCTATGCTAGGTTGAAGTTGCTGTCACCCTTGCCTTCCAATACATAGTCCTATCAACATACAACTAACCCTATGGTGTGATCCACACGCGCGCTCATATGATGGGCACCAAAGGATAGCAACATAACCACAAGCAAATTAAACCAATCATAGCAATTCACCAATCACCGATAGGACAACAAAAATCTACTCAAGCATCGTAGGATGGCAACACATAATTGGATAATAATATGAAGCATAACGCACTATGTTCAAGTAGAGGGTATGGTGGGTTGCGGGAGAGTGCACCGCTGAATATAGATGATGGGAGGTGATGAAGATGTTGGTGAATATGACAGAAGTGTTGGTGTAGATCGCCGTCACACGATGATTGCCCGATCGGCGCCACGGGGAGAGAGCCCCCATCCTCCTTCTTCTTCCTTGACCCCCCCTAGATGGGAGGAGGGTTTCCCCTCTGGTCCATGGCCTCCATGGCGGAGGGGGGGGAGCCCCTCCAAGATTGGATCTATTTCTCTGTTTCGCAACACCTGTTTCTGGCCTTTCACCATTTCTTAAATTCCCGGAGACCCATAACTCCGATTGGGATGAAATTTTAACACAATTTTTATCCGGATATAAGCTTCCTTGCATCCGAAGGACACCTCTAACCGACCTTTGAGGTAGACACAACCCCCTAGGTGCACCCTGGGTAGGGGGACGTGCCCCTAGGGTTTGTGGGCCCCTCGGGAACTGCCTTGCGTTGATTCCATTTCCCTAAATTCACATATATTCCAAAAAAATCTTCGTAAGTTTTCATCGCATTTGGACTTCGTTTGATATCGATTTTCTGTGAAACGAAAAACATGCAACAAACAGGAACTGGCACTGGATCAATATGATAGTCCAAGAAAATCATATAAATTGTTGCCAAAAGTATATAAAAGTTGTAAAATAATGGCATGTAACAGTTAAATATTATAGATACGATAGAGACGTATCAGCGCCCCCTAGGCTTGTGGCACCCTCGGGAGTCCCCTGCACCGCCTCTTTGTTCTATAAATCCTCAAATATTCCAGAGACCCTAGGGGAGCAGCCAAAAATACTTTTCCACTGCCGCCAGTCTCTGTTCCCGTGAGATCCCATCTTATGGGCTTTTCTGGTACTCTGCCGGAGGGGGGTTCGATCATGGAGGGCCTCTACATCAACCTTGCCGCCCTTCAGATGATGCGTGAGTAGTTTACCACAGACCTACGGGTCCATAGCTAGTTGCTAGATGGCTTCTTGTCTCTCTTTGATCTTCAATACAATGTTCTCCTCGATGTTCTTGGAGATCTCTTCGTAATCTTCTTTTGTGGTGTGTCTGTTGAGATCCGATGAATTGTGCATTTATGATCAGATTAGCTATGAATATTATTTGAGTCTTCTCTGAATTCTTATATGCATGATTTCATAGCTTAGTATTTCATATTATTTTCAGATCTATAAAATCAAAAAGGTAAAAATATCTTGCTGCAATTTATTTACCTTCTATTTGTTTTACATCTCTCTATTAGATCTCACTTTTGCAAATAACTATGAAGGGATTGACAACCCCTTTTTGCATTGTGTGCAAGTGTTTGCTACTTTGTGCAGGTGCATATATTGGGGACTTGCTTGTGCCTCCTACTGGATTGATACCTTTGTTCTCAACTGAGGGAAATACTTATCTCTAACTTTGCTGCATCACCCTTTCCTCTTCAAGGGAAAAATCAACGCAAGCTCAAGAAGCAGCAGGAAGAATTTCTGGCGTCGTTGTCAGGGAGGTTCTACATCAAGCCTACCAAGTACCTATCATAAACTCTCATCTCTTGCACTTCAATTATTTTCCATTTGCCTCTCGTTTTCATCTCCCCCACTTCTAAAATGTTTTCAGAAAAGCACAAAAATATTTTCCTTTTTATTCGCCCTTTTCCGTTCGCTTGTGTGTTATATCATTGGTTTTACTATCATGGCTAGCCCTCTTATCATAAGTAGCACCCATGAGAGTGAGGTTCTCAATTTTAAACAAAGGGAGGGAGAGAATTTAAAGTATGCTTGGTATAGAATTTGCAATGCTCAAAACAGATCTACTCGTAAGCAATCTACTACCATTCTCATCCGAAATTTTTATGTGGGTATTACTTCTTGGTATAGATATGTTCTAGATACCATTGCTGGGGGAAATTTCTAGGAGATCCATACTTTGGATGCTTACAACGCTATGATTAATTAGGTAGGATCTCTGCCACTTATGGTCAATGAACAGTTTTAACTTTGGAACATGTGATGCAAAGGCTTGATATTATTGAGAATACAATTTATACCATAGAGCTTATTGAAAATTTGGATAAAAAGATTCATAATCACATTACTCAATTTGTATCAAAGGTAGGAATCACCTTAAAGGATCTAAAAGAAAATGAGCCTATAGTTAGAAGGCATTATTACCAACTTGGGTTCCGCTTTTGCCGCTCCAAAATGTCCTCCTACAAAAGCTATTAAGTTTATTTATGTTCCTAAAACTAAATGGGAATCGTCTAGTAAAAGGAACGAAGATCTAAAGATGGTAAGTATTTTCCCTAGCTTGGTCAATATCATCAAGGAAGCAATTACCACAAGTAAATTCCTTGATTTCTTACCTAGAAGTGTGATCACCGATGAACCCAATAAAATTCCTAGAAGTTATAAAAGTGCAATCGAAGGTTTAAATGATAAGGATGACAATACCTAGATCGTTGCATTATGCCTAGCTAGGGGCGTTAAACAATAACGCTTGTTGGGAGGCAACCCAATTTTATTTTTGTTTTTGCTTTTTTGTTCCTGTTTTCCAATAAATATATCTTCTAGCCCCTGTTTAAATGTGTTTTCATGCTTTAATTTAGTGTTTGTTCCAAGTATGACCTTTGGGATGGTTTGGAAGATTGTTGATTGATTTTGCTAAAAACAGAAACTTTTGCGTCCAGTGCAGAAAATTCTATAATTCACTGGAACGTGATAATTATCTAAGAGTTTTACATAAGATTATTATAAAAAAATACCCACTCTGTCCTAATTGTTCAGAATTGTTTGAGTTGCAGAAGTATGTGAAGTTTTCAGATTGCTACAGACTGTTCTGTTTTTGACAGATTATGCTTTCATTGTGTTGTTTGCTTATTTTGATGAATATATAGGTAGTATCAGGGGTATGAACCATGGTTAAGTTAGAATACAGTGGATATAACACCAATAGAAATTTACAATGAGTTTACAACAGTACCTACAAGTGGTGATTTGCTTTATTATACTAAAGGAGCTTACAAGTTTTCTGTTGAGTTTTGTTTTGTGAAGTTTTCAAGTTTTGGGTAAAGATTTGATGGACTATGGAATAAGGAGTGGCAAGAGCCTAATCTTGGGATGACCAAGGCAACCCAAAGTAATATTTAAGGATAACCAAGCATCTAAGCTTGGGGATGCTCCGAATGGCATCCCCACTTTCATCTTCAATCAATCGGCAAATTTACTTAAGGCTATATTTTTAGTCACCACATGATATGTGTTTTGCTTGCAGCGTCTTGTATGATTTGAGTCTTCTCTTTTTAGTTTGCCACAATCATCATTGTTGTACACACCTTTTGAGAGGGACACGCATTAATCGTGAATCTATTAGAATACTCTATGTGCTTCACTTATATCTTTTGAGCTAGGTAGTTGCTCTAGTTCTTCACTTATATCTTTTTTAGCACGGCGCTGATGTTATTTTGAAGAAATTGATGAACCCTCATGCTTCACTTATATTATTTTGAGAGTCTACTAAATAACATGGTAATTTTCTTAGGTTATGAATTTAGTCCTAATACGATAGCCATCCAAAGGAGATATAATAAAAACTTTCATGAAGAGCATTGAATATATGAGAAGTTCGATTCCTTGCAATTGTTTTGAGATATGAAGATGGTGATATTAGAGTCATGTTAGTAGTAAATCTGGGATAAAATAAATATTTCTGTTAAGGTTTGTGATTCCCGTAGCATGCACATATGGTCTTCTAGTTACGTGATGAATTTGGAGCGCAATTTATCCTTGAATGTCTTCCTTTGTGTGAAAGTCGGGAGCGCACGATGGTTAACTCCTACCAACCTCTCTCTTGGGAGCATGCGTATTAGTACTTTGCTTCGAGAGCTAATAAACTTTCTGCAATAAGTATGTGAGTTCTTTATGACTAATTTTGAGTCCATGGATTATACGCACTCTCACCCTTCCACCTTTGCTAGCCACTCTAGTACCGCGCAACTTTCGCCGGTGCATTAAACCCACCTTATACCTTTCCTCAAACAGCCACCATACTACCTATTATGGCATTTTCATAGCCATTCCGAGATATATTGCCATGTAACTCCATCGTTCCGTCATTATGAGTTTTCACCTTGAGTTGTAATTTTTGAGTTGTAAGTAAATAAAAGTGTGATGATCATCATTATTAGAGCATTGTCCCATGTGAGGTTATAAAAAAGAGTAGCCAAAGAGCCCAAATAAAAGAGGCCAAATAGCCCAAATAAAATAAAATAAAATAAAAAGGCCAAAGAGACCAAAAAAATGATGAGAGAAAAAGAAAGAAGGGACAATGTTACTGTCCTTTTCCACACTTGTACTTCAAAGTAGCACTATGTTCTTCATAATAGAGAGTCTTCTATTTTGACACTTTCATATATTACTAGTGGGAATTTTTCGTTATAGAACTTGGCTTGTATATTCCAATGATGGGCTTCCTCAAATTTCCCTAGGTCTTCATGAGCAAGCAAGTTGGATGCACACCCACTTAGTTTTCTTTTGTTGCTTTCAGACACTTATTTCTCTAGTGTATCCATTACATGGCAATCCCTACTCACTCACATTGATATCAATTGCTGGACATCTCCATAGTCCGTTAATTTGCCTAGTTGATGTGAGACTTTCTCCATATTTTTGTCTACTACCACCTTCTATTTCACATATAGTGCTATGTCCATGGCTCACGCTCATATATTGTGTGAAGAGTTGAAAAAGTTTGAGAACATAAAAAGTATGAAACAATTGCTTGGCTGACATCGGGGCAGTACATGATTTATACTTTGCGTTAAGAAGAGGGGTCATAACAAGAATATATGATTTTGTAGGGATAACTTTCTTTAGCCATGTTATACTTGAAGTTTCATGATTTTTCTTTCTAGTATGCTTGAAGTATTATTGTTTTTATGTCAATATTAAAATTTTGTTTTCAATCATATGGATCTTAATATTCATGCCACATAAAAGAGATTACAAAGATAAATATGTTGGGTAGCATTCCACATCAAAAATTCTGTTTTTATCATTTACCTACTCGAGGGCGAGCAGGAATTAAGCTTGGGGATGCTTGATACGTCTCCAACGTATCTATAATTTTTTTTATTGTTCCATGCTATTATATTATCAACTTGGGATGTTTTATATGCATTTATATGCTATTTTATATTATTTTTTGGACTAACATGTTAACCTAGTGCCTAGTACCAGTTTCTGCTTTCCCCTTGTTTTTGACCTTTATAGGAAAGGAATATCAAACGGAGTCCAAACGAAATAAAATGTTACGATGATTTTTCTTCGACCAAAAGACAACTACGAGACTTGGAGTGGGGGCCAAGGGAGCCACGAGGAAGTGACAAGCCGTAGGGGCGCGCCCTAGGGCGCGCCCCTGGGCTTGTGGCCCCCTCGGGAGTCCCCTGCACTGCCTCTTTCTTCTATAAATCCTCAAATATTTCAGAAACCCTAGGGGAGCAGACAAAAATACTTTTGCACCGCCACAAGTCTCTATTCCCACGAGGTCCCATCTTGGGGCCTTTTTGGTACTCCGCCGGAGGGGGATTCAATCATGGAGGGCCTCTACATCAACCTTGTTGCCCTTCCGATGATGCGTGAGTAGTTTACCATAGACCTACGGCTCCATAGCTAGTAGCTAGATGGCCTCTTCTCTCTCTTTGATCTTCAATACAATGTTCTCCTTGATGTTCTTGGAGATCTATTTGATGTAATCTTTTTCTGTGGTGTGTTTGTTGAGATCCGATGAATTATGGATTTATGATCAGATTATCTATGAATATTATTCTAGTCTTCTCTGAATTCTTATATGCATGATTTGATAGCTTAGTATTTCTCTTCGATCTATCAATTTGGTTTGGCCAACTAGATTGGTTTTCCTTGCAATGGGAGAGGTGCTTTGTGATGGGTTCAATCTTGCGATGTCCTCACCCATTGACAGAAGGGGCAGCGAGGCACGTATTGTATTGTTGCCATTAAGGATAAACAGATGGGGTTTGTATCATATTGCTTGAGTTTATCCCTCTACATCATGTCATCTTGCTTAAGGCGTTACTCCGTTCTTATGAACTTAATACTATAGATGCATGCTGGATAGCGGTCGATGTGTAGAGTAATAGTAGTAGATGCAGGAAGATGTCGGTCTACTTGGCATGGACGTGATGCCTATATTCATGATCATTTCCTTAGATATCGTCATAACTTTGTGCTTTTCTATCAATTGCTCAACAGCAATTTGTTTACCCATTGTATGCTTTCTTCGAGAGAAAAGCCCCAGGTCTACTTTTATCATATTGTTTTCAGATCTATAAAATCAAAAACACAAAAAATATCTTGCTACAATTTATTTACCTTTTATTTGTTTTAAATCTCTCTATTAGATCTCACTTTTGCAAATAACCGTGAAGGGATTGACAACCCCTTTTTGCTTGTGTGCAAGTGTTTGTTAGTTTGTGCAGGTGCATATATTGGGGACTTGCTTATGCCTCCTACTGGATTGATACCTTGGTTCTCAACTGAGGGAAATACTTATCTCTACTTTGCTGCATCACCCTTTCATCTTCAAGGGAAAAATCAATGCAAGCTCAAGAAGTAGCATAAATCAACCAAGGACTATCTCATACCAGCATGATGCATAAAATAAAAGTGAAAAATAAACACAGAAGATGGTCCAAGATTTATGCATATCATGTGAACAAAACAAAAACCGAAACATACCGATAATTGTTGAATAAAGATGGGATGCCTTCCGGGCCATCCCCAAGCTTATACGCTTGAGTCTCGTTAAATATTTACTTGGGGTGCCTTGGGCATCCCCAATCTTGAGCTCTTGCCTCTCCTCATTCTTCTCATATCAATAGCTCCTCGATCTTCGAACACTTCATACACACAAAACTTAACAAAATCTTCATGAGATTCGTTAGTATAATGATGCAAATCACTACTTTAAGTACCGTTGCAAACCCATTCATATTTTATTATTGCATTATACCTACTGTATTCTAACTTCACCATACTTCTATAACTCTAACGACTCTGAAAATTAGGACAAAATAAACAATTTGCATAGCAGTACTTTGTAAAAATTTCAGAAATTTTTATGTTCTAGTAAAAAAATGTAAATTCATGCACTACAGCCAAAGTTTCTGTTTTTGCACCGCACAGTCCAAACAAGTAATCTAAACATGCTAAAGGAAAATCTTGGCACATTATTTTTATAATACAATGGATTTGTACAAGGGTATAATTATTTTTTGTTGAAAAGTTTCTATAATTCAAGATTTGCAAAGTTTCGGGCATGAACAAAGTTCAAGGAGCTCCCCCACTTCAACGGTGCTCGTCTTTCTTACATTCACTTTTGTTTTTGAAAAGTTTTAGGTTCCCCTCTATATTGTTTTGTTTTTAAACTTTCTAAAATCACACAACAAAATAAAATGACTCTCTAAAAATTCCGAGTTTTCTCCCTGGCAGCGCTTTATTTAAATCCATTAAGCTAGGCATAAAGTGCTCAAGTAATTGATCCACCCGGATCCCAAGGTATATCGAAGCCACTTTTAGCTAACAATGATTTGTAATTTACTAGTGAGCACAAAGCAACATATATCATTAAATGACGAAGTCTAACTCTCTTCATATGCATCGGCATGTCATAAAAGAACAATTCATGCACACAAAGTAAAGGCCAATGCATAGTATAAATAATTTCTTGCAATTTTTTCATATTGGAAACATAGAGAGACGGAAATGTAGTTCCTCTATCATAATAATTTCATGTAGGGGCAGCAAGTACATGCATATTATATTCATCAAAATCATCATGTGTAGTGGTAAAACGCAACCCATCAATATAATCCTTAATAAGCGCAAACTTGTCCGATATAGTGTAGTTGGGAGAGTTCAAAAAGATAACATGACTATCATGCGTGGGTGTAATTTCAGATTTGTAAAGAGTAGCATCATACTTTTCAATCAAAGAGGCAATTTCATAAGCACCCTTAAAAGCAGCAAATTCTTCAGTTTGTAAAATATCATAATAACTATAAACACCTTTAGCATAAGAAGATAAGACTCTATTATCACTAAACTCACATTTATAGGGAAGTTTTTTCGTAGGGTCTTCAGAACAACAAGTAAAATCATGTATTTCGCATAAATTCCAAACATAGGAATGCATAGTATTAATATGATTCCATCAAAATTTCCCTTTTTGAGATAAGCGGTGCCGCACGAAATAAGCATGCTCATCTAATTATTTTCCCTCAACTAAGCTAGTTGGGTTTTCAGCACGAGCACATAGGGATCAAAGATGATCCAAGTAGAAAGCTTTAGTAGTATGATAGATTTTGGGTGGTTCTTCAACCATTGGTTTAGCAGGTACCACTAATTGTTTTGGTATTTTCCGTTTCCTACCCATACTGAAGATAGAAAACAACTTGGAAAAGAAAATAAAACAACTTAGTGATAGAAAGTAAAGTCTACTTAGTAATAAAGCAAACAAGCACACACGAGAATATTCACCCCACGCTTGCTCCCCGGCAACGGCGCTAGAAAAAGGTCTTGATAACCCACAAGTGTAGGGGGTTAATTGTAGATTTTTCAATAAATAAGAGTGTCGAACCCAACGAGGAGCTAAAGGTAGGATTTATATTCTCTCAAGTCCTATCGACAACCGATACAACTCTACGCACACTTAACATTCGCTTTACCTAGAACAAGAATAAAACTAGAATTACTTTGTGGGAGCTGTAGGATAGGGTTTGCAAGATAATAAAGAACATGTAAATAAAAGTTAGGGGTTGTTAATATAAAGAAACAATTAAGTTAGTAGAGAGCTTTTCGTCACAAGAAAGTTATTTGTCCCTAGGCAATCGATAACTAGACCGTTAATCATTATTGCAATTTTACATGAGGGAGAGGCATGAGATAACATACTTTCTATAATTGGATCATATGCACTTATGATTGGAACTCTAGCAAGCATCTGCAACCACCAAAGATCATTAAGTATCAAGTCTTCTTTATCCCATATGCAACAACTCCCTTACTCTGGTATGTGTTTCATTCATTCACGCCACCCACCATAAGAGAATCATGAACGTATTGCAACACCCTACAGCGGGAATCCCTCATGCTTGAGTGACACAGAGGGCACCATAGGACAACACCAAAATAAAACATACAACTAAAACCAATCCCGATCATCAATCAACCCATAGGACAAAACGAATCTACTCAAACATCATAGGATAGCCGCTTATCATTGGGTAATAATATATAGTGTTGAGCAACATGTTTTAGTAGAGATTACGGCGGGGAGAAGAGATGTTACACCGCTGCATAGAGGGGAGAAGATTGGTGTTGATGGTAGCAAGATTGTTGATGTAGATTCCCATCATGATCCTTGCTCCGGCAGCACTCTAGTGCCACCGGGAGAGAGGGGGAAGAGCCCCCCCTTCTTCTTCTTCTTCCTTGGCCTCCCTCCTAGATGGGAGGAGGGTTTCCCCTCTGGTCCTTGACCTCCATGGCTCCAGAGGGGCGAGAAACCCTCCGAGATCTGATATCTCTCTCTCTCTCTCTCTCTCTCTGTTTCTTTTATGTTTTGCGTTTCCAGATTTTTGCCTTTCACCGTTTCTTAAATATCCGGAGATCCGTAACTCCGATTGGGCTGAGATTTTAACACAATTTTTTCCGGATATAAGCTTCTTTGCGCCCGAAGAAGAGCCCCAACCAACTTACGGTGTGTCCACTAGACACCACCGTGTGCCAGGGGGAGGCGCGCCCTGGTAGTTAGTGGAGGCCGTAGGCCTCCGTTTGCGTTGATTCCACCTCCCAAAAATCACATATCCAAAATAATTCTCTGTAAATTTTTATCATGTTTGGACTTTGTTTGATATGGATATTCTGCGAAACAAAAAGAATGCCAAAAACAAGAACTAGCACTGGGCATTGAATCAATATGTTAGTCCCAAAAAACAATATAAAATGTTGCCAAAAGTATATGAAAGTTGTATAATATTGGCATGGAACAATAAAAAATTATAGATACGACGGAGGCGTATCATGGACAGTGACATTTTATGTGATATGTTGCTAGCATGATGTCGTTGTACGAAACCACCGTCTTTCCTTTGGCTCTGTCTAAAGGATGCTGCTGCTAAGTATTGAGTGGTATTGATGCAGCCGAATAGAAACATGGTCGACATTGCTATAGGGGGAGCCGACTTCTCATGGTGCACCTCGTTCCTGACGTGCCAGTTTTGCCATAACATCATGATCACTGGCAGGCGCTCGTCAGGTGTGCACCGGTTAAGTAAGTGGAGGATCCACTCTGGCCCTGTGTTGCCAACAGTCTCTACCTTGGGCATGTTCCAGATTTTTGCCATGTCCATCCACAATCACCGGCATCTCTAGAGGGCATGGAAAGAGTTCATTCCACATAAAATACACATGTCAAACACCTCAAGCTTCCTCTTATGCTTATTTTCAAGAGTAGCTAGTGAGTTCATCGTGACAGGCCTTGCGAATATTCATACGTTCAGGGGAGTAGGGCACCCCCACATTGCCTTCTAGATGGTGGGACTGGTTCCCTGCTCATGGCGCACGATGTGGTGCTTGTACTTCCTTCCAGTGCTAGCATGTACGCGATGCAGACACTAAAGGTGTCACAGGGTTTGGGGCCCAAGCAAGGATGTTGTCCAGTCTGTGCGGGGGTGGTTTTAATCACCATGATTTGTTCCATGTCTCGGGCGTGTCAAATAAGATCTACTAGTCGGCGGCTATTAGCATCCAGGAGTTCATACACCCATCGGAGCTGGCAAGTGCTCCGCGCCGTGATGGGCCTGTAAGATGTAGGTTGCGGGAATCCATGAGTCCCGCCATATGCGAACCCTCTTACTATTGCCCACTCACCAGAGCAGCCCATGTTTAAGCAGCTCGAGCCCATGTTGTATGGCATGCCATGTTGGGGACGCGTTAACCATGTCCTTAAGGGACGCATAAGGTTAATATTTTGCTTCCAATACCTGAGAGCACAAGTATTTCAGTTTAGCGACGAGCTGCCTGCTTGGTGGGCGAGTAAAGCTTGGTTGAAGATGCGGAAGTCGCGTGATGTAGGGAAGAACCCTAATTAGCCCAATCTTTTCTCACTTAGAGGGGGGATCGAGAGGAACACTCCAATCACAAGAAGAACACTCATGACACAAGTCCAAATCACATATTTACTAGATTCACAAGCACACAAGATCCACAAAGGTACAAGAACAACAACCAAAAAGTAGCACAAGGTAGCGTTCATCCCATATCATAAAGAGAAGGAGGGGTCTTGCAATCCTATGATCGAAGTTCTTCTCCACAAGAGGGAGGTCTTGATATTCCCTAAGGAATAGTGTAGATAGGAGCAATGCGATTCTAGTTCATCATCTATGCTTTCTCGTAACCCTAGGGCGGAGGTAGGAGACGCGTATTTATAGTCTAGGGGGTAAGGAGGGGTACACGGGCCAAAACCCTAGAAAATGCACGCATGCAGTACCGGATGTCATGTAGTCGCTGGATGTCCAGTGGATGCCAGAAGTCCGTAAATATTCCCTTCTTTTTGCTTCTGGGAAGGCGATGCCGGATTTTCCCTTCCCTCTAGCGTTTCCAAACACCCAAGAGTAACAATACCCTCACTAGAATATAAGGGGGGCGGCGGATTTCTTTTGGTGAAAGTGTAGATCTAGGTCTCCTACCTCAATTCCTAGAAAATCAACAAGTATGGTTGGCCAGGGAAGGAGATCAGACAAGATTGAGCTTGGGGTAGGAGAGAGAGAGAGAGAGAGAGAGAGAGAGAGAGAGGAGTGGGAGGAAGAAGAACCCCCTCGCCCCTCCTCAAATCCAACCGTTGGACATGAAAAAGCGCTCGGTACAACCGCACTAGGAAGTAGAACCAGGCTATGGCGACCCGAGCGGTACAACCGCCCTGGCCACTAGTAGTACATGTTTTCTCTACTACCTAAAAAGAACATAAAGTTCCCATTTTACTTCTCCTTCGTCCAACTTTTCTTACACACGCTCCACCCTCTTCCCTTCTATTTGGTTTTTTCCTCCCATTTTTGATTTTTCTCCCATCGACCTACCCCAAAATGAAGTCAGTTGTTCTTGTTCCACATTTTATTTGTTTACCAACATATAAACATGTTTTTATAAGTTCTTACTAGAATTCGCTTATCAATGGCGGCACTACCGGCCCTCTCATCCAAACCTCAATGGCGGCACAATTCGCTTATAGGTTCTCTCATCGAAAGAGAAAGGTATATATGTGGGCACAATATGTATGTGTACGTGATTTGGTTCCACCTCGTACAAACAAAGAAATGGTAGCGTTGAAAATGTTGTCCTTCGATCTTCTTCCTTTCAGAGGTCACATATATGAACTCTGTCTAGTCTCACAGAGAAACATAACTTTGACTTTGTCTCTTATCGCGAATTATCGGTTTGTTGGCCACTCCCCAGCAGTTCAGCCTACACAATGCACTGCCGGTCAGTTTCGACTTGTTTAACAAAAATCACTGCCCGCCAGTTGACCTTTTAGCGTCCTTGGCAATTGCCTGCTAAACAAAAGGCAACTATCTTATTGTACACCATTTGACATGGCCAAGTCTGGCCTCTGCTCGGCGACGACCGCCGCAAGTGCGTCCGGGAACACAGCCGGAGGCACCACATGTTCACGCTAATTGGTAATCATATGTGACGTGTGCCATGCCGCGTCGTGTTGTTAGCTTCCTGCCTAGCCTAGATCATCCCTCCGATGTGTGTTCTGACGCCGTTTCTTCGGTTGCTTGCTGGCATGGGTAGCGAAATTTTTAACTTTCATACGAAAGGCTGCTTCTACTGATAATTTTGATACGTACAAAAAGAAAACTGCTTCCTAAGCAAATCACTAATTTCCAGCTTGCCAGCAAACAAAAGTGCGGTTTTCACGAAAATCCTCAACACAAAGTCAGCAAAAAAGGCAAGGAATCAAATTTAGTTGTAGTTGCCCAATTTTGACAAACTTTTAATTCTACAATCTTACCCGCAGTGCGGTTTTACATCCAAGCCAACAAAGGCAAGGAATCAAATTTAGTTATAGCTGCCCAATTGCAAACAAACTTTTCTACCAAACTTGTCTGCTGCTCCGTTGTGGGCCTGGTCGGGCCAAGATCTGGCCTTGTCGGTCCAGTCCCTTCCCTTCTTCTTCATGTTGTAGTACGACACTCGATGGATGGATGATTCCCTGTTCGCCGGCGAGGAATTTTGCACCTTATTAGTACCCTCCAAAAAAATTAAATCCCAACAAGGGGCATATGTGACGCGTACTGCTAAAAGTAACTCTATGCTTACCGGCAGAAATTCAAGAGAAATCCAGAGTACAAGCAGAGACATGACTGAGTGTGTATGTCTAGCAAATATCTTGGCAATGACTGAGTGCTAATAGATCTGTAAGTACAAGCAGAGAAATCCAGAGTAATGTGTTCATGAGTAACTGGTCATCCAATCATTTGTGTTTTTCAATTGATTTATGAGTACTAGTAAATCCGTACATTCCATGCACATTCATATTAAGTAGTATAATAATTATTTGCAGATATTACATGCTCCCTACGTCCCATAATATAAGAGCGTTTGTTAGAGTAGGATATTATTTGTGTGTTAATTATGTGATTCATGCTGTACATAAGAAATGTATGGATAATTTCATATTTATACCAAACTTTTATACTTTCTAAGTTTTTTATCAACTTGAAATATGATATATTATTTTTATTACTTATTTATCATAACTAACCACCTAAAATTTTGTTTTCTGGAAATATGATTCATTTATTATATATAGGACATTATCACTTACAAATATTTATAAATCGAATAGTTAAATATGAGAATAACACAAGAAGCACAAATTGCAGCCCTATGTGGGATTAATCTATGAAATGGTTATAGTGTCTGTCCTTGTGCATATATAGCATTGCCGAATGTTTTGATAAAGATTTCTAATGTGTATGTTTAGCAAATATCTTAGCAATGACTTGTGTTTTGCAATTGATTTATGAGTGCTAGTAAATCCGTAAGTACAATCAGATAAATCTAGAGTAATGTGTTCATGAGTAGCTGGTCGTTCAATTATTTGTCTTTTCAATTGATTTATGAGTAATAGTAAATCCGTACGTTCAATGCACGTTCGTATTAAGTAGAATAATAATTACTTTCAGATAATATATACTTTTTCCGTCCCATAATATAAGAGCGTTTGTTAGAGTAAGATATTACTTATGTGTTAATTATGTGATTCGTGTTGGACTTGATACATGATATGAGATATTAACTGCACATTAACCGTGTTCTGTCATCACCATTTGAGCAATCTGGATTGTTGGATTGAATAGATTTGATGGCCGAGATTTGTTGGATCTGTCCCTTTGCATTTTTTTTATATTGGTATAGATTATACTTAGCTCGATATTCATAGTTGGCTAATATGGTCATTTTCTTAGCCCTATGTGCTTACACATGTCTCCATAATTAGATCGAAAGGCTCTTATCATCATAGTTATTTTCTAGGTCAGCTACGAAATACCAAACCATAGATTTAATTAACAAACTTGTCACAGTTAATTATATTATAGCAAATTTTCCGAGCTGAGCAACTGGAGAGAGGACTAGAAAAAATGAAGAAGATCCCTGAGGAAGGAAGGACTATAATGGTCATGGAAGGACGAGTCCAAGCTGCCTGCCCCACTTTCCTTCGCCAAGTCTGGCAGCAAAGCCACCTGGTGAGATGATACGAGGAAGGCCGAGTAGCGAGGTATGGACACAACGAGTCAGAAAGTCACCCATCACTGCATTGTCCTTGTTCGCCGCGTCTGGACATGCTGCTCCGATGCTGGTGTGACGCTACAGCCAATGCCAACACAAACAAGAGGTGTTCAATGAAATGACGTGGAGAAGGGCTTGAGACAAAGGAGTGTTTGACTCTCAAAAGGTCACTGTATTTGAACCATGCAAAGGGCTCTTTTTATATTAACTACTCATCGCTCAAGACGTATATTTATGTGGTGATGAAAGTTAATCCATTGAGAAAATAGATATACATACATAGTGCCTAATTAGGGTGCTGCTTGCTACAGATATTAAATATATCTCTGAAAATATACAACATACATGGTTTTAACTTTTAAATACTTCCTCCTTTCCGGTTTATAAGGCTTAAATCTGAAATTCATCAACATGAGTGGAGGAATGTATCTCGTAGTTTACAAAATTACTCAAACTTTAGTAAGCATTAATTACAGTGTATGCATGGATGACCACTAAATGAGTAGGAGTGTTTACATGCATTGGTTAGTTTCTTTTTAATCCTTGCATGCATCAATTTAATGCACCTTGGAATGTGAACATGTGGTGGAAAGAAGTGAAAATAAGACTTATAATATGAAAAAACCAAGAAATTGAGATGAGCCCAATAAACTGGAAAGGAGGGAGTAGCGCACTATACTGCTTAGAAGAGGTCTTGCGCTAAAGGACTTTAATCGAAACACATGAACAACCATTTTAAATAGCGTGTTATAGCTATGTCGTAGCATTTAGAGAGATCCAGCGATAAGAGGCGTAACCCGCTATTTAAAACTATGGCAACATAGCATGCAAGCTCTACTTCCAGTGGCCGCTGCGTGTAAAACGTATTATTTGGGAAACTGCTCGACACCCTAAACGGGGTGTGGCTATCTCATTATATAATAGTACCAAAGGGTACAGTACAATTACAGCTGTATACAAGAGTCCTCGTATATATACAGTCTAACACCCTCCCTCAATCTTAACTATGGCCTGAGGTACAAAGCAAGTTAAGATTGCGCCTACAGCCTACCAACTGTGGTTGTGGAAGAGGCTTCGTGAAGATGTCAGCAAGTTGATCCTTTGACGAGATGAACTTGATATTGAGAAGCTTCTGTGCAACGCGTTCCCGAACAAAATGATAGTCTACCTCAATATGTTTTGTCCGAGCATGAAACATCGGATTGGATGAAAGATAAGTAGCACCAATGTTGTCGCACCAAAGCACTGGAGGATGAGCAGAAGAGACTCTCAATTCTCTCAACAAGGACTGAACCTATATGATCTCAGCAGTCGCATCAGCAACTGCCTTGTACGTTGCTTCAGTACTACTGCGAGACACCGTGGCTTGCTTGCGAGCATTCCAGGCGATCAAGTTAGGACCAAGAAACACTGCATATCCCCCCGTGGATCACCTGTTATCAGGACTCCCAGCCCAATCTGCATCTGAAAATGCAGAGATCTCACAAGATGGTGCAGGCTGGAGAAGCAAACTATAGGAAGCAGTGAAGCAGATATAACGGAGGATACGCTTCACGACCGACCAATGAGACGTCCTGGGTGCATGGAGGTACTGACAGTCACGGTTGACTGCATATGAGACATCAGGTCTGGTGATAGTAAGATACTGCAGACCTACACCTAGACTGCGATACTCAGTAGCGGCATCAGGTGGAAGAAGATCTCCATCAAGAGCAGACAGCCGATCAGTAGCAGACATCGGAGTGATCGCATGTTTACACTTCAGCATGCCAGCACGACGCAACAAGTCCAGAGAATACTTCTTCTGAGTAAGAGTCAACCCAGCAGAAGATCGCGAAACCTCCGGACCAAGGAAAAAAAATGCAGAGCACCTAAGTCCTTGACAGCAAAGTCACCACTCAAGGCAACCACAAGACGATCAGCAGCAGCATCTGAGGAACTGATGAGGATGATATCATCAACATAGACCAGTAGATACACCGTAACCTCAGAACGCTGAAGAAGAAACAAGGACGTGTCAGCTGTGGAGGGAAGAAACCCCAGCGCCCGAAGAACAGAGCCAAGACGATGATGCCACGCACGGGGAGCCTGTTTAAGTCCATATAGCACCTTAACAAGACGACAGAGATGATGAGGACGTGCAGGATCCACAAAACCCGGCGGATGATGCATATAAACCTCTTCCTACAAGACTCCATGCAAGAAAGCGTTCTGCACGTCAAGCTGACGAAGAAACCATCCGCGAGTGACAGCAAGAGACAGCAACAAACGAATAGTAGTGGGCTTGATAACTAGACTGAACATGTCTTCATAATCAAGACCATACCTCTGTTTGAAACCTTTGGCAACTAGCCTGGCCTTGTAGCGCTCAATAGACCCGTCAGCATGTCGCTTGACTTTGAAAACCCACTTAGAATCAATAACATTAACACCTGTCACTGGAGGAACAAGATGCCAAGTGTCATTCTTCAGCAGGGCCTGAAACTCTTGTTCCATCGCGGCACGCCAGTGAGGAATACCCAACGCAGCCTGAAAATGGCGAGTCTCAGCAGTAGGATCTGTAGCACTATGAGCCATGCAAGCAGCGAGCCACGCGATGGTCCCATCAGTGTGTTTCTTTGGCTGAAAAACACCCGTTTGGCTGCGTGTTCGAGGACGAAGGGCAACAGTAGTGGGTTGTGTTGAAGACGGCAGCAGCGTAGGCGAGGCCGAAGCACCCGGCGAACCAGGGCCAGAGCCACCTGGCAACGGGGATGCAGGTGGTGTCGGGCCACGTGCGGCCGGCCCATCCAAGGTCGGGTCAGCCGGCGCAAAGGGCCCAGTGGCTGGGCCAGGCGAGGCAGCAGCTGGAGTAGGAGACCCAGCCACTGGGCTGGGCGATGAGCCAGGCGAGGCAGCCACCAGGCCCGGTGGGAGCGACGCTCGCGGGGTGGCCGCAGGCGAGAGCGACGCCCGTGGGTTGACCGCGGGTGCATCCTCCACGGGCTGGCGGGCGCCACCCGCTATGCATGTCCCATGCATACGACCCACGTCATGTTCCGAAACATCATCCGGCGTCTGTTCATCAAGCAGCTCAAGACGAGCACCACGTCCAATACCTGCAGCATGATTAGGAAGCAACATAGGAGTATTTGCAACATCCACAAATTGATCAGGCGAGGGTGTGGTAGAGTGAACAGGTTGCACAGGAGTGTCAGAGTTGGTCGTAAGTGCATGAAAAGGAAACACATTCTCGTCAAATATGACATCACGAGATATGTAGACGCGATTGGTGGGAACGTGCAGGCATTTGTACCCTTTGTGAAGGAAACTATATCCAAGAAAGACACACTTTTTGGACCGAAACTCTAACTTACGTTCGTTGTACAGACGCAAATGGGGCCAACATGCACACCCAAACACTTTGAGGAATGTGTAATCTGGAATTTCATGGAGCAAGAGTTCAAGTGGGGTTTTCATATTCAGGAGTCGTGAGGGAAGCCTATTGATCAAAAAACAGGCGGTAGAGAAAGCATCACTCCAGAACCTAAACGGAACGGAGGCATGAGCTAGCAAAGTAAGACCAGTTTCTACAAGATGTCGATGCTTACGTTTAGCGGTTCCATTCTGCTGATGTGTATGAGGACAAGACACACGGTGCGAAATCCCAAGTTTGTTGAAGAATGTGTTGAGATTGTGATATTCACCCCCAGTCGGATTGAACATGAACAATTTTCTGCTTAAGGAGACGCTCAACGTGTGCTTGAAACTGAATAAAAACATCGAACACATCAGACTTTCTCTTAATAAGATAAAGCCAAGTAAACCGGCTATAAGCATCAATGAAACTGACATAATAATTGTGACCACTAACGGACGTTTGGGCATGACCCCATACATCAGAAAACACAAGCTCAAGAGGATGTTTCACAACACGACTAGACTCTGAAAACGGAAGTTGATGACTCTTGCCCTGCTGACAGGCATCACAAATGATTTCAGCAGTTTTATTAAACACAACTGGTAGCTCATGACGATGTAGCACATGACGAACTATAGGAGCAGCAGGATGACCAAGACGTGCATGCCAATGTGTGGAAGACACACGAACACCGCTAAACGCCTGAGGAGAAGACTGCATAGGAAATGTGGGCGGTGCGTCAAGAGCATATAAGCCATGGCGAAGAAGACACTAAGTAGAACGGCCCTCGTGTCCCGATCCTTGATAAAGAAACGAAAAGGGTGAAACTCAGTAAGGACATTATTATCACGAGTAAGTTGAGGAACAGACAACAAACTACGTGTAGCAGTGGGAACATGAAGAACATTGGAAAGATGCAGTTTTCAAGAATTATGTGCAAGAAGTGAAGCCTGACCAACATGGGAAATGCGCATACCTGCTCCATTGGCGGTGTGCACCTGATCATGACCGCGATACGGCTCCTGAGTGGAAAGCTTAGCCATCTCATTGGTGAGATGGTTCGTGGCTCCCGTGTCCATGTACCATGTAGGATCAATGGAGTAAGACGGAGTGTGCCAATGGTCATGGCTCGTCACCACAGCAGCATGTTTCTCATTCCCTTTGCCATTATTGCCCAGGCCGAGAAAATCTTTCTTTTAGCGTCGATGACAGCGAGAGGCGATGTGACGCTCAAGGCCACACAGCTGACAGGCCTGCTGAACGCCACAGCTGGGGCAGCAAGCCACCGGCCTAGTACCACCAGTGATGGAGGGCGCGGCGCCCCGCGAAGTCTGCGGGGATGAGGGCGCCAGCTTCCCACCGAGTGGCGACGGCTTCTGTGGCTTACCGCGAGTTGCGGCATTGGCGGAGACGAAACTCGGAGAGGCGCGACGTGCTTTAATGCGCTGTTCATGACCAAGAAGGCACGCATAGAGCTCTTGCGGCGGAAGGGGCGCCTCACGACCATGAATATTCTCGATGAGGTTGTCATAGTCGTCATCAAGGCCGTTGAGCACGTGGGTGCTGAAATCCTCATCTCCAAGCGGCTGTCCAATCGAGGCCAAAGTGTCGGCGAGGCCAGACATCTTGGTGAAGTACTCAGTGATGGTGAGACCGTCGAGCTTAGTCTCCCCCAACTTGGTGCGGATCGAATGAGCACGCGCCTGAGATTGGGAGGCGAAGCTGCTGTGAAGAGCCGACCAAGCATCTCCCGAGGTCGCGGCGAAGATGACCAGCGACGACACGCTTGGAGAAAGCGACGACTGAATAGCCGAGAGGATCGCCTGGTCCTGGGCCACCCACACGTGATGTGCCGGGTGGTACGGCGGTGGACACGGGATGGAGCCATCAACATAACCCTCCAAGTAACGACTGCGAAGGAGAGGCAGCACCTGAGCCCGCCATGACAAATAGTTATCCGGCGTAAGCTTGACCGGAAGAAGGCGCGAGAAGTAGAACGGTGACGGCGCCACCGCATGATCCATAGGAGCCGGCGCAGGTGGTGCATAGCAACCCAATAGAGGATCCGTGTCTGGATGAGGGGCGTTTGGCAGTGACGCGCCCGCGTATGGAGACGAAGGGTAGGCACCAGGGGCCGGGTAGGCGCCAGGAGCCAGAGAGCCATCGCCCGAGCCAGTCGGGGCTCCAGATGGCAGCGGAGGTGCGGCCCCATAGGGCAGCGAGGACTGCGGCGACACCATGTAGGGCTGGTGGTGCGACGGCCCTGCATAGGGCGGCACCGACGACGCACCATAAGCCACCGGCCAGGCCGACGAGGACGGCAGCATGGCGCCAAGAGTCGACGCAGGGGCGCCATACCAAGGCACGCCGTAGAAAGACGGAGGGGCCGCGACAGGCGCGGGTGCAGAGTCGCAAGGACCCGGTAGCGCAGGAGCAATGGTCGAGGAAGGAGCGCCAGAAGAGGCCGGCGCAGGCAGGCCGCCTGTCCCGCTCGATCCAATCTGACCCGCGGGAGTCCCGCCGGGCGGCCGAGCCTGACACCAGGCCGTAGCCAGCGGGCGAGACGCCATGAAGGGCGACGAGGGAGCGGCTGTGGAGGCCGGTGCAGCGACGGCGACGTTGGAGGAAGCCGAGGCGGCGGCGGCGGCAGGGACGGCGGAAGACATCGAAACCCTAAACTGATACCATGTAAAATCGTATTGTTTGGGAAACTGTTCGACACCCTAAACGGGGTGTGGCTATCTCATTATATAATAGTACCAAAGGGTACAGTACAATTACAGGTGTATACAAGAGTCCTCGTATATATAGAGTCTAACACTGCGTAATGTATACGGGGATAGATCACTAGATCTAACATCTAAACATATCGTGTGTTCCTATCAATCTTACAGCACATCTACTCACTTCAGAAAGCGTGAAAAGTATGGTATCCTTGTGAAGACAACCAAGGGGATCGTGTTCAGGCTTTTTAATAGGTCGAAAATGACGAAAATGATTGCACGCCTTATCTAGAATGCCATCATGAATCTAAATTGAGGGGCTGTTTTAACACAAAAAGTGGTAGAGAAGCGGAAATCCTTTTATGAGCCCGGGCTCATTTGCACCTGTGTTGAATAAAAAATCAAAACAAATACTAGATAAATTCAAAAAATTCCAAATTTTTTTCCATGGTAGACAATTTGATGCGTGAAGTCCACCCCAATTTTCATATCCTTTGAGCAAGTGAGCAACTCTCGGCAAAAAGACAAATTTAGGGTTTGTAAAACAATTTACTATTTATGTACCGTTTTGACCTGATTTGTCTTTTTTACTGAGAGCTACTCAGATGTCCAAATGAGATAACATTTGGAGCAAACCTCATGCAATAAATTGTCTACTATGGGGAAAAAAATTTGAATTAAAAAAATCTAGTATTTTTTATGAATTTTTTCTGGGCGGGTGCAGATGAGCCCAGGCACCGAATCACTGCACTCGTAGAGAAGACATAAGGTTTTGTTGATAAGTTCAACAGTTGCTATTTTTTCACACAAAAGGAAGGCATTGCTGTTTTTAAGGCATAATAATTCAAAAACATTAATGCATGACATTTTTTACACATACGAGTAGCTAAAAAGCATGTAAAAGATGATTGTATTATGTAAAGAAAAAGGGAATATAGAACGAGTTGAATTTTTTAGAACAACTTATCTTTCAACTTACGTATTAAAGTAGGCAAGAGGTAATCCAGAACGAGATGACTTCAGGAAGAATTTCTTGGGAAGAATGCTAACATTCCCAAAAGCACAGAACAATTTCGTCAATGTGATACAAGTTGTCAAGGCGAACTGGGCACTGATATACGGTCTCATCCTTCAACATCTTAATGATAAAAAAATCAGCTCCTATGTTTTCTTTTACCTCACATCGTACAACTAATGTCGTGACCAACTGAGCTACCTTGTGTTGTGTTACAAGGAAAGCTTGATTCACCTATTAGTCCCATATCGCTTGCTTACATGCAATCCTCTCAACTTATATACATCTTTTAATTTTCTGGGTGTCAAGGAGTTGTCTCATGAATCAATAAGGGAGGAAATAAACTGCCATTCCGTTCCTTCTACTCCATCCGTTCCAAATTACTCGTCGTGGTTTTTGAACTAAAACGGACGGTGGACTTGTTGTTTCATTGGTCTCTCTGTTTGGGCCATCGTTCTCTGTTCTATTGGATTTGACACTTTTTCTGATCTCCCTCTGCCTGTTTTTGAGCTCAATAAAAGAGAAAGTTTCATGCCAGTATGGGGAAAACCATCAATTTCCACATTTCCCTAATAAATGGGTGTTTTTGAGGTCCTTTTTCCGATCAGTTTCATGCTAGTATGGGGTTAAAGTATACAAAAATCACATTCTCCCCGTAGAATGCTCACGATGAGTAATTTGGAATGGAGGGAGCTAAAACCACGACGAGTAATTTGGAATGGGGGGAGTACATGATTCGAAAGAGAAACAAGAAAGGAAATAAGTCATCCGGAAGGAAAGAGAAAATAAGGAAGGATTTCTGGTAATGATAGAATATAAATGTAAGGAAGGAAAATATAAGGAGGAGAGCATGATTTCAGGTGTGATAGAATATGTATGTAAGGAAGGGAAATATAAGGAGGAGAGCAGGATTTCAGGTGTGATAGAATATATAAATGTAAGGAAGGAAAATATAAGGAGGGGAGCAGGATTTCAGGTGTGATAGAATAAATGTAAGGAAAGAAAATATGGAGCCGAATTGAATCTTACCGCTGAAATTAAAGAAGGAAGCATAATTGAATGGACGTGTCTACTGAGCGGCCGTTGGCTCGGTAGCAGTCGAGGGCAGCCTTCCCTTTTTAGTATATTTTTGTCCTAATCAAATAGATTAGAAAATATTTTATACCCCTAATAAAAAAAAGACCATACATCATGTTTAAACAAACAGTTTTGCTAAAGCACATCTAGATGTGTCATAAGTATTGCACATCTAAGTACTATATCATTGATCTTATGTTGAAATTCGTCTGGATATTTTCTTTTTCTTTTTTTTCTTTTCCTCTTTGTACTTGATTCACTCATTTAGATGTGCAATAACTAGAGCACATCTAGATGTACCCTAGACACACCCTTTAAACAAAATTGGAAAAGTACACATGCGAACAAAGTGTGAATGCATTTAATTTGGATTTAATTTTTTTAGAAAAGTCATAACTTTTGAACCGAACATTGAAATTAAGATCCGCTTTCACCATTGAGATCTCGCGATGTGTTCTTCAAAACTAGATCCCACATGAGTATGTTTTGACAAACTATTTTTTTGTGCATTTTTGTCTTCATTTTGTGCAACTACCCAGTTGTTGATGTGCAACTTTCTCTCTATCCATGCATATGTAGTTTTCATTGATGGCACCTGAACCCAAACTACCCACTATCAAGTAAGATGTGCAATTTTGTCTGTTGTCCCAGTCAACTTCTTAGTAGTCGGTGTGCAACTTTTTCTCTATAGTTGGAAGTGCAGTTTTTACTGTTTACCACCTCGGTCAACTGCCAAGCAGTGGATGTACAACTTCAAGAACTATCCCAACCAACTATCTAATGGTCGATGTGCAACTTTTTCCTGTATTCATGGGTGTGTAGTTTTCATTGCTAGCACCCATTCCCACCCACCCCAGCTAGTGAGATGTGTATCTTTAGGGTCTTAATAGACAACTTTTCTATGCCTTCATGGTCTTATCGCCATCCGCGTCCCAGGCATTGCTGCCGTCCATGATGACGCCATGCTCGTTACTCTCCAAGTTAACACGCCACGTCCCATTGTTTAGCTTTTTTTTTTGAAGGCCCGTTGTCTAGCTTTCACCAGATCAGTAAGGCATTTCTAATTGATCCCCAATAAGGTTGTCAGGGAGGGTAAATTTGGTCATCCTCCCCTACAGCGCACCTAGCTGATTCCCTAACCGGTGTAGTGGAGTAAAAATTATACTCCACCTCCCAAAATCCCCTCTATTTTTTTTTAAATATGTTCACTCTTGCCGCGTCCGAGTAAAAGTGGCGCTTCTCTTCGTCCCACACCTCGGGCTGGAATGGATAGACCGGACCCTTCCTTCACTCTGCAGGCCACCGGCGGCGGCTTTTCGCTGCCGGAAATCACCCACACGCCACCGTCCCACACTGAAGAAGAGTCTGTGAATGAAAAAAAAACCATGGGGTTCAAGCTTCTCCTCCAACCGCGCCAATGACCTCCGGGGTGGCCGCTGCCTCTCCGGCAATGGCCTGCCGCTCCCGCCTGAGCCAGAAGAGCTCGAAAGCCGACCGCGGTGGCAAAGAAGATGAAGAAAGGCAATGTGGCGCCTCATGCAACTACTCCGGCGCCACCTACGGCCACTGCTCCGGCGCGGTGTACAAGTGAATCATGCAAAGTGGACGACGTTGTGCGGCTGCGTGTCACGGTCACGGCGGTGGTCATGGACGGCATCAACGGTGACGAGAACGGCATCGAAGCACGTCTGGAGTGCGAGCAAAAGTCCGGCGAGCTCGACCTCGTTCCGGGGCGTGCCTGCGTGAGTGCGTGCGGTGCGGAAGAAGGTCAAAATGCAGGACGGGCGGGGTCAGCGTGGGTGCTGGACCAGGCAGGAGAAAGGACATGGAGGACGTCGAGAGGCCAAGGCCAATGCAGCTGTTAACAACAGCATCACGAACTAGTAGTACTTTGTAGTTTGCCTCCGTGATAGAACAGAATAGAATAAATCACCATCTCCATGCCTCTACGATATCCTTCCTAACCAACTAAACATTGCCCCCCCCCCCCCCCCCCCCCCCCCCCCCTATTTTCAGGTGGGTGGGTAAGGCCACCATCAGCCCGTAACGATAATTCGTAAGATTCATCTCGTAACTGTAGCAAAGCTCGTCGGACAGTGCGACCGGCGGAAATTTCGGCCTGCACTTAATCCGGACGGAATAGAGGACACCTACTGCACCTCGAGCAGCAGAAAAGCGCCTCCCAACAACACCACCACCATTCCTCAAAAAGAAAAAAAAAAACACCACCACCACCACAACAACAAAACTCGATTGGAATCCTCGACCCCAACAAGGATGGCAGCTCAGCGTTCTCGACGCGCCTACATACACATGTGAAACCCATCCGCATTCCTCTATCTCCCATCCATCAAACCTCTGTAACATTCTCTGAACGAGCAGCTGTGAGTTCATGCCGGCTAGGTGGTGATGAGAGCGACGTCAACAGCTGCATGATGCTGTTGCTCGCCATGAACACTAGCAACAACGTCATGCCAACCTCCGTTCCGTGCACACACAAAGTTCATAAAAGGTTAAACTGAATGGCTCGTTAACCAGGGGAGTACAGGAACAAGAGGTGGCTGGAGATGCCGGGGAGGGTGCAGATGCTGGCAAGTTGTCGGCGATCACCAGTTATGACGATGGAAACAGATACAGACCCACTATGGATGACCAGCCTAATAAATACAGCAATGCCTGATCCCCCTCTCTGATAGGAAATTCATGTGTCATGAATTTCCAGATAGTACCACTGAACATTGTTTGCATGAAGATACCTTGGGTCACATTAGATAGGGAATGATCAGCTAAGCAGTGATATTACAAGGATAACGGCAAGACAGCAAAAAATTGAAAGTCGATTCACAGGTTACCCTTGAGCAGCAGCTCACAGTGCAAGTATCCATAACTTCTACTCAATGGCATACAGCGGCAACTGCTGTTCCACAGCACACAGGACACAGTGAACCATCCAGCCATAAAAAGAAACTACCTAAAGCAAGCAGATACAACTTTTTTTAAAACTGCCTATATGCCATCCAGCCAAGACTTGCCCTGCTTCACTACAAGATTTTGCACTGTCATCCATTGCCCTGCCCTCAATCAAAACAGCCACCTTCAACAGCAACATTTTGCACCGCCATCCCTGGCCCGCAATCAAACAGCTACCTTTGCCCAGATCTTCCTTCACTCAAGCTTCAACATCCTGTCATACAAAGATTACATCAATTGCAAATATACATACAGGAGAACAAAGGATAAAAAACAAAACAGTACTAGGAAAACATAGACTTACGGAAGGAAAGGTTTCTTGTAGCCATGACGCCGCATGAGTGCCATGCGGCACTTCTCTGAATCGTGACAGAGGATATACAACGACTTGCCCACTAAAGCTTCAAGGCACCAGTTGTCCGATGGTCCTTTAAACTTGAGCAAAGGCTTGTATTTCATGTACTTGTTAGCTTCAGCTTTGAAAGTGGCAAACATATCAACGAATGTGGGGTCATGTGAATGTGCATCCGCCAAGCCGTACTCTACCTCCAAAAGGGCCAACCAGAAGTGGATACCAAGGCATGATACATCACCCCAGTCTTGAATTAAATCCAACATTAAGTGTGTAAGAAAAGCAGGGTTCTTCATCTTGTTTTGCACCCCCTTGAACGTAAGTTTCATCCCAAAGAAAAACCTACTCGCTTCACACAGCATGAAAAATATCGTATCTTTGAGAAGACAACCTAGGCGGTCGTGTTCATGCTTTTTAACAGGTCGAAAGTTTTTGAAATGGTTGCATGCCTTATCTAAGACGCCCTCATTAATCTGAATCGAAGGACTGTACACATAAAAAGAGAGAGAGAAAGGTTTTATAAGCTGAACAGCTATTGTTTTTTGACAAAAAATGAAGACATTGCTGTTTAGTAGATAAAAATCACATAAAAAGGAAATATCTTTTACTTACATATGAAAGTAGGCCAAGGGTAATCCAGAAGGAGCAGAATTAAGGAAGAATTTCTTCGGAAGGATGCTAACATTCCCAAAAGAACACCAAAGCTTCTTCAATATGTCATCCCGTGGTTCAAGCACACGAAAGCCACAAAGATATAAGTTGTCAAGACGAACTGGATACTGATATATGATATCATCCTTCAGCACCTCAATGATAAAAAAATTCAGATCCTATATTGTAAAGAGAAAAAGTAGAACAGTAAGTTACAAGACTAAGTTATGAACAGGTCAAATATGATTACTATTAGAAAATGATAAAAACTTCAAAAAATAAAATCCTTCGAGATTTAGTTATATTACTACATCTACTAGTTAGGAAAATTTAAAAACTTAAATTTGGACATGTTTTGCAAAAAAGTGTTATGAAAAAGTAAAAAGGCTATAACTTTTGCATACAATGTCGGAAAAAACGTATAATATATCAAAATGTTTAGCACGAAAATCCGCATCCGATTTTGAAGGGTACCTCACCATGAGTTTGGCAAGAGGGTACAATAGTGATCCAGGAGTGGATCACTGGACAGCGGTCAAAATTATCCTTAGTGGAATAAGGGCATGTTTCTTGGTTATGGAGGTGACAAAAATTCGTCATAAAGGGTTAAAAGAAATATGCCCTAGAGGCAATAATAAAGTTGTTATTTATATTTCCTTATATCATGATAAATGTTTATTATTCATACTAGAATTGTATTAACCGAAAACTTAGTACATGTGTAAATGCATAGACAAAAACAGAGTGTCCCTAGTATGCCTCTACTTGAGTAGCTCGTTAATCAAATATGGTTAAGTTTCCTAACCATAGACATGTGTTGTCATTTGATGAACGGGATCACATCATTAGGAGAATGATGTGATGGACAAGACCCATCCGTTAGCTTAGCATAATGATCGTTAAGTTTTATTGCTATTGCTTTCTTCATCACTTATACATGTTCCTCTGACTATGAGATTATGAACTCCCGAATACCAAAGGAACACCATGTGTGCTATCAAACATCACAATGTAACTGCGTGATTATAAGGATGCTCTACAGGTGCCTCCCATGGTGTTTGTTGAGTTGGAATAGATCGAGATTAGGATTTGTCACTCCGTGTATCGGAGAGGTATCTCTAGGCCCTCTCGATAATGCACATCACTATGAGCCTTGCAAGCAATGTGACTAATGAGTTAGTTACGGGATGATGCATTACGGAACGAGTAAAGAGACTTGCCGGTAACGAGATTGAACTAGGTATGATGATACCGACGATCGAATCTCGGGCAAGTAACATACCGATGACAAAAGGAATAACGTATGTTGTTATGCGGTTTAACCAATAAAGATCTTCGTAGAATATGTAGGAGCCAATATGAGCATCGAGGTTCCGCTATTGGTTATTGACCGGAGATGTGTCTCGGTCGTGTCTACATAGTTCTCGAACCCATAGGGTCCGCACGCTTAACGTCCGATGACGATTTGTATTATGAGTTATGTGATTTGATGACCAAAGTTTGTTTGGAGTCCCGGATGAGATCACGGACATGACGAGGAGTCTCTAAATGGTCGAGAGGTAAAGATTCATATATTCGAAGGCTATATTTGAACATCAGAAAGGTTTCGAGTGATTCGAGTGTTATTCGGAGTATCGGGGAGTTACGAGAATTCACCGGAAGTAGTAATGGGCCTTACTAGGCCATACGGGAAAAGAGGAGGCAGGCCAAGGGGAGGTGGCGCCCCCCCATGGGCCCGAATTGGACTAGGGGAAGGGGGCGGCGCCCCCCTTGCCTTTTCCTACTCTCTCTCTCTCTCTTTCCCTCTTTCCTTCTCTCCTATTCCGAAAAGGAAAGGGATTCCTACTAGGACTTCCATACTCTTGGCGCGCCCCTAGGGGCCCTGCCTCTCTCCCTCCCTCCTTTATATACATGGGAAGGGGCACCCCAAATACACACCAAGTCTTCTCTTAGCCGTGTGTGGTGCCCCCCTCCACAGGTACACACCTCGGTTATATCGTCGTAGTGCTTAGGCGAAGCCCTGCGCTGATAACTTCATCATCACCATCACCACGCCGTCATGCTGACGAAACTCTCCCTCGTCCTCAACTGGATCAAGAGCCCGAGGGACGTCATCGAGCTGAACGTGTGCTGAACACTGAGGTGTCGTACGTTCGGTGCTAGGATCAGGTGAATTGTGAAGACGATCGACTACATCAACCACGTTACTAAACGCTTCCGCTTTCGGTCTACGAGGGTACATGGACACACTCTCCCCTCTCATTTCTATGGATCTCCTAGATAGATCTTGCGTGATCGTAGGATTCTTTTTTGAAATACTACGTTCCCCAACAAGAGTAGGATGCCACATCGGGTTGTTAGCTTCCACTAGATCAGTAAGCAAACAAGAGAATGTTACTGATTAGCTGCACAGGATAAACACTGATAGATGGATAGTTCTAGACAAATCGCTGTATTTGCCAGCAAGCAAAAGTGCATCATTCGACATCTTTAACATAAAGCAAGCAAAAGTGTCACAGGCCAATGAACCAAATTTTAGTAATAGTGGCCAATTGCTACCAAAATTTCAACATCCTACACAAAGTCAACATCATTGGCTTTTGCATCCACAGACAGGAGAAACATTTGACAAAAGATCCAAAACAGAAAAGAAACATTCAACAAAAGAATGACATCCTCCAGTGCCGCCCTTGCATCACTTGCTTTCCTGTGCCACCCATCATATAAACATTCGACAAAAGATCTAAGACAGAGAAGAACCATTCGACAAAAGTTTGACAGCCTCCAGCGCTGTCCCGTGCTCAATCATCATAACAATTAACATCCTCAACAGATATTGGCTCCATCCTATAATGGCACAACAACGAGCAATTGTGAATAATCTACATAAACTACAATGATGGATATTTATAGTGAGCTAAAAACATAAACATTACTTACACTGGAAAGATTCTTGCATAAGTCGCATCCCACATGAGTGCCTTGCGAATCAGGACGCAACTATACTTCAGGATAAAAAGAGACTCACTAGACAATGCTCCAACACACCAATCATTACTTGATCGTTTGAACTTGATCAACGGCTGATTGTTAAACTTTGGATCTGCCTCTGTGTAGTTCATGAAGTTGTTGGCCTCTATGGCAAATGCCAACTGCAAATCGAGAAACCGGAATGGATCATGCAAACAGGTTGCAGCCAATTCCATCCTTCTCTCAAGGAATGCCAGCCACAAATAGATACCAAGACGAGATGTGTCACCATAATCTTGTATCAGATCACCCATCAGAAGAGTGACATGCAAAGGGCCTGCCATTTCACTTTGAATGCCTTGAAAGGGTACAAACATTGCAAACCAAAATTTGCAAGCCTCACTCAATATGAAATATAAGGTGTCCTTCAATTGTTGGCCCACCGGATCATCGTCACCACTACCAATAGGACTGAACTCCCGAAAATGATTGCAGAATTTTGCGATGACACCATCGAAGATCTGAATTTTACCACGGTTTTATCATAGAGAAGGAGTCAATTTGCCGGAGAACAAATTGGCAAATGATACTTAACGAAAATCAGGGTGGGAAAGAATTTATATGGCACTAAAAGCATGTTGTGCAGCGTACTTAGAAGTTATTGTAAGCTAATGACAAACCAGATTTCTTTCGGTTCTTGAATAGTCTCTTCGGAAGAATTGACAGCTTCTTAAATGAATACGAAATCTTCTCTAAAGGGTCATCAAAGTGCTCAAGACAGTGAAATCCACAACAATACATGCTATCCAAGCGCATGGGGAATTGGAACACAACATCATCATCAGTGATGACCTCAAGGAGAAAGAAGTTCAGATTCTGCAATGATATACAAAATAAAATAGTAAGTTGGACAACAAGAAGCTCAAGTTAACTAAAAGAAAAGTAGATTTACAAATGAATCAGCAACCAAATACACAAGGCTAGATGGCAAGACTAAACAGCCAGGAATAACTCAAACATACCTGCTCGCCGAAAGGCAAAGCTACAAGAACTCCACCAAGAAAACCATCTTTGAATGTACTAGGAATCTCTCAAACAGGCTCTGCAAAACTAACATTCCTGAGAATCAAGGCAGCGCGGCGTCTCACAAACATGTTTTGCACTTCCTTGTACATTTGCAGAAGTTGCAACGCAATAGGCTTGGAGGTGATTCTAATTCTGTCAAGTTCCTATTGAAGGAATGCAGAAATATTCAAGTTAGAACTAGTTCGACATAGACATAAGAATATGTAAGAATCATAACAATGACGTGCCAACCATGTTTACACATTTCATACTCTGACATAGCATATAATGATGTGATTCTAATTGTATCAAGATCCTATTGAAGGTAGGCAGAAATATTCAAAGTTAGATTTGGCCTAAAAACATGTTTGCACAGTACATATTACGTACTGACAGAAAGAGTAAGTCAAAACAGCAATCATTAGAATCATTAGATAGCTGTGAATTTGCATAATAAGATGCATCAACAGATAAAGCTCTGAGAGAAAGTACAGATGGCTACATGCTTGCACAATACTTAGGTAGAGTGCACTTGTAATTACTGAAAAGATGTCACAAGGGCATTGTAGCACATATAACAGTTGTTTCTCTGGTTGAATCAAAAGGTGCCAAAATGGCGGTTGTTTCAGATTGAAGCAATTTAATCCACTAGCATTAAGAATTCAAAGAGAGATTGAAAGAGCAATAATGGCTGAATTTGTAGTTGGAATCATTAAGGTAACAAACAACATAATGTTTTATTTTAGACAAGTCCCGCCGCCACAAGTATGAACTGAAAACTAAGAGACAAACTATTGCATTCCTGGAAATTGATATGTTTCACGTTAATGAAGAGACAAGGGATCACAGACATTGTAAAAATTCAGTGCAGCAACAGTTTGTAACTATTGTCGCAAAAGCATACAAGAAGGCAAGAAATAAACTAATAAATTATATTATAAGAGCACTGCATGGGCTTCTTCCTTGTGGTAGCCGCTACTGCCTTTGCATGTGGCTTATCAAATACGTCTTGCTTCAGCTTTGACATCTAGAATAAGGAAAAAAGAATGAGATTGATGTAGAGGGAAGGTGAATGCGCATACATGTATTGGAATAATACGGGCGGCTACCACAAGGAAGAGGCCCACAGACAAGGGATCATAGACATTGTAAAAATTCAGCGTAGCAACAGTTTGCAACTGTTGTCGCAAAATTATCAGTAGGGAGTGTTATTGGGACATCGATCATCACAAATTTCACCATTTTTTATATTAAACTTTTTGACTTTGTATGATTTTTTATTAACTTTAGATGTTACTTATTATTTACTACTTGTTTATCATAATTAAACAAATAAAATTATGTTTGTGAAAATATGAGTTTTTTTATTATGTTGAAGACATTATCGCTTATAAGGATTAATAAATCAATCACTTAAGTGTGAGAACAATAAAGAAGGACAAATTGTAGGACTCTGCGAAATTAATTTGTGACACGATTATAGTGTACGTATATTTGTGCGTGTGTGTGCTTGTGCATATTTAGTGTTCTCGTATGTCTTGATAAAGATCTCTAATGTGTAGGTCGTAGGTCTAACAAATATCTTGGTAATAGTTACTACATGACTCGTTACAAGTAAATAAATCTTGGGTAATGTGTCCATACGGAGCTGGTCATTGAATTGAATCCTTGGATTTTTTAGCTGATTCATAAATTTGTATACTTAGCTCGATATTCATAGTCGTGCAATGCTAATTTTCTTATCCTTTTGTATTTATACATATTATAATGAATTGGAAGGCTCTTATAGCATCATAGTTATTTTTGACAAACTTGTCACAATTTACAAAATATATCTTAACAAATTTAACCAGTTGAACAAGTAGAGAGGGGAGAAGCAAAATGGAGACAATCCTAGAGGAATGAAGGACTAGAGTGTAAATGCTACATATGCTGCACAATTGTGTTTTCTTTTCTTAAAAAGGATGCATGTGTCTTCTGTGCACTACACTGCTGAATGATGATATCATAAAAAAGTTGGTGAATAGGGAGTTGATAAGTTTAGTGCATTCTTGAATGATGATGTCATAAATATATTTGCTCGGATCTCGTCGTAGTTCGTCTATATTTGTGTGTCTTCATGTTTGATCCTTTCGATCTATGCTACTCTTCAACAATGAAGATTGCTACTCTGCTGCGCTGGTTCTATGGGGTCTTAACACGATGACTTCCCGACTTTCTACCGCAACAAGTTTTGCCCGGCTCCAGCGGGGATGGGCAATGACAATAGCGCGTCTTCGGCTCGCTTCAGTGCTTGTAGTCGTCGCTAGGTGGTCTAAGGATCTTGATGTATTTTTTATTATTTCTGGTGTTTGTTCTATTGTCATGATTGAAGATGAATAGATCAGAAGTTTTCGCACAAACACATAATAAATAAAAATCATAGTGTTTTGATGCATCTCGGACCCTGGAAAAACATACACATCTATTTTTTTATAGATAAAGCAAATCACGCACAGTTTGGTTTTAGATGTAAGAAGAACAATTGTATCCTCAGAGGCATATACGACATAACACAAGTCAAAGTTGATACGCAAATAGTTGGGCAAGTTGGCTAATGAATAAACAAATTTTGCAGCACATTGAAAAACCATTTGCAAGACAAAAACTTGTATACTAGAACCATACATAGTCCACATCATCAACGACATGTTGCGATATACACACAAATAGCTAATCAGATAGCATAAGTCACGGTCGATACATAAGAAAATTTCTTAATGGAATAGCTAATCAAACAATTTGCAAGACAAAAACTTATATACTAGAATCAAACTTAGTGTTTTACCAACGTGTCATTTTCAGACATAGTGTTTTACTAACGTGGCATTCAACGAGACCGACGTAATACATAATAAAATGAACACTTTTGATCCAATCTGTACCTTTTGGCACCAAATATTCTGTCATGTGTGTTCATATCTTCAAAGGCCTTAAACTTGTAAGAACAGATGGTGATCCCTCTCGTTCTCTAGGTGAAATGATGTCTAAAGGTGAAACTTTGTTTTCGAGCATCAGAAATATAAGAACAAACAGGAACTATGAGCTTTTCTAATCGATCCCCTAGAAATAGTGGAGTATCCGGTGGAGTATATTTACTCCACTGAGTTTTGGCCGGACCTAGTCGATCCCCTATATTTAACGGAGTAAAAAAATCATTTGCATTTCATTTTCGGCCAGCGAAACACATTTATTTTTTCACTTTATTTTATTCAACGATATTTTGATACATTGAAGCAATTAATTCACCACTTCTCCGGTACGAGAGCATGACCAAAGAAAACAAGAACCACAATTAGACATTTTGAAAGATATCCATATCTGCTCCTACTAGTTGAATTAATATCTTTTCTATGTCTTCATTGATGATCTGCAGATTCTCGAGCTTGCACACTTCTTTCTTCTTCGATTCTAAAGAAGTGTACGTTGCTTCCCCTTTAGTCTCTTCTTTAGTCTCATCTCTAACCTCAATTCTAGCAACGAGTGCATGGACATCTATCAAATTTCTTGCTATCAATAAATCGATGTATTCTTCCAATACCAAAATTTGAATCCTTCCTACACACAAATTTGAAGAAACAATGAGCTACCTAAATTGCACCGAATCCGGTGAACAGCCAAATAAAAACAAGCACATACCCCATATTTTTTGCACTTGAAGAACACCCATCCGGGATGTTCCAGTGTTGTAGAAACTCATCACACTTTATGACCGGCAATGGTGAGCCGGCAAGCCGCTGGGCTAGTGCTGAGCCTGGACGACAGACGGGCTTATCTTTGCCGGCGAACCCCCGGCGGGGAGTGGCTACAAGAGGAACCGATACCTGCATGCGGGACGGAGGCATTACGGGGGCTGTACGATCCGGATCCCTGCTAATCCATGGCAAGGAGCATTAGCTGGCAGCCGAAAGCTCCAAATCCGCTTGCAGCGGCTGCAGCCAGTGGCGGAGCCAGAAACTGGATATAGAGGGGGCCAAAACATGTCATATAATGTTAGAGGGGGCAAATAATCTAAACGTAGCTAATTTTGTCAGATAAATGGAGGATTAGGAGTACATATAGGTGTATTTGTGAGAGCACTGGGGGGGGGGGGGGCAAGGTCCCTGCCAGCACCCCCTGCCTCCACCACTAGCTGCAGCAGCAGATCCACCGGTCCTGCGCCAGGGACGGGACGAGGAGGCACAAATCCAAGTACCGGCGGAGCCTATGAAGCATCCGCGGTGGCGGGCGGGTGCCGACGGTGGTGGAAAGGGCGGGCCAGCGCAGATGCGACGCAGGAGTGGAGGGGGGAGGCAGTGAAGGAGGGACGTGGCTTTTATGCAGATGCCGAGCGATAGAGTAAATATAAGGAGAAGTTTGGGGCCGCGGTAAAATTTATAGCCCTTACACCGGATTGGGGGTAGGTGCCGGTTAGTGGAGTAAAAATGCTCTAACGGGCTATAGAGGATCGATTAGAAATGCTCTAAGAAGTACAGATAAATCTATTTTGTTCATCCGTTCTGTAAGAATATCTTCGGTTTTCCATTGTTGAGGATCCCCACCTGAAAGGTATGTGACCCCACCGCAACATGTATATCGCCATGATATGCGAATGGAGTACAAAGAAAATGGAAATCGTACTCTTTCTAAACATGACCCAGTGTCACCAATCTTGGCGCAGATCGATGGCACAGCACCTGCGTGCCACAAATCCCCTCCCTTAGTAGACGAAGAAGTTGTGGAAGTAAAATCTTGAGAAGGTAGTGGCTAGTCGTGTCCTGATCACAAGAAAAAGGAGGCACGAACATGTTCAAGTGCATTGTTTGTCTCAGATTAGGGCAATGGAACAAGGGACAAAATTACGAATTAGGGCAGTGGAACAAGGGACAAAATTACGAATTATGGCAAACACCCTACATGATACAACATTGGATTAAAAAGAGCTTCGAACACAAGCACAATGAATCATATCCGCTCGTTATACATTATAGTACATGCTAGTAGAACAAATCTGTGCCGTTGTCGATCCTCATCGCCGCATAGATATACTACCTTGATATACTAATCCTTGCGAGTTTCTCGGGTTCAGATAGCCTGGAAGACCGGCAGCCTGGTCCTACTCCTAGGGCTGGGACCATAGAGCACCCTGTCCGCCTTGATCGACTGCTGGGGCGTCAGCTGCCATGGCTCCTTTTGTTGGCTTGATGCCGCCGAGATAGCATTTTCACCCACAGTTGTCTTGGGCAGTGCGTAAAAGAGACCGAGGGCCACCCGCTGCAACTGGCCGTCGAAGAAGCCGTGGTAGTACGAGGCCACCCCGTTCCCCCAGACCGGCAGTGACCACGGAGAAGAGGGTAGATGGACGTGCCGCCGTAGACATAGCGATGTCCGCCGCTGGTGTCCTTGCTGAAGATCTGCGGCGCTTGCCGGGAATAATAGGAGCTCAGGTCGTAGCCGGTGGTAGTGTTCTGGTAAGGAGGCACGAAGATGCATGGGCAGCGATGACGGAGGGGAGGGGAAGATCTTGTAGTCGTCCATAGCCTGCTAATGCACGTATCGAAAGCTATCGGATCAATGGAAGGGAGCACCTTAACCTAATCTGCTGCACGTACGTACTATGCGTCGTGAGGATATATATAAGAAAGAGCCAAACATAGATCGCCGGTGGTGTGTACGGTTTAGGGTGTGCTTGTTTGGGCTCTTTTTAGGAGCTCCACACATGCCTCCTTCGAAGCGCTCCTCGAAATCGCACCTGAAAAAACGAGCTTCTCGCAGCCGCGGCTGGCTGCTATAACCCAAAGACGATTTTGAACCCACACCAAAGTACATTATAACTGCAAAATTGCCTCGGTACCGGTTCGTCTATTTTCATCAGTCCCCACCTCACCGATGCCTCGGCCGCTGCTTCTCCCTATGCAAAGCACGCACGGCGGTGGCGGATGCGTGGGGAGCTCCTATACAACGTTGTAAGCACCGGCTCGTGTCGCTGGCGCCCACACGGACACGAACAGGGCCGGCCCAGCAAGCTCATGGGAAAGAAGCAAAAAACGAAGGAAAAGAAATACAAGGATTATTCATGGGAAGCGAGAGTCAAACCCAGCACGCCCAAATAAATGCCCACAATGATTAACCACTAGACTAACCTCATTCTACTGATTAACTCAGGAAAACACAGCTCTTTAATCTTTCGTAAGTACAAACATTAAACATATACTAGTATTTATACCCCCTAAAAATTCTTTGAATAAAGAGAACATAATTTCAAAAGCCATTCATATAATCCATGAATTTAAAGGAAAAGTTCACAAAAATGGAAAAAGTTCATGAATTCGAAAAGAAATTCATCAAATTTTAGAAAGTTCATCGAATTTGGAAAAAAAGATCATCAAATTTAAAAAAATGTTCATAGGATCTCAGAAAAAAATTCATCATTTTAAAAAAAATCATTGAATTTGAAAAAAGTTCAACAATTTATAAAAAAGTTCATCGATTTCACAAAAAGTTATCTAATTTAAAGAAAAACTTGAATAATTTTAAAAAACCACGCAATAATGAAAACAAAAAGATGAGGGAAAAAAGAAAAAGAATAAACCGACCTGAAGAACGAAACAACAAGTAAAAATAAACTAAACCTACACTCGCGGGTGGATAGACACGAGCGCTTTCAACAAAAGTGTTGCGTGTTGGAACCCCCATCCCAGCACTCATTTCTGACCTTTCGCAAAACAAGAAGAACAGGAAGGAATAGAATGGGCGGGCCCAGTTTGGACTGCTGCAGGCGCCCGTTTGCAGATTGCACTGTAACGGGCAAACTGTGGCAACTCGCTATATGACGCTCACTGCGGCAACTCGCTGAAACGCCCAGGGACGAATGCCAGCGAACGATATAGGCCGGCCCCTTCCGTGTCGCGTTTCGCCCGTTCTATTGGTTTTTTCGTTTTTTCCTGTTTCTTTCTTTCTTGCTTTTTCTTTATCAAGTTTTCCCCCTTTTTTCGGTTTCTGTCTCTTTTCCTTTTCCATGTTTTTTCCATTTCTCTTTTTCATTTTTTTATTTTTAGAAAAAATTTTAACTCGAAATTTTATAAAGTTCCATTTCTCAAAATTTATTCATAAACTATGAAAAATGTTCCATGTTTCAAAATATGATCAAATTTTCAAAAATGTTCATGGATTCAAATACTTATTCAGAAGTTGAAAAAATGTTTCTGCTTTTCTAATTATTTTCACAACTTCAGAAAATGTTCAGAAGTATAAAAATTGTTCCTGTTTTTCCAATTTTGTTCACAAATAAAAAAATGTTAAAGACTTGAAAAATGATAGTTTTCGATTTTTTCCGATTTTTAAAAACTATTCCTGTTTTTCAAAATTTGTTCACGAACTCATAAAATATTCGAGTATTTCAAAAAATGTTCAGAGGTTTCCAAATTTGGTCAAAATTTGTAGAATTGTTCATTGTTTGAAAAAAAGTTCAGAATTTCCAAACAATTCACAGTTTCAAAACAGATCACTTTCTACAAAAAATGTTCTCCCTTTTTGGATGAAGTTCGAAATTTCACTATTTGTTCGCATTGTTAAATAATATGTTTACAATTTGAAAAATAATCCTGATTTTCCAAATTTGTTCACAATTGTTCTGGATTTTAAAAAGGTCTTAATGTCATCAAAAACTGTCCAGAAATACAAAAATTGTACCGGTTTTTTCGATTTTGTTCACACATGAAAAAAGTTTGAGAATTGAAAAAATGATCATTTTTTGAATTTTTCGGAATTTGAAACTTATACAAAAATTTTAAATTTTGTTCACAAACTCAAAAAATGGTTGAGTATATCAAAAAATGGTCAGAGGTCTCCGATTTATTCAGAATTATCAAAAAATTCATAGTTTCATAAAATGATCACTTCCTACAAAAATAGTACGCTCGTTCTGGATGAAATTTGAAATTTCACTATTTGCTCGCATTGTTAAGTAATATGTTCACATTTTCAGAAAATCGCATTTCAGAAAACTACTTTAATATTGCGGAATTCATCCACATCTTTGACAAAATGTTCAGACTTCCAAACGGTACTTGGTTTTTGATTTTTTATCTAAAGTTTGCAAGAAAATTGTACAATTTTTTTGAAAAAGGTGTTCATATGTGGCGCTGTTGTTAGTTCTTATACTTTAGCGCTGCATTTACCAGTGCGTTGGTTAGCGACAGCGCTTTGTAACCCAGAGGTCTTCTGTTCGATTGCTGTTGCGGGCGTGCGTGAAGCGCCTGGCGCGATCCTATATGGCGCATAGGGTGCCCCCAACCACCGTGGCGCGTACCCCCGCAGCTCACCCGCATTCCTTATGGGCCGGCCCATGTGGGTCGCGAGTTCCCCCATCTTTTTCTTTTTTCTTTTTTCTTTTTTTCTTGTCTCCTTTCCCATCCTTTGCTGTTTCTTTTTTTTTCCTCCTTACCTTTTCTCTTTCTTTTTGCAAATTTCTTTTCAAATTCACGAACTCTATTTTGTTCATCGAATTCAAAAAAAATCACATTAAAAAAATCTTCAACAATTCAAAAAATGTTAACCGAATTCAACTTTTTTTGTTCGCGGATTTCAAAAATGTTCAACCAAATTCATGATTTTTCACCAACCTAAAAAATTATTCATGAAATTCAAAATTTGTTCATCATTTTCAAAATATGTTCATCCAATTCAATTTTTTTGTTTGTCAGATTTCAAAAATGTTCAACAATATTCAATATTTGTCCACCAACCTAAAAAATGTTCATTAAATTCATTTTTTGTTCAGTATTTTCAAATATTGTTCATTGAATTCAATTTTTTTGTTCACCGGATTAAAAAAATGTTCACCAAAATTATAAATTATTCACTAATTTTAGAAAATGTTCATTAAATTTATATCTTGTTCATAATTTTCGAAAAATGTTCATCGAATTCAACTTTTTTGTTTGTTGGATTTAAAAAATGTTCACCAAATTCAAAATTTGTTCACTGATTTTCGAAAATGTTCATTAAATTCAAATTTTGTTCAGCATTTTCAAAAAATGTGCATCGAATTCAGTTTTTTTGTTCATCGGATTTAGACAATGTTCACCAAAATTCAAAAACCGTTCACTGATTTTAAAAAATGTTCATTAAATTCAAATTTTGTTCATCATTTCCAAAACTTGTTCATCGAATGAAATTTTTTGGTTCATCGGATTTAGAAAAAGGTCACAAAAAATGCAAAAAATGTTCACTGAGTTTAAAAATGTTCAGTAAATTTTATTTTTGTTTGTCATTTTCAAAAAATGTTCATCGAATTCAATTTTTAGTTTAGTTGATTTAGAAAATGTTCACCAAAAATAGAAAAATTGTTCACCGACCAAAACAAATGTTGATTAAATTCAAATTTTGGTCATCATTTAAAAAAATACATAAAACTCAAAATTTGTACATAAAACAGAAAAATGTTCATACTTTTGAAGCGCAAATATTTTTTGAATTTAAGAAGTGTTTTTATGACATTCAGAATTTTTTGGATTTTAGAAGCAATCCCGAATTATTTTTATTTAGATTAAAACAAAAACAGAAAATGAAAAAGGAAAAGTAAGAAAAAAAATGGGAAAACCCGCCCAGCGCATGGGCTGGCCCAACTGGGCGCGTGGGGGGGCGGGGGGTGCATGCTACCGTGATTGGGGGGCGCCGCACGCGCCATATAGGAGGTCTCCAGTGGCAGGTCAGTGTGCGTACATGGTTTCTTTGCCTGTGTGCCAGTGTCGGGCCCATTGGTGTGCGGACTGTGGGGCCTGTATAGGGCTCATAAATTTAGGGGCCGCAAATTTTTTATGGGCCTATGTACATATTTCTTCCTGGGAGCTGGGCCGTAGGCCCGTCCATGAGGCAAAAACGAACATATTTGACCTGTTGGCGAAATCAATTTATGATCTGAATTGCCCTTGAAAAAAAAATCACAAACTGACTGTTTTGTGTGGCGCCTGACAGCCGGGCGCTGCACTACACTATGTAGCCCCTTGGTCTTAGGCACCGCACGGCCGGCCAGCGTGGCAGCCCGGGGCCAGGCGCAGCCCCACAGCTAGCCGTGCAACGCCTAAGAGCTAGGCGCCACACAGTATAATGTGTAGCGCCTAGCGCTTAGGCGCTATACATTGACTTAAGTCGCATCGGGCTAGCCCTCCCCAGATAGTTCTTCCCTATCCCAGGCAGTTCCTCTCTGTCAACAGAGAGCAGCGGTGGCGCCCCATTCGACCCCCCACACACCCCTCTTAGATCTGGAGATTTCAGCCGTGGAATCGATCTCTAATCCCTCCTACTTATGAGATGTTGAGTTTTGTAGATAATTATGAGATGTTGAGTTTTGTAGCTATATATATGAGATGTTGAGTTTTTTTAGATATATATGAGATGTTGAGTTTATTTGAAATATGAGATGTTGAGATGAACACATATGACATAGGAGATATATATGAGAATTTTTCAAATGAATATTGTAAATCATTTATTCATTGTGTGAGAAGGAGATGTTGAGATTCTTGTAGATGAATACATACGAGATGTTTAGATGAACACATATGAGATGTTTAGTGTATACCGATATTTGAGATGAATTCATATATGTTTACTGTTTGAACTTTGTAAGGATGGTTTGCCTTCTCGACGATGCCTATGACACACAACACCGGGCCTACATGATGCACGAGAAGGGGATGGTAATAATGAGTAATCTCAATATTTTACAAATTTTCCTTTAGTTGAAATTGCGTGCCCTAAGAATTGTCATTACTCATTTTTTGCAGAAGCTTGAACCTCTGAAGATTCGGCATCACGGGGTCTCTGGTGCTGCCATGCCCTACGATGAGCGATACACACCCTACATCCAGCAGGCAGGACTCCTCCCGTGGATTCAGTTGGTCAGTCGGTCCACGCCGAACCTCAACGCTCCACTGGTGTCCTCTCTTGCTGATCGGTGGAGGTCGGAGATGCACAGTTTCCATCTTCGGACTGGGGAGATGACCGTGACGCTCCAGGATGTCTCCTTGATCACCGGTCTTCCTATCGACGGGAGGCCTCTCTGTATGAGTACCAATTCTGATGGGTGGCGCCAGCAGATGATTGCTCTTATCGGTATGGCTCATACCGGGGCTGAGGCTGATGTAGAGGAGGGACAAGAGAAGAAGAAGAAGGAAAGGAAACCAGCCGGAGCTGCTTTCACGTGGATTCAAGCAAACTTTGCGCATTGCCCCGCGGATGCCACTGATGATGTGATCCAGACACATGCTCGTGTCTATATGTGGTAGGTTATCTCTAGGACTTTGTTTCCTGACGCCACATGCAAGAACCCTCCATGGATGTTCCTGAAGGCGTTGACCGTCTTCGATAGTAGATGGAGCTGGGGTTCAGCGACTCTTGCTTACTTGTGCCGACACGTAGTTGGTTTGTTTTGTTATCAATTCATTTCTTCATTAGCAATGCAACCTTGCTGTCAAGTTAACATTGTTTTCTTTTATATGCAACTGGACGATGTGTGTTGCAGGATCACAGATAGTGCATGCATTGGTGGTAATCTACTTCTACTTTCTGTATGGAGCCGAGAGTGTCTGCCTGTTGGACGCCCGAAGAGCGTCAAGTTTAATTCTTGGGATGAAGATGATGATTTACGACACCCACTTGGGCTTCCAAGTGGGATGTGGTATCCGAGATGACGAACGATGTCAATCTCATGTACCAAAAGTACATCGCCGAGTTGGACATGATTACGCCTGAGCAGGTAACAAGGACATTACATCAGTCATTTCTCATGCTTGCCTGAAAACTTGTCATCAATGTTGCGTTGTTGTCCTATTTCATAGGTGGAATGGCAATCATATGGCGCCAATGACACAGTAGGGTTCATCGACGAGTTTGTCCTCAACCCGATGTGCTTGCAGGATAGGGATCTCTGGCTTATGTTGTGCCCACTGATATGCAACTGGGCGGTTGAGCTTCATTTGCCACATTGCGTGTATCGTCAGTTTGGTCTGTTCCAGCCTCACCTGTCGGCCTCTACCACCACCGCGGCCTCTACCACCACCACAGCCTCTACCACCACCACCATGGCCTCTACCATCACCACGGCCAAGACCATCACCACAACCTCTATGACCACCATGACCTCTTCTAAGACCTAGTTGACTCCCTCTTTGTTGCCTAGTTCCTCGTTGACTTGGTTGATTTGATAGGTTTGGCACTTGGGCACTTGTTTGGCTACTACTTGGTTGACTTGGTTGGCTACCATTTTCTTGGCTTGTGCTTGCATTATTTTTCTTTGATCTCTTTCTTGGTTTGCTATAAGTTCTTGTGTTGTGTCCCCCATCATTGCACTCTCCACAACGGGATTGCTCACGAGGCTCTTGGAATTGGCTGGTGCCAGATTCTCGACCGCCACCACGGCCCCATCCGTCCATGTCACCTCTAAGACGCTTTGTCTTATGTCTTCCTCGTCTAATGACCTTCAATTCCGGGTCCGGTCATAGTTGAACTCCATGATACTCCGGCCATTGTGATTGGTCCAAGTATGGCTGACACCGGGGAGCCCCTGTATTCTTTACCGTCATGATTGACTCGGACTCCCGCACGGTAAGAGGGTGATTGACGTCCACATTCCTAGCACGAGATGTGTTTAACAAGTGTGAGCATGGGAGATGAAGCAACGATGGTCTGATGCAAGTGCAATCACACCATGTTAGGGAGACCTTGAAAGCCCGGCCTCCGTGTTGGTGGACATCGTTTGTGGTTCCTCTAGGCTCTTTCACTTCATACATCCAATCGTTGTCGTCATATAGTACAACTTCTTGGGAGTCTGCCTTCTGTGATTGAAATTCCAACCATTCTTCAACCTTGGTGGGAAATTGTACTTGTGCTTTTCCTTGTTCTCATCAGCAATCTGTTTATCCGTCTCCATTGATTACTTTAAAAAGTACGCATTCATCTTGTCAAATGTGTATTGAACTATTGCCATCACAGGTAATGCACGTACACCCTTGAGCACCTTATTGAAGCATTCTGCCATGTTGCTTGTCATTTGACTGTACCTTCGGCCATCTTCATCGAAAGAACGTGCCCACTTATTCCTTTCTACAATGTTCTTATTGAGAAAGTCAAGACCACCGGGATCAAGTTTCTTGTGTATGAGCAATGCATTGTACAAGTTGGCGAACCACTTGTCGGAGAAAGCGAGACAACAATCTTGAAGATCATCGGCCAACTCCTTGATACCACATGCCCTATAAAAGTTTGCACAAAAGTACCTCATGCACCATCGATGGTGCAACTTTACATGTCCAGGAATGTCAACCAGCACCACGTTTAGAATTCTTGGATGGCGATCCGATATGACACAAATTTTCCTTTCAGCCCGTAATACCCTTGTTCTCAATTGATGCAAAAACCACTCCCAGTTATCATTGTTCTCCACCTCAACCAAAGAGAAAGCTAAAGGCAACACCCGGTTATTGGCATCACTTGCTATTGCAACCAATATAGTGCCCTTGTATTGTCTAGTCAAGAACGTGCCATCAATGGTGATGACGGGCCAACAATGCTCAAAAGCCCTCATGCATTGCTCAAAAGCCCAAAATGCACGACCAAATACTCGGACGGTCCTCCCATTGTGAATCAATGTTTGGTGCCCATGAGCCTCGACCACGTGAACCATGCATGGGTTTGTGGCGGCCATAGCTAACAACAACCTAGGGAGTCGGCTGTATGCTTCCTCCCAACTGCCATACAACATCTTGAATGCGGTTTGCTTCGCCTTCCATGCCTTGCCGTACATCACCTTGTAATGAAAGATGGCTTTCACAAGGTCAATGACACTCTTATGCTCATTGTTGGAACTGTGGAAATTTGGTTGGAAAACCTGTAAGTGATGGACTCGGACGTGAGTTGTCTGTGTTCTTGGGACACAAGCTTGCAATCCGCATTCTTGTGTCGTCACATGTGACTTGGTACACAACATACTATGAGCCAAATGGGACCTCCTTTCCATGGCCTTGCACGCACAATCCATGGACATCTTGGCAGTTCACATTTAACCGTGTAACGCACAATCCATGGACATCTTGGCACTTCACATCCAACGTATCTATAATTTTTGATTCTTCCATGCTATTATATTATCTATTTTGGATGTTTAATGGGCTTTAATATGCTCTTTTATATTATTTTCGCAGAAAGGGAATAGCAAACGGAATGGAACCTTCGCGATGATCTTTCTTGGACCAAAAGCAAACCAGGAGACTTGGAGTGGAAGTCTGGAACTCTGTGAGGCGGCCACGAGGCAGGAGGGCGCGCCCAGGGGGTAGGCGCGCCCCCACCCTTATACCCTAGAAACATCAGGGGGAGCCACGAAACCACTTTTCCACCGCCGCAACCTTCTGTACCCGTGAGATCTCATCTTGGGGCCATTTTCGGCGATCTGTCGGAGGGGGAATCGATCACGGAGGGCTTCTACATCAACACCATAGCCTCTCCGATGAAGCGTGAGTAGTTTACCAGAGACCTACGGGTCCATAGTTATTAGCTAGATGGCTTCTTCTCTCTCGTTGATCTTCAATACAAAGTTCTCCTCGATGTTCTTGGAGATCTATTCGATGTAATACTCTTTTGCGGTGTGTTTACCGAGATCCGATGAATTGTGGGTTTATGAACTTGATTATCTATGAATATTATTTGGTTCTTCTCTGAATTCTTATATGCATGATTTGATATCTTTGCAAGTCTCTTCGAATTATCAGTTTAGTTTGGCCTACTAGATTGATCTTTCTTGCAATGGGAGAAGTATTAGCTCTGGGTTCAATCTTCCGGTGTTGTTTCCCAATGAAAGTAGGGGCAACAAGGCACGTATTGTATTGTTGCTATCGAGGATAAAAAGATGGGGCTTATGTCATATTGCTTGAGTTTATCCCTCTACATCATGTCATCTTGCCTAATATGTTACTCTGTTCTTATGAACTTAATACTCTAGATGCATGCTGGATAGCGGTCGATGTGTGGAGTAATACTAGTAGATGCAGAATCGTTTTAATCTACTTGACATGGATGTGATGCCTATATTCATGATCATTGCCTTAGATGTCTTCATAACTATGCACTTTTCTATCAATTGCTCGGCAGTAATTTGTTCACCCACCGTAATACATGCTATCATGAGAGAAGCCACTAGTGAAACCTATGGGCCCCGGGTCTCTTTCTTATTATATTGCATCTCTTTTATTATCACATCTCGTTTACTATTTTGCAATCTTTACTTTCCAATCCATACAACAAAATACCAAAAATATTTATCTTACTGTCTCTATCAGATCTCACTTTCGCAAGTGACCGTGAAGGGATTGACAACCCCTTTATTGCGTTGGTTGCGAGGTTCTTGATTGTTTGTGCAGGTACTAGGTGACTTGTGTGTTGTCTCCTACTGGATTGATACCTTGGTTCTCAAAAACTGAGTGAAATACTTACGCTACTTTGTTGCATCACCCTTTCCTCTTCAAGGGAAAACCAACGCATGCTCAAGAGGTAGCAAGAAGGATTTCTGGCGCCGTTGCCGGGGAGATCTATGCCCAGTCAAGACATACCAAGTACCCATCATAAACTCTTCTCCCTCGCATTACATTATTTGGCATTTGCCTCTCGTTTTCCTCTCCCCCACTTCACCTTTGCCATTTTATTCGCCCTCCTCCATTCATCTCTTTTCGCTTGCTTCTTGTGTGCTTGTGTGTTGGATTGAATTGTCTGTCACGATGGCTCAAGATAATACTAAATTGTGTGACTTTTCCAATACCAACAACAATGATTTTATTAGCACTCTGATTGCTCCTACTATCGATGTTGAATCTTGTGAAATTAATACCGCTTTGTTGAATCTTGTTATGAAAGATCAATTTTCTGGCCTTCCTAGTGAAGATGCCGCTACCCATCTAAACAACTTTGTTGATTTGTGTGATATGCAAAAGAAGAAAGATGTGGATAATGATATTGTTGAATTGAAGCTATTTACTTTTTCGCTTAGAGATCGTGCTAAAACTTGGTTCTCTTCTTTGCCTAAAAATAGTATTGATTCATGGAATAAGTGCAAAGATGCTTTTATCTCTAAGTATTTTCATCCTGCTAAAATTATCTCCCTTAGGAACGATATTATGAAATTTAAACAACTTGATCATGAGCATGTTGCACAAGCTTCGGAGAGGATGAAATTAATGATACGTAATTGCCCTACTCATGGTTTGAAATTGTGGATGATTATACAAAAAATTTATGCCGAGTTGAATTTTTCTTCTAGAAATCTTTTAGATTCGGCCGCGGGAGGAACTTTTATGGAAATCACTTTAGGATAAGCTACTAAACTCCTGGATAATATTATGATCAATTATTCTCAATGGCACACCGAAAGATCCACTACACTACAAAAAAATACACTTCCGTGATGATACGTGTTTGTCACAGTAGGTCACTTTTTTTGTCATGCATGTACATCCATGACAAATTTATGACAGAATCAAGATAGTCATACCTGTGCTGTCGTAGAAGTGTTCCATGACATTACCAAAATTATCATCACGGAAGTGTCCACTTCCATGACGATAAATCGCGCGTCACAGAAGTGCTTTCGTCAAGGGTGACCGACACGTGGCATCCACCGTAACGGAATGCCGTTAAGCTATCGGGTCGGGTTTTGGATCCGATAACCCGTTAACAGCCTCGACCAATGGGGATTTTCCACGTGTAAAATCATCATTGGCTGGAGGAAACACGTGTCGGCTCATCGTTGGGACAGATGTCAACCACTCATTGGACGGAAGGCGCCTATGATACATCGACACGTGGCACGGCCCAGCAGAGGCCCATTTATGTGAAAAGGCCGGCCCGTTTGACTTGGTCAAAAGGTGGCGGGCCGGCCCATGGAAAGCCTATTAACGGCCTGTTCGCATATAGCCCATTTACAGCCTGCTAACCCAAGGCCCGTTACACCCTATCCGAATTAGGCCCAGTAGCGTCATCTGGGCCATCCAATATGATTCCAGCCCGTTTTCACTTCTAGCCCATGTATGGCCCATGACGTCTTTCGGCCCATATGAGGCCCTATGTAACTCTTGGCCTATTAATGGCCCGTGGTGAAACTGGCCCGTAATGAACAGTGTATCACTTTACACCCATTAACGGCCTGTGGTGAAACTAGCCCGTAATTAACAGTGTATCACTTTATACCCATTAACGGCCCGCTATTCCGTTGGGCCGTTTCCAGCCCATGTTATCTTTCGGCCTTCTTGGAGCCCATTTATTCTTGGGCTCATTTCCAGCATTCGTTTACTTACGGCCCGTTACTGTCATTTTCTTCTTGTGGGCCAAATTCAGCTCGTGGTTACAGTCGGCCCGTTTGTGGTCTGTTAATACGTTGGGCCGTTTTCATAGCATCATCAAATACGTCCTATTAACGATGGCCCATTACGGTCGGCCCATGAACGGACGATTCCAACTCTAGCCCGTTTACGGCCATAATGCGGCCTGTTATTGGCCCATGTTTGGCCAATCGATCATACGGCCCATATAAGGCCCATTGATGATACGGCCTGTAGAAGGCCCATTTTTTCTACGGCCCATAGGAGGCCTACTGTTTCTACGGCCCGTAGAAGGCCCACTATTTCTATGGCCCGTAGGAGGCCCAGTGTCACTACAGTAAATATTAGCCCAGGGTTATTGTGGCCTAGTTTTAAAAAATAGGTTATTGCAGCCACTAGTTAACCGCGGAAAAAGAACTGCAATGACTACAAGCAAACAAATAAACAAGACAACAAGGAAATCAATAAGCAAGCAACTAACGCTAGGCTATCACGGCTATTACATATATTACATCCACTGGGCATGAAAGTTCACCACCAGTGCAAATATAGGGAACAAAGCAGCATATCATATACACTGGCCGTCAAAATTGGCCACCAGTGCAAATAAACGCGGCAGCAAAACAAGAGCATAACTGAAATAACTTCAGAAGAGCTCAAGAAACGTTATCCTGGGTATCCACCATGCTGGCAATAAGCTTAGCAAGCTGATTAGCTTTGTCCTGTTTGGCGCTAAAATCCTCCAACGCTTGCTGTTGCACTAGAAAGTATCCATGTGAATGCTCCAGGGACTTCCGCAGTCCTTCCGCTTCTTGTCGCAGCACAGCTGATCGATGTCTTTCAGCTTGTAGTCGAGACTCAAGAAACCGAACTGATTCAGACAGTGAGTTTGAATAGCTTGTGCAAGCGGTAGTGGCCAGTAACTCCAACACTAAACCAAGACAGGATGTGTGACTATCCTGAACCTTATCTGCATTACTTCCTTTGCCGTTGCTTAATAAGGCACTCTTCCCCAATATTCTGTCAGCATTCTAAAAGAAGAAACAAGCAGACACATAACAAGTTTAGCATGTACTAGTATATGAAACTCATTTCGGTGAACCAATTCATTAGTAAGGTGGACATGATTAAATTACCAAGTCTTCTATTGCCAAGTACTAGTACATAATAAAAGCATCAAACAAACATATATCTATGTCCTATGGTAGCAATGGAATCTTAAATTAGAACAGTTGTTCTTCAAGTTTAGGCACTTGTTCTACATGAATAGAGTACAGTAAGACGCAAGAATATAATACTTAAAAATAGAAAATGAGCTCATAGACCTTACCACATTCTTGGTTCGGGACCAGTACAGAACAAGGCGTTCCCAGTCATCGTCCAATAAATGTGTCTCAGGAGAACGTAAGGGAATTTGATGAGTTTCTTTGCTGGTGAAGTACGTTTTCTTCAGGTAATTCCGATACTACCACCAAGCATACTTGAAGATAGCAGAGGTATTAGCACAGGTTACCTCATCCTGAGTTTCCAAATCGGTCCTTCTCTATAGAGAAAAATGGGAAAATTTGCTGTATTATAACCATCATGGAGGTAGGATGTATGGGACGAAGCAAAGTAATTTCCATGAATAACATTACTTACACATAACTCCTGGACAAACACCTGCAACTGGCATTTTCCTTCATCTTCAGTATAATATTTCCAAGATGGGAAGATACACACATATGATTTAGCAACATCAAATGCGATAGATGTCAAACTACGACTAGCTGGTTGTGCTTCCTCCACAGGAATAGGCGTACTAACTGGTGGAGTTGGGGTTCGCTGTGATAGTACTGGCCCTATGGGCACTGGAGCTGCCTTACTAACTGCTCTTGTTTGGGAGCTCTGTGGTGGAGATGGTGCTGTGTCAACAGGAACTGGGTTACTATCGGCTGCGGTTGGGGTTAGATTGGGTGAAGCTGGTTCTCTGTCCATCGTAATAGGGGTACAATCTGCGAGAGTTTGGGTTATGTGTGGTAGGGCTGGTTCTTGTGCATGTACAACCGGGGTGCTATCTCCACCAAGAGGTAGCACTATTTTATATGAAGACCGTGTTTTTAGGCCGCTAGATACTGGCATCACCCGGTCCAATTCAAATGGCTGATAAACAGGAAACATAGTTGAATGTACAGACATTGTATGAGAGACAGATGCAATAGATAGTGTGGAAAAAAGGGGGCATGAAATAGTTGACATGTATATTGTTTAACTAAAACGGATAGCATGACATAATTTCACATATATGATGTCTATCTAAACTTGATAGCATAGCATAACATAATTCAAAGATATGATGAATAACTAAACAGGATCGCATGACATAATTCACCTACATGTTATCTAAGTAATCAGGATCGCATCATTTAATTCGCATATTTGATTTATATGCTAAATAGAGGGCATTCAATATGATGTCTGAACTAAGAACATGGTGTTGAATATTGTGTATATGATGTCTAAACTATGCAACGCAAGACACCGTATGCATGATATGAGCAGTATAACCGTGCCAACTTAGAGCATACACCTCAGTGGGGGAATAGGACCGGTCATCTGTCTCTGAATCCATCTCTGAGGAGCTATCGGGACCCAACAAGAGATCTGCTTCGACAGGTAGCACTGTCTGCTCTAAAGGCCTTGTCTTCACTCAAGTTTTTTCCATCTCCCACCCAAATGGCTGATTCACAGGAAGAGTAGTTTAATGTACAAACATTGTCGACAAATGGAAATGTAATGAAGAAAAGGATGGGCAAGATATCATTCAAATATATGATGCCTGGTTAAACAGGATGGCATTGCACATTTCACATATATTATGGCTGGCTAAAAGACATGAGACTACATAATTCCCATATATGATATAGAAACTAAACAGGTGGCATTACAGAACATGTCTAAACTAAGCAGATGACATATATGATGTTAAAAGTAGGCACTGCAAGGCAACATATGCATGATATGACTAACATCATCATGCCAAGGTAGAGCAAACACCTTGGGGGGTAAATAGGAGTGGTCAGCGGCGTCCGAATCCGCCTCAGAACAGATATCTTCCTCTGGATTACAATCTGGAGAGGGGTGGGGAGGGTTTGCCATTGAACCCACCATGGAGCGATGTCTGCATGACATTGTATTGCCGCGCAAAACTCTTCTCTTTTTCTCTACATGTTCAGCATGACTGTGTACAATATCTGACATGCATACGAAAAAAATATGGTGAGATTATGTAAGGAGAGCATGCAGAAATTTAGAGTGATGGTAACAACCAGTGGATCGATGTTTTTCTGTTGAACCAAAATAGCCCTAATGGATCGACGTGAATGTATAGTAATAAGTGATGCAACAAGTGTACAACCTCTTTGCCGTAGCCGTGTCGACCTCAGCATCATTGGGTTGGTCGCTGAAGCAGTTGAGGCAGAGGTGGCTGTCGGAGGTGTGGAGGAAGATCTGAGGGATTTGTAGACGGCATCCAAGGCACTGCTCTGTTGTGACGGATCGTTCTATCATTGGAGCAGCTCCGGTGAGCCGTAAGACGTCAAGGCTGAAGCAGCACAAGACAGACATCGTCAATCTCAAGTGGGATTCTAATAGCATCTCCAATAGATGATGTAAAATGGATGTAAAATTAACATCACCAAAAACCACCTGACTACAACAGATGAGGTAAAAACTGTTGACTCTGAACTTAACTGTCGAAACTGAAATTTACTATGGAATCTGAATGCTACTGTCGAAACTGAACACAATGGTAGCAGAGAGGCACTTGACATGTAGTTTAGGGAGGGCCTGCAGTTCATCTTCAACCTGCACCCCCCTGAGCCGCCAACCACCACCGGCCGAACCGCCGGCCCCAGCGCCGCCTCGCCGCCCCGAAACAACTCGCCACCGCCGCGCCGGCCAGCCCTCTAGCCCCCCGCCCCCACCTTGAACCCTAAGATAGATAGTGGGGTACCTCTCCGACGTGCCCCCGTCCCCGCTGCGGGTGGTTCTTCCTTAACTCCGGCGAGCCCCCCAACCCCTGAAAATTGACTGACCCAAAAGTCGATTCAGTCAACTGAAGTGTGGCTTAATCAGAGCAGAGCAGCAGCACGAGCAAGGGGGAGAGCAGCAGTAACAGCTGGGCGAGCGAGCGATCGAGCGAGAGCCGAAGCAGCAGGAGCATATCCGGCTGGTATGGACGCCGCCGCCGAAGGGGCCTTGCACTGGCGGAGAGCCGCCATGGAGATGTCGGCCGCGGCGCCGTCTTCAAGGTAGCCGCTCCATGGGGGTGCGGGATGGAGCACCGTCGGTGCCGGGAGGTCGAGTTAAGGAGAAGGTGCGATGCGATGAGTGTACAACCTCTTTGGTGGCGCCGAGTAGGCCTCGGCTTCATCCGAGGAGTCGGTGAGGATGTTGTGGTTCCGGTGGAGCAGGTTAAGGCGGCGGTGTGGGGATGGAGCAGCCGCGATAGACGAGGCGGTCGTCGGAGAAACTCCTTGGAGGTGGAGGACGAGGCGGCTGAACCGGCGGGACGGCGAGATGGACGATGGATCCTCATCCGGGGAGGTGGACGAGGGACGTCGAGCTATTGCGCTGGACGACGTCGTCGGGGAAGAGGCTCCGGCTGGGCGGCGGTGACGTGGCGGACGGAGGAGGGTGGGGTTTCATGGCTGGAGCGGAGAGGTTATGGCGGCCTGGGATTTTGAATGGCGAAAAGGGGGCGATGGGAGGGGGTGAAGCATGACTTAGGAACGCGCATGTCCAAAATATAGGGTGTGTTACAAAGGTACCCCCCACCGATTTGAACTAGCGTCCCTTTCGGCTCAGGGTTAGAAGGGGGATTTCGCGTGTCGGGATTTGGCAGCTGGAGGGAGTTTTCGCGCGCGTTGTAATTTCGGGATAGCAAGGTGCGGGTTGTGAAGGCGCCAGTTTTGGGAGCACGATATCTGAATTTTCGGGATATAACAAGACGCGGGTTGAATTTTAGGGACAAGCCTAACATGTAGTAATATTGTACTTGTACGTACCAAATCAATTCGCACTTCCCTCAACCAAAAAAAAATGAAAAAAATAAAACTATTCACACCACACAAAGAGAGGGTCTTGCCCCGTTTTAATATACAAATGCTATTCAAAGCTACTCCCTCCTTCCATCTATATAGGGCCTAATGCGTTTTTCGATGCTAACTGTGACCAAATATTAGAGCAATGATATATGACATGCAACTTACACAAAGCACACCGTTAAATTCGTCTGTGAAAGGTTCTTTCAATGATATAATTTTCACATTGTGCATGTCATGTACTATTAATCTTGTCAATAGTCAAAGGCGGTCTTAAAAATCTCATTACGCCCTATATAATGGAAGGAGGGAGTCTGAATCCATGTTATGTCCGATTAAATTTTTTTGCTTGCCGTATAATGCATGTAACCTACTCATACCAACATCTTAGTGCATTCCAAATGTCTATACTACTGCTGCAATTCGAACTAAATTTGAATTCGTTTCTCTATTTCAATAAGAATCTACAATCATGATTGTTGCCAACTTCAAACATCATAGTTTCCTTGCTATCCGCCAGATATAAATCAGACGGCCTATAATGCAGGATGGCAGGCACACCATCATCAACAACTCCATTTTTTATAAGAGTAGAGATAAAACATATTAGATGTAGTATACCATGTTCATAACCACACCATGTGTATCACCGTTATATATATTCACACATCCGTCGGTTTGAAACACTATGATAAATTCTTCAAATATCTGAATTCGCTTTTTATAATGAAGTATATATGATCTCTATTCGTCTTTTACACCCACACAACCCTCTTATCTTTGTAGCTAGCGCTAACTTTCTCTTGTGCATGAACACGCCCGCATCCCTCTCACCCTCCCTCAGCATTCTCTAGCTCCATCGCGCAAATTCGTCTTTTCACTTTAGGTTGTTCACCCACGGTGTGTGTAGGCCCCCCAGCTCCTTGTTTACGGCACACATCGATCGATATGCCTCTCTAGCCAGGTGTGCCTAGCACAAACACAAGCTTCCCCTCTTCTCTTGTCACCGTCCATGCCTCACTCCCACCACTCTTTTCATCGTTCTCGTACTCGCACACTCCTCCCCCTTGATATAGTATGCCTCTCGTACCACCTCCTACATGCATCCCTCTCTCTCTATCCTTCTCCTCGTGCCTCATTTGCTTCTAACACACACATGCATGTATACCGATCGATCTCCGAACATATACCTAGATCAACTTTAACTACCCCCCATCGATCGACATACCTCACAAGTTATGTCTCTCCTTTACCTTACAAAGGGCGATTGATCTTCCTATGTAGTTATGTCTGCTTACCACAGCCACATCGTCCCCCCTCATCATTCGTGCATGCCTCCTGACCCGTCTCTCACACGCACGTGCACAGACAACAAGCAGCCATCTCCTCTCTTATTGATATCGCGGGCGTGCTCTCCATTTGTCTAGCAAGCCTATCCCACCATTTGTTAGAAGCAACTCCACTACCACCCCCTCCAAAACTCTAGCTCTGTCTCTCTCCCAACCTTATTCATCTCCTGCACATATGCATGGATGTCGATCGATCTCCCTTAATACATGAGGCAAATCGATCTCCTTAATACATGAGGTAGGCCTCTCTCCTCCTCCACACATATACCAGCCATTGTACATCTATAGTTAATTGGGCCTCCCTCTTCCCGCACCACACACCGATAGTCGAGTGCTGCAGGTAGGTATCCATGCCACAGAGACAAACTGCACATGTCCCATCTCACGTTCCAGTAGGCCAACCACTCTATATCTTTGACGTGGGCACACACAAATTCGATGGCACTCTTTATCGATCGCACGCGCACACACACACATCATCCCTGTCTTCGATTCTATGGACACCTCAAGCCGATGATACCTCCACTCTCTTCTCGTGGACCGCGCCCTCTATATATATGTTATATCCAGGACTATATTTCACACACATTGCATATGTTAAATTTTTTGATTGACCCCCCGCCCCCCAAAAAAACTCTCAAGAACCCACACACTATATCTCTCTAGGTTTGTATCTCTCTCACACGACCCCACACAGGTGGTGTACATATACAAGAAGAGAATAGGTGCACCGTGCACGTACTCACGCTTCGTGCCCAGCCACACCCGCGCGGGTACACGGTGGAGCTCATTTCTTTACGAAATGGCAGCCCACGTCCTAATTTGAACGCATGTAGCGGTTGTTTACCTAGGGAGGTCGTGTACCACGCGTGCACGAAACAAAGTTCGACTTGACGTGTTGCTGCGTTATTTTTAAATAAAGTTATAGCGCTGAATGGCACGTACACAGAATATAAAACGATTTTTATGGAGGAAAAGGTAGTCCACTCTTCAGAGTATCTCACACAAGGCTCCGGTGGCCTCTCTCTCTCTCACCGTTGGTCACTGATCCGGCCGCATCCCGTCCGCCGGGGGAAAGAGAGTGCGGTGGCCTCTCTCTCTCACCGTTGGTCACTGATCCGGCCGCATCCCGTCCGCCAGGGGAAAGGGAGTGCGGTGGCCTCTCTCTCTCTCACCGTTGGTCACTGATCCGGCCGCATCCCGTCCACCGGGGGAAAGGGAGGAAGTGCATCGTTTCTCCATTCGACGGCGCCGAGGCAGCACGTCCCGATCTGCGGTACACGCCGTTCTCTCTGACCAAGCTCCGGCGCGGCAGGGCCTACGCCACCTGCTCGCAGATTCCGCCCGCCGCCGCTCACCTAGTTACATCCCGACGACCTCCAGGTATCCCCTCCGGCCTTGCTCCGCTGCCCGTTTTCCCACGTCGCTGCATGTGGATCTTCCATAGTTCTTTGCCCAAAACGTCGCTCGTCCGGCATACTTTCCATATTGCATTCTCGTCCTCACACCGTTTTAGACAAACACAACTGTGTTGTTATTTCCCTTAGGACAAGGAATATGCTTCTTTTTTTTGTCGCATGTGTCATCAACTGTTATTGGCCAGTAATTGTTTCCTTTCTACCTCTTTTTTGCAAACAGGGCTATCCATTTCACGTCGTTGCTATTGCGACCTTTTGGTGAACTGCACAAATCACTTTTTTCTTAAGAGTGTTTTGTGCAGTTGTACTAAAATGTCACACAGGCAACGTCTCTACATTTCAGTGCTACCGCACAAAGGGAGATTGGTTTTGCTCTATCCTCCTCATCCAACTCCGAGCCTAATATTCTCCAACTAGTTAGTCTTAAGAGAGACTGCAAAGGTGACCAGCTTCTATTTGTGTGTGTATTGTTTCATCAGCAGTCCTCTATTATCGTAATCACACTTGATATCTTTGGAACAGGGACGCTCAGCTCTATTTTAGTGGAACTGCACAAAATGATCGGAATGTTGCATGCTCCAGACAGCTACTTTTTTCCCAACATGCCTTGTTGATTTAGACAGAGCTGGGGGGACGTTGCTGCCAATGAAAGCATGGATCAATTTTAATTTAACACCTTCTCACAACTTTGTCTTCAGTTGTGATGTAATTATTAGCTCTGATCTGCTAATAATTGACATGCATTAGCAAGGAAGTTAGTTTTTTATTGTTTCCGAAAGAGCATCGATGGCAAGACACGCGAAACAAAAGCTGAAAGCTCACACCATTGTACAGTTTCATGTCGCTGGAAAATTATTTGTATAGTACGTCAATTATGTAAACAAATGATGGAAGCTTGATAGCATTGCCAGAAGTCTCTTCATCATCCGGGTCCATGTGCCATGCACAAAATTATACTCCTTCATTCCTAAATGTTTATCTTTTTACAAATTTCAAACGGGCATATTTTAGAGTGTAGATTCACTCATTTTGCTTCGTATGTGTACTCCCTCCGTTCCTAAATATTCTATTCGTCTTAACAGAGATTTCAACAAGTGACTACATACGGAGCAAAATGAGTGAATCTACACTCTAAAATATGTCTATATACATCCGTATGTGCCAGTCCATTTGAAATCTCTAAAAAGACAAATATTTGAGAGAGAGAGAGAGAGTAATCAATCGTTGAAATCTCTAGAAAGACAAATACTCAGCCCGGTCGTTGCGCCGCATTAATAGTGAGTAATGAGCAGTCAAATCATAAGCCCCACCTTTCCCATTGTAAGTTGCTCTGAAGAAGCAACCATCAATACGCTCTTCTTTGAATCCGCTCATACTACTCCATCCGTCACTGTTTATACAGCGCGCTTCAGAAAATAAAAATCTATGGGACCAAGGGGACTAGCGATCGTCCTGAAAAATAGCATTGGTAGTTATAGCATGGCGTCTATTACTAGAGGGAATAATGCGTACACACATGCATGCAGTGCTTCCACCCCGGTACACACATGCATGCACTCCGTAGTAGTACAGTACATGGAGAAAAAATTGTGGACTTGATTGCGGTTACCACGCCCTAATTAATTGAGCATTATACCAAACGCGTCTAAAGTCTCTCTGGTGGTGGAAATGCATTGAGAGAAATGCATCATAATGAAGCGCGCCCTGTAAACTGTGACGGAGGGTGGAGTAGTATGAAGGTGCAAAACCAAGTACGCGTACTACTGCGCTTGGCTCTTCGCCCCTTCATGAAGTCGAACAATGATGGTACTCCGCATGTTGGGTACTACAGTGTATGCCTCTGACAATTTGACACCGAGTGGACTGATGCATGTCCACCGAGGGTAGGTTGCATTAGTCAAAAGGCGTAAGCGAGCTTCACCTTGTCCTGCAAGCTTCTCCTCGTTCTACGAGTTGACGGGACACACCAAAAAGTAGTGCTAGTCCATACTCCCTCCTTTCCTGTTAATATGGCTTAATCTTTTTTGCGGGTAAATGAGAGAGCTTTATTCATATATAAGCATTCTTAGGACGATCAGCCAAGACACTGGTCACTAGGAAGCGAGGTACCCCGCAAAAAAAGAAGTAGGAAGCGAGGTGTTTCATCAAGCCAGCTCTTGGCCACATTCAAAGTGCAGCAAGCACGGTTCGCACGAAGATGTGCCGCAAGGTTTGCTGACCTGTTTACATGCTGAATAACAAAAAAAGAGGAAATATTACTGAGCGCTACTATTTGTAACAGGATATGAGCCAGAATTAAGCGAGAATTGTGGCAAGTGTTCCATGCAATCAACTTCCATTATCACATGCGAGAACCCTCGAAGAGAAGCAAATGTTTTGAAGATTGCTTTATCACATTTTAAAATTATAATAAGAGTGCAGACGCTCCTCCATCCGGTTCCTAGTACTAGTATAGTACGTACCTTTATGGACTATAGTAGTAGTACTAGTAAGGCCTCCTTTGGTTTGTAGGATTTTTGTAGGAATTCTATAGGATAGGATTTGCAAAGGAAAAATTCCTTTGAAGCCCTTTGGTTTGTAGGAATGGATTCCTATTCCTATGTAGGATAGGAATCAATCCTTCACATTTTGGAGGAAAAAAACATTAGCCTAGACTCAATGGAAAAAATCCTATCCTATGCAACAAATGACATCTCTTTCTCTATAGGAATTGACATGCATGTCATCTCACTTCCTATGATTTTCCTATTCCTATAAAATTCCTATCCTATGAACCAAAGAAGGCCTAAACTTTGTGCTTGGCTGTTCGAGAAGTCGAACAAAAATAGCACTAGTAGTATAGTGTATGCTTCTGGCAATCTGACACCGAATTAACTGTTGCATGTCCACCGCCTGAGCGAGGGAGAGCTTGCATTAGTCAAAAGTTTCTCCTTGTCCTGCGAGCCACTGCGCGCAAGCTTCTCCCGCCCTGCAACCTTCTCCTCGTTCGACAAGTTGACGGGACACAGCAAAGTAATGCTAGTCCATGATGCCTCCTCTCCAGCTAATATGGCTTAATTTAAAACGAGATAAATACACTGTCTGTCACTGTATATTTGTAAAAATATGGTCAGTGGACTTCATAATACGCTCATTGCGCTCAATATATATATTTTCCGGTGTTCATACGGTCACTAGCTCACCTTGACTGAGTATGTGTGTGCATGCATGTGTAGGTTGAGCACTTGAGCGTGACCGTGTGTGTTCCGTCGTGTGCTCGGACATGCATGCATTAGGGCGTCGCGCGCGTTTTTACGTCCATGTGTACGTGTGACTGTTGCATACACGTAGTGTTGGAAATATGCCCTAGAGGCAATAATAAATTGGTTATTATTATATTTCCTTGTTCATGATAATCGTTTATTATCCATGCTAGAATTGTATTGATAGGAAACTCAGATACATGTGTGGATACATAGACAACACCATGTCCCTAGTAAGCCTCTAGTTGACTAGCTCGTTGATCAATAGATGGTTACGGTTTCCTGACCATGGACATTGGATGTCGTTGATAACGGGATCACATCATTAGGAGAATGATGTGATGGACAAGACCCAATCCTAAGCCTAGCACAAGATCGTGTAGTTCGTTTGCTAAAGCTTTTCTAATGTCAAGCATCATTTCCTTAGACCATGAGATTGTGCAACTCCCGGATACCGTAGGAGTGATTTGGGTGTGCCAAACGTTACAACGTAACCGGGTGGCTATAAAGGTTCACTACAGGTATCTCCGAAAGTGTCTGTTGGGTTGGCATGAATCGAGACTGGGATTTGTCACTCCGTGTAAACAGAGAGGTACCTCTGGGCCCATTCGGTAGGACATCATCATAATGTGCACAATGTGACCAAGGAGTTGATCACGGGATGATGTGTTATGGAACGAGTAAAGAGACTTGCCGGTAACGAGATTGAACAAGGTATCGGGATACCGACGATCGAATCTCGGGCAAGTATCGTACCGATGGACAAAGGGAATTGTATACGGGATTGATTAAATCCTTGACATCGTGGTTCATCCGATGAGATCATCGTGGAGCATGTGGGAGCCAACATGGGTATCCATATCCCGCTGTTGGTTATTGATCGGAGAGTTTTCTCGGCCATGTCTGCATGACTCCCGAACCCGTAGGGTCTACACACTTAAGGTTCGATGATGCTAGGGTTATAGGGAAAGTATGTACGTGGTTACCAAATATTGTTCGGAGTCCCGGATGAGATCCCGGACGTCACGAGGAGTTCCGGAATGGTCCGGAGGTAAATATTAATATATAGGAAGTATGGTTTTGGCCACCGGAAGTGTTCCGGGCATCACCGGTAGTGTACCGGGACCACCGGAGGGGTCCGGGGGTCCACCGGGAGGGGCCACCAGCCCCGGAGGCCTACATGGGCCAATAGTGGGAAGGGACCAGCCCCTAGGTGGGCTGGGGCGCCTCCCACCAAGGCCCAAGGCGCCTCCTAGAGGGGAAAGGGGCAAACCCTAGGGCAGATGGGCCTTAAGGCCCACCCTAGGTGCGCCTCCTCTCTCTCCCCCCTTGGCCGCAACCCTAGATGGGTTTTGGGGCTGCCACCACCCCTAGTGAGGGAACCCTAGATGGGGGCGCAGCCCCTCCCCTTCCCCTATATATACTTGAGGTATTGGGGGCTGCAACACACACGAGATCATCTCCCTCTTGGCGCAGCCCTACCTCTTTCCCTCCTCGTCTCTCGTAGTGCTTGGCGAAGCCCTGTTGGAGTTCCGCGCTCCTCCACCACCACCACACCGTCGTGCTGCTGCTGGACGGAGTCTTCCCCAACCTCTCGTTCTCCCCTTGCTGGATCAAGGCGTAGGTGAAGGAAATATGCCCTAGAGGCAATAATAAAGTTATTATTTATTTCCTTATATCATGATAAAAGTTTATTATTCATGCTAGAATTGTATTAACCGGAAACATAATACATGTGTGAATACATAGACAAACAGAGTGTCACTAGTATGCCTCTACTTGACTAGCTCGTTAATCAAAGATGGTTATGTTTCCTAACCATGGACAAAGAGTTGTCATTTGATTAACGGGATCACATCATTAGTTGAATGATCTGATTGACATGACCCATTCCATTAGCTTAGCACCCGATCGTTTAGTATGTTGCTATTGCTTTCTTCATGACTTATACATGTTCCTATGACTATGAGATTATGCAACTCCCGTTTGCCGGAGGAACACTTTGTGTGCTACCAAATGTCACAACGTAACTGGGTGATTATAAAGGAGCTCTACAGGTGTCTCCAAAGGTACATGTTGGGTTGGCGTATTTTGAGATTAGGATTTGTCACTCCGATTGTCGGAGAGGTATCTCTGGGCCCTCTCGGTAATGCACATCACTGAAGCCTTGCAAGCATTGCAACTAATGAGTTAGTTGCGGGATGATGTATTACGGAACGAGTAAAGAGACTTGCCGGTAACGAGATTGAACTAGGTATGGGATACCGACGATCGAATCTCGGGCAAGTAACATACCGATGACAAAGGGAACAACGTATGTTGTTATGCGGTCTGACCGATAAAAGATATTCGTAGAATATGTAGGAGCCAATATGAGCATCCAGGTTCCGCTATTGGTTATTGACTGGAGACGTGTCTCGGTCATGTCTACATTGTTCTCGAACCCGTAGGGTCCGCATGCTTAAGGTTACGATGTCAGTTATATTATGAGTTTATACATTTTGATGTACCGAAGTTTGTTCGGAGTCCCGGAAGTGATCACGGACATGACGAGGAGTCTCGAAATGGTCGAGACATAAAGATTGATATATTGGAAGCCTATGTTTGGATATCGGAAGTGTTCCGGGTGAAATCGGGATTTTACCGGAGTACCAGGAGGTTACCGGAACCCCCCGAGAGGTATATGGGCCTTAGTGGGCCTTAGTGGAAGAGAGGAGAGGTGGCCATAGATGGGCCGCGCGCCCCTCCCCCCTTTGTCCGAATAGGACAAGGAGAGGGGGCCGCCCCCCCTTCCTCCTCTCTCTCCTCTTTTCCCCCCTCCGCGAATCCTATTCCAACTAGGAAAGGGGGGGAGTCCTACTCCCGGAGGGAGTAGGACTCCTCCTAGCGCGCCCCCTCTTGGCCGGCCGGCCCCCCTTTGAGCCTTTATATACGGAGGCAAGGGGCACCCCTAGAGACACAAGTTGATCCACGTGATCATATTCTTAGCTGTGTGCGGTGCCCCCTTCCACCATAGTCCTCGATAACATTGTAGCGGTGCTTAGGCGAAGCCCTGCGATGGTAGAACATCAAGATCGTCACCAAGCCATCGTGCTGATGGAACTCTTCCCCGACACTTTGCTGGATCGGAGTCCGGGGGTCGTCATCGAGCTGAACGTGTGCTAGAACTCGGAGGTGCCGTAGTTTCGGTGCTTGATCGCTCGAGCCGTGGAGACGTACGACTACATCAACCAAGTTAACGCTTCCGTTGTCGATCTACAAGGGTACGTAGATCACACTCTCCCCCTCTCATTGCTATGCATCACCATGATCTTGCATGTGCGTAGGAATTTTTTTGAAATTACTATGAAACCCTACAGTGGCATCCGAGCCTAGGTTTTATGTGTTGATGTTATATGCACGAGTAGAACACAAGTGAGTTGTGGGCGATATAAGTCATAGTGCTTACCAGCATGTCATACTTTGGTTCGGCGGTATTGTTGGACGAAGCGGCCCGGACCGACATTACGCGTACGCTTACGCGAGACCGGTTCTCTCGACGTGCTTTGCACAAAGGTGGCTAGCGGGTGACAGTTTCTCCAACTTTAGTTGAAACGAGTGTGGCTACGCCCAGTCCTTGCGAAGGTTCAAACAGCACCAACTTGACAAACTATCGTTGTGGTTTTGATGCGTAGGTAAGATTGGTTCTTGCTTAAGCCCATAGCAGCCACGTAAAACTTGCAACAACAAAGTAGAGGACGTCTAACTTGTTTTTGCAGGGCATGTTGTGATGTGATATGGTCAAGACATGATGCTAAATTTTATTGTATGAGATGATCATGTTTTGTAACCGAGTTATCGGCAACTGGCAGGAGCCATATGGTTGTCACTTTATTGTATGCAATGCAATCGCGCTGTAATGCTTTACTTTATCACTAAGCGGTAGCGATAGTCATGGAAGCATGAGATTGGCGAGACGACAACGATGCTACGATGGAGATCAAGGTGTCACGCCGGTGACGATGGTGATCACAATGGTGCTTCGAGGATGGAGATCACAAACACAAGATGATGATGGCCATATCATATCACTTATATTGATTGCATGTGATGTTTATCTTTTATGCATCTTATCTTGCTTTGATTGACGGTAGCATTATAAGATGATCTCTCACTAATTATCAAGAAGTGTTCTCCCTGAGTATGCACCGTTGCGAAATTTCTTCGTGCTAAGACACCACGTGATGATCGGGTGTGATAGGCTCTACGTTCAAATACAACGGGTGCAAAACAGTTGCACACGCAGAATACTCAGGTTATACTTGACGAGCCAAGCATATACAGATATGGCCTCGGAACACGGAGATCGAAAGGTCGAGCGTGAATCATATAGTAGATATGATCAACATAGTGATGTTCACCAATGAAACTACTCCATCTCACGTGATGATCGGACATGGTTTAGTTGATTTGGATCACGTAATCACTTAAGAGGATTAGAGGGATATCTATCTAAGTGGGACTTCTTTAAGTAATATGATTAATTGAACCTAAATTTATCATGAACTTAGTACCTGATAGTATCTTGCTTATGTATGTTTGATTGTAGATAGATGGCCCGTGCTGTTGTTCCGTTGAATTTTAATGCGTTCCTTGAGAAAGCAAAGTTGAAAGATGATGGTAGCAATTACACGGACTGGGTCCGTAACTTGAGGATTATCCTCATTGCTGCACAGAAGAATTACGTCCTAGAAGCACCGCTGGGTGCCAAGCCTGCTGCTGGAGCAACGCCAGATGTTATGAACGTCGGGCAGAGCAAAGCTGATGACTACTTGATAGTTCAATGTGCCATGCTTTACGGCTTAGAACCGGGACTTCAACGACGTTTTGAACGTCATGGGGCATATGAGATGTTCCAGGAGTTGAAGTTAATATTTCAAGCAAATGCCCGGATTGAGAGATATGAAGTCTCCAATAAGTTCTATAGCTGCAAGATGGAGGAGAACAGTTCTGTTAGTGAGCATATACTCAAGATGTCTGGGTATTGTAATCACTTGATTCAACCGGGAGTTAATCTTCCGGATGATAGCGTCATTGACAGAATTCTCCAATCACTTCCACCAAGCTACAAGAGCTTCGTGATGAACTATAATATGCAAGGGATGAATAAGACTATTCCCGAGCTCTTCGCAATGCTGAAAGCTGCGGAGGTAGAAATCAAGAAGGAGCATCAAGTGTTGATGGTCAACAAGACCACTAGTTTCAAGAAAAAGGGCAAAGGGAAGAAGAAGGGGAACTTCAAGAAGAAAAGCAAGCAAGTTGCTGCTCGAGAGAAGAAACCCAAGTCTGGACCTAAGCCTGAAACTGAGTGCTTCTACTGCAAGCAGACTGGTCACTGGAAGCGGAACTGCCCCAGTATTTGGCGGATAAGAAGGATGGCAAGGTGAACAAAGGTATATGTGATATACATGTAATTGATGTGTACCTTACTAATGCTCGCAGTAGCACCTGGGTATTTGATACTCGTTCTGTTGCTAATATTCGCAACTCGAAACAGGGACTACGGATTAAGCGAAGATTGGCTAAGGACGAGGTGACGATGCGCGTGGGAAACGGTTCCAAAGTCGATGTGACGCTACCTCTACATCTACCTTCGGGATTAATATTAGACCTAAATAATTGTTATTTGGTGCCAGCGTTAAGCATGAACATTATATCTGGATCTTGTTTGATGCGAGACGGTTATTCATTTAAATCAGAGAATAATGGTTGTTCTATTTATATGAGTAATATCTTTTATGGTCATGCACCCTTGAAGAGTGGTCTATTCTTATTGAATCTCGATAGTAGTAACACACATATTCATAATGTTGAAGCCAAAAGATGCAGATTTGATAATGATAGTGCAACTTATTTGTGGCACTGCCATTTAGGTCATATCGGTGTAAAGCGCATGAAGAAACTCCATACTGATGGACTTTTGGAACCACTTGATTATGAATCACTTGGTACTTGCGAACCGTGCCTCATGGGCAAGATGACTAAAACGCCGTTCTCCGGTACTATGGAGAGAGCAACAGATTTGTTGGAAATCATACATACAGATGTATGTGGTCCGATGAATATTGAGGCTCGTGGCGGATATCGTTATTTTCTCACCTTCACAGATCACTTAAGCAGATATGGGTATATCTACTTAATGAAACATAAGTCTGAAACGTTTGAAAAGTTCAAAGAATTTCAGAGTGAAGTTGAAAATCATCGTAACAAGAAAATAAAGTTTCTACGATCTGCTCGTGGAGGAGAATATTTGAGTTACGAGTTTGGTGTACATTTGAAACAATGCGGAATAGTTTCGCAACTCACTCCACCCGGAACACCACAGCGTAATGGTGTGTCCAAATGCTGTAATCGTACTTTACTAGATATGGTGCGATCTATGATGTCTCTTACTGATTTACCGCTATTGTTTTGGGGTTATGCTTTGGAGATGGCCGCATTCACGTTAAATAGGGCACCATCAAAATCCGTTGAGACGACGCCTTATGAACTATGGTTTGGCAAGAAACCAAAGTTGTCGTTTCTGAAAATTTGGGGCTGCGATGCTTATGTGAAAAAG